>NW_026260784.1:1200000-1800000 GCF_024613125.1 Pisolithus orientalis | reverse complement strand
AGGATATCGAAGGAAAAACATACCCCAGCATGCCACGGCCTCCCCAACCTTTCCTAGGAATGAGGTTGAGGTTTAATGTCTCTTCCTCACGGAGAACCTGCACCACCAGTTCTCGCTTCGCACATCAGCCGTAAGCATAACAAAGTGCGGATGATGCCAAGACAGAAAACCTACATTTTCACTAACAGATACGAGTTCTGCGAGTCGCTGCAGTAAGGCCGCCGATGTCCTTGTCAGGTGGCCAAACTTGACAATGAGATCTTCGCGGCGAAGACCCTGTGTAGCGATGTCATCCAGATTACGACCCACCTAGATAGGGAACGGTGTGTCACGCACGGATTCAGCAGCAGGACTACCAGGGGCTACACCATCTACTCTGGCAAACGGCTTCGGGTTGTCCCCCTCGATGTTGCTGGGCAGTGAGGAAGCTTCTACCGACACAGACGTCGAAGGCACGAGAGCAGCCACCGAGGGATCAAATACTTGTTCCAGCACCTTCCCAATTTCATTTGTGATATCCTTGAGGTCGTTTCTGAGCTCTATTATGCGGTGGCGTGCTCGCCGTATGGCGTAAATGTCCAGATCCGCGCGAGGAAAGCCCTCGCGGTCGACTAAAGGCGTGGTCATGTCGGATGAATTTGCTTTGAGAACATCAGCCTGAGCACTTATTTCTGCTTCTATGGCATCTTTTTTAGCTATGAGTTGCCGTGCGCGTTCTCGAGGACTGTCTGGTGAAGGTAGCATAAGGCCCATGTCTTGTGTTCACAGTACTTCTTGCAAAGGTAAGTCGCAGGATAGGGTCAATCATTCACGTGACTGTATCACCACAAGTACAAATACACGACTTATGTAAGCACACTTTAGTATCTTGTTTACCCCACCACCTTGCCGTCGACGATCTGAGAAGAGTCGAGAATCCGAATGGCTTCTTTTGCTGCCTTGATCCCACTGGCCATCATCGCCCCAAACGTAGGTCCCATACGGTTCGACCCATCGTGTTCGGACAACTCCATACCTGTGCATTTTCCATCAATGCCAGTTTAGCAGCAGGATTGATCTCCAATTTTACCTGTCAGAATCAATCCCGGAGTAACCTCGCGCGTCCCGTTGACAATGGCGGGTTCAGCGCGGTTCATGTCCAATCCTCTCATGTTTCCCAACTCCTTCAACAGGCCGGCACTGACCAACCTTTTCGCTGAGAATGCTCCCATTGGGCCGTCATGGCCAGTGGCAGAAATAATTACGGGAGCCGTAATGGTGTTAGGGTCCATGCAGGACTGCGTGTCGTGGTTGAGTGCCACGAGTGTCCAGTTGGTTACTACCCCAGCAACACGCTGGCGGCCTTGGAAATCCGTACGGATGATGAGATCCTCCACTGCAGTGGCGTTCATCAAGACGACATTGGGCAGCGCCAGAACACGAGAGAGGATAGTCGATGTGAAGAGAGCGGCATGTTTCACAACCACGAAGTTTCCCTCGTCCTCGTATGGTATGCCCAGCTCCCGCAGGAACCTATCCGCGGGCTTACGGACAACCTAATTAACGAATTAGCACCCATTCTACGATAGGATGAAAGATTGCTAGTCACCATCGGTGTCATCAACTGACCTCCCAACCAAGCTCCCCCACCGGGTGCAACGTTCGCTTCTAGGATCGTTACTTTGAGGTCTGGCCTTTCCGTTGCCAACCGGTAAGCGCACGATAATCCGGCACTGCCAGCGCCGACGATGACAACATCTGACACAGCACGCTCGTACATCATATTGAAGTACCTGCATTCTCTCAGTCAGCCTCTCATCATTACGTTGACCTAACCAGAATGACCGTTTTATCATGGCTCTGGATACCTGGGCCTCCTCGATGGGAGCAAAACGATAGTTCCCCTCGTAATCCTCGAGCACATCATCGAGCTTGTCAACGAAGGCCGTATTCTTCGTAGAATAGGCCGGCCTGTCTTCGATTATCGCTGTGTCAGTAGCGACAGGAGGTGCCATGGTTAACTAGTAAGCAGGTATGTGTTAATCTGCTCTCAGAGAAACTTGGAGTCTCTCGAAGCCCTTAAATACCTCGGAAGATATCCACACACGTCAACAATTTGTCATGGGATACGTCGATCGATCGGGCGTAAAGTCTGGCACCTCTATATGTTACCACGTTCGTGATTGACTGCTTCGCCGAAAGGTGATCATCCTAGTCTCCGACATTGCACCATAGTGCGAAATTTAATACACCTCCCCTGCTTGAGTTCTCCACTATCGAATTGCTGAGTGCCCTTGACTTGCATGTCATGTGACTGAATATTACTTCTGATTTTCTGTCATTTCTGTCATCTCCAGGGGGAGACGAGCGGTACTGATTGCCACCTTCCGGTGGCGTCTCTTATCTGCTGATATGCAGATCTTTCTTCGAACTGGCCCTGACCATGGTTGGATGAACGATTATCATCGCATTCGCCAGCATTAGCACAAGGGGTAGGTCCTTATGCTACTTTCACCGGACTATTCACCCTTACATCATACAAATACCTAGTACCTCACTCTGAAGAGCAGATGAGATCTTAGCTGGGACGGTGTGACGAGTCGGCTGGATGGGTTGGCCTGTTTTGGTATCGCTGAAGGAACAGGATATTAGGCTTCTCTGCAGTTACACACTAATATCGGCCGAATACTTTTCGGACGTGATCTCCCCATCAGCACCATCCGACACCTCCACAAGGGTAGAGTCGGACAAGTAGTGAATACCAACGTAATCGGCAGCCCTGAATAGGGGGAACAACACCTCTAGCCACCCGTTAATGATCGTAGGTGGGTCGTCGTGCACACGGACTCAAGTTGGACCGTACACGAGCAACTCACCTCCGGCAGGATCGAGGGCCAGAGATCCACTTGTTGGGAAGTGACGGAAGCAGACACTGGACAGGTTCCTGGATCCCTGTTACTGCGCATGCACTGTACATCGTCACACATGCCGGATTCGACGTCCTTCCTATGGGGTGGCCAAATTTTCTCACCGTGCCCAAGGTTTGCATTTCTGTGATGGGCCGGATAACAGCGGATAACGTGGTAGGAGGTTCTCCGTGGATTGAAGGAATCTAACTTCTGATAATGAATACGGTTCGGACCTTGCCCAAACTGTTGCTCCAGTCCAGTCTAAGGTTGATGGGCGGCAAAATCGCCGTTAGGCGGGGGACGAACTGCAACCGACCGTTGGCCAATTCCTTGCTGCAGATCTCTGCGGGGTCAGCTTCCCCCCCCCTTTACTGCCGCAGAGCACTGAATGTTATGCGTCCAGTACAGCACTATCTACAGTAGCCTTCAATGCTCGAGCAAAATTACTGCAGATAGAGCGCTACCGAAACGATGCTGTGCCGATAGCGATATCATTATTACAAGCATGCGGTATTAGGACACGCTCCGTCCATTGTTCCGAGTAGCTCTGCGGCGCAAGAATGGCGCACGAAAGTTGAATTATGCCCGCACACTACGCCAGTTAGTTTAGTACTAAATCCACCTGCTTCTAGGCGGCGGTGGCCATAAGTGGGGTAGATCTGGCACGAGATAACAATCGGTAGATACCACCTCCGGGACGTCACGTCGGGGCGCGCTGGCAACTTGACTGAATGGCTAATCAGTGGATCTGTCCCCCTTTCCAGGGCACCCGCATCAGACAACTTGGAACTGGGTGATGGGTGATATGGTGCTGACCGGTGTGGCCGTTGACCGGCTGGTACAGAGGGATAGGAGTTGTTCGGTTGCCAGTGCCATCGCTGATATGATATTGTGCTTGACACCTGCCCGCTCTGTCTCCTCGCCTCACATGAGGAAAAGGGTCTAAGTTAGTATGTAAACACAGTGCCCTTTACCACAAGCCTGTGCTCCAACCTTGCTCCGGCCAAGCTGTATTCGACCATAAAAACCCACCTAATACCACCAACCCCACCGAATACTTTTCCTCTCTTCTGATAAATCGCACTACAACTAAAAGATGCTGTCTCAAAATTGCGTGCACGTAGGGGACCCTCTGTCCCTAGAACGCATTCGATCAATCCTGATCCGCCTGGAAGATACCATTATCTTCGGACTAATAGAACGAGCGCAGTTTGCACACAATGCCAAGATGTACGTCAATGGTGGGATCCCTGAGCTTAAAGAAAAAGGCATCGAAGGCAGCTGGCTTGGATGGTTTTTGAAAGAGATCGAGACTTTCCATGGTTCGCTATCTTTTCCCTTCCCTCGCCATCTCATGCCAATGAGCTGAAACGTAAAATCACTTTTAAAAAAACGCAGCCAAGGCCCGCAGATACACGAGGTATGTCCCCTATTCCTCTCCCGAGATTTTTCTTTTGCATCCACACTAATCTGCGTTTCTGCCCGTGAAGCCTCGATGAATATCCATTCACATCTAACCTCCCAGAGCCTGTCCTTCCTCCTCTTGCGTTCCCAAAAATCTTGTACAAAAACAACGTCAACGTCAACCCTTCCATCCTCTCCTTCTATACCCGCTTCATCGTTCCTCGCATAACACAGCGAGCAACTATTGCACTCTCTGCACTCAAGCGCTCCAATGGAATCGTCGGTGGAGACGAGTGCGAAGACGATGCCAACTATGGCAGTGCAGCAACTATAGATGTAGAAATCTTGCAAGCTATCAGCAAGCGTGTGCATTATGGTGCGTACAGCACCATTTTTTTCTTAAAAAAGAATCCATCAGCTAGGTCATTGTCTGATGGGTGCCTTGACTACAGGGAAATTCGTGGCAGAATCCAAATTCCGGGACCACCCCGCCGCGTTCGTCCCCCACATCCGTAGTCGCAACGCAGCAGAACTAGAAGAACTGATCATGAGGCGAGACGTAGTTCAGAAGCTACTCACGCGGCTCCGAAGGAAGGCCGCGACATATGCTCAGGAATTTGGGCCTGACGGCGAGCCCATTGCCAACTCGCATTTGAATGGCAATGCAAAGGTGGACGTGGACGGCGTTGTTGAGCTGTACGAGAACTACATCATCCCTCTCACGATTGAGGTCGAGGTAGGGGCTCTTCCGGATACCCGATCCAGTGTCCGTGCGTGCTGATATGTCCTCTGCTAAGGTCGACTATCTCCTTCAGAGATTGGACGGATTGGGTGAAGCAGAAGTAGAGGAGCTTATGAGGACCAAGCCAAATTGAGGTAAAGACGATCCCGCAGGCACAGCTCAATTGCTCCCTATCTGCTACTTACGATAATGTGTAATACAGTACCGTACATATTCAACCCCGCCTGGGGTGCTGAGAGCTGCTGCTGCTGATCCGGTTGTCACGAGCGTGTCATGAATTTAAGCGATTTTGATTTGAGATGTAAGCAAACCCGGATCCATCCAAAACGAAGAAGGCAGGCTCGAGCCAAAAGAGGATGGGAAGGATGTGATAAGGGTGTTACAAGCGGCGTGTCGATAGATATGTAATAGAAAGGAGATGGGAAATGAATGATCCGTACGTACTAGTAAGAATGCTGCAAGGTGGTATCACATTGACTGTGTTCGTTCTGCAGAAACAACAAAAAGAGAGGCGAAAGTCAGGGGAGGGGCTAGTAGTGGGATAACAACAAAAGGGATACAAAAAACAATAGGTTGGACAAACAAACACGTCGGTCGGTAGGTGGAAGGGAGGATAACGCTAAATAAATATAAAAGTATCAAGGGCACTTGGTTTTACAAACCGAGATCTGGGGGAAAAATCGATGAGTAAACTACCCCCTTTTTTTACGAGAGAGAGAGCAGTTACTAACCTTCCAAGAGACGCTTTGCCTGCTCAGGTCCGATGGCTCTTGTGGCACGTTTAGCCAAGAGTTTCTCAGTTCTGTACCTTTCGTACAACACTTCCCGAGTGTGAACTTTGAGTACCTGCATTGAATGAATGAAGCGAACCCAACAATAATATATATCAGTTCCCAATTCCGTGAGAGCAACGCAAAAACAGAAACGTAATAAAAAGGCAAACCTTCATGTGCGTCAATAACATGGCAGTTCGCAGGGCGGCGAAGTCACAATGGTCAGGGTTGAGTACGTCAACGGTTCCCCATCGGAACTTCCTCTTGAATACACCCCTCAGATCTTCCGGCGGAGTCTGATTGTATACCGATTTGCGGGTTATGGTAGCGGGGCTATCCGGGGGTCCCCCCGTCATTGACACTTCTGTCACAGGGGTCGAAGAACTATTAAGGTCTTCACGGGGAACGGATGAGTCAGGGGTCACCATCAACGGGTGCAATTGTATTGTCCGCGGAGACTCCAGCGGCTCGGGCGCGATGAATGCGAACGGCAATAATGTTCCCAAGTCTGTTTTCGCCAGCGTCTGTGCTGAAAAGCGTACATTCGCGACGCTTAGCTCGTCCACTTCCTCGGGGAAATGTGGCTCTCGCTCATCTTGAGCAAGAGCAGAGAGGTCCCTGCGAGAGCGAGACCGGGACCGGGATGAAACCTGTCTAGTCTTTACTCTTATGACTGGACGTGATGCTCGTCGGTGACCGTCCTTGGGCTCCATCGCCTCGGTGTCAGGGGTCGCGTGGGAATCGCCGTTAAGATGTTGATCCGAAGGGGTGCTGCCATTGCCAGCTGGATCGTTTTCATTGGCAGCAGCTGGTATTTGTCGAGACGGCGAAGAATCTCCATCTTTCGCCGTCATGGGCGTAGAGAATATACCAAAGTCCAATTGCACTTCATGCAGACCCCTGCGGACGGCGTCTTTAACGGCAGATAACGCGCTATCGGTGAGGGAATCTGCACGTGCAATTATGGGAAGCACGTTAACACGCTCCGACAGGCGACGGATCACCTGGAGCTCGGCCGGTGACATGGTGAGTTCACCGGGGGTGCTTGAGTCCAGGAGGCGGTCATCCGGCTCCAACGGCCGTACTGTTGAAGACGAAAGCCTCGTCTCTGAGTATGCCTTTCTTGGGAGCGACGATGACTTCGCGCGGTGCGCGTCGCTGGTCATGATAGAGGAGGGGTCGATCATGAAAATACACCTGACACGAGTAAGACACTCCATTTTAATGATCAATTACAGAGGCGCGAAAACTCACAGGTGTATGTGCTGATCTCCTCTACTCTGCCGAACGACTTTACTTTCCTGTCATCATTAATTGACGTTAGTAAAAGCAAACCACGGACCATGTTACATCGGAAGGAAGAAAATAACGAACTTCGATCATAGTATCCGCATACTGTTGGTCAATATACTTGATAATACTCGTAACCTGACGCTCCACACCCAACTCCTTGCCTTCACTGAAGTCCAAGCCGGGGGTGTCAATGACAGTCAGGAGCACTCTCTCATATCGAGATTCGGATGTCTCGATGCACGCCGTGTTGATCGACTGAGTCTGTTTGAGCTCGCCCCGGAGAAAACGATGCAACGACGCGCGTTGTTCTTCTGATGCGGCGGACGAAATGTCTGAGGTATCGAGGAGAAGACGGAGGAGCGAGGTTTTGCCCGTGCCTCGACCACCCACGACCTGAAACATTACATATATCAATCCAAACGCGTTCGTCTCAGCCACCCCAGCGCATCCAATTGATCGAGAACAAAAAAGAGGCTCGCTACTCACCATGAGATTAAACGCGGGAGGGTTCCTATTTTTCCTATGCACACGTCTCGCAACCACAGTCGGCGCATTCGTACTGGCGGGAGTACCGCTCCTCCAATGATCGAACGCGGGGTAGGCACTTTGGGGAGACATATACAACGAAGATATAGACACCACTCCATTGTGAACAGCAGCTGGATGATACAGCTGATGACTATGTTGATTGTGACCTGGTTGTAACCAAAATGGTTTGTGGAAAAGAATCGGCGGGGCGCGGTCGAGCGAATGTAAGGAGCTTTTGACCGCACCTTGTTGTTGACGGTAATGCAGTAGCGACATCGATAATTCCATTTCCTCCTCCCCCTCCTCGTCCCTCTTTGCATTGGGCACTGGTGTTTCGCGCAGGACGGTTACATCTACCAGGTTCTCTGGCCATGGAATTCCTTGCGCGTGCAGTTCGGGGAGAGAAGGGGACGACCTCAATGGCGGGGCCGACGTCGTGCTCGTGTCTTTGGGTCGCCTTCGAAAGGAAAACATGTGATGTTACAAGGCCCCGAAGAGCGAAAAAAAAAAGGAGCGAAAAGATAAATGAAACAAGCGGGAGAAAGAACGTATGGATAGGATATGTGCACTGATCGCGGCGGCCTGCTACTAACTCGGTAGCAGAGAAACTTTTGGAGGTAGACTGTGGAAAGTGAACAACCGTAGGAACAAAACGACAGAACTGAAGTCCCCCCCGACGTCCCTGTCAAAAATTACATACCATGGCAACGCCGGGCTTCTGGTGGTGGCATCTTCTGTCCGCTCTGCTCGCACATATGTATTCACAAGCTCTGAACATTCTTAACACATACATACAGATAGCGAGTAGTAAATTGGGTGGCTGGCTGAAGGGGGAGGGGGAAGCCAAAGCGGGTGTGAGTTGCAACCAAAGAACGGAAGCGAGCGTGGTAAAATACAGTACATCTGTCCAACGTGCAGGCGAAAGAGACAGGGAGACAAACAGAACTCATGCACAACCCAAAAAAAAAGAAGTGATGGATGATATCAAGAGACGATAGCAACAGCAGCCTTGCAAAGGGGCAAGCATAGAGCAGACGAGCCGGACCAATTCTACAAGCCATACCCAGATGGCATTTGAAGGTGGAAAAAAAATTGAGGGAGGGAGCGTGCCAGTTGGAAAAATGCGGATTTTTTGATGCTGTAACATTGTGTAAATGCCGGTCGTTCACCCTCAGGGTATGCTTTCAACGGCGTCGCCCACCCTTATTCTCTTTTGAGTTTGTTGAGGGACGTCAACCTCGTCAATCTTCCTCTTCAAATCGACATCCATGGGCTCGCCGCAGCCTCCGGTCGTCTCCTCCAGCGGCGTTCCATTAGGATACCGAGAATCGCCAACAACCGTCGAGGACGGTGGCGAATGCGTGGGGGTGTGCAGCGCGCTCGAGGGTGTTGGGCCAACAGCCTGCATGATTTTTGATGATATCGAAGCGCGTCGAGCACCCTTCTTATTTCCCCCGTTATGACCGGTGCTATGATTATAATCACACGGAAGCTGCCTCCGGGCGCAGCTCGAGCACGCTGGCTGTGCACCATCACACTTGGTCTTACGCGCTATATTATGTACATCGTCACACTCGTCAGCATGCGTCGAACTTGCATGGCGATCGAGGATGAGAACAGGAACTTACCCCTGCAGAAGTTGCATGCCACCACTTTCGGTCCGGCGCTAGTGGCCTGCCGACTGCTCCTCCCAGGCATGGTAGATGCACGTTTCCTCTGCGCAGCCTGCTGTTCCGAGGCTGGCCGGATGAGAGGCAATGGTTGCGCCGTCATCGCGGCGGCCGCTGTTGTAGGGGATCTGTCGGGGAGGGACAACGTGGCGATATGCGGCAATTCGTTGTCTTTGAAGAGGGAGCGTCCCTCTGATACGGACGAGCCTCCAAGTACGCTAGGTTTGGGGCGAACGATAGGAGCGATTGCTGGCAGCAATTCACGCGGCTCCGAGGGCCCTGCGGCAGCATGGGGCTGTGCGAAACCATCGAGTATGGGACGCTTGTCAGCGTTGGAGCTCTTGCGGGACAGGGGCTGAGAAGAAGCCATCTCGGGGGGTGTCACCGAGGGATCATTTTCATCGACGGATCTGTCGTCGCCGCCGCTGATATCGGATTCGGACTCGTCTTCCTTGCGACGGTGAGAATTCCGACGTTTGCTGTTTTGTGGCATGTAGTCGCACGAGTTAGATCGTTTGACACATTGACTACACGCCGGTCGACCACCGTCGCATTTTAGTTTACGAGCTGTGTGTGGAATATGAATATGTCGTTGCATCAACCAATTTGCCACGATTCTTTGGCTACTCACAACGACAAAAGTTGCATGCAACAGTAATCTTCTTCGTGCGCTGTTTGGAGGACCCTAAAGATAATGATGATGTGACGACGACGTTTTTATGTATGTAAAAGATTGTTGTCAAGCCGATGGTGGGAGAAACTTACTCGGGGCCACTTTGACGTTATTGTGGGAAGAATTTATGCCGTCAGACAAGGGTCTTGAAATTGGCAGGGGGCGCATATCCGTCCCTGGTGGGACACCGTCACGAGATATTGATAGGGATGTATGGCAGACAGCAGCCCCGCCATGACTGGGTGGAGAGGTCTCGATGCTCAATGCAGGTCGTAAGGGATGATTGAGGGGAAGCTGGGAGCGCGGAACGATGTTTGATTGTGTGTGAAGGAGGTGATTGGGTGGGTGGTGCTGGGCGAGATATTCGGCTCTGAATTTTTCAAAAAGATATTCGCGGGTATACTTCTGCAGGGTCTTGAGAGGGGGTTGTTGTTGTTGTCAGGAAATCGGTTACGACGGGGAACAAATAAAACGGGGTACATACTTCCATGTGATGAAACATAGCACAGCGGAGAGACATGAAATCGCATTGGTTCGGATCTAGTACGTCCATAGATCCCCAGCGATAGCTCCTAATAAATTTTCCATGGATGAGTTTGGAGGGGGTAGGATAGTGTGGAGAGGGAGTGTATTGCTGAACGAGTTCGTGGCGAGGGGGGGATACCCTTGCGACGCCATCGCTGTGAGAATAGCATTCAGGGGAAATGAGAGCATAAGGCAAGCGTAAGTATGAGGGGGCGGTAGGAGAAATAGGGGGGGACGGATGAGCGGGAGAAGATCTATTAGTCCGGGAGGGATAGCCATTTGGGATTTCACTTTTGACAGGGTGTCCAGACTCGGCCACGTCTTTACGGTGCTGATACTGCGGGTGCATGTCCATATCGAAGATTCCAAAACCGATGCCGGCTTCTGCGAGATCTCGGCGTATGGCGGTCTTGACGGCAAGGAGACGGTCGTTGGTCAACGTGTCCGCGCGTGCTATGACGGGGAGCACGTTGACTCTGGCAGACAACCTCCTGATAGTGTTTATTTCCGCGGAGGGAAGGGTGGGACGACACAGGAGGGGGTTTGTAGTGACGGGTGGTTCCAGGATGACGGGTTCGGAGTCGGTGTGTGAGAAGCTGTTTGTGCGAGCGCGGGAGAGAAGGGGGGCGGGAGGCCCTGGCACACAGGAGGGAGGGGGGATGATCACGTCGGGATCCAGAAAGTAGATGCACCTGTATTAACTGGAGTGAGAGGGACGACTGAATGAAGCGCGCCTTGGGGGAACGCACAAATGGATGTGATGGTCACCGGTCTGGGCCTTCCACTCCTGTGAGATAAAGAGGGTATGTATATGAGCGGAGTGGACGAGGGGGGAGGGGCGGGACTGGCTTACGTCGTCGATGCCTTCGGCGAAGCGGGCGTCGACCTGTCTGAGGATGTCCTGGATTGTGCGCTCGACGGAGTGGTCGTCGGAGAAGTCGAGAGAGGGGGTGTCGATGAGGGTGAGTGCGAGCACCTGCGGGTTGCTGTTACTACTACTGGTAGTGTTATTTCCGGGGTCGAAGTCGATGTTGACGTTGACGGAGCGGACGTGGGCGGTGTGTCCGCTGCATCCCTGGACGAACTTTGCGACGGAGACAAGCTGATCCTTTGTGGCTGTTGTGGAGATGTCGCTGGTGTCGAGGAGGAGACGGAGGAAGGACGTCTTTCCGGAGCGTTGGCCGGCGACCATCAGGGTGTATCCTCTGTAGGGATGAGATGCTCCGGGGCGCAGGCCGTTGGCGGCGGAGGGCGGGGGATGGGACGGGGGGTAGTGGGAGAGCATTCGGGCGACGGAGGAGAGGGACGACGAGCGTCTGCGATGGTCGTCGCCGGGGACGGCGAGCGGCATGACAGTCCCGGCGAGGAGGAGAGGAGAGGAGAGAAGGGGTGGTGAGGTGAGGCAAGCGCGGGGAGGACCAGACCAGACCAGGCTGGCTGGCAGATAAACACCGATATTCCACAAAATAATAGCTAACAGAGGGCAACGGGAACGGAGCCGAGCGCCAGAAACCGAGCCAATCGGATGTGTGCATCATCCGTTATTATTATTATTATTATTATTATTTTATCTTAGCGATCGGGGTCCTGTCTCCGTGCGAGACCATTCCCATATCCAGCTCACGGCGGGTCGTCCCTCGACTCGGCCCGAGACGACGACCCCGCGCTCAACTCGTACTGGCCAGTAATAATATTAGCCTCGCCGCCCTCCGAGGCCTTCTTTCCTTTTCCCTCCTTCTTCCGTGACCCCTTCGGCGCCTTCCCCGGCCCACGCCGCCGCGGGTGGTCCTGGTACTTGCACTCCAGCGACCGCGTAGCACAGTTCGAACAGCTCGGCTTGGTCCCATCACATCGCAGCTTGCGTCCTGCCCGGCCACTTCAGCGCAATCGGCAAAAATATTATCGAACAGTGTCTCTCACCTCTGCAGAAATCACACGCGACGTAGATCTTGCGCACCACCTTGGTCTTCTTGCCCTGCTCCTCTTCTGTCTCTCCCATCGACACCTCCGACTGTCGTTTCTTCCCCCGCCCTCTCGATCTGGCGCTCGATGACGCAGCCCCAGCCTCCTCCCCAGGCCGTCCCCTCTCTTCCGGTCGGTCCCTATCTCTTCCTGTTGGCACACTGATCTCCCCGAGCTGCTCGGGGACACGTAGTCTTGGCAACGACGGAACATCATACTCTTGCGACCCCCTCGCTCCAATCTCTCCTAGTAGCTGGCTCACAGGTGGAAGAACCACCTTGCCTGCTGATGCTGCAACGTCACCCCCACGCCCGGCAATCCACGTACTGCCCGAAGAAGTAGGACCCCTGCTCCGTTCTTCTTCCCTAGGGATTGCCCCCCCGTAAGCCCTCCCATAGTGCGAGTCTGGATAGTGCGGCGGTGGTCGCATCGTATCCCCTTCTTCGTACACTGTGTTGTACCTTGTAAACCTTTTCCAATCCTTACACCGGTTTTTTTTTGTCTCTCCCATGCTTACCTTGGTGAGATGACCCTGCCATCGACCTTCTGTTCTCCTCGTAAGTCCTCGAGAAATATCCAGATCTATAGAGATCTCCTCGTTCAGGTACGTCCAGATACCATTCAAATTAAACCAGCCTCGTACCGAGCCATCTCGTACCCCCGACTCCCTCCTGTCGTTAATTCATACCGCTCTCCTCCCTCTACACGTTGCTCCAGCCCGCGGTACGATTCTCTTCCCCCATGTGCTGGCCAGGGCGCCAGGTGTGCCTCTCCCGGCGGCCTCCATCCTGGTACACCAGGCAGTGGGTAAGGCGGGGGAACGGGTGGGGGGATCGTATATGAATGCTGTGCTAGGTGGCCATACCCCATCTCACCTCTAGACAAATTTCTTGTCATCGCTACCTGGGGGACGACTGAAGACGCGCCAATATCTTCCCCAATCGCCTCTCGTGAGAACGATGTTGAATACGAGCCCGACTCGTCGTCTTCTCCCGGTGTTCCAGAGTCCAGCGGTGACAATGCTCTGTCACCACCATCCTCATCGCTGGGAAAGATGGCCGGCGTCGTCAGTGACGCCATCGGATTGGGGGCAGGCGAATATGAGAAACGCTGTTGTTGTCGCTCAAATGCATGCGACGATGATGGTCCAACCTCGGAGGACGAAGATATCGATCTCTCTGGTGCCACCACCGTATCTCGCGGCTGCTCCAAAACATATCGATGCAGCTCTTCTGGGAGCGAGTATTTTCCTTGACCGGAGTTAGCCATTCAGGTGGGACTACGGCTAGATTATTGAAAACGGGACGATAATATGATGATTATGATGATGTGGTGATCCACTGGTCGGCGAGCAGTTACTATGGGTGGGTGTGTCGATGTCTTCCTTCGCGCGGGGCATACAATAATGACGTGAATTCTGGTCGAGTTGTTGCATATACGTGCGCCTCGTTCGTGTGATGAAATGGCTGTCTTCTCTACAAGGACACACTGGACGAGCTGGACGAGGCGGTCGTTGGGAATGATGGCTGTGAGCGAGGAAGACGACGTACGGAAACGTGAAAATCCCGCTGGGATGGGTTTGACCATCCGCTATCCCATCGGCTTAAGCAAAAGATAAGTTCCGGGTTGACCGACACGACAAACAATGTGTACCGGTCACTATACCGACTTTGATATCACCTGCGAGATATGGCACGCCGTGGTCGTGAATCTCGCGCGGCAAAAGGTCATGCCATCATGCACAAACTGTTAACAATCCGAAAGCCCCGCCCCTCCCAGAAAATTTTGTGCTCGTCCCTTTTGAAATTGCAAGTTTGAAGTATGTCGTCCCCTTTTCATCCCCTTTGGTGATATAATTTGCAGCCACACCCTTTCGCGGGTGCTGACTCAACAACACCTGCCAACGACTCTCTTGCAATCACGCCCGTAGTTACCAGCGCCGCTGGGGCCCTCCCCCATTATTGTCTCGCCTCCTAAACCCCTTGGTTCCCCCCCTTGTCAGCAAGTGGAAGGCTTTGTCACTTCGTCCAAGCAAGAATTGATCCGGGGCCCATAGCAGCCCCAACCGCCGAGATCAGGATTGGTCATATATAAAAAGTGAGACATTATGATCGACACGGTTGCAAAATCTGATTATTTTTTGACCCCTCGCGATTCGAACTTCCAAATATGTCTGGAAAGGTTCCTGTCCATCGGTAATAGTAGTCACGCCAAAGTCTAATTTGTTGACAGATCAAGTTAGAAAGTGGAGCCAGGTATGCACCATACCCCCACAGCGCGGCGAACGAACAGCATTGGCAAAAGTTACTGTGGTCAAACACATATCGAAAGAGGGAGATACGGTCTAGGCTCAATTGGTGGCGGCGGCGGTGGCGGCGGGGACAATCGGAGATGGAGTTCACGCGCCAACTCATCCGTCCTACGATCCGTCCGAATTTCCAATTCGGAGGGCACGCTGCCATCGAATTTCCGCTGGCGTGACTGTATACTACATAGCAATGCATGGGCCCCTGACAGCCACCAATAATAGTGCCAAGTTTCTCCACGGGTGGAATCTGACCACGGTGTGGGTTAAATAAAAGTTCCATGGGTAGTCAACGTGAAATTTTCAAAAGTCAAATTGAGTGGAAGCTGCGCTCGGACTTTTTCTCTCACAGAGAAAGCCCAAATCGTGGGCCTTCTGGACTGCTTGACTAATACTCTGCTTGCCATTTGATGCTGACTCGCCGAAGAGGGGTACTACCATTTATGGAATTTGCCATCAAGAACAGACCAAGTCAGGGGCTGCTTAGCTAAGCAATTTATTCCAAGACGCGGATTTTTCTTTTCGAGTCCTTCTTTCTGAGTTGGCACCCGGTGGTTCGTTCTGACTCGAATTGTCGCTGCTCGTAGTCACAGAGAAGCGACAGCGATGCTACAGTCGAGATTCACAGCTACTACGTCCAGAGCGTGTGCATGCTCTCACCTCGCAAAATGTACATTGTCGCGGTCGTTCCGTTCGTCCAGCACAACATGGGACGAAACCAAAAAACCTATCATGAACCGCTACAGCCGGACGATTACGCAGCCTAAAGACCAGGGAGCAGGACAGGTAAATCAGCGCACTCCGTTTTACTCGAACAGCCGGAGGTTGTGTATGTAGGTTTGTACTAAAACCTTCCTCAGGCCATGCTGTATGCTACGGAGGGTATTAAGAGTGACGATGACTTTCAAAGAGCTATGATTGGTGTTGGAAGCGTGTGGTAAGTAAGTTCCACGTGTCGTCCAAATCGCTTGATGCGTAGCGGGTGTGTGCGTGCGCAGGTACGAAGGCAATCCGTAAGCAACTCCGAGGGGGCATACATACATACACCGAATAATTAAATCCGCACCCCCCCACAGATGCAACCGCCACCTCCTAGAACTTGGCAAAGAAATCAAAGCCTCCATCTACCAAGCCGGAATGATCGGATACCAGTTCGGCACGGTCGGCGTGAGCGACGGTATGAGCAACGGAACGTCAGCGATGAATTATTCTCTCCAGTCGCGCGATCTCATCGCCGACCAAGTGGAGACCGCCGCAGCGGGTCACTGGCTCGATGGTATGGTCGTCGTGCCAGGCTGTGATAAAAATATGCCAGGGGTTATCATGGCTCGTAAGTTGCCCCCGGTATGGAAGTAATCCACCTTCATATCTCATCAAAAAGCCTCGCAGTTGGACGCCTGAACAGGCCGGGCCTGATGGTTTATGGAGGTACTATACGTCCAGGGTCTTGTGAAGGGCAACCACAATTGGATATTGTTTCCGCCTTCCAGTCTTATGGGAAATATATCCAGGACGGTAAGACTCCAGACGCAGAAGCATTTCGGTACAACACGGTGCGACACGCCTGTCCCGGGCCTGGCGCATGTGGCGGTGTACGTGCTTTTAATCCAAGGAATCTCCGTGAAGACGCATATTGACAAATTAAATGGCTAGATGTACACTGCAAATACGATGGCCAGTGCCATAGAAGCACTTGGGATGTCGCTCCCGGGCTCGTCATCTTTCCCCGCTGAATCACCGGAGAAAATCGAAGAATGCAAAACTGTCGGTGCTGCCATGCGGAACCTTGTCGAGAAAAACATTTTACCGAGAGATATCATGACTCGTACTGCCTTCGAGAATGCGATGGTACGTCTGCGCGTGACCACCAGTTATTGTCACTTTAATAAATAATAATTTATCGCCGATTGACGCGCTGAAAATGACACAGGTCTTGGTCATGGCACTTGGAGGCTCGACAAATGCAGTACTCCACTTGATTGCGATGGCACACTCGGTTGGTATCACCCTCACACTGGATGACTTTGCCCGTGTTTCGGAGGCAACGCCGTTCTTGGCAGACCTCAAGCCGAGCGGTAAATACGTTATGGAAGACGTATACAAACTTGGCGGCATTCCCAGTGAGTAGTTGAAACATGTGACATTTATGGGCGGACAAGGATGGCTTATTTGACCCGCTTCAGAGGTCCTACATTACTTGATGAAGAATAACCGTATAGACGGGAACAACATGACCGTCACGGGCCTTCCGCTCGGAGAGAACCTTGAGCGCTGGGTACACAAGCACGGTGAACTTTCTCCAAACCAGGACGTTATTCGCCCGCTCGACAACCCAATCAAAACGTCTGGACATATCCGGTAAGTGCTGTGTTGATAGGGCTCACCCCCGTGGTTGATTGGTCGATAGAATTCTGCGCGGTAACCTGGCACCTGGGGGGGCTGTCGCGAAGATTACGGGAAAAGAAGGTCTTAACTTTACGGGAACGGCACGGGTCTTCAACTCGGAAGAAGAGTTCGTCCCAGCTGTGGAGTCCGGTTCCATCAAGAAGGGCGAGAAAACCGTGGTCGTCCTGCGGTATCTTGGCCCTAAAGGCGGGCCTGGAATGCGTGAGATGCTCAAACCAACCAGTCTCATTATGGGCGCTGGTTTAGGAAAAGACGTTGCCTGCTTGACTGATGGTCGGTTCAGCGGAGGGTGCGTGTGTTTGTTCTGCTCAAATCGGGGAGGTTGTGTTCTCATACAGTTAACTGATTAATGCCGTTCGTAGATCGCATGGTTTCTGCATCGGACATGTTGTTCCCGAGGCTCAGGAGGGAGGAGCCATTGCTCTGGTAGAGGACGGCGACATTATATCTGTCGATGCCGTATCCAACACTATTGAGCTTCACATCACTCCGGAGGAGATGGAACGCCGTAGAAAAGCATGGAAAGCCCCTCCTTTGAAAGTTACCCAGGGTACCCTCATGAGATATGTGAAGACCGTGACGGATGCCAGCCACGGGTGTATCACCGATGCATAAGAAGCACGACCCGCACGCACCGGATACCTAAAAAAAGTGTGCACATATACATATTCATTTTTATGACAAGCGATACCACACCCTGCAATTGCGTGTACGAAATCGAAGCAGTACTGGGGGAGCGTCGCACGTTCATTATCGTGAACGTTGTGTGACCTTGATCCTGCGTTTTTTCTCTGCTTTAGGTATTTTGTTCTTTCTCTTTTCCCTTGCCTCGGCTTTTACAGCTTTTTTGCGTTCCTGTGTTCGTAAGTGTGAGTCATCCAGTACAAGTGCAGGGTTTCGAAAGAAACCATAAATACATACCTTCTTGGCTTCTCGGTCCTCGTGCCTGTGACCCCGTGGAACTTTACGTAGGTTATCCTTCTCAACTTCACCATCACCCTCGCGCTCGCCTTCGAGATCTTCCTCACCGGCCGTACTGGACCCATCACTATCATCATCACTCTCCATATCTGAAGAACGGTCGGGCCGTTCTTCATTTTGTTCGTCACGATCATCAAAATGTACGTGCTGATGCTGATGCTGATGATGTCCACCATTTTCGGGTTTCCGCTGCTGAGAAGCAGCTGCAGGGTCCACCAGACCGATTGTGTCCCTGTAGATAAGCCCTTTGCCTTGTTTGAGAGCGTCAATATCGCGTTCCGGATCGTACACCTCATTGAGCGTCCGCGGGATGTAGGACCGTAAGAACACATTCTCTTCATGATCTTGATGCGCAGCATCGTGTTCATCATCAACATCTTTGGTTGGCACTTTCGCGCTATCGTTTTCTTCGCCCGATGGCTGCTGTTCCTGTGGTTGCGGTGCTTGCTGTACCTCTGATATGCATTGCACGAGAATCTCGCGCTCGTCCAGTGTGCCGCTATCTTCACCGAACACTTCACGGGTGATGAAATCAAAACAGCGTCGAATGCCGAGACCCGTCACGCCGAACCGCCCGAAATATTCTTCGACGTTTTTGATGTCCTTCCTAAGGAAATCATAAGCGGCAGGATGGTCGTGCTCGACGCTCTGGGAGACATCAATGATGTAAAGATGTGAGTCGTGATAGATGATGTTGTACTCTGACAGATCGGCATGGACGAGTTTGCACTGGTGGTACATGCGGCGCATGTTGAGGACCAGTTCTTGATACAAGGAAGGATAATCGGAGGATGGTATCTCGGCGTCCTTCAGTCGCGGAGAGGCCCTGAAAAGGGATGACGGATGTCAGAAAAACCCCAGAGGTCGGAACCGGTAGGGTTAATGATGCATACCACCCCTCTTTATCGCCAAGGAACTTCATCACCAGGACGTTCTCCTTGACTTCGACAGGATCAGGGCAATAGATGCCCGCAGCGACCAATCGTTTCAGGTTCCGCATCTCTTTTTCCGCCCACAGACGCACCATCTTGCGAGGATTACGGCTGTAACCGTGTCTGAATCTGTGCTCGCCGGTGACGTATCGGTCCCGATCCTTGAAGACAAGGATGGATGTCTTGTATATTTTGAGTGCTAGATGTTGGTTGTCAGGGGTCAACGCATGATAAACGTTGGCCTGTGAATGCAATCCATCAAGATCACTTGGAAAAATAGTGCGGAACGACTGACAGGGACCCACCTCTTTCCCTGTACTGACACATCCGTTGACTTCTTGAATCAACCCACGACCAATCATCTTGAATAGAACCAGTCGTGTGCGAGGGTCCAACACGAGTTCCGAGGTAGCTCGATCAGATTTATCCTTCAAGTTGGCATACGAGCTCGGGCCCTTCCTGTTAACACCCACGCCTAAGACGTACGGCTGGTCAATCTTGGCTATCCTGGAGGTGTACTTCAAGAGCGACGCCAACTGTCCCGTAGTTTTATCCTTTGCGTGGGCCGGGGCTGTCGCACCGGCGGCTCGCGGCTGATTCACCGCTGGGAGGGAAGCTACGGCCACGTTTTGGTTGATGGATGAGTGAGTACCCTGGGCATTGCCCGTACGGACAGCGACGTGCTGACGCAAGCGATTGTATTGTTTCGTAAAATCTAAAAACCTTGGTCAATGCACATCCATGATGCAAGAGACGGTCTGCGGTGCATGCCTCGCTCAGCGATCTCCCAGTCTTCGTCTTCTACCCTGCTGTCCTCGAAATCATCGTCGCTGAGTTCGTCGTCGACGTCTTCATCTGTAGAGCTCGACCATTGGTCGGCATCGTCAACGTAGTGGCCACCATTGCGAGTATTGTCTTGGTCGAGGGTGCCATTGAATTGATCCCGTGTAAGACTGAGTGGGTTGTCGGTAGACATGTATGAAGTTTAGACTCTGCTATCTAATCAAACAGGACTGGTGCCTGTCACAGAGTGAAATGAGACCACCAGAAATACGAGTGTTGATTGGCACTACTAGGTTGAATGCAACATCGTGTTCAAGGCATGTTTCCGTGAATATTCCGACAAGCGTAGGGCACTGGGTTACGGGTCTCTTTTGCAGTTACTCCCTCGACGCACTCACAGACTCAGTGTCACTCATCGGGTCGAACATGCAGGCTGTCCGCAAAAGAGTTCCCTTCGCATTCAAATCAGAAGACGGCCGGGACGATCAAGTAGTCCTGGATGAGCAGGGTAACTGACGTTTCCGATTCCTGTTTGTCCATCATCGTAATCACCGCAATGCAGAGCAGGCTCAGCTTGTTGAGGAGATCAAGGTCCATAATGCTGCCTCCAACGAGCATAACCGAAAAGCCTTGCAAGTGGTGTTAGCCCTATCCGCTGTCCTGTGCGTCTTTTCTTGAAACGAAAGCCAGTACATGTTGATTCAAACCATCTTCTCCTTGCAGGCATCTCATATATTGGTTCTCTGACCGACGAAGCCCCTTATTCGCCATTTTCCCTCCATCGTCTCATGATCAGGCCTCAAACGCGCCCGTCCCTTTCTCTGGCATCCTTACCTACATCGCGATCCTCACCCATGTCAATCTTAGCCTCCTAGTTCATCCGCGCCACGTCGTCATCGCCGGATGGGCAGTCCGCCCTATCGGGTTCGCGGAAACATTCGCATGGTCTGCGATTTGTCCCATCGTGACCGTATACACGGGTAAAGCCTGGCAAACCACTGCATGGTGGTGCATCTCAGCAGTTATGACCTGCGCCATATACGTGGTCCATGGGTGGATCCAGAAGGCGGACAAAGATGTGACAGAACTAGAGAATCTGCAGTATCGAGCTCCCGGCGCATGAAGTAATGACTCCGTGGTCTTTGTTTCACAGATCCCTGACAGCACATGTATTTTAAAAGCACTTTAGATCCAACGCAGGTTCTGGTCATGTTTCGGTATGCAAAAGACAACGACGGGTATCGGGTACTAACGACTGGACGGGATAAAAGAATGACAACACGATAATCTATACATGCACTTTGATGAAATATCCAGAATCACTAGAAGTACACCTCCCATGCAAGACCTAGTCGGCGGTGTTGACGAGTTGTTGGACGTAAACGGTGACCTCGGTATACGCGTTTGTCAAGTATCCTGGCAGTGTCATACACGGCATGAATCGAGAGCTAATACACACTGTCGAACGCACTCACGGACTGGCTTAACACTCCTGACTATACTTTCGAGCGATGGCCCGTTAAAATCCCCGGCATTGATGGCGAGGACATCAGCTAATGGGGACGTTATGCCAACAGGTCAATGTTACTCAACAGGTGGGCACTTACGAGTTTGGACGACAGGGTTACCGGCTGCAGTCCTGTATGCTGGACCTGGGTGCAGGGAACAATTGGATTTGTAAATTGGACGGTAGTGGTTGCACGCCTACTTTGGGCTGCGCCATGAAAGACATAGACCGGAATTACACGCCCAAATCCGACGGGCGCACCGGTGATCAAGACGGGAAAGACGGACATGACGGAGAGGAAGCAGACAAACCTCATTCCGACGAGAAACCCTGATCAATACGCCATGAACGGGACCCACTTATATATGCCCGTCCGGCTTCAGCATTTTGTGGGCCGCTCGGAGCTAGTGCGGCCATAACAGAGAGTGAAGGCTCTGAACATTTGCTTCCATTCTGATGCAGTGAAGCTAAAGAGGCTGTTCCATTATGTTATGTAAATCGGAGTTTTGAGCATACCTCTGACAGACTGTGCCAACAATAATTGTCACTGTAATCTTGACTGTAATCGTAAAGGTTGTTCCGGCATTCATGGCAGAAAGAAGGGGCACTACCGTGACACAACCGGAGCAATTGTAACTACTGGAAAATCAAACTATCCTACTGGTTTACCAGCGATACGCGAGCCTTTTTCATAACTAACCTTGCACACCAATCTGTCCAAGATCTAAAGAAATATTCAAATATGACCACTCATGATCAGCTTCACAGTAATCGACTACGGTATGAAATGTTGGTCGAGCTCGTCAAGGGGGAAGTCAGCAAGATATCAGCTTTACGCTCAGCTCCCCACACGAAGCTACTCCAGTTTTCCATGGATATCTGCTTGGTTGCTTTGGGTGTTCGGTGAGTCCATCATTCTCATACATGTAAAATTTTTCATTGGAATGTGAGTTCCAAAACTACAATGATGCCATGTGGTGCAGAACTGCGTACTTGGTCGATGCTCTTACTCCTCCAGATCCAGTGTCTGTTTTCACCTCTTTGCTAAAGAGTCTTCGCTTAAAGGTACGCCCCCCACCCTTGACAGCCGAACTGGTCAAACAGTGTGTGCATTATTGCCTTCGTCTACTAGAGCCAGCTTTTCGGGGACGTGTTCTTGTTGAGTGTTCCCATGCACATGCAGACCTTTTTCGTCCGAAGAACGGTTCTGCTTGAGTACACACTGCTCAACTTCCCTTCGTTCGTCCTCTTGGATCAAAATTTGACAGTGGTAAGTGTCATCTAATTGAAGTTTTCCCAGTTGCTTCGAGGCGCTTGATGATGCATGCTTTTGAAAGTCTCTGTCGGAGCCAGACGGTCTGAGAGATATTCTCTTGAACTGGAACTGCGAGATACTGCGACATGGAGGACTGTCATACTCCTTGCCGGACGACTTAACGCAGGAGTCCCTTATTCCCCTCGCAGGAGTCCTCCTCGACTATCCAGTAGCCTACGTTCCCGTATCAGTACATCAAAGCACCTTTCTGGACGGAGAGCCCCTGGATGTCTATGAAGTCGCGGTCGATAATCCTTCCAGGGACTTTTCCTCGACACCTGTCACGTCTGAATTCGTCTTCATCAAATTTTCATGTCCACGAAGGGTCGGGGAAAAGGATTCCTCGCTCTCACCTTCGTGTCTGCTCTTGTTGCTGAAGCATAAATTCGGATTTCGGCTCGAGAATATTGGGGAGAGTGTATCTATCAGGCATTACACGGAGAAGCTCGACCGGGTGGCACTTTGAAAGATAGCGAAATAGATACGAGAACGTGATATTGGGATGTCACGGGCAGCACATCATGTATGTACCGTAAGAGCTAATCTACATCAATGTTAACAATCTTGATATCCTCTAGTGGCTTGTCCATCTTGTTCACTTTAACGTTCTCAATTGCATGGACAACCTCCAACCCTGAGAAGACCCGCCCAAAGATGGAGTGCTTCTTGTCCAGCCATGGTGTAGCGGTAGTCGTGATGAAAAACTGCGAACCGTTGGTATTTGGTCCTGCATTTGCCATGCTAACTGTGTACGGCCTACATACGAGTGAGGGATGCATATATACCACAACGTCGATAACACCCACCGATCATGTCTTAGGTCGTCGGAAAACTCATCCTCGAAGTCCCTTCCCCAGATTGACGTGCCGCCAGTTCCATCCCCCAATGGGTCGCCGGTTTGAATCATGAACTTGGCAATCACGCGGTGGAATATGACACCTTCGAAATAGCCACTCCTTGCATGCCCGACAAAATTCTCCACCGCTTTTGGTGCTTGCTTTGGAAACAAGCGAATATGGATATCGCCAACGGTCGTGTGGATGACGGCAGAACTTGCGAGTGGAGAAGGCCCGCCTTTGTTTGTGATAGTTGCGGTAGCAATACTCTGCTCTTCTCTGGTTGGTTTCTCGTTGAAGACGTCACGGTCCGAAACTTTGCTATCCCTGGATAATGAAAGAGGGGGATCAGGATGATTGTCGCAGGGAGGATTCTTATCCGCCTACTCTGGTTCAGAACGAGTGAACAAGAAAAAGCGCTGCTTCTTGTACCCTGTGCAAAAAAGCGTCGGATCGCGTGCTTCCTTGTTCGCAAGGATAGGATTCGCGGAAGCAGCCATGGCCTACAGAAGTAACATGTTGATACTACGTCTTAGCAGAGTTGCTCAGGACCTACCAGGGTCGTGAAACCTTTCTTCGCAGGAGCACCTTGATACAAAGCGAGGTTCATAAACCGCACCGCTTCGTCTTTACCCATCAGTCGTACGACCTTGTTAGTTACGGTATTAACCACTATACAAGAGCATGAGAGCAACGGCGTCAGAAAGACATAATACCGACCTTTTATGCCGAGTAGTGTCGGATAAATGACAAAAGCCCCACTCTCATCCCAGATAGCATTGCTCCACATGGCTGGTATGCGTCCATCTGCTTCAGGTAGTTCTAACTCGCGTTCCAGGGCAAGTCGTCTCCCGAACTCCATATCGTCTACTCTGTAAGCCGTCGTTCCAGCCTGTTGCATCTCTTGTATTGCAGTCAGAGATTCATCATACTTGCGTGTCATTTTTCCGGTGATAAAGGAAAATATTCGGATGAAACGGTCAGGAAGGGAGAACGTAACGAATGAGGAAGAGTCAGGGGAAAGTGTAATGCAGGTCGGTACCGACTTCGTCTATTCCGAAGTGAGTCTGGTTCGGCCACTTAGCTAAGAATCAACGAACCTTTTTGAACTCATACAGGTCCGTCGTGCTCTTGTACTTCCACATGCCTGGGACCTTTTTGGGTAGTTCGAAAGGTTCCGTCGGCTCCCAAAATTCGACAAACCCATTTTCATCGGCGGAAATGACTGTATCAAAGCGGTCGCTGTACTGCACACAACACTTTTCAGTGAGGAATCACGACTGCACTTCGCGAGGGTCTCACAGCCATGAGATGCACGGGATATCGATGTAGTTTGTCAACGACCGCGAGAGGCTTTCCATCTCCTCTAGCGTCATATATTCGAATAGTCCCGCTGCCCTGGTCGGAGCTACGCCTGTAAGACTCGCATTCTCGGGCGAATCAGACTGACCTACATTGCCAACAAACCCTGAGCTTGCCCTCGTTTGTGGACATAACAACATGCGACGGGCCTGTAGTCCAGGTTAAACATGTTGATCATGTCTGCATCCTTTCAGTTATGTATCGCAAAGATTTGGCGTATCGCACACGTACCGAAGTTCATCACGTCAAACACTTTCGCTGAGCCATCCTCTGAGATGCTGGCAAACAATTGCCCATCCGCACTAGCAGAAACACCCACAATCGGTGAAGAGTGAGCGCGGAAATGCTTCACAAACTCGATACCGGTGTCCTGTTTCTTCCACAGCTTCAAGTGTCCGTCGACGGAGGTGGTGATCAAGAAGCCTGTCCTGGGGAATAGTAAGAATGGTAGTGTATGCGACTGGCGACCGCCCCACCCACTTGGTCATGACGCAGAAGTTGAGCGCATCCCGGTGCATGAAACTCTTGTAGTACTGATCGGCACTCGGGAGATGCTCCAGGTAGACTCTCTCGTGCGGCAGAACTATAAACACACGCGCCATATGGTAAAACGCCAATAACATATACGAAGCGCGTACCTTTGCGCTTCTTTTTCGTAGTTCCCGGCGCACCAGCAGGCATAGGCATTGGGCCGACATCTTCATCACTTTCATCTTGGTTCACGTCGGCAGGCGGGGGTCCAATTTCGTCGGACATTCCGTTCTGTTCATCCTCGTCGCGTTCGCGTTTTCCGAGAACCGAACTGTCGTCCTGTGAAGCATCCGACATGGTCGATATAAGTCCTGGCCGTGGAGTTGGCTGCAACGGTGGCCTACAGCGAGTCACGTGATCTAGGAATTTCTTCGTGATTGCATAAGCTCACCGGTTTCGATTTCAGAGTCCGATCTGTGGTACTCCAACAGCAGCCATGTACAACGGAATCGGCCTCACCACTCCTCGTGGAAGGTGCGTAGCAAATAGGAAAACTGGGTCGTCTATTGGAAACTGACAGGTTTTCGACAGCGGTACAAACGGTTATGTTCAGCGCAACCTCTCTGCGCTGCGCGTGCACCAGACTCCAGCAGACAGAGCTGCGGCATGGGATATAGCTCCACCAAAACACAGAGAGCCGGATGCAGCCATCCTGGAACACGAGAGGAAACGTAAAGTGGAGGTAAAATGTCTGGAGCTGCAGCTCAAACTCGAAGATGATGGGTACGTACCTCCGTCAACGTGACAAAACTTACTTATCCTCTATCTAGTTTGGACGAAGCGGATATCTTAGTGCAGGTCCAAGAGTTGCGTGAAAAACTCAACGAAGATCTGGCTTCACTTTCCACCACAGTTAAAAACTTGAAGCCTTCCGATACGCATGCTATTGCTGCTGCGAAGAGGACTGAACTTGACAGGATGGCACGCGCGCTCGGTACAAAAAGAGACTATGTAGAAGGAGACGCCTTCGACCGTGAAAAACAGGAAGAAAACAAGTTAAGGCGGTTGGCTGAGCGGGAGGAGCGGGAGAAGAAGCGAGAGGAAGATCGTGCCAGGATGCAAGAACAGCGTGAAAAATGGCAAGCCGAACAGAGGGAAAGGGAGAAGCGGAGGAGAAGAGAGGAAGATCGGATCAGGAGAGAACAGCACGAAAGAGAACAGGAACGCGCACGGGAACGGGAGCGGCAGAGGAGCCGAGAAAGAGATAATCGAGAGAGAGACCGAGATGATAGGGGTTACAGGAGACGAGAGCGAGATGACAGGGATTACCGGACAAGAGAGCGAGACGAAAGAGACCATCGGACGGGAGAGCGAGTTGAAGGAGATTATCGGGCAAGGGAGGGAGACGAAAGGGACTACCGCACGAGAGAAGGGGATCACCGGGCAAGGGAGCGAATGCCATCACTACGTCGTTACCGTCGGTCTCGCTCGGGGTCCCCTCGTCGGCGTTCACCCGTATCCACGCCACCTCACCGGATTCATAAACGATCCGAGTCACCTGTGAGACGTTACCGTTCGCGGTCGCCTTCCGTACATCGTGGACGTGATCGCTCAGATTCCCCGCCGCAAAGGACCCGCGACCGCTCATCAAGTAGCGATCGCGATGATGACGCTCGCGACGTCTCGAGGTCGCCTAGTATTCGCGGACGTCGTCGTGAACGCTCGGTGTCTGCAGGCTCTTCGATGTCTGTCAGTACAAGCCGCACCCGTTCGGGAAGCCGTAGTGACTGAATTGTTCTGACCTCCGCCATTAGTTAATAGTTTTATGTGTTGTTGCGATTATGTGCTGTACTGAGCTACTTCCTACCGTAGTACGTCTCCGATGTGAGAGCGTCAATGATACCGGCTGAGTCAATGTAAAGGCTCAGTTGAGGGACAATACCAAAGTACTACCATGACGTATCCCAGTCTGCTGGGAGCCACGTTCAATTCCATCTACACACATGCAGGGGCAACTATCACCAACAAAATCTGTACCACAATCGTCCGTTCGTCCATAAAAATTAATCTGTCGGATCGATCACTATAGTAGAACAAAATCCAATATGGCTACATGACCATACACTCCCTGTCCGATGAACGTACTCCCTGCGCACGTTCTGCTTCCTCCGCGGCCAAGATAAGCTTCTCTTGCTCCGTCAGAAGCTAAAGCAGCGCGCAGTCAGCCCATCCACCGCGAAACCAGATACCGACGAGGTAAGGCAACATACCCCTTTCTTGGCACGTTCCATCATCGCCTTCCGCCTACTCTCTCTCTCCGCCTTGGCACGCCTAGTCATACAATACAGGGTATGGATACATCAAGCAGCGGAAAAGATGGGTGGTGGTACAAATGACAGGAAATCCCATGTGGGTTTAACAGTAGTATTGTTATTAGTGGACATATGGTTAGCCGCACACGTTGATGTTGACGTAGGCAAGAAGAGTTGTGATGATTGATTAGGCGTGGCAGGTACAGCAGAAGCGCTAAGGCGTTATGAGTGTTGACTGGGAAACCAAAAGGGGAAGTTAACTCACCGATCGGTCTTTGAGAGTGGGTTTCTGAGCAATGGTGACGCGTTGCCGGAAGACGGGACAGGTACAGCACCGGAGCCTTGTGCAGTAGAGGTTGCCTTTGGAGGGGTCACCTTGTTCGACGAAGCGGGTGTAACATTCATTCTCTTGAGTGCCGCAGAAAGAACGTTCTGATGGATGGTTGACGACGGATGGGTGGACAAGGCGGGTACACAGTCGTGATCTTTCTGGAACCGATGTTGGGGGCAATAATGCTTGTGGCAGGTCTAGAAGGGGGTGTATGAGGAGTTAGTTGCTCGAAAGATGGGAAGACAACATACGTCGCAGGCGATGGGTGCGAAAAGCACTTTGCCACACTTGCCCCTCGCGCAGATGGGCGTTGACTTGGATCTTCTGGCTTTCCCAGTCATGACGCTACATTCGTTATTGATATGCCTCTCCATGCGGATGTTTGGGTCCTCCCCTGGGGGTATAGCGACGGGGGTATTACAGAGCGGGCCTTCGGAAATCAGACACCATCCTGGGAAGGTTCAAACGTGCACTTACAGTTAGGTGCAACACGATTGTGTATGCGGTCATCGTACTTTGGACACTTGTGGGCTGCGACGGCAAAGTGTTCTGCGCAGAAACTGGCCGAGCAAAGGTCACATTTGAATGGTAGGAAGTCAACCAGCAGGCAGGATGCTTCGGAACACTGGCGACCGATGGCCAGCAGTTGGGCGTCGCGTTCTGGATTGGTGTTGGTGGCAGACATTATAGTGGTCACGAAGAATAAAGAGAACGAAGAAGGGACGCTCCTCTTATATATGCTGGCCAAGGCTTGGACCCGCGTCCACCACTGTTGGGAGGACAGCATCCCCTTCCTTACGTCATCAATAGCTTATGTAAGTGGACCTGGTTACTGATATGGCTTATTGGGTCTTCAAGCTTCACAGCTGAGGCAGCTAACTAAATACCTATGATTACCGTCACGTTCGTAAGTGTTCGTTGGCACTAGCTCGTTCATCGTTGAAACTGTCGTTTCAGGTTAGGCATGGAGAGTCGATGGACAACTTGGTAAGTCCATCATCCATCAGCCATGTAATGTGATACGGGCATCTCATAGCCGCGCAGCGCTCGGTGTGGGCTGGTTGGTCAGACTCTCCACTGAGCAATCACGGTCAGTGGTCACAGCTGTCGAATCGGGTCATCGAAACTAACCTTTAATTATACTGTGCAGGAATGAACGTAAGTGCACCCGTCGATCGATCTTCGGTTGAGCCGAGCCGCACCTTAACACCGCTTACTTATGTAGCAAGCCAGAGCGCTCGGAGAGTCATTCACCGATACCCGTCTGACTACAATCTACACTTCCCCTCTGAAGCGAGCACACATGACAGCGACAGCTTTGCGTGACGCCCAACCTGAACCAAAGCCCATGATTATTATCTCCCCTCTCCTGAAAGAGCAACATTTTGGTGCTGCAGAGGGTAGTCCTTGGTTAATTCGACAAGATCCCAGTAGAACGCTAGAGGAACACTTTGCAGATGGCAGATACCCTGTGCTATACGAGCGGACTCAGAAGTTCCCAGGCGGGGAGAGTTTGGACGACCTCGCCGCGCGTGCAGATGAGGCTGTTCGTCAGCTCCTCCTTCACCACATCTTGCAGGCAGCCAGAATTGGATCCCAAGACGATCACATAGCTCTAGTAAGCCATGGGCTCTGTATCAGTGAAATGGTAGCTGCTCTCGTCAAGCAAAACCACGAAGGGACTCCAGATACAAGTTATCGCGGATTGAGGAACACAGCTTGGGCGCGGGTGACAGTACAGGTCAAGGTGAAGTTTGAACTTACGTGGATAGCAAAGTTTTCCAATCATTGTTTAGGGTGAACGCGCTGGAGAAGTGGTGTGTATTGATGAAGATGACCCTCCCTTACTGGTCAAGGTCACGGATTTCAACCGTCACGAGCACATCAGCTCCGTAGTGCGTACAACCTCATGTGCTGAGATTGAGGTGACCCGAGTAACTTCAGCTCCGTTCTCACAGAAACGCCAGAAAGGGGGAATCGGTAGCTCAGCCTACGACCCAAAACAGCAAAAAATTCGCGACTTCTTCGGGGGAAAGGCAGTTAAAGATCCTGTCGAAGCTCTTGAGCGTAGTGAAAGCAATGCTGAGGATGAAGTCACGCTAGAGAGGAACTAATTTTACCAACGACTGTACCCCTCGTGACTGGGTGCCGATACATCTCCAAGAATTTTCCGCAGTTCAGAACGTCGATTACAGCATTCGAAATGTACCTCTAGTCTGATGCCACTTAAGATGAAAGCCTCCATCAGAAGTCATGGCCACCGACCTAGTGAATCTGTTCAATTTCCGTACGGCAGTAACTTCTTCAAGATAGACGATTGTGTATTGCTGGAGTATGCAGTCTCTCCAAGGTGATTTTTACGCCCAGGTCTTTTCGTGACATTCAAGTGAGCGTGTCCAGCATGAGCCTGATAACTTATGTAGCAATCTGAAAAAGTCATAACTGAGAGGTACTCACTCTCTTGAACTTCCCATTAGCGATGGCACGCCATCTTTTCTTCGCCCCGCTATGCGACTTGAGCTTTGGGAAATTTGAGACAGCTGTAGTCGAAAATGAACGCGCCGTTAACAGTAGTTGCTGCAGGAACATCGCTGAAGAGTTCCCAACTACAACTTTTCTGCTAACACAAGGCTAATTAGAGTTGTCACGTGATCACAATTACATCTTGGCTGAATTATTCATTGCACTGCAAGTGCCCTGCGACCATCGTCATGAACGACCCTCAGAGCGATGCCGATCGCGTATGTGCAAATGGGCTAATGGCTTGTTCATATTGCTAATTGATTTCTATGCACCCCAGATTCGTGCCAAACGCCTGGCAAAATTACAGGCCGGACGATCTTCAGCATCGGCTGAAGCGTCCTCCTCGGCATCCACTCCAACTCAAGCGCCTTCCGTGACAGCTACGGAAGCTATTCCAGTCAAACAACCTAGACATCTTCTGACAACTTCCCTCCCTCCTGCGCCTCAGCAACTGGCACAGTTACCTTTAAAGAGGAAAGCACCGCCGTCTGCGGCGGACAAGGTCGATCTGGCGTCATGGGAGGACGAAAGTATCACGCAGATATTCAAGGTCACGCTGAACGTGAGTGTGGTCTTTTTGCGTGGAGAAATTGTTCTTCCTGAAAGATGGATAGCGCTCTACAGCAGAGCGAAGTAATTATGATCTGGTGTGGCTCAAAAGCCTCGAATCTGAACTGCTCTCGGAAGGATACGGTACGCTGCAAGTGTTCTTTCCTGTTGAGATTTCCGCTAACTATGCGATTCCAGGTCAAGCGCCTCCTCTGCGCTTGTCAGGAGAAATCTTAGATCGCCTCCTCATTGCCCGTTTGGAATTGGATCCTCATGCGATGTCGTAAGTCAATTCCATTTACTTTCATTAGATGTTAACCTGTTCCAGTGATGACTTAGACTACGTCCCTGTTCTCGCATCACTACCTGATCAGATGACTGTATTCGGATACTTGGTCGGCTGTTGGAAGCGATTGAACAAGGCGAGAAACGAACTTTTGAGGAAGGTTGGTGCCACGTTTATAGCGCATAAATTCAGCACATCTCATACAATCGTTTTTTAGAACCCAGTGAAGGAGATCCAGCAGGCATCCGTGCTGTTGGAAAAGATTCGCAATCTTGTTATTAGTTATGCTGGCTTGAATCTCCAGGATCCCGGGATGTTCCCTCAGCCACAAGGGTATGTTTAATAATTTACCCGTTGGCCTGGGTGTCACCCATGATTTACTATAGGCAAGATGTTGGACCATCCGAACTGGTCAGGCCGCTGTTATCGCTATCCGCGCTCTCTTCCCCACTTGCGTCCACTTCGCCAGCGGTTAATGCGCTAAACCCTACAGAAGTGGAACCTTTTCTGCAGGATTTAGCCCAACGGTTTGAACCAGACAACGAAATAGATAGTGTCCTTGGACCAGTGGCGCGCCAACTATTATTCCATGAGTCGTTAGTACGACCCGAAGGTATTGGAGGAGGCGATTCTTCCTGGCGCGCTATTGTCAGTGGTGTCGAGGCCCTTGTCAGTATAAAGAGTATAGCTGTGATGTTCACCCGACTTACCGAATGGAATCCTCCACACGCCACTGGTGCGTCGATCGAGATGCTGTCCATGATGGGTCCTTTGTGTCGTCTTGGAGTTTTCAGTAGAGAATGGGTAAGAGCTCCTATCGGGTTCGTAACTGGTTGCTCTGACTGAAATTCATTAGTCCTACATTGCTGAAACGTATTTTTCCGAACCGAGCAAGCGATCCCGAAGTGACATAGAGTCTTCCTACGCAAGTTTGAGGGGGACAGTGAAGAGCTTGCAAGTATGTGAAGTGGCATGCAGTTTACTAGCTAGCTAACTTGGAATAGTCTTCCCTCTTCTCGATATTCAATACCATTGTCAGGGCATCCCCGGAGGCTAGGGAAGCTGTCCTCGAATACTTTGCTACCGTTATCAGACTTAACGTCAAACGTGCGGGTATGCAGGTGCGCGGATGATCTCAGATTTCCAGCTGGTATAGTTCTTATGCTGCCCTAGGTCGAGCCTCACACAGTAGCGTCCGACAGTTTCATGATAAACTTGCATAGTGTGTTGCTTCGTTTTGCAGAGCCGTTCATGGATGCTCGCTACTCGAAGGTTTGGCTTTCCCGTGAAGGAGTGATACTGCTGCTGAGACCGGCGCAGATGGACCGTATAGATTCACTTTATTTCGCAGTCTCGGAAAGAATAGACGTGAAAGAGGAGACCAGAATAAAGGCCACGAGCGAGGAGGCCACTCAATGGGCTGAAGAGCATAGACAAGGAGGTTTCGTCAATGTTATCTTCTCTTTGTACTTGTACCTGATTTCCTCTACACAGCTGCTCCGCCAAACTTCATCTCTGAAATTTTCTATCTCTGCAATGCCATGGCTCATTACGGGTACCTACGGACTGCCCAGACCTACGAGGACTTTGGCAAGCACCTAGACGACCTCCAACGTCACCACGACATGATCAATGGTGATAGGTCCTGGATGGGGGTGAGTAGGACCTAGGTCTTTATCGTGAATAATTTTGTAATGCCTGGGAGTGGAGTAGACACCGTTCCAAGCCAGGACAGAGCAAACCCTCAATCATTGCAAGGTACGATCACCTGTCAATCGTTCATCTTCATGCACTCTGAAAGGCATGTCCAGTTAGAGATTGCAAAAATTCAAGCTCATCAACTTGCATTCCGAGTCCAATTGCTCGAGCCCGATTTAGTGTTCCGATACATTGGCTTTACTAACTTCGTATCGACTTGGTTGATTCGAAAAGTTGATCCACGGGGATTACACCCTCAACCTATAGTAGAGTACGCTTGTCGTGCGATGCATACTTCTCATCCATTTACCGATGCTCTAGGTTGCCTTTACCCCAGGAAATTCCCATGTCCTTCCGGGTACTTCCAGAGTACATACTTGAGGATGTGGTTGAGTATTTCCTTTTCGTAGCTCGGTACGTTGAAATGTGTTCTGGCGTGGATATGCGTCTGAAAATGCTTTGTAGTCACTCCCCAAATAGTTTGGATCTTTCAGGAAGGGAAGAACTAGTTATTTTTGCGCTTACTTTCCTGACGTCAACGTGGTGTATCAAGAACCCATTTTTGAAGTCCAAGATTAATGAGGTTTGTTGTCGTCGTTCACACTGAGCGTATAGCTGACGTCTTCTTTCTTTAATTTTGCTTTAGGCTGTCTTCTATGGCGTGTTACCATATGCCCATGAACGCAATGGTATATTGAGCGGAGTGCTTAACAGCCATCCCGTTGCTCTGAAGAATCTCATACCGGCTATGACCCACTTTTATATCGGTGTGTTCATACATACGTTATCTGTCTCCAGTTTGCCGATGAACTCTTGCAGAAGTTGAACAGACTGGTGCCAGTTCACAGTTTTATGACAAATTTAGTGCGTGTTCGTTGGCCTCGGAATGAGCATTTTGACCTTATCTCCCCAACGTACTTAGATGCCAGGTCGGTCTCGGTGATTCCTCACGCTGACCATCGCTGATCCAGATCCAGGAGGAACATTGCTTACATACTAAAGGCGGTCTGGGACAATCCCGTTCACCGCGAGGCACTTAACACTGAAGCGAAGTAATTCCTGACATCTATAACTGTGGACAAGAGTATTGAGTGCTCGTTACAGGGACGTGGAGAAGTTCGTCCGCTTTGTCAACCTCATGATCAACGACGTCACCTACCTTATGGACGAGTCACTGAGTGAATTGACCCAAATTCACAACCTCCAAGCAGAGATGGCTGATCAGGCGGCGTGGCAAGCTCGCCCCGCGCAATACCGACGTGAGAGAGAAAATACTTTGCGGGGGCTAGAACGTCACGCATCTGGCTACACGACCCTGGGCAAATCAACTGTAGGTTTGCTGAGGGACTTCACTGCGGAAACCAAGGCACCGTTTATGATGCCGGAGATTGTCGACCGGCTGGCTGCAATGCTAGACTACAATTTGGAGGCGTTGGTTGGACCAAAATGTTCAGAGTTGAAAGTCAAGGAGCCGGAGAAGTATAATTTCAACCCGAGGCACCTTCTGAGTGACATTTTGCAAGTCTATTTGAATCTTGGCGACCAGGACGAATTTGCGCGTGCTGTAGCGAACGATGGTCGAACTTACAAACCGGAACTATTCGAGACGGCTATAGCTAAGGCGCGGAAGATAGCGCTGAAACCGGAATCGGAACTGGAACAGCTGCGTGTGTTTGCCGTCAAGGTTGCAGAGACTAAGGCGACTATCGACCAGGAAGAAGATTTGGGAGAAATTCCAGAAGAATTCCTGGGTATGTTCTGTGCCACAAGCCATTAATAAGACTGACCCTCGCTGGTTGCAGACCCTTTGATGTACACATTGATGCGGGATCCTGTAACCTTACCGTCGTCCCATGTGGTCATTGATCGAGCAACGATCAAGTCACACCTTCTCTCCGACGCCAAGGATCCATTCAATCGATCGCCACTCAAATTTAGCGAAGTGCTTCCCAGTACGTTCTTTCCTGTTCTGCCCGTGACCTGGGCATTGACCGGTGCTTTAGACCTGGAGCTTAAAGCAAGAATTGACGCATTTGTTGTTGAACGGCGTAGTCAACATGCAGTTAGAAAACCTACGAGGGACTCTGGCAGCAACATGGACGCTGTTATGGAGTAATGGTTTGGTACCTCGACACCAGTTTTTACGCTGTACATTATATTTGTATCCATCCAAGCTAGAGTCATTCACGGTAAGAAACGCGATGTGAGGCATTTACAAGGCCACGTCTTCTATTTTTTCCTCTTTTTTGTCCCACGTGCAGCAGTGGAGGCCACCCGTGCTCTCCCAGCTGTACCCCCTCGCCCAGGTTTTGCGCCTCGACCGCGGGTAGGTTTGGGTTGACCTGCAATCATGACAAGTGACGAAAACCATATGAATATCATTTGTCTCGACCACGTACCGGAAGATATCTCCTCAACGTCTTCCTCGTAGTCTGTCCCAGCATCTGTTCCCGTTAACACACTGTCCCTTGGAGTAAAGACTTCCTCATCACCACTCTCTTCTTGTGTGAGTGCGCTGCTATCGCTGTCACCCCCAACTAGGCCAGCCATATCGACTTTATCTTTGTTCCGCCTGGGTGCTTTAGCCTTTCTCGTTCTGTGAGGCTGACGCGGGGAAGGGGCTGGTGTAGATGATGGTATGGATGCTGTAGCCCGGAGGCGGCGGGCTGCGACAAGCGAGTCAAGAGCCTCATCGGCCGGTAGCGAATACTCCTCCTTGAAATATGGGTGCATCGAGAGATTTTCTGAAGGCGACGGGGACCTAATAGCTTGTGAACTTGAGGGGGTTGATGTGTTCGCATAATAACCGTCGAATTCCTTGGTAGGGCGAGTCAATGAGGGCAGCAATAACAGACAAGAAAACATCACCCCCACCGCTGCTTCCAACGCGTCGAGGTCGTAGCACGATTTCAACTTTTCCCATATACATTGGACGGGAACGACTCGACCGGTGTCGGTGTAGATAGAGTTGCGTATGGCTAAGACGTGGAAGTGCTTGTGTAGCCCGACCGGCCTCGCTCTCATGACCGAGCGAAAGAAAGATATTTCGCCTTCCACACTGTCAAGCAGTTCCCTGGCGCTTTCAGGTTCCATCTGCATGAAACGATGGTTAGAAGTTCAAGCTGGTTCATCATCTCAAGGTCACCACCAAACAATACGGGATCCCAAGTATGGCATTACCCCTGAGTGACTATGCGATATGGGCCAAGAGGATCATACTATACGACAATAACAGCGTACATAGTTAAACAACAACAGCAATAAACTTGAGGCCGTCTAACTGGCAGGCGAGGGGGGTATGAAGCTACTTATAAACAAGGAGTGACTGATAAAAAGAGTGTTGATGAAAAACGAGTGGCAGTCCGACTGGTGACGAGTGGTTGGGTTATGATACTGAGAGTGACGACCAGAATGCAACCAAAGTTCATAGGGCGAGGCATGGGCGATGTGCGGCGTTATGTGGTGCGGGTAACGGACGGAAGTGAAGCATAGGGCACGTTATCTTCGCACGAAGATGGCAACGAGAGCAATAAACGGTATGTATGTGAACGCGGAGACAACTGCCATCACGCGGCATCGAAGGCGCCAGGACTTCGCGTCTGTTAAGGGTAATCAGAATCCGCGCTAAGACCATTCTGGATATTAGATATACCGTGCTCTATCTGAGGATCATCAATAACGGTGACTGCCTTTTCCAAGCTAGCATCCCCAACAGTTCTGGTTTTTGGGATGGGTATGGAGAACGCAGCAATCCACCACAGTGGGAATAAAATGAAGCCCATGAAGAATAACCACGCCTGCGAAGGTGAACCAGGTTCATCACGCGTTGCAAACCGCAAGCTCCACTCCGTATCCTTAAGTTTCTTTGGCGGTCTTCTTGGATCCCGCATGTGAAATTTGGTTGACGTGGAGACGGACGGCGCATGAGGCGAGACGAGGGCGCTTATAGGGATGGACGTCTGTGACATGGACTGACGACGATCGTGAGATTTCCTGTAGGGTGATGGTTGTTGACTTGGGTTTTGTGAACGAACGGATGCACCACGCGAAGGTGTGCGAGGAGGGGCACCACGCCCCGAGGTCGTATTACTCGGCCAAGCGAGTTGATGACCGTTGCTCGCTGTCTGTTCCTGAATTGACGGCGGACGAGAGTGAGCAGGGGTAGCGAAAGGCGACACGGACGAAATCCTTGCGCGTTTACGATGGTACGAAGATGGGGCGTGCGACGAGTTAGAGATCCGTTGACCTTGGTTTCATATTTTAGTATTGGCTGATTGCGCTAATCTGACGTAAGCAAGAAAGAACTAGGTGCTTACTTCGGGTCTCCGAAGGGATGACAAAGGTAGCGCGTTGGCCCTCTTTCTTCAGCTCGGGAGGTGTGGTGTCGATGTCATCCGCCTTGCGCTTGCCTCTACTCTTGTCGCTGAGGTATTTGGGGGCTGGAGTCGGGGTTGCAGGAGCGTCATCGGTTGCTCGTAAGGAACCTTGTAAAATGGTTCGTGATGGCGTGTCCGCTGAATACACGTGAAGTAGCTGGCTTCTAGCTGGCGTTGTCGTTGCTGACGCAGAGCGACCCAAACTTGAGCTTGAAGGTTCGTGACTGGCGTTCGTTGTACGTCTCGGATCATGTCGGGGTTCGATTGCAGACAGGCTCCGCATAACCTGTGCCATCTTCAAATCACCCAGTCCACTGCGACGTCGAAGGCTGAGTCGGTAAAGAGAGGTAGAGGAACGTCTAATACGTGGAGCGATAACGCTGGGGTCTGTCGGACATAAATGCCGTTTAGCCCGAAGTCTCGCCAAAACGGCAAAAAAAAGTGAATACCTGGCAGAGCCACTGGCCCTTTCGGAAGTCCTGGAACGCGTGCTGGAGGAGGTGTAGAAGGAAAAAATGAAGATGATGGCGATATTGGCGCCCGATCAGGAAAGTCATGCATGCCGTGACCACGTGTCTGGCTAGACTGAGACTGGCTTTTGTTTTTAGCCGAGGACCCCGAAACACCTCCGGGACCGCCTCCTGTTGCTGGCCCTTCGCCCAAAGACAAGCGCAGAATTTCCCTGGAAACCTCTGCAGGCCAGGTCCGATCGCAGGAAGAGGTGATTCCGCTGACCGCTTGCTGAGCACTCCACTCAGCACTATACCGTCGCAAGTTTTGTGGTCTTCCAGGGACTGTCCTTGTTCGGCGTCTGTCTGACGGTTGCTGGACATGGGTCTTACGTTGTTGCTCTTGTTCTTGTGTCCCAGTATCAAATACCTCTCTTATTCCCGGAAAACTCGCACGCTTTCCATGCGGACGAGCAAAAGTTGAGGGCATGAGTGTGAATGGGTCTCGACACGATCGCCTCGGGGGAGTGTTGAAAAATGCAGACTGAGTTGCGTTTGCAACCTTATTCCGAGCTGCAAGCGCAGCTGCCAACTCGGGATGATCAAGAGGGGGAAGAGGAGGAGGGGAACATGCAGGTTTCAATGCAGAGGTATTATCAGGAGGTGTTGGGTGCCCGAAAGTGCGAGGGGAATCAGAAGCTGACTGTGGAGACGAAGGTGTCGTGGAGTGCACGTGTGAGGAGAGAGGCAAACCAGCAATGTGATCAGTACGCCGACGCCTTCTAGATGACAAGGTGTCCGCCGGAGATGAGTTCCTACTGGTTGATCGGCTGCAATGTGATTCCCTCGCGGAAGCTGCACTTCTCGAGGACGGAAGTGCCTCACACGAGGCAGTGGGGTTTGTCGCATTTAGAGCACCAGATGTAAACACACTGTTATCTGACGGGATCCCTCCCTCAACATGATCTTGGTTGAGTAAACGTCCTCTCCAAGACAGTGAACGAGTGGTTTTTCTATGTGAGCTTTGTGGTGTGCGGCTCCTGGCTTTGCGTGCGCTCTTCCTTCCAAAGGTTGACCATTCTCCACCTGGCGTGACCCTAGACGCATGCTCAACTCCTAATTGTTCGCTAGTGGTCTGCGTGTATGCAAGGCATGAACCATGCGTGTCACTTTCTGGAACTTGTTCTGAATTGTAACGAGTGCGCCTGGGATGAGGCAGGCCTACACCACTGTCCGCCGGGCGCCCCCCGGTAACTATCGGAGGTTGCGAAGAATCGCCCGAATCGATGTAAGAGTCTGGGTTTTGGAGGATCCTCTGTTCTAATTGCAGCTTGGTTATGGAGTCGCGGCCATAGGAAACAGTAGGATCCTCGGCAAGGACTGTTGCTGCGACCACGGGATGGTTGCTAGGTCGGAAGCGAAGACGCGACAACAGCGAAGAAACTTCCAAAGGCATTCTGTTGCAGTTAGATTAAACCCATGACGCATCTGTGTGCGTGAACTAACAGCACTCACTTCACCATCAGTGGTGCATCCCAGAGTCTCAGATCTCAGGGGTCAAATGGCAAGTATCTCCTGAGGAGAACGTAATGCCCTAGAAACACGGTGGTGTCAGCGACCCAACGTGGATGTACAGAAAGAGACTCCAAGTACGCCCAACTCCCACCAGTCGCCTTGGCCACAAGCTCGTCGCTCGAAGAGCATCATATGGCACAGAGTCGATTAAATAACCCCTTTATATGGGGGTCCATGCCCCTCGATTACATAAGCAGTTCTTTTGCTCTCGGACGTTCTACGCAGCGTTGCACCTGCACACCGGATAGCCCCCACCATGGATCGTCTTGATTCCTTCGCAACCTCTCTCTCTAGCCTTTCGCTCTATGACATCAAGGCTATGTATAATCAGGTATGTGCTATTGACATGCCTGGCCTGCATGACTCAGTTTGCTGAGACTCATTTCCAAGGCTAAAAATGCTGTACTGAATGTCAGCGAGATGGAAGCTAAAGTACGGGAAGCGACAAACGACGAGCCTTGGTGCGGATTTCCCTGTTCGTAACACAGTTGCGCCAAAGCTGAATTATAATACTTGCAGGGGGGCAAGTTCCACATTAATGCAAGACATCGCACAAGGGTAAGGATCAACGATCTTATGCAAGCATGTACTCACCTGCACTCGCAGGACATTCAACTTGTGAGTCAAATATCGGTACTGTGACGGAAATAGGTAATATCTTACCTCGTACTAGCCAACATTTCAATGAAGTCATGCCTGCCATATATGCCCGATTCATGGAAAAAGAGGCGCGACAGTGGAGGCAGATTTACAAAGTATGTCTCGCCATAAAAGTTTAACCTCACGGCAACTCAGCATTTCCTCAGGCCTTGCAATTGCTTGAATATCTCGTAAAGCATGGCAGCGAACGCGTTGTCGACGATGCGCGTTCTCACATATCGACCTTGAAGATGCTTCGGAATTTTCACTACATCGACGAGAAAGGAAAGGATCAGGGTCTGAACGGTACGTCCATTCTTAGATGGTCCACAACTTGACATTTCATCTTGGTCACAGTTCGTAACCGCGCACGCGAACTGGTTGAATTGCTCTCCGATGTGGAAACTATCCGTACAGAGAGGCGCAAGGCAAAGACTAACCGCCACAAATACACTGGCACTGGCAATGACCCTATGAGCTTTGCGTCTGGGGGAAGTCGCTATGGGGGCTTCGGGAATGATAGCTTTGTTGGAGGAACTGGCGGTTATTATGGTGATAGAATGAGCGGCAGAGATGGTGGGTCCAGTATGCAAAGCATTATGCACCCGTGGCTCACTGTAGCTTCGCCAGATTTTGGTGGCTCTTCGGGAGGCAACTCAGGTTATACAGATAGCGCGGGCCGCAGAGACTTCGAGGAATACACAGCCGGTGATGACGAAAGCGTTGTTCGCAGGTCCAATTCTGTGAACAATGGTCATAGTACTTCTCGTTCAGCGGGCACTCCCGCGTCCCCACTGCGGACACAGGCAGCTTCGGCTCCGCGCAAGCAGAAGGAGCCAGAGGTTGATCTGTTAGGTGGATTTGACGAGGAGCCTACTGGGGTTTCTGACTTCCGCGCTGCTTCCACTAATACCAACAAGGCATTACCCTCACTGGCTGCTAGCATCGACGGTGAGGCTACCTTATCTATGCCGTCAATCAAGCTGACGCTCTTCTTAGATGACGATTTTGCAGATTTCCAGGTCGCACCCACATCTCCCACGCATTCATCTACTTCTTCCAAGCCTACCCTTCTGGAGATGCTCGGTTCGAGTCCCCCACAACCGACTGCTACGCCTCCTGTTGCCGCAGCCAAGTCCACGATTACGCCTTCTACGTTTACAAATACCTCTTTCAACGCATTTGCCGCCGCCACCACGACAGCCGCGAAAGCTGTAAACACTCCAGTAGTCGCACCTGCTCCAAGCAACTTATGGGCAGCTTCACGGCCTCTCTCGCCAACGAGTCTCTCTCGCACTACTGCCCGGACATCGTCTGCCGGTAACAGAGCCTCAATGTCTCACACAATTCCTTCGGCGCCTACCCCTTCGAAAGGGCTATCTGGTTTCGAAGACTTGTGGTCAATGTCTCTCGGTTCAACGTCTTCTGCGCCGGGTGGCAAACCATCATCTAACGGGAAATCGATCAAGGACCTCGAGAAGGCGAAGGCTGAAGCTGGGATATGGGCATCATCTCAGAAGCCTGTAACCGCACCGATAGGGATGGGAGGTGGTGCTTTGAGCGGTAGTTTTGGGAATTTGGGCCCTGTGAAACCCGGAGGTGCATCTTCGGCTGCGGGAGGTGACGGTGATGATTTGCTACTCTAAGCGGACGACCCTGTGGAACCCGGTTCAGGATCTGCTGTTGCTTATGGTAGGGATGGTACGAGCTTATACACCTTTCTTTTTTCTGCTTGCTCTGAAATTGGTCGCTGGAGATTACCATTTACTATCGCAAAATAATTTTGCGGATCTCGCCCTGCACGTGTCGGTACCCGTTTTTCACTTGGTGCTCTCAAATTGCTCCGCATGTAAGGCCACAGTTGCAAGTATGCCACCTAAACCATTTGACTCGGAATCGTACTTTCGGACCCTTGATCAGCTTGGATATCCCTGGAACACTGGTGCTCCGAGCTTTTATTCCCCCCGAAACTGATTTCATATAGTCATTGTGTTCCGCTACATAATAGGGCCCGTACATTAACTGTAGGGTCCATGACAAGTTAGATGCTTGCTTGCCTCGTGAAATAGTACTTGTAGTGGCGATCAGGACTCCAATTTAGTATAGAGACGGGTGGCTTCGTGTTATCAGCTTGGCTTCAAGATCACACACGGAGGTAATTAAGCTTTAAGCTTGTCATCCCTGTGTTTTAGACCCCTGCCACGACACTGACGGTAGCCATTGATACCTCCGGTGTTGCGCCTTCCAGCTCACACTACGATTGAAAAAACTCCAGGAGATCACCTAGGGTGAACGTGATCGATGATTGACGACGTCCTCCCTTCTCTGGTCCGGATGGGTCATGCGACACATTGCAAGAGGTGTATGATAGGATTGCCAGCGTCCCAGGTTGATACGGATCCCTTCAAGTGCGCACGCTTTTTGCATCGACTCCTAACTCAATGTAATCATTCGTCAATGCAATATAGAATGGCTCTAGTATTCTACTGCTTAGGAACATTGGATCTGACGGGACAGATTCCAGCCGAGATTAAAGCCTCAGAGACCGAATCGTGGCGGGAGTGGATATGGGCGCAGCAAGCTCGTGAGTTTCCGTTTCCGTGTTTCAAACCAGACTTCAATCATAACCTTCTAAGCCAGACGGTCCAGGTGGCACAGGCTTCCGTCCTGGGCCCTTCATGAGCGTCCATGCCGAACATGTTCGTTGTCCTTATCATAAGATTACAACATGGTCTGACGCAAATCCTCGAAGGACGACACGTATTGCAAGTCATCCGAAAATGCACCCCAGATGATCATGACATATACTGCTTTGCTGTCCCTCGCAATTCTTAGGGATGATTTTTCCCGCCTAGATCGTTCTGGCTTGATTGCGTTTCTGAAGGCATGTCAGAACGAGGATGGAAGGTACGCTGATCTTGCTCATAGTCACTTCGACGTGAGTCATACCATTGCCCGTTCGCATAGTTTCTCCTCGGAGCCTTACGGGGGTGACGCTGACTTGAGGACGACGTATTGCGCTTTTGCCATCAGCAGCATGCTGAGCGACTGGTCGGGAGTGCACATTGATCGGGCTTTGGCCTTCGTCGCGTCATGCAGGGTAAATTGCCTAGTACTGGCCGGCAGGGCACTGATGGGGACCTAAATGCAGACTTACGAAGGAGGGTATGGTCAAACCCCCTTTTCCGAGGCATCAGGAATGCATTCCTCCATTAGTTTCACTGCTTATTTTCACTGAGGTTGCCCACAGGTGGACCTACATATTGCGCGCTAGCGTCAATCTTCCTTGCGGGACAAGGCGAACAACTGTCAGAAAGTGACAAACTCCGTACCGTGCGGTGGCTGGTCGTGAACCAGGAGCCTTCTGGTGGTTTCCGAGGACGGACGTGCAAAGGCGCGGATGCCTGTTACAGCTTTTGGTGCGGAGCCTCGATAGCTGTAAGTTTCTAACCCAACCTTCAAGAGCGTTTGATTCAGAGTCGCTTGGCCTATTTTCTCCCTAGATTCTGGGAGCTAAGGAGTTAGTTTCTGAACTTTCCATCGTGTCCTACATAGCATCATGTCAGTTCAAGTTCGGGGGCATTGCTAAAGTACCAGGTGACCATCCAGGTAGGGTATTATCCTAACTTCAGACTAGACTTTTTTTTACTGATCCTCGTAGATCCATATCATACGTATTTGTCGCTGGCTGCATCAGCTCAGTATCCGGTTCCAGAAGTCGTTGGTGCGGACACCTGGCTTCTCCCGGCCCTGGACCCACTTCTTAACGCGACTCGGGACACGGCCGAGTGGGCCAAGAGACACATCAGGATCGAGAATTAGGTCTGCTTACGCAGGCCCAGTGAGAAGTATTTAGAATTTCGCGAGAACACATAGGAAGATTGAGAACGGTTGCCTATACTTAGAAGGGAGTTCCAAGGACGAGTGTACTGCTGCCGGTGGCACACACTGTCAGGTTGCTCGAGAGACGTCCTCGTTACATCCTGCAAATTCTCAATAATCGATTATCCAATACCGTCAAATGATGGGGGCGATATGATACGTCACTATGTACCTCTCTTCTACAACGGAATGGAATAGACGCCAGGGATGTCGCTCTCAGGACGGATATGCCCATATGGACTTCTGTGTCGTGCTGATGGCGGTCGAAGGTTGATTGTGCCAATTGTGAATCATCTGTGATATGTCGTTGACTTCCTATGTAACGAATTATTTATAGAAAAGCAGGCGCAGACGAAAAGTATGACTTACCTTCGTGGCTACCATTGCAGGAGGTCCGGTGTTGGTGGCGCCGAGAATTGTTTCCGTTCTTCTTGCGAAAAGACTGGTGAAAGCAGTCACCAGTTGCGAGCTTTTTGGACCCTGCCAAAGGCTCTCCTTCCCTCGAGAAACCATCTCCCATAGGATATGGATATGCTCCAAAGAGCACATGTTGTGAAGGACCTTTCCGAAGCACTCGTGCACTCGGGCTTTGGAGAGCAGGTCAACTGCATAAAGTTCGGCCACGAAGCACGATATACGGAAGGTGTAGTCGTCTTTATCGGCCTTCATGGGATCGATCTGATAAGAATCGTACGACCAATGAGGGTGTATCGAGAGACGGAGAGTCACAAAGATACTTACGTTCGACCACGCGTACTCGAAGGATTCGATCGCTCCCTTCTTAAGGTAGAAGCAGAAGCAGGAGGAATACCATGTACCACACGAGTCGTTGAGAGCGTCATATACAGCACGTGCGAACGGGCCATATGTGTCGGGCGTTGCGCACTGCCAGGAGAACCTATGCGCGAGGGAACAAACGTCGACAAAGCTCCATTTCCTAGCTTCGACCATACGCGTGGCATGCAGTTTCTGCTCTGCGTATACTCCTGTCGTCGTCCCTTGCCAGAAGGAACTGAGCCAGCTGGGCTTGTCTTGCAAGACCAATGCCGGTGGCGGATGTGCTGGGATGGAATAAAGGGTCGTCTGGGAAGGAACGAATGGTGCCGCAAAGGGACTGAAGGTCGGTTGAGAGGTAGAAGATATGACCTGAGTATCGGTGGTGGTGGGGTCATTGGTTTGTTGGTTGGGAGGTGATAGGATGAGCTTATACACCTCTACCCGTAGACGGTCCTCATCATTTACCAAGGTTGCATTACTGCTAACTGGCGAGTCTGTAGAGGTAGAATGCCGTTCCACTCTGCCACGGTCGTTCGACGACTCGCGTACGCGCGAGTATTCCCCCTCGGAGGCGGAGAATGCAGGTGTCTCTGGCGTCATGGGATACAAGGGGGAGTGGAGGGGATATAAATTAACTCAGAATTGCTGTCGAACGACGTGCGTGCATCTTGCTTTTGAAGGGTGGACTCTGATCTTTGCGCGATGGTCTATACGTAGATCGAAAGGACATGTGCGATGCTGGAGCCCCCAAGTAACAATAACGCTTTGAGAGACCAGACCGACGCCGTTGCGTCGTGAGGCAACGCTATGGTCTGCGTCCATTGTCGAGAGTATAGCATGAAAATCCATGCATGGACTGGCCTCGCGTGCTTGCATACCTGAAACACCCAGCTAAGATTCAGAACTCAGAAGAACGCCAACAGCTCAGTTGCTGCTTACGTAAGTGTCAACAACGGGACCTGCTTTAGTCCCGCTCTCGTTCCACGGCTCCACCCACCTGACGGCCTCTTATGGCCCTGTAAACTGTAGTAATGAGAGAGTACTTCTTCCAATGCGACCAAATGCTGATTTATTATTATTAAAGGGACGGTAACACAGGCCTCCATCATGTGCCTGGCGCCCCATTTTCGAGGTCATCCTTAGGTGACCGATGACTGATGACTGGTCCTTCAATCCACGCCCTGACAAATTGCCGAACAAGTGACACCACTGTATACTAACTTCTGTTTGCAGTTTTCCTGGGTCTTTAACTTGAGATCAGTCAGCCAGGTGTCTTGGAATGCGTGGACGTGACGGCGTCCTTTCATGGGACCGGTCGGTTCTCGAAGGGAAGCCTGTGCAGTACGTGACAAATGCCCAGCTTCAGGGCGAGTAGATTGATTGATCCGTGTAAAAATCTCAATTGGATACTAATTGGGACAAGCGCGTTTATCGATGGCATTGCTATAAGAGTTCGTGTCGTGCGAGAAAATATTCTGGTTAGACTTCTAATCACCCTTGTCGGTTAAGGTGCGCTAGTTGACTTTTGAAGTTTTTCCAAGTTAACCTTTCCGCGTACTCAGGCAGTATGCTCCTCCCTTTCGCATCACCGCGGCCTGAAGAGAGGCGCACTACTTGCCGCGACCTCAGCCTCGAGTGGCAAACCCATAAAGATAATCAGAGGTATTTGAATCCTGAAACCGGGATATGCACCAGGCTCCGAATTCAGGCTATGCACCCCGTTCCAAACACGAATCAGGTCAAAATTTCCGATAGCGTTCGGCGGGTACCCAAACTCACCGTCTCTCTGTTCCGTGGCCCACCTTCTACCATTGCACAAATCCTTCTCTGGCCTCTGAAATTCATCCTGTGTTCCATCTATCTACTCTTTTGGCCACTCGATGGTCTGCCAGGCGGTGGGAGTTACACGGATGCGTACCCTGAATACCTCATGAGCTACTGGGGACAAATGTGGGCTGCCCGCTCGCGTAGGGAATATTCTATCTTCGACAGGATGGTCGAAAAGAGTCCGATGCCCACCCCTGCCAATTTTTCCGCCACTGTGAAAAGTATCACCCACGCTCTCCGCCCTCGTCGACTCGCCATATACGGCGAGAATGGATGGTACCTTTGCGAAAACCCGGATATTATTATCAACTACCGCTTCGTCGCCATCTCATATCGACAGAGTGATGTCTTTCAGCGAGGCTCTGATGATGAAGGAAAGAAGAGGGAAGAGGAGCAGAAGAAGCAGTTCATCGAGTCGGTCCGTTCCACGACGTTGCAGTGTGGATTGCAGGCGTATTGGCTGGATCTCGAATGCTTGGGCGAGACCACAGAAGACAAGAACGTTGACCTCTATCGGATGTCAGATATTTATCGCGGAGCGGTCTTCACTCTTATTACCCTTCGCAAGTCGGACGATCAGCACAGCATTGAAAGTTGGAGGAGCTGGGGCGGTCGTGTGTGGACCTTCCCAGAAGCGTTGCTGAGCGGGGAACTTCGTTACCGGATTGGGTTGGACGGACCTGTTACACCCATTACTCTTCATGAGCTCGCTAACAAGGCCTACGAGTACTACAGCGAGGAGACCGCGATCATCAATGCTTATGGTGGAAAGGATCGTCTAGACCGATTGGAACATCTTACTCGTCTTAAAGCTGCTATTTGGCGTCGGGGCAGCGCCGCTCTACCCAAAGCACAGGACCCGGAAAAGCGGCCCCCTCAAAACGGGCCGCAGCTCCAGCACACGGGATCACCGAACCTTTCTTATCCTGCCGAGAGAGTTTACGCTTTGATGGGCTTCTTCGAGCATCGCATCATGCCAAGTATCCTTGAAACGGAGCTACAGGCCCTAGCTCGGCTTTCGATGGCCAATGATAGCGACCGTATGGCAGAGCGGATGGTTTCGATGCTTCCGCAGAACATCCAACCTCAAGCTTGTTGGTACGCCGACGACGATCAGTATGGGTCGGAACTTTGGGACATCGAACCAGAGGTTAATGTTGCCGGAGTAACTGAGAGTGGTGCTTTGGTTCTCGATGGTTGTCGAGCAACATGCATCCGCTGGGAGGACTTTCCAGAGATTTCGTTCCAGACGACGGAGTCGATCAGGCGAACTATTGCTGGCAGAATACCGGTCACTCTTCCAGGCTGGGTGCTTTATGCAGCAACGTGGATGCCGATCCCTGCAACTGTATCAGTTGGTACCGTCTTCTTTGCATGTGCAGCGTTCATGCTGGTCTCTGGTCCTTTCCTGACCGCGTACTCCATTTCTGGTCGCATTCTCGCCACACAACCTTGGCTTATCGGGGTCAAAGGCGTGATGTCACCCGAAGAGGCCGCCAACCGTGTTTATGGCGCGACGTTGTCTAAGCGCCAGCGCCTATTCTTTACCCCCAGCGGTTCGCTGCTTGCTAAACCAGCAGAAGATGACGTCCGAGAAGGGCTTGAAAGTCAATACAACGAAGCGTTAGTGCAGACCAGGGACGACATTTACACACTGATCGACACGTTCTCGGGGACACTCTATTATTTCACTGCGAAACGTCCCCCCACGGTATGCCTTTTCACTGGACGCGAGGGCGGACTGGGTCGGTTTGTGCTCTGCTCGGAGAATTGCGTTGCCAACGAGCTTCACAAAGAGACGGTACTGCGCATGCCTTCCTACGTCCACCGAGCCATGATTCCCTGCGATTGGGTTGCTATAGGCAACGCGAGAAAATGAAGGACTCAAACTATTTCATTCGCTTGTTTTGTTTGGATATTGTTGTCTTGTAGGACATGCATACCTTGTGACAGTCTACACTCCTTACTACTACCGATAACTTATTGAAGCTTGATACCCGTAGTCTAGTATGCAGATATATACTTCAGTTTCGTACTGCGGGCGGGGGGAAACGAGAGATAGCAGATGTACAGTACATTCAAACACTGAATAGGGGCAAGACATCAGTGTACCAAGATAGTAAGCGTATGCTTACAACACCAAGCATGGTCGGGCTGTACTTCCCAGTGGATGTCTATTCGTTTTGGAGGTTGGATAGGATTGTGGGGGAGGATCAAGAGGTGTGCGATGTTAAAGTCTCGTACACTAACTGCAGAAGTCAAGAGGGGGACCCCGTCCCCCGTGACAGTCACAAAATTACTATGTTTAGGTCGTCACGTGCGCTTTAGAATAACAGAATTATTTTCGAATGGCAGGGACCCCGTTCACCGCAATACGAGGAGAGCTACAAACAACAAGTCGGATTTTGCATCAGACGCGAACACAATGTGACAACGAAAGTACTCGAAACGATTCTAACGCATCACATGAATGATAGTACGGTTTTTTCGAGCATCAAGTGAGCGTAATGGCAGCAGGGAAAAAAGAGAAAAAAAACTATGTGCGAGCTCGTTTGCCTCCAGACGAACAGCTACCCCCAGCGGCGACTGCCCTTGTGCTGCTGCCCTTCCTCTTCTGCCCAGTGGAAACCACTGAATCCCCATAGTTCTCCTTCTCAGCAATGAGTGTAAAAGCAGGGCAAGCAGGAACACTGGCTTTCTTCTCCTTGGCAGGTGTGATGTATAAGATGTCAAAGACATGGCGGGGTAAATGGTGACCCATCACCTTTCCAGGATGAGTGTACTCTGGATGGAAGAAGCTGAGGTGCTGCTCCATGTTATAGCACCAAACTGCATCTCTGAACTCGGTATTGCACCCACAGTGGACACATAATGGACAGATGACAGGGACATTGTGTTGGAGTTTATCACCTTTACCTTAGTTGTGGTTCACCGAGCACAGCATTACATAATCCCAAAGCGGACACTTAGCAGTTTATTTTTTCCTTACTGCATCTCAGCTTCAACCAACTTGAAGTCTGAGTATATTCCTCTCTATAGACTTGACAATCCTGCAGCTCATCATCCTCCAAAAGGTTATGAGCCCCACTTGTGAGTTCTAATCCTAGGAAAGTTGAACACATCAAGTCTGGTACAAAGTGTCTACTATGTCTGGTCTGTCAGCATCCACTTCTGGTCCCTCAAAGGTCCTGGTCTCTGCCTCAACAGTAACCTCTACTACACCTTTGGGTAAAGCTACTCAAGCCTCCAGTTGACTCTATGACATACCGTCCCTCGAAGACAATGGTTCAAACTTCCAGACATGGAAGTACCAAATTATGATGATCCTAGATGTCCATGGACTTTGGGAGCTTGTAGAAGGAAAGTTGAAGGCACCTGATGCAGCAGCTGATCCAGTTGCATGCACAGACTGGCACTACAAGGATAAAGAAGCAAGGGCTCAAATCACACTTACTCTAAAGGACAACCCACTTAGTGGTGTTCTGCATGCCATGATGGCAGCAGAAGTCTGGAAAAAGCTATGTGAGTGCTATGAAGGCAAAGGGAAACAAATGATAGCCTACCTTATTGGTGAACTATTTTGTGGTACCCTAGCAGATGATGTCTCAATGGAGACGCAGCTTAATGCCATGTGGCAGAAGGCAACAATCCTAAAGTCTCTTGGACAGCCCCTTGAAGACTCTCTTGTTGCCATAGCCATGGTCATCTCCCTTCCAGCCTCATACTCAACCCTTCACACTATACTCATGTTGTCCAATGAGAAACTAACTCTGGACTCTGTCATTTCCCAAGTCTTGATAGAAGAGAAGTCTCACTGCACCTCTTCAGCACAAACTGCCCTCATAACAAAGATGCCTAACGAAAAGGGAAAGAGGAATGACAAGAAAAAGAAAAAGGCTTGTGGCTATTGCAAGAAGACAAACCATGTCAAAGATGACTGCTACAAGAAGAAGGCTGATGAGGCAGCCAAGTCCCCATCACAGGCTGAAAAGGATAAGCCTAAGGAGGACAAACTTGTTGCTAAAGTCATGCACATCTCACCTGCTGAAGACAGTGCCCTACAGCTCTTCATGGCCACTGACAATGGTGAGAATCTACACATGCACTGGGTCATTGACTCCAGTGCCTCTGTGAATATGTGCTGTCAGCAGAAATGGTTCACTTTGCTAAAGATGTCTCACCCCCACAGCCTGTAGTCATTGGAAATGGGAGCACAATTCCTGCTACTGCCATCAGATGGATTGAACTTCGTATGGATCTTCCAAATGGGAAGACCAGTAGAATCCTACTACAGAAGGTCTATTTTGTTCCAGATCTCAGCGCAAACCTCCTCTCAGTGGCATACCTTGCCACTAGAAATGTCCAGGTCACCTTCACAGGTGGAACATGCTCAATCACCGATGGTACAGACACTGTAGGTGTGGGTCATCATCAAGGCTCACTCTACATCTTTGCAGCAAGGACTCACTCTCTGAGTCATGGAGCACTTGTCATACAAGGACCATCTCCACTACTTGACCCTACCCTTACTTTCCTGGCACTTGCAGCTGCAGCACCAAAGTCTGTAGCCACACTTGACTTGTGGCATTGATGACTTGGGCATGCAAATACAAAATCTGTGCTTAAACTGGTTAAAGTGGGAATGGTTGAAGGCATGGAGCTTACTGGCACTGAGCACTTGAACTCAGTATGCCAACCTTGCCTTGAAGGGAAGCAACACCATAAGGTGATACCTGTCAGGTCAAATGTTGAAAGCCCAACAGTACTCTACCAGACATACTCTGATGCATGTGGCCCCATGGAGACTACAGCCCAAACTGGACACTGCTACTTTGTAACCTTCATTGATGCTTGCTTGCACCACCTTGTGGTTAAACTAATAAAATCCAAGGACAAAGTCTTCCCCTCAGTGAAAGACTACCTTGCTCGAGCTGAAGTCAAGACTGGTGAAAAAGCAAATTATTTTCGGAGTGACAGAGGTGGGGAGTATGGCTCAGATGAGTTCAAGGCCTACCTCAAGTTGAAAGGGGTCCACCACGAGAAGATGAATGCCTATACCCCACAGGAGAATGGTGTTGCCAAGCAGATGAACCACACACTTGTTGAAAGTGTGTGGGCGATGCTAAAAGATGCTGGACTGCCAAATAAATATTGGGGGGATGCTATCCAGTATGCAGCCTACCTAATCAACTGATCACCAACCTGTGCTATCTCTGAGGATGTCACACCATATGAAGCCTTTACAGGGATTAAGCCATTGCTGGCCCATATCTGAACCTTTGGCTGCACTGCACATGTACATATACCTGAGGAAAAAAGAAAGAAGCTAGATGCAAAGTCCTTAGAATGCATTCATCTGGGCTTTGCAGAGAACAAGAAAGCATACCTATGCTTACACCAGCCCACTGGTCATGTCTTCAAATCCTGGGATGTAGTATTTGATGAGGGAAGCACAGCAGTGGGCCTAGATCACATCCAGATAGAAGAAGATCCTGCAGGCATGGTTGGTAAACCAGCAGACATAAGAGGGAATGCCCAAAAGGGCAATACATCACACCTGAATACCATCAGGGCTTTGGGCATGGAAGGCTGTGCTCACATGGAGTCTGATGATGGGGATCTCGAGTCTAGTGAGGGAGAGAGTGAAGATGTTGTCCATGAGGTCGAAATCGAGTCAAATGATGCACCTGATCACTCAGGATCAATGGTAGATCATTCCCCACAACCCTCAGAGGGTAACATGCCAGGCAGCAGCCAGAGTCCTAAAAAAGCACTTGAAACAGCCTCAAAACCATCAGTAAAGTGAGCTAGGATGATGCTGAAACCTACCATGCATAAAGCAACACCCCCACAGCCCTATCCAACCCCAATTCTGCCTCGAGAGACCTGCAGGTCCACCAGAACACAAAAAGCACCACCTAGAGATGATGATTATCGCTTTTTCATCAATTCCTATGACAGGACAACCTTACCTAGTCAACAGCTTGTGGCGCCAGAGGGTCCAGGTGCAGAGAGTGAGGGTGGAAGCCCCATTGATGAAGTTGCTCGAGAGTGAGAGCATGCATGTGGCAACAGCGAGGCTGAGGTGGCTGAGACAAATGAGGAAGTGGCTTACAAAGCATCCACAACACATGACAATGAACCTTGCTCATTCAACAATGCAATGTGATGCACCAATGCAGATCAGTGGTATGCTGCGATGATTGACGAATTACAGACCTTTAAGTCCATTGGACTGTATGAGGAAGTTGCCCTGCCTCCTGGCTGTAAACTGATTGACTCAAAATGGGTCTACAAGATCAAGCGAGGGCCGACCAGTGAAATTGAGAGGTACAAGGCTCATTTGGTAGCCAAAGGCTTTACACAGGTACATGGGATCAACTACACAGAGATGTTTGCACCCATCACCAAGTTCGCAACCATCCACATACTCCTGGCACTTGCCACTAAGTATAATATCAAAATTCATCAGATGGATGTTAAATCCACATTCCTAAATGGACTATTAGATGAAGAAATATACCTTCGCCCCCCTCCAGGCTTTCCTCCTGACAGCAACAAAGTCTGGCAGCTGCTACAAGCACTCTATGGCCTTAAACAGGCCCCCAAGTAATGGTACTCTCATCTTTGGACTGTTTTCGAATCCCTGGGTTTCACTCGAAGCCAGGCCGACCATGGCCTCTTCTTTAAAGTTGAGAATGGCATACTCATTGTTGTTGCTGTCTACGTAGATGACAAGCTAATACTCTCAAAGTGCTGCACAACCATTGAGTGCATCAAGGCTCAGCTCTTGCAGGAGTATGAGATGAAAGATCTGGGGGAGGCATGTTGGATTTTAGGAATGGAGATACTTCATGACTGTGATAAAGTTATCATACAGCTCTCACAGAAGAGATGTGTCGAGAGTATTCTTGAGTGCTTTGGAATGAGTGAGGGGCAAGCCATCATGACCCCCATTGAGCCTAACCTAAAGCTCAAAAAACTAGAAATTCCAGAGGCTGACACCAAGTCATACCAGGGCACTCTTGGAGCCCTTATGTATGCAATGCTAGCAACAAGGCCCAACCTTGCCTTTACTATAGGCATGTTGAGCCATCATGCTGCATGCCCTGGGCATGAACACTCTACTGTGCTAAAGCATGTTTTTCACTATCTGCAATGCACCCCTGATGTCTGTCTTACCTATAAGTGAGACTCAAATGCATGCATGATCAGGTATGTAGGTGCAGATTGGGCAGTGGATATCAATGACTGCTGCTCTGTTACTGGCTATACTTTCATCCTTTCTGGTGGAGCTGTTAGCTGGTCATCGAAAAAGCAATTGTCTGTTGCTCTCTCGAGTACAGAAGCCATCTGGATTCGTACCCTAGTCCTTGAACTTGAGACTGTGTCGTCACACAAACCCACTCCCCTCCTCATCAACAATCAATCTGCTATCTCACTGGCTCAAAATGCAATGTTCCATGACCACACGAAACATATTGTGATCTGTCATCACTTCATACGAGAGAAGGTGGATTCTGGAGAAGTAGTCATCAACTATGTGTCTACCAATGACCAGGTGGCTGATGTGCTGACTAAGGGTGTGTCTAGGGAGAAGCATGTTCATTTCTCTGAAGCTATGGGTATTATTTTCTTTTAGTTCCTTCTTGACTATACTTGTTGAAGGGGCATGTTGGAGTTTATCACCTTTACCTTAGTTGTGGTTCACCAATTACATAATCCAAAAGCGGACACTTAGCAGTTTATTTTTTCCTTACTGCACCTCAGCTTCAACCAACTTGAAGTCTGAGTATATTCCTCTCTATAGACTTGACAATCCTGCAGCTTGTCATCCTCCAAAACATTGTGGCATGGGCAGGCAGTGGATCCTCACTCCCCAAATCCATATTTGAAGGGGATTTGGTAAATGCAGTGTGTATCAATCTCTTTTGTGCATTTGGTTGACTTCAACTTGACTGTGCAATTGGGATGACCTGAATGTCCACAGAAACCACATGGAAACAACTGACCAACAGCAGAATACAAATCAGTCTCTCCTACCCCTCACAATGCATGAAGGATGTGTGTGCCCATATGAGAACATAAGTCTGCAGTTGGTTTTTGACAGAGAGGACAGTTCACTTCTACACCATTCCCACTGCCAGCACACAACATCAGTAAATCACTTTTGCTGGCCAGAGCTGTCCAGAGCTGTCCAGCACTGGACAGATTCCCTAGGACTACCAACTCACAAAGTGGTCTACTGATGAATGCAACTCTTGCTTCTTTGCAAGACAATGCTGGACTGCCTGAAAGTATTTTAGTACAGGTATATAGTAGTCTTGGATAATCTTACTATTCATTGAGTATGGAAAGCTTGAATTTGAGCTCTGCATCAGTGTGATATTCAAGACAGCAAGTTTCGAATCCACAATCCACTTCCACAACACATTAACAGCTACCTCAAGTGTGTCATTACTGATAGCCCATGTGATGCCACAAGAGTTGACTTCAGCCAAGTGCTCAGAAGGCAGGTAGTTGGCAGCAGTGACAATGCTAGGATTGATGAGATGGATCAAGGCACCAAGTGTTGTCACCTCAACCACTTTCTGTGTTGAGATGTTGGATCTGGGGAGGGGAGAACTAGCCTTCAAATATGCTCCATTCCAGATCCAGAAGCAATCATCATCAGGTGTCAGTGGAGACACCAATAGAGTGAGAATCTTGCCAGTAATCTTCACCTTTCCAGCTACTGAGAGGAGACTGTCAAAATTGATATCAGAACATGAAATGACATTCTCATGGATAGCTGTTGAATGAAGTAGGGCAAGATGGGTAGCATTGTCATGAAAGTGGATGAGCATCAGGTAAGGGTTGCCAACAATGAAAGAAGCACAGGCTGCAGTTGAGTCAGATAGTGATGACACACTTTCCATGGGCTTATTGACAGCTGTGTAGCCACAAACTCGAAGGAGGCAATCATGTGACTTGGGGGTGAAGTTACCATTGAAAAGAACATGACAGACCATAGATTTGTGAACATATTTGCTGTTGACAAAGAGGTAATTGAGAGGCTGGATGCCAGGGCCAGATGGTGGAGACAACAGTGAAGAATCCCCATTTATGACCAATAAGGTAGGATCACTGATCTCATCCTCAAGTTTGTCTTCAAAGCCTGGAACATCTTCACTTGCCTCCTCCACCTCATCTCCATGAACTTCCTCCAGGTCCACCTCAATCTGAGCTTCACAAGGATTGGAACACTCCATGGCTGTAGTTGTGGTGGGAGCAGGTGTGATGGAACTTGGGTCATTGCCATCAATGTCATCTCTGGCATCATCATTGATTCCTGGATACCTCCTCACATAGTGTAGTCACATTTAGTCACAACACATGGGCAGCCTGTGTGCCAAAACACCAACACTTATACAGACCCTGAGATGGGCCCACTGTCACACACCAAAGGTGTTTGGTGAGGTGGACATGGATGTAGCTGATGAATGGAGGTGAAGACCATAGCCCTCATGCAAAGAAGGACAGCCAGCAATGTTGGCAGTCATCCCTCACACAAGAACAAGTTGTCGATGCCAAAGAAAAAGGAGGAGGCAGGTTAAGCACCAATAAAATTCTTAAGTGCCCATGTACGGCATTCCAGTTTTCGACGTATCTCCACCAGTTCTGCAGACACCAAAACCATTCCCACACTCGCTTGTAGTGCTCAGCCATGTGATCCTACCTTCCAGGATTGGAAAGGATTTGCGCACTCCACATGTTTCTACAGCACTCCCTCCAAAAGACGCTCATTTTGCTAATTCTTCTGATATGGCTGCCTCCACATCAGTCATTTCACTTGTCCCCTTTGCTAGGGACCATGGCTACATATATCTACCAGGAGTTCCTACCAGCTTCCATCCTGAAGTGTCCTGGTACATCCCACCCTCATCTGCCCCCTCTCAGCCCATCCAGCTTGGACAGCATGTTCTTTTTGTCAGTATGACCTCCAGGAGGACATTCTTTGGTTGCCTCAGGTCTGTCATTTGCTTGGAAAGGTCTTATGTGGTCGTTTCAGTCTCTCCAGTCCAAGAAGCATATGGATCCTTCCTCCCTGCCACCTGCAACATCTTCATACCAGTCTCATCCATCATTCTTCCAAAATTGTGACAGCTACAGTATAATCTACTGTTCTCCACTCTCCCTGATCGCATCCATGACGAGTATGATGCACATCTTGCCTCCTTGTTGCAAGATACAGCAGAAGACACTCCCCCTTCATCCTCTCTTCCAACAGAGCCTCGTTCATGAAGTTTTTATTTGCTTCACTGAGAGGATGGTTTGGGGGGGAAAGTTGTGATCCCCTATGCTCCTGTCACCCCACAGACCCCCAAAGCTTGACCCCTGTTGACATCTGACTCACCCTGTCCACTTTTGGATGTACTATATCAGCATCAGATCAGTGCTGCCTCTCTGTCATCCCACTTTGGCCTAAAAGCGATCTCTTCAAGATGTGACATGCACAGCCTCCCCCTAATGTGATTCCAGTGTGCTTTCTTGGTTCCTGACATTGCTTGACTCATACTTTGACATTCTGACTGTCTTTGACTCACCTATTGCCAATACTTACCAATCTTTTGACTTTGCTTACTGATTCTTCACTTTTTGGCTTACTTATCCTTACCAATGCTTACCAATGCTTTCCAAGATGATTACCCATCGCTTACATTCCTTACTCATCAGTTACCAATCACTTACCAAGTGTTTGCACCTTGTTTTCCATAGGCAACACCCCTGTACTGTATATAAGTCACTGTACTTAGGTAGCAAAAAAAAGAAGACATCAGAGAGCCCCTCTTGCTCGCAATTTATCATCTCTCAGTAAATCATTCATCAGCTTCGATAGTTGAGACTTTATTAAGGGTCTAGCTATCATCTACTTTGCTTATCATCATCTATCATCCATATACTTCGCTCCAAGCCCTCCCTGAGCTCAGTACAGCTTAGGACATCGAATTAAGTCACCATCCATCCTTCTGTAGGCTGACAGCAGTCTACCCTATCACTTTCTATCACATTCTTGCTCCCTCTTCGTCAGGAGCACCCCCAACCCTCAGCACTCATCTTTGAGTGTTGTAGCTCACAAAAACCCTCCCAAAGAACAGGTTCCACCATCTAGGTACCGCATAGGCACACCACCACTCGCTTTCATTGTCTTTTGTGTTGGTTTTGGTTGGTTTTCACCACTGAACCACACTTTGACTCACACTGCCTAAATAGATTAGCCAGTACACATGGACAGGCCTGAGGGACTAAAGTGAGAGCAACATATGTATGAGCCTGTAAGTGCATTACCACAACATATGGGAGGGCCCATGGTGGGTAAGGATGTTGAAACATTTAGATGGGCCTGTGACCAATTAAGTATACTGAGTTGCTGTAAGACATGGATGGGCCCATCCTGGTAGGTTACACCCCTGTTGCAACATCAAGGCAGGCCTGCCTATCATAACATGGAGAGGGTCACAACATAAGGATGGGCCCATCTATGATTAGAATACAAAGTTGGCAACATATGGACAGGCCTGGGAGTAATATCATTTATGGTGTCACAACATCTAGACAGGCCTGTTCATAATAAGCCATACCCCTGTGGCAACATAAAGATGGGCCTGTCAGTAATGTCATTTCATAATGTCACAACATATAGATGGGCCTGTCAACAGTAAGATGTACCACTGTTGAAACATAAAGACAGGCCCATCACTAGTATCATTTAATAGAGTCACAACATAAGGTTGGGCCTGTCAGTAGTATTATGCAACATATGGACAGGCCCATCCACAGTAAGATGTACCTCTGATGAGACATAAAGATGGGCCCATCAGTAATCTCATGTATAGCATCACAACATATGGGTGGGCCCTTCAGTAGTATTATTTATATCGTCACAACACATGGGCAGGCCTGGCCCCAGTAAGATGTACCCTGTTGAAACATAAAGATGGGCCCATCACTAATATCATTTAATAGAGTCACAACATATGGATGGGCCCTTCAGTAGTATTATTTATATTGTCACAACATATGGGCAGGCCCAGCCCCAGTAAGATGTACCCTGTCAAAACATAAAGACAGGCCCATCACTAATATCATTTAATAGAGTTGCAACATATGGATGGGCCCTTCAGTAATATTATTTATATTGTCACAAAATATGGGCAGGCCTGGCCCCAGTAAGATGTACCCTGTCAAAACATAAAGACAGGCCCATCACTAATATCATTTAATAGAGTTGCAACATATGGATGGGCCCTTCAGTAATATTATTTATATTGTCACAAAATATGGGCAGGCCTGGCCCCAGTAAGATGTACCCTGTTGAAACATAATGACAGGCCTGTCACTAATATCATTTAATAGAGTCACAACATATGGACAGGCCCTTCAGTAATATTATTTAGATTGTCACAACATATGGATGGGCCCTTCAGTATATTATTTATATTGTCACAGCATATGGACAGGCCTGTCCACAGTGAGATGTACCTCTGATGAAACATAAAGACAGGCCTGTCAGTAATCTCATGTATAGCATCACAACATATGGATGGGCCCTTCAGTAGTATTATTTATATTGTCACAACATATGGGTGGGCCTGGCCCCAGTAAGATGTACCCTGTCAAAACATAAAGATGGGCCCATCAGTAATGCTGTTTCCTTCTCCTTGTGTTGAAGGGCTGCATGACACACTTTCTGGCAATAGTGGTTGGCAAGAGCTGTAAACTGACCACTATGCTTAAGAGTGATGCTGCTAGAAATGCCTGTTTTGACAGGGAGGGAGCAGCTAGGGCATTCAGGAACATGAAAACCATTATCTGGTATTAAAACTGTAAGGGCATTGTGAGTGTACAGAATGAAAAATGCCCAAGGAGTCCCCATGTCAAGGGGTTCATCTATTTGATTGCGAGAAAGCCATGCTTGAGATGCAGAACTTGGATGTGGAAGGTGAGAAGACATGGAAGGAGAAGCAAGAGATGTGGCAGTTATGTGAAAAGTGGCCTCAAGCCCATTAGGTGATTCAAAAGGTGATGTTATGCTGATGACTCATACCATGTCATGAATCGAGTACAATGAAGTACAAGCATGTGACTGCACGAGAAGTGACATGTAATTTAACTTCACTAGCAGTGGGACACTAGTCTTGGCCAACTGAAGTCATACTGGTGAGTCCTTGTTGGTACAGCGTGCAGAGCTAAGGGTGGTTGCAAAGTAGATTTTGAATGAGGGACTGGTACGATACATGCAGGTTTATATATGTATGTACAGTACCATATGTCAAACATTCGAATACAAGAATTGCTCACCAGTTCCCTAAGGCAGAGGGTGCAAGGGCAACCCTGCTGCAGATGGAAGGGAACAGGGTTAAACAAGGGATTAAACCTGCACAGATGAGAGGGTTTAACCGTGTATGAGTCAGAGGTGGAGTGTTCACCCAGGGTGAACATAGTCATGTGACCACATGGATCGGGGTCCACCAGCAGATCATGGAAGGAAGGGGGAATGGGCGCAATGCCCAGCTATGGTGCAACATGGGGTAGACAGGGGTCTACCATAAAAGGAAATAGAAAAGGGGAAACGTATGGAATGCAAGTCCAACTGCATAGACAGTGGCTTGTGGGTAAAGGGAACACCTCGAGAGGCGAGACGGAGCATGAACAAGTTACATAAGTGTCTGTAAGAGGGAACAATGTGAGTGCAGCATAACATCACCCCCCCCCTTAAGGCCTGAGGTCCTCCGAAGGTGGGTAGAGGCCTTGGACTACCCAAGAGCAGATTTCTGTGTTAGTTGCCACCACGAGTTGGGCAGTCAGTTGACCAATGTCCAAGGTGTGAACATCGGTAACCAGCGAATTGATGAAGGGGATGTTGCCAATTGATGGGAATGAGCCCACCAAGTTCTCTCTTGCTGAGGGAGGAGATAGGTACAGGGATGAAGGGAGCTGCTGGTAGAGCTCTTGTTGTCTGATGAGCATAGAAGAGGGCTCTTCCAGTGGTGTCACCTCAGGCCTGGGCGAAGAAGTCGAGCCAGTCATGTGGCAATCCATTGAAGGGGATTGCAGCAAGGGCATCTGCAATGGCTTGGAAGTGTTCTCGACCTTGGCCCAGTATAATCTTCTCCCAGCAATTGCAACACCTCTGTTTGACATCTCTTTCAGCTTCTCCACCTCCTCCAGCTCTAGTTCTTTTCCCTTCTTCTGAGACCTCACATGCCTTTCCTCGGACAGGGTCCTCAGGTAAGCTCGATCTTCCAGATGCTGCTTGACACGTTGGAGGGAGGAGCCCATGGACCACAACGTTGAGGGGAGTTTGGTTGAGGAAGGCGTGAAAGGAGGAAATGAGGGAGGGGCTGTAGTCCTTGTGGATGATCTTGACGATGGCCTCCTGGGTCTTAGGAGCTTCTTGAAGGATGGAGGAGTTGGCTTTATCGATGTCTTCATATGTATGCACTTTGAAACTACTCTCTGTGGTTCCGACCTGGTCATGCATGTGCTTACTGATTATTTCTGAGCTTCTGAAGATCTTAGACAACACCTGTAGATGTTTGTGATGTTCTCCTGCTCTCCAGCCATGTGATTCCCAGCGCTCGAAGTCGTTAAGCAGCCGCACGTAACCGAGGAAGATGCTTGCCTTGGGAGCCACCCATTTGGCTGTGGAGGGGGCTGCAGGAGTGACTGTGGGGGCCAAGAGGTCAGCCGGTGTGATGGATGGTGCTGGAGTGGATGCACCAGAGTGAGGGAGTGGTGAGGGGGATCTGTAACTGGCTTGGGAGAGCGGGGGTGTGTTGCAGGATCTGAAAGAGCAAGGCTTGGATGGCCCCAAGTGAGCCTTGGACTTTCCCTTGTGGGCATCCTTGCAAGCTCTCTGCAAAGCAGGGACAAAGCAGATGACTGGGTATGGGTATGGGCACATGGAGGAGGCGACGGAGTTGTGAAGGGGTTGGTAAGCCCCTGCACGTGAGGAGTGGGAGGACATCATGGGGGATGGGGAGCGTAGTGCTCTGCCAGGGCATACAGGTGGTTCTGAGAGATGTGGAGGGGTACTGGCATAGTGATTGAAGTATGGGCAAGAGGGGTCATAGGGTTTGTCGATATTGGCATGGAAGTCATTGTCAAAGTAGTCAGAACCGGGGTTTTCAGTGTTTGGGGTAGAGGACATGTTGTGTTCAGAGGTTGTGAATGTGCTTGTACTCCCCATGAACCTCTGGGGCATTTATAAGGTTGTCCTCACTTTCCCAGCTGTTTCGATAATGTGGGTAACCGAGCCACTTGACCAGGTAGAGGTATTTTTGCTGCAGGGTCACACTGGGTTCTTTGGACGATGACTTGACTTTGTGCACACATTTGTGCTTAAGTATAGCCTCAACTTCCCATTCGTTCTCGTCTCCTACCAGTTCAGGAGGAGGTGGTGGTTGTGCCGGGCCATATTTGTGCGTTTTGACAAAAGGGGTGAGTTTGGATGCATGAAACACAGGGTGTATATGCCAGCTAGGAGGCAGCTGGAGCTTGTAGGTGACTGGGCTGATCTGTTTGGAAATTACAAATGGGCTGTGGCATTGGGGTGCAAGCTTCTTTGACAGAACATCCCTTTTTAGGTTGGAAGTGTCCAACCAAACCTTATCTCCTATGGAGAACTCTGTATAGGTCCCTTTAGATCGCTGTTTCATTAACTCCTGTGCTTCTTTATGAGCGATTATCGTGGCATCCCGATTGGCAGCCAGTTGCTCAAGTTGATCACCTGCTAGCAACTCCTGTGGGGTTTGTCCCATAGGATAGGGTGTGGGGTTGAATCCATACATGAGTGAATATGGCATCTGGTTATGGGACGAGTGAACATGGAAGTTATGTGCCATTTGAGCATCTGGGAGTTTGGCATGCCAGTTGTGGGGGTCTGTGTCCACGTACATGTGTAGGTATGTGCTGACTTCCTGGTTTACACATTCCGCTTCACCATTGGTTTGCAGGTGGTAAGCAGTGGAGGCTTTCAATTCGATTCTGAGGGAGCAGTACAAGTCCCTTGTGAAAGCAGAGATGAACTGGGGTCCTCTATCAGAAATAACAGCCTCTGGTACACCCCAGTGAGGGTAGATGTATGTGTGGTAGAGGTCTGCTATACCAACACTGTCCATGGTTTTGGTAGTCGGTAGGAAGAACGCACCTTTGGTTAGTCCCTGGTCAATGATGGTAAGGATCGAGTCATATTTTCCACTGGACAGGGGTAGGTTGGTAACCAGATCCATGGAGATCTGTTTGAAGGGGAAGGGGTTCTTTGCTATGTTGTGTGGCATGATAGGTGGGGTAGTAGGGTGCATGTTAACCTTGTTTGCCTGACAGGACGGGAAACCTTTGCAGTAGTTGTGGATAGACTGGTACATTCCAGGCCACCATATGTATTTGTTCATTTTCTTTGTCATAGCCTTCACTCCTGGGTGTCCGAACACAGGAAGGTCATGATACTGCTGATGGACGTCTTGGCGGACTGGTTCTGGCACGAAGATTTGTCTTCCATTCCTTCTGACTCTGTCAGACCCTTCTGTTGTTTCCAGGACCAATAGGGATGTGGATGCATTCTTTACCTCTTGGTACAGGTTGGCATTTAGCTGGAAAACACATCCTTTACCTTTCTGAACCTTTGGAGCTTCCTCAGATGGGCATTCAGTAGGTTTTGGTTCTTTGAAAGTGACCTTTTGAACTGGTTTAGGGGCTTTTGAAGGCCTGGGAGCGGTCCAATCAATCTTGAAAAGGGAAACAATGGAGGGTCTCACCCCCCCCCTCAAGCCAAACAGCCTTTGGAAGTAGGGTAGAGATGGTACTAGGCTCGGCATTGAAATCCGAGTGGTGGGAAAGGGTGTTGGTGGCAGAATTTTTGGTTCCTGCAATATGAATAAAAAGGAGTGGATACTCCTGTAACGTAGCCTGCCAGCAGGCTTGTCGGGCAGTGAGCTTCTGTGGTTGTGCATAGTAGGTGATATTTTGGTGGTCTGTGTAGACCTTAGTCAGTTCCGGGGGCGATAGCAGATAGGGGCACCATTGCTTGAGGGCACGCATGACTGCTAGCATTTCCAAGTTGTAGACTTGGTAATTTTGCTCAGCTCCAGTAAGCAACTGAGACATATATGCGCAAGGGTGAAGTACTCCCGATGTTATGCTTCATCCAAGGGGGTTTCCTTTTTCGTCTTTTCAAGGTCATGTGTATCACGTGCCTCGTTGCGTCTCTGGTGGTTGTTGCTGTCCTAGGGGCTCGTATGCTCGAAGGCACAAGTGGATCTCCTGTGGCACAGGTGTTTCCAACACCTGTTGAGACCGCACCGCTTTCTCAGGGCAGTGCTGCCGCACCTCTTTGATGGACAACTTGTTTCCTTTATGGTCCGTTGACTTGCCCTGACTCTGTTTTGTTGTCCATGTGTCGTACTTTAGATCCGGTGTCTGGCTCCTTGCTGCGCATTGATTGCGCAGCTGGTATAGCCTCCTTTCATCTGTTGCTGACACCGTATGACTCTTTCTTGTTTCATTGATGAACTCGTTGACTGCTGCGGATACGCATCGTGATGCATCGTATGTGACTGCTACGGTACTCGTACTTAGGGGTATTTAAACCTACATACTTCGTCCTGTATCTGCAGTTTTTTGATAGCTTGCAACTGAGCTCATTCCTTTGCTTTCGTCCTTGTTCTATCTCCGTGCAGACAACCTTAGGGATTCGCCAGAAGACAGAACCCTTGTTGGACTTCAGCAATAACTCAGCCATAGGGGTTACGATAAGTTCGGCCCATAGTCTCCCATCTCGTGCGCTTCGTGCCTATTCCATTTGAAGAAGTCACCATGCTCGGGCATAACAAAATCGAAAAACTCTATGCAGCTTTCGGGACTTGTCGACCTCTTTGCACAAAGTCTACTCGTCCCTCGGTTACTGAACTTCAACAAACCAAACCCTCAACAAAAGGCTCATTGGTCTCTCTACATGTAAAGACTGACTCGCCTTCTTCCCATCTCTCTTCTCAACTCGACTCCCCTGTCAATAACAAAATTGAGAGGCACCCCTCTACCCTAAATCAGTTCCACCGCTCTACAGGCAGCCATTAGGCTTTAATAGATTGCCTCCCTAGAGTCAGCACTCATGTTTCCCTATGCGTAAAAACACTTGCGCCCACATCCCTACTTCACTGACAGGTTTCTTTCAAGAAATAAATCCTCTCTCAGCCTTCGTTGTCACTTCCTGTAAAAGTGTCTTCACCCCAGAAGTCAAGACCTCCAGTCCCGCCTCATAATACTCCATTAGGACTTGGAAGGAACCCGCCTCTACTGCCACTGCCAGGAAGACTAGGGCTGTCAGCCACAGCTAGTAATCCTCGCCTGTCATATCTATCCTGTTTTAGGGAATCCGAAGTCATGCTTAGCTCAGAAGAAGAAGACGATCAGAAGTCCGAGACTTCTTTCGGATCAGTCCTCAAGGAAGAACAAGAAGCATGCGCGTTACCTGAAATGTCGATGACTATTGGTCATGGAGATTCAGTCCCTGAGATGCCACCTAAAGTATACTCCGAAGAGGAACTGAAGGAAAGGTTGGAAAGACAGATGCACTCTTTGGCAGAAGACTGGCACAAAATAGCCGGTACAGGTCAGTCGAGTGATCCCTTCCCAACAGGGACACCTACGGACTTGGCTCTACAAGCTTGGTACACCAGGAGTTTTGGAAAGATAATTCCCCCAGAGGTCCCTATCGGAGGGTCCAGTAAGGGTAAGGCCTCCGCCGATCCTGATGACTCGTATGATGTCCGCCCACCCAATGGAGGAAGGGAGTTTAATGTCAGGTGTCCCAGTGAATACGATGGAAGCCACAATGGGCTTCAGACCTGGGTTACTCAGGTCGAAGGTTACCTGAACCTTAACAAGCATGTCTATAACACGGAGTCGCTCAAGATTTCGTTTGCCCTGACATATATGACTAAGGGAGCAGCCGTCTCTTTCGCCGAAAATTACCAAAATGAAAACAAACTCCTCGATGGAACAATCTGGTATACTGACACCTTCCAGAAATTCATCGAGCGTCTTAAAGCAACTTTCGAATCCGGCGATCAAACTGCTCTCACTATTTTACGTCTGTCCGACATCTCGCAAGGAAAACAAGAACTCGAGTCGTACATTGCCGAGTTTACTGGGCTTGTCAATAAGGCTCAGCTTAAAGAAGAATCACGTGAAGCAGGGATCTTCTTCAGGAAAGGCCTAAACAAGGAATACCGCGATTGGGTCCTGAATTCAGGATGCGCCCCTTCCACAGTCATCGAGTGGATACAGTGCACGGGAGAAGCCAGGACCGCGATTGCTACTAAACATATCCTTGAAGGAAAAGAATCCCGGTATGAATGAAAGTTTGTCCATTACTGCAGAGCCCCCCGAGATCCTGATGTGATGGATGTCGATAAACGCCGAAAGAACATTAGATGTTCTAACTCTGAAATTACCTGCTTCGAATGCAGAGCAAAGGGTCACATCAAGTGTGACTGCAAAACCAATAAGCCGAAGAACCTTCCAGGAATACAGGTGGTCCTCAATGACGACGGAACCAAGACTGCATATATAGGAGAAAGGTTGGCAACTGCCGAAGAAACACGGGCTTATGGGTTGAATTTTTAGATGGGACCGCCTTCACTCCTCAGGCTGGTCCTGCTTCTATATTGTCCACAAACTGTACTTCTATAGATGATGAATTGTGTATGTGAATCGGTTCTCCTCTTGGAAGGGCATGGTTGCTGGACTACAATGCAGGAGTAATGGTCTGCATTGACTCTGGTGCAGAGGTTTTGCTCATCTCGGAGCGAATAATTCAAAAGCTCAAGATCCCTTCGTATCGGGTCAAGACCAGGTTCAAGACTACTTCGTTCACTGGAAAAGACGTTGAATGGATCACTCGCAAAGTAACAATCCGAATACTTATCAAGAATCGGGTCGTCCGCCACAAGTGCTACGTCGGTCCCCTAGTCGGAAAAGAACATATCCTTCTCGGAATGCCTTTCCTCCGAACCTTCAAGCCTCAGATGAATTGGGAGAAGAATCTCATCACATGTTGGGAAGATGGGTTTGTTCCTACCAGGGAGTCTGATGTCGCAATTAGGAGTTTCGCCCCCTTTTACCAAGGGAGCGCGGTATCTTTTAACGAAGATGGTTCCATAAAGGAACCGGTGGAAAGCAGTATTAACAAAACTACCTTATCTACGGAACTCGAGGCCGCCCTGTCCTCGACAAAGGAGGAAGTTAAGCTTCCAAGGGAGTATGAAGAATTCTCGCAGATCTTTTCGGAAACGGACATTCCGTTGCCAAAACACCGACCCGGACTGGATCACGAAATACAGTTAAAAGAAGACTTCAAGCCAAGAAAAGCTACCGTATACCCGATGTCCACAGACGAGTTAAAAGTTCTCGACAAATTCCTTGACGAAAACCTGAAATGCCACAAGATATGACCATCAACTTCACCTCAAGCTGCTCTGGTGTTTTTTGTAGCAAAGAAGGACGGTAAAAAGTGGCTAATTCAAGACTACCGCTATTTGAATTCCTTTACCATTCTGGATGCTCACCCACTACCAAATGCACAGGCCTTGTTTGATGAGCTAATTGAGTCTAGGTATTTTGCCAAGTTTGACATCCGATGGGGGTTTACAAACCTCTGGGTCAAAGAAGGAGACGAATGGAAAGGGGCTTTCATTACCCCTCATGGGTTGTTTGAACCGATGGTGATGTTCTTCGGACAATGTAACTCACCGCCCTCTTTCCAGCGTTATATGGACCAGACCTTCGCGTCACAGTGAGGCAAACAGGTTGGGTATATGGACGATGTCGCCATCCATGGCAAAACAAGGGAAGAACTCTGCTCACATGTACGGGAGTTTCTCCAGATTTGTGCCAAGGAAGGCCTTCGGCTGAAGATCAGCAAATGTGTATTTGAAGCTGAAGAAATAGAGTTCTTAGGAATGATTATCGGACGAGGAAGAATCGAGACTTCGCCAATGAAGACCGATGTGATCAGTACCTGGGAAGCCCCTGAAAACCTAACCGGGCTTCGTCACTTCCTGGGATTCTGCAACTTCTACCGAAAGTTCATCCCTTCCTTTTCAAGTATCACTCGCCCCCTACATGATCTAATGAAGAAAGGGGTTTTGTACCAGTGGACCACTGAACGTAACGTGGCTTTTGAAAAGCTAAAGTCTTTGTTATGCTCCACCCCGGTCCTCTCTATCCCCGACTTCACTAAACCCTTCGCTCTCTTCACCAACGCTTCAAAACTTGGAACTGGAGCAGTTCTCGCTCAGCGTGGCTCCGACAATGAATGGCATCCTTGTTCCTACCTCTCCCAGTCTTTGGTAGGAGCGGAACAGCATTACCAGGTCTACGACTTGGAAATGCTGGCCGTAATCCACACACTCAAGGCGTTCTGCCCATACCTCCTTTCACCTGTCGAACCTACAGTGGTCTATACCAACCACAAAAACTTGGAGTACTATTGTGAGCCTCAAGAGCTCACCCCTTGTCAAGCTTGTTGGGCTGCAACCATGCAGTCCTACCCCATACGGTTTTCTTGGCAGGCTGGCTGCTTGCAGGTTCCAGCAGATACCTTGTCCCGAAAGAACAAGTCCGCTGAACCTAACCCGGTTGCCACGGTCCTCCTGCCAGACCTTTGGCTTTCGAAGGGGGTGGATTCCCAAATTCGCCTTGTTTCCCCCTCTTTTTCGCTTACAAAAATACAAAAACAACAAAAAATCAACTGCCTATGCCGCATTGGACACCTCCCGGCTCGTATGAAAAGAACCCTAGAGGCTAAACCATACTCCCGCCCATCTGAGGATCTGTCAAAGAGGAGTCGGATACCTAATGCTCGCCCTACTGAGGAAATCACCAAAGGAGCAAAAGGGATCTATGCTATCTCCACGGACCTGTACAAGCGCATCAAGAATGACTCATCAAAAGACTTGACAGGACCAGAGCCCCTCGAGAACATCTCGGTAGCACAGGATGGAACAAAAAGATTCAGAACAACTAGGTTGTATATTCCCCCAGAACATTGCTGCCATTGCATGAAGACCTATCATGACCACGAGTCGGCAGGACACCCAGGGCAGAAAGCAATGTTCGCCAAAATGAGGAGGGAAGTTTGGTGGGAAGGAATGGGAAAGGACATAAAGAAGTACATCGCTGGATGTCCCTCTTGCCAGACTACAAAGGTCATCACGCACCCGCCCATGCCGCCAACTGTTCCTCACGAAACACCAAAAACTCTTCTCCCCTTCCAACAAATCTTGATGGATCTCATCACGGATCTCCCTGTTTCTGGAGATGAAAAGTTCGATTCCATTCTCACAGTCATCAATCAAGGTCTAATGAAAGCAGCAATGTTCATGCTGTGCCACAAGACTATTGATTCCGTTGGACTCACCAAATTGTTCCATCGGTTCTTTATGCCCGGTTTGGAATTCCAGAATCGGTAATATCTGATCAAGGACCCCAATTTGCGTCCTCCTTTACGAAGGAGCTCTACAAGGCAATAGGGGTCAAAACAAAGATGTCAACCAGATACCATCCCCAGACCAACGGAGAAAGCAAACGGGTAAACCAAGAAGTGGAAGGGTACCTAAGGTTGTATTGCTCAGAGTTTCTGAACTCTTGGAGTAGTAAGTTGCCTTCCGCTGAGTTCACTCACAACTCCTGGGTCCATTCGGTCCATCAAATGACTCCATTCTCGCTCGTTCTCGGATATGATCCCTCGCCCTACCCTGAAGTCTGGATCACCCCGGTTCCATTGGTTGATGAGAGGCTAGAACGATTGGCAGCAAGTCGAGATGTTGCAGTGTTAGCCCACAAAAGGGCTCAAGAAGTGATGAAGTCATGCTCAAAAGGGAGTTATGTTGTGCTGAACATCGGAGATCTGGTTCTCCTGGATACAAGTCACCTGCACATCAAAAACCAGTGCAATAAAATTGCTCCCCGACATCTCGGGCCATTCAAGGTGACTCAAGTTGTTTCACCCATCACCTTCCAATTGGATCTTCCACCAACATGGAAGGTCCATCCAGTGTTTCATGCTTCTCAGATCTTCCCATTTGTCGAAAACGAGGTATATGGAGCTGCGCCTGCAGCACCTTTACCAGAGTTGGTAGATGATGAGGTAGAGTGGGAGGTCGAGTCAATAATTAATCACAAAACAGATGGCTGCCGAGGCAAAAGGTGGTACCTCATCAAGTGGAAAGGGTTCCCTCATTCGTCCAATACGTGGGAACCTGAGGAACATATAAAAGAACATGCGACAGAGGCACTCGACCAGTACAAACTCGCTCGCCATCTCAAAAACTAAATGGACTCCCCCCACTCTGTCAACACCGAGAATGACTACTCTGACCTCCCTTATCCCTCAGAATCCGTTTATCACGCCGATGACAATGGGCTCATTCCCCCCGTCGCTGCCTATGCACCAACCTCTCCCCCATCCTCCCCCACTGGCTTTTATATCTCCAGGCTCTCCTCGCCCGTCTCTCGACCCCGCTTGGTATCGTCTGGTCTCCCCCGCTCAAGCAGGTTGTGCCCACTACCGGGGATCTCCATCAAGCGCGTCCCAGTCCCGAAGGCCAGAGTCCCCCTCAGAGAGGACAGTAACCACAAGGGAAAGGGTAAGGCGTGGGCTGACGATGACCCTGATAGTACAACAACCCCTGCTGGTACCTCCAATGTTACCGAACCTTCCAACTTACACACCGCCTACACCACCTACTCAGACGTGGCACAACGTGGCGCCCTCGACCTGCTCACCACTGCAGCCTCTGCCAGGCTTGACCAGCACCGATTACCAGTCTCAGCAAGTGACTACCTGGACATTGTTAGGGCACTTGACGTCTTCCACGATGGGGACAACATTAACAGGTGCTCACCAGAACAGGTTGAATATTTTGGGATGCTGTCTCAAATCTACCGAGCGTCAGACGTAATTAACGGGGTAGTGTCCAAAATTAGAATGCGGAAGTTGTCCGGAACAGCCCCTTTGTTGGAGGTTATAATGATCGACATGCTGGTGGAAGCTTCCACTACTCTCACCGAAGTGATAACTGGTGGGGCATACCATCACTTACATAACCAGCAGATCGGAGAGTTCCTGGCGCCACCGGGATCTCGGATCCTTGATCGCATTGTCCCGAAGCAAGAGGAACCATTGGCTTATCAGGATAAGATTCGAAAGGAAGACCTTACGGATCAAGAGAAGGAAAAGCGGTGGCACGCTGTGGAGCTAGGGTTTGTCAACTCTGGTGAACTTTTTAAAGAGGTCGGTGCTCGCCTGGGTACAGGTACTCACAATTCGTCGTGGGAGGTGCTGTTGCAGGACGCGTCCTGGAGTGGCATTCACAAGAACTATCATAATGCCATCCACTCCACCAATCCTCTCCCTTCGACTCCCTTTGTCCCCGTCCCTGCAGATCAGCTTAGGTTCTACCTCGGAGGACAGACTCCCATTCCCGCAGAACACATACTCTATCAACATGCATGCTACCAGTGTCATTACTTGGGACATTGGTCGTGTCGCAACGGACGTGGCTCCCGCTTTACTCCGGCCTTCGAGGAACCACCATCTCCATCACCTCAGTCGCCCATTGCCAGTCAGACGCGTTCCCGCATCTATACTACTCGCTGACCCCTTTCCACTCGCCCTGCCAACCTGGGTTCCGACCCATCCTCAAGGGTCTGAGGACCTTAGAGGGGGGGTGATGTTATGCTTCGTCCAAGGGGGTTTCCTTTTTTGTCTTTTCAAGGTCACATGTATCACGTGCCTCGTCATGTCTCTGGTGGTTGTTGCCGTCCTAGGGGCTCGTATGCTCGAAGGCACGAGCGGATCTCCCGTGGCACAGGTGTTTCCAACACCTGTTGAGACCGCACTGCTTTCTCAGGGCAGTGCTGCTGCACCTCTTTGATGGACAACTTGTTTCCTTTATGGTCCGTTGACTTGCCCTGACTCTGTTTTGTTGTCCGTGTGTCATACTTTAGATCTGGTGTCTGGCTCCTCGCTGCGCATTGATTGCACAGCCGGTATAGCCTCCTTTCGTCTGTCGCTGACACCGTATGACTCTTTCTTGTTTCATTGATGAACTTGTTGACTGCTGTGGATACGCGTCACAACACATCGTATGCGACTGCTACAGTACTCGTACTTAGGGGTATTTAAACCTACGTACTTCGTCCTGTATCTGCAGTTTTTTGATAGCTTGCAACTGAGCTCATTCCTTTGCTTTCGTCCTTGTTCTATCTCCGTGCAGACAACCTTAGGGATTCACCAGAAGACAGAACCCTTGTTGGACTTCAGCAATAACTCAGCCATAGGGGTTACGATAAGTTCGGCCCATAGTCTCCCATCTCGCACGCTTTGTGCCTATTCCATTTGAAGAAGTCACCACACTTGGGCATAACACCCGAGTCATCAGCTTGTGACAGGACAGCGCCAGTGCCGAGTTTTGAGGCATCAGTGTGGAGTACGAAAGGCTTCTGGAGGTCCAGAAGACAAAGGATGGGTTTAGATGAGAGGGCCTTCTTCAGATCCTTGAAGGTGAGAGCCTGTTCAGGTCCCCAAGTCCATTTTGCACCTTTCTTGGACAGATCATGTAGTGGTCAGGCAGTTTGTGAGAAGCTGGAAATGATCTGTCAGTAGAAGTCACAGAAGCTGAGGAAGGAACAGAGTTCTTTAAGGGTTGCTGGAGTGGGCCAGGTTTTGATAGCTTCAATTTTGATCTCCAATGGTTCATATTGACCCTGACAGATCACAAACCCTGGAAACTCTATTTCTTCAGCTTCGAAGGTACACTTCTTGAGTTTGAGACATAAGTGTTCTTTTGAGGTGATCTTGAGAAATCATCGGACTGTGACACATAGTCCTTCTTTTGTTTTTGAGTGGATTGTGACATCATCCATGAAGATGATGGCCTTTCTCTCATTTTTGAGTTCTCCAAACGTGTGATCCATGTATCTCTGGAACGTCAGCAGTGAGTTGCACTGTCCAAAGAACATCATGGTCAGCTCGAAGAGTCCTCTAGGGGTGATGAAAGCCCCTTTCCACTCATCACCCTCCTTCACCCTGATATTCATAAATCCCCAATGGACATCAAACTTTGCGAAGTATTGCAAGTTGGCAAGTTCATCAAGGAGGGATTTGACATTGGGAAGGGGGTAAGAGTCAATAACAGTGTGAGAGTTTAGATACCGGTAATCTTGGATGAGTCTCCTCTTTCTGTCCTTCTTTCCTACAAAGAACATGGGGGCAGCTTGCAAAGACTTGGAGGGGTGAATCTTTCCACACTTGAGGTTCTCTTCAATGAACTCATCAAGACCTTTGAGTTCATCTAGTGAAAGCGGATAGATGGCTCCCTTCTTCAGCTGAAAGCCAGGCTTCAGGCAGATTTCATGGTTGAGGAAACCTCTGTGGGGTGGAAGAGGGATTTCTTCTTTGGAGAAGACTACCAAGAAGTCCCGATATTCCGGAGGTAACTCAACTTCTGCTTGTATGTGTGAAGCCTCAAGTTTCGTAGAAATAGAAGTGCAGTTTATCTTGATGGTCCACGCAAAGTCAGTTCTGTGGACTCGGTTTTTCTTGTCAAGGCCATGGTCAAGTTCTCCCCAACCGATCAGCTTTCTTGAAGTCCAGCTGATTATGGGGTTGTGTTCCTTGAGCCAAGGCATTCTGAGAAGGAGGGATTCCCAATTTCTGAGCTTGAGGACATACACATGGATGTGCATAGTTTTTCCCCAGATCTTGGCTCTGAAGGAAGCAATATGGGTTACCCAGTCTCCTGTTCTGCCTTTGTAGCTCCTAGACTCCCATGGTCTTGCGATCTTTCGAGTCAGGATGTCGTATTTCACAACTATGGTGGGGTTGATGATATTTGTTTCTGTGCCCAAGTCCAAAATGGTTCAGACGGTAGCATTTTGATGATCGACGAGGTAAGCGAAACCAGCGATAGAAGTGATTGACATATCTTGTTCATAATCATACACTTTCTCGGTCTCTAACTTAACCTCTATCTTTTGGGATATGATAGGCTCTCTTCCTGATGCTACACCAGTGGAGCCTTTCAAAAATCCAGGTTTCCTTTTGGTCCCCTGTCATCTGTGGGTTCATCGTTCTTCCCACAGTAGTGGTTGACAGGTTCTGAATCTTCCTCCTCTTTGGAATTCTTGTCGAACTCCTCAAGCATTGCCAGGATGTGAGTACAGAACTTCTGGGCCGAGGAAGACTTACTGCTTGTTGCAGACAAGGGGCACTTAGACTTGAGGTGCCCTGTCTTACCGCATCCATAACAAGTAAGAGCTTTGCTCTGTGATCAGACCTTCGATTTCCAATCAACATCCATGGTGTAAGGGTCTCAGTACAGAAGTTTCAGAGATGAAGAGGATTTTGATCTGTGAGAACCTTGCTGTTCTTGCTTCCATAAGTAGGATCGGTCTTGGAAGGAAGCCTTCCTGGTGAAGACCTTAAGTGTTGCCATTGCTGTGTGCGCCATGGTTGCTTGCTGGATCCAATCTTGAATGGTATCAGGTTTGGGGCCTGACATGAGGATCCACTTGTTGATCTCCTCGTTAAGGCCTTTTCCAAAGAACACTGTGGCAGTAGTGTCATGGGTGGATATTCCAGCTTTATTGAGGCAGTTGCGGAAATCTGTGATGTACTCATCAAGGGAGCGGTCCCCTTGGCAGATCACCAATAGGTAGATTAGCGCAGTAGCTTTGGCATCCCCTACTTGGAAGGTTTCTTTTAATTTTGCAACAAACTCATCCCAACCATTGAAGATCTTGAGGTCTCCAAGAGCAGTTGTGTTTTCATTGATGTAGGCTTCAGCAAAGGCACGGGCCAAGCCACTCCCCATATAGGAGAGGGTAAATGTGATCTTGGACTGATCCTCATAGTAGGTATGGTTGTTGGTCACAAGATAGAGTTTGACACTACTTAACCAGGCAGAGAAGTCCTGGTGCGCTCCGGTATATGAGAAGGGTTTGTTCAGGCTGATTTCTTTCAGTCCCCCTCCCTTAGAGTCATGTTCCTTTGCTCTCTCCTCAGAACCTTGGGAGGGGCCCTTAGGCCTTACCACACCTTGGTTAAAGAGTGATTTGTAGAATTTGGCAGCCATTTCAGGAGTTACCCTACTCTGTCTGGTGAAGGGGTCCTGGAGGTTTAGTCCAGAGGTTTGGTGGGCGAGTTCTTCTGCCATCTGGTCGGCTGAAGCAGTAGGAAGATATATGTCTGTCGATGAAGATGAGATAGAGGGGTCTGCTGGTCCGGCTGTCCCTGCTTGGGTTTTGATATCCAGGCTCAAAGACCTGGGTTCATGATAAGAAGTAAAGTTTACTAGTGAGGTCGATTCTGCCACTTGCCCAAGTTGGGGCCTTACAGGTGGGTCTTCAAGACCTATACGTGGGTTTGGAGTTTGCACCGAAGGGTGTCGAATAAGTGGCCTCGCTTGGAGGACTTCTTTTCCTTTACGAGAAGGTATGGGAGGTTTGAATGAAGAGGCTGCTGATGGAGGCCTCTTACTTCCTTCTTCTTGGCAGTTCAAAGACATGTTGATGAAGTGGAAGGTTAGTGCCTAGGTTTAGGGGCTAGCTCACTGATATTAAACCAGTGGTTCCTGTTGGAGTGGTGGGAGGTGGTCATTTTGCAGGCTATTTTGCCTAGCAAGGATTCCAGACCACAGGTATCCAAAGGTAATCCAGGTGATTTGAAATCTTCTGTTATGCCGACGACTCGTACTGCATCACAAATCGAGTACAATGAAGTACAAGCACATGACTGCACAAGAAGTGATGCATAATTTAACTTCACTAGTGGTGGGACACTAGTCTTGGCCAACCGAAGTCATACTGGCAAGTCCTTGTTGGTACAGCATGCAGAGCTAAGGGTGGTTGCAAAGTAGATTTCGAATGAGGGACTGGTATGATACATGTGGGTTTATATATGTATGTACAGTACTGCATGTCAAACATTCGAATACAAGGTTAATCGCTCACCAGTTCCCTAAGGCAGAGGGTGCAAGGGCAACCCTGCTGTGGACAGAAGGGAACAGGGTTAAACAAGGGATTAAACCTGCACAGACAAGAGGGTTTAACCATGTATGAGTCAGAGGTGGAGTATTCACCCAGGGTGAACATAGTCACATGACTGCATGGATCAGGGTCCACCAGTGGATCACGGAAGGAAGGGGGAATGGGCACAATGCCCAGCTATGGTACAATGCAGGGTAGACAGGGGTCTATCATAAAAGGAAATAGAAAAGGGGAAATGTACAGAACACAAGTTCAACTGCGTAGACAGTGGCTTGTGGGTAAAGGGAATGCCTCGAGAGGTGAGATGGAGCACGAATGAGTTATGTAAGTGTCTGTAAGAGGGAACAATGTGAGCGCAGCATAACAGGTGATAATGCAGCTGGTGCAGATAGGCTACAATAATCAGAATACAGTTCAGGGCCTGTGTGCGATTGGTGCCATGATAGGGTAGTATTAGTTGCTGGGTATAACTGGGTTTGAGAATTCTGGGACTCAGAGCTCCGAGCAGGATTATCTAGGTTTGGTATGGAATCAGGTAACATTCTAACATGTCAGAGCAATGTCAGGGATAAATGGCAAGTGTGTCCATGCAATAGCAATATCCTCAGTGGAGGAATGAAGGAATGAGTTGAGAAAGAGAGCAGACAAGGAGTGAATGTATGTGTTGACTGTATCAGGGGCTATTTCCATCCCGATTTGGACATATCATACAGATCATTGAATTCCTCATATCTCAATAATAACTGCAATTGAAAAGAAACTAAGTGTATAGAATGATAGAGTATATAGTATATTTGATCCCTTTACCGAGGCGCAGAGCAGATAAATGCTAAATTGAATGTGCTAGGACGAAGTCGAGTGAAATCGCTGCAGTAGCCTCGATTTCGCCCAAAAGGGAATAAAAACAAGACCCCAGACACCAGTTGGCAGGACGCCCGAAGTGGGGTTGGTGTTCGGAATTCTCCGAATGCACACCTCTTGGGGAGGATAGATTTTTTGAGATTCGGAAGGTACTTACATATATTGTGCAGGGTTCTATCAATGATTCGATGGGTCCTCGCCACCCTACACCCTACTAACGGAATGAATTACAATTCGGCGCCCACGTACCGAAATGAGAGGTAAGTCGTTCCCGAAAGGTGCACTAATAGTGCCGAGGGGACTAATGATCCGTATCACGATGGCAAAAAGAATTGTTTTCCAACATGTTGAGGCCCGATAGCGGAATTCTTGACAACTCTCTCACTAGTCCGACTCGGAATGTGACAAACAAGGACTGCAGATGTGAAATACCACAAGGCAAGAGAACTCAGGGTCTTAGCTCTCTTCAACATCACACTCACTGTTACTTATGTATACCATGGACAGCCGCCCTAACCTTATTGTCCCTGCATGCTTTAAGGTCACAAATTAGGATGGCCTTGTAGTCGCAAGTTCCATTCATTCATGCCATTTTCAGAGTACGCCAAAGCCAGTTGCGTTACTTCCTATGTGAACTGGTACACATACTGAGCGCTCTACATGACAGAAGAAGAGTTTACGTTCGTAAAGGGTGGAAGTATTCGGCCCCAGTGGGACCGCAAGGGTCGAAGATGAGTCAGACACAAGCGCTGGACAAGTAAATGGAATGGAAGCTGGAGGATGCGCGTGATGATCTTAAATGAAATACGGTTGGCAAGCTGATCATTTATCCTTATCGGTTCTACAGGTCCTTATCTTTAGCGCACTCATACAGATTCCCACTTCGTGAAATTATTCAACCTCAGGATAATCAACCTTGGTGTCACGGCTCGTATTTTCCAAGACTGAACATCCATCTGACTTGTAACGCAGCTCAGTTTATACAGCGTGTCCCTTGCCGTTCGGTACTCGAACCCTGTCCAATGTTTCCAAACATCGGCACATACATAAAATGAGCGGCTATACCGATGGCGCGTGAGTAGCCGTAATTATGCAGAACGATCGCCTCATGGAAAACGTTCATTCTCCACAGGAACTTATGGAATGTCCGCATGGTTATGGGCAACGAGAAGTGCTGTTTTATGCAAACTAAAAAGCATTTCTGCTGGTCCATCGTTTTTCTTATCACGCGCCGTACTATCGGCTGATTGCAACTGCAGTTTTGCAATTCTCCAGACATCGAAGCTTGCGCTTTTTGAATGATAAGTGCATGCTGCGATAAACAATTTCCCACTGCCCTGCTGCAAGCGTGGTTCAGGTTATTCGCAAGAGGACCCGTCGCAAGTGATGGTGTCTGCTAAATATGTTTTAGTATGTGGATGGCTCAAGGGTAGCGCAAGCCTGGCCAGGCGTCTTTTTGTCACGGCGATTACGTTCCACGCGTGAAGGTGAGATGAGCGTCAAATTTTTGGTCTCTTGCATCCGCACTTTTCGGTTTAGGTTCTCTGAAATTCTGGCCTTCTCAGGTGTTCATTCGAGATCGAGTATGGAAATCACGACCCACCTGTCATTCTACAGACGCGCACCTTAATACCTGCGTGATCAGCTGGCCAGCGGCAACGTGTCTCATGTTAGGCGAGTAGCGGCAAACGCATAGATATAAGATGCTGTGAAACTGTGCAAACCGTCCAGATCGTTTTCCCCCCTTCCACCGGCCTCTGTCAGTTTCGGTGCGCTTGTATATGCTCCTGATATCAATTCTTAAACTAATACTGTCACACCCAGGACAACATGCCCCTCCCCTTTGTGTCTGAAGCCAATTGTCGTGATGATATCAGCCTGAAGAAGCGGTCACATAAGACCCAACAGAGATACATGGACCCTGATACTGGACAATGTGCGGAGCTTGTCGTCCAAGCGGTGAAACCGGTCTCTGGAACAGACGTAAAGGAGGTCAGGATCACTGATCAGACTCGGAGGATCCCCAAGCTTGTCGTCTCGCTCTTCCGCCCGAAGGATTGCTCGCCAATAAACGTGATAGTCTTCGTGCTGCTTTGGCCGTTTAGATTCCTCATCTGCTCCATTCATTTGCTCTTCTGGCCGCTCGATGGTCTACCGAAGGGAGGTATGGGAGGAGGCGTCAACGTAACAGAATATCCGCCTTATCTCATGTATTATTGGGGCCACTTATGGGCAGCTCGGTCACAGAAAGAGCATTCTGTCTTCAAGAAGGCTGGGGAGCATCGCAGGCGTACGCCCTCCAGAGCTGTTTCCATGGCAAATAGCATCACCCGCCTCTTACGTCCTCGTCAAAAGCGCGAAGATGACCCCCTTCCCACGACGCCTGTCATTACTTCTACTCCAGAGAGCACGGCTCACAGCTTTTACCCTTCTCGACTCGTCATTCTTCGCGATGATGTTTGGGAGGTCTGCGATGATCATGACAAGATAGCTCACCATCATTATTTCGCCGTCACCTATCGCCAGAGCGACATATTGGAATCTGGGAGAGGAGAGGATGAATTCATCGCATCGATCCGTTCGGCTGCCTCGCAGTGCGAAATGAAGGCTTATTGGTTGGATCTCGAGTGCATGGGTACCACGGACGAGGAGAAGCATCTGGATGTTTATCAGTTGGCAGACATTTACCGCGGTGCCGAATTCACCCTCGTCGCCCTTCCCAAATCAGATGATCCCACGAATGCTCAAAGCGGGAGAGCCTGGAGTAACTGGAGTGACCGCGTGTGGACACTGCCGGAGATCTTGTTGAGTAAGGAGTTGCGATATATGGTCGGACCTAAGGGTCCAGTGACGATGATCACTCTCCGTGAACTCGCTGGTTTTGCTTATGGGCACGATAGCGAGGAGGCTGCAGTTGTCAACGTTTGCGCTGGCATGGATCGCATGTTTCAGTTGGAACATCTGACCTTCTTGAAGGCCGTGATTTGGCGTCGAGGGACTTCCTCGCAAGACCCGGAGAAGCCTCCGCCGAGAGCGCAATCTCGGGCGTCGAAAGGAATAGACAACCTTTCCTATGAAGCTGAGAAGGTGTACGCTCTGATGGCCTTCTTTGAGCACCGAATCATACCTTTCCCTCCTGAAAGCGATCTACATGCACTAGCCCGGCTTTCGATGATTAACGACGAGTACCGTATAGCAGAACGAATGCTTTCCATGTTCCCCCACGAAATCCCATCGACATCTTGTTGGTATGCTGACGATGATCAGTACAAAGCGCAGTTCTGGGACATCGAACCAGAGGTTCAGGTTGCTGGAGTAACAGACAAGGGGGCGCTGGTTCTCGATGGCTGCCGAGCTGCATCCATCAGGTGGAAGGATTTTCCAGAGGTCGGTGTTCAGACGACGGATTCCGGCTTCCGTCAACTGGTCGCCAAAATAGCTGTATTTGGTATTCCAGGCTTCTATGCCTTCGCCGTGCAGTGGATTCCGTGGCTGTGGAGTAAACTCTCCCGAGAGACAGGTAATGTAAGCGTGGACTCTTCGGAATCGTGCACTGGGAGCTCGTGCACGATCAAGCTTTCCCTTAGCCCTGCGGCGGCAATTCTCGCTGTCATTCTCTTCGGCTGGGCCACCATACTTCTCATTCTCGGCCCGTTCATGATCGCCTATTCGATTTCTGGACGTATTCTTTTCACGCAGCCGTTCCTCATCGGAGTCAAAGGCGCCTTAAAGGTTGAAGAAGCTTCGCACTACCTCTACCGTGCGTGGTTAGTGCGGCCTCGTCTTGCCTACACGACCAGTGGTTCCGTGCTTGCCGAGCATGCAGGGGAGGGGGATATCCGGGAGGGAGACAAGACCCAATATGATGAAGTTAAGAAGCTGAACAGAGACGACCTATACACTCTGATTGACACGTCCACCGGAACTCTCTACTATTTCACTGCAAAGCCGCCCGCCGACGGTGTGTCTGTACACGGGGCGAGAGGGTGGGCTGGGTAGGTTCGTGCTTTGTTCCGAGAACTGCACTGCGAATGAGCTCCACAAGGAGACGGTGTTGCGTATGCCTTCTCAAATCCACCGTTCTATGAGGTCCTGTGGTTGGTTGGCCATCGGGGGCGCGGAGGAATGAGACTACTGGGTATAGGATGTCTTTTGATTGGTTGTTCGTTTACTGTGTGGATCATGTACATATATGTACGTGTACATGTAGCTGTGCTTTGGCCGTACTTGTAGATCTATAAAGGTACCGGAAGTGACCCTCTCATCTTTCGATCTGTTCCTTTTGTTCGCACTTTCGACCTGTTATCTGTACCGCTGGGTGTCGCTTCTCGTATTTTCCAAGTTTGCCATCCCTCTGGGTAGTGTTGCAGGTTGGCCTATACAGCAAGCGAGACTTTTGCCATTTGGTGTTCGACATATCCGATGTTTCCGAATATGGGCGTATGGTGACATGAGCGGTTATACTGGCGTGTGTGTGTAGCCGTAACATGCAGGCCCTTTCGCCTCATGGCTCTCCACCGCAACTTATGAAATGTGCATCAAATGTGCATCATGATATTGTTATGGCCAGCGACAAATGCTCCTTTAAACCCAAAAAAGGGTCTGTCGCTTGTAATCCAGGGTTTCCTTACCACACGCTGTACTATTGGCCGACTGGAACTGACGTTTTCCAACCCTCCAGACATCGAAGCTTGCACTCTCTGAATCTCTGGATGATAAGTGCGTAACTCACCTTCGATAAACACTTTTCAACTGCTCAGCTGCAAGTGCGGAGGAGGTCATTCGCAAGTTAACCGCCGAAGTATCGCAGCAGGTCCGGTCGCAACTGCCAGTAATAATGACTCTACCGAATGTGTTCTAGGTTGTGCAGGGTGTGTTCAAAACCCTGTCCGGTGTCATTGTGTCATGGCAATCCCATTTCATCCGCGAAACGTGAAACGGGCGTCAAATTTCTGATCTCTCGTGTCATACGCGCACCGTTCGGTTCGGGTTCTTCGAAATTACTGCCTTTTCAGGGGGCTCTGACGAGATTGAGCATGGTAATCACAACCCACCCTGTCGTTATACAGGTGCGAACCTTAATACCTGTCTGATTAGCTGGCCAACGGCAAAGCGTCTGATTAGTTGGCCAACGGCAAAGTGTCTCATGTCAAGCAAGTACGAGATAATGGGACTCGGCAACCGCATAGATATAAGACACTGTAAAACTGTGGAAATCGTCCGGATAGGTTCTCCCCTCTCCTCTGGCCTCTATCAGTTTCGGTGCGCCTACATATACCTGATATCAGTTCTTAATCTAATACTGTCACGCCCAGAACAATATGTCCCTCCCTTTTACGTCTGAAGCCCATTGTCGCGGTTGTCGCGATGACATCAACCTGAAGGAGCAGAAACATAAGGCCCAACAGAGATACATGGACCCTGATACTGGAAAATGCACGGAGCTTGTCGTTCAAGCGGTGAAACCAGCCCCCGGAACAAACCAGAAGAAGATAACCGATCAGACTCGGGCGACCCCCAAACGTGTTGTCTCGCTCTTCCGCCCTAAGACTTGTTCGACGAAGGACGTGTTGGTTTTTATATTGCTTTTTCCGTTCAGATTCCTCGTCTGCTCCATTCATTTACTCATCTGGCCGCTCGATGGTCTGCCGAAGGGAGGCATGGGAGGAGGCATCGATGTAACAGAATATCCGCCTTACCTCATGTATTATTGGGGCCACTTGTGGGCAGCTCGATCTCAGAAGGAACACTCTGCATTCGAGAATGGTAGGGAGAATCGCAAGCGTGCGTCATCCAGAACTGTTTCTGCGGCAAATGGTATCACCCGCCTTCTACGTCCTCGTCGCAAACGCGAAGATGACTCCCCTTCCACGATGCCTGTCGTTGCTTCTACTCCAGAGAGTACGGCTCGCAGCTTCTACCCTCATCGACTCGTCATTCTTCGCGATGATGACGTCTGGGAGGTCTGCGATGATCATGACAAGATAGCTCGCCATCGTTATTTCGCCGTCTCTTATTGCCAGAGGGACATGTTGGAAGAGGAGGAATTCATCATGTCGATCCATTCGGCTGCCCTGCAGTGCAAAATGAAGGCTTATTGGTTGGATCTCGAGTGCATGGGTAACACGGACGAGGAGAAGCATCTGGATGTTTACCAATTAGCAGACATTTACCGTGGTGCCGAATTCACCCTTGTCGCCCTCCCTAAATCGGATGATCCCACCGATGCTCAAAGTGGGGAAAGCTGGAGGAGTTGGAGCGACCGCGTGTGGACACTACCGGAAATCTTGTTGAGCAAGGAGTTGCGATTCATGGTTGGGCCGAAGGGTCCAGTGACCATAATCACTCTCCGTGAGCTCGCTAATTTTGCTTACGGACACGATAGCGAGGAAGCTGCGGTTGTCAATGCCTGCGGTGGCCTGGACCGCCTGTATCAGCTGGAACATCTGACCCTCCTGAAGGCCGTAATTTGGCGTCGAGGCAGTTCTTCGCAAGACCCAGAGAAAGCTCCACCAAAAGTGCAATCTCGGGCATCGAAGGGAATAGAACATCTTTCCTACGAAGCCGAGAAGGTGTACGCTCTGATGGCCTTCTTTGAACATCGAATCATGCCTTTCCCTCCTGAAAGCGATCTACATGCACTAGCCCGGCTTTCGATGATTAACGACGAGTACCGTATAGCAGAACGAATGCTTTCCATGTTCCCCCACGAAATCCCATCGACATCTTGCTGGTATGCCGACAATGATCAGTACAAAGCGCAGTTCTGGGACGTCGAACCAGAGGTTCAGGTTGCTGGAGTAACAGACAAGGGGGCGCTGGTTCTCGATGGCTGCCGAGCTGCATCCATCAGATGGAAGGATTTTCCAGAGGTCGGTGTTCAGACGACGGAGTCCGGCTTCCGTCAACTGGTCGCCAAAATCGCTGTATTTGGTATTCCAGGCTTCTATGCCCTTGCCGCGCAATGGATTCCATGGTTGTGGAGTAAAGTCTCCGCAGAGTCAAGTGCTGTGAGCGCGGACGCTTCGGCGTCGTGCAGCGGGAGCTCGTGTGCGTTCAAGCTTTCCCTTAGCCCCGCAGCGACAATTCTCGCCATCGTTATCTTCGGCTGGGCCACCTTACTTCTCATTCTCGGCCCATTCATGATCGCCTATTCGATTTCTGGACGTATTCTCTTCACGCAGCCATTCCTCATTGGAGTCAAAGGCGCCTTAAAGGTTGAAGAAGCTTCGCACTACCTCTATCGTGGATGGTTAGTGCGGCCTCGTCTTGCCTACACGACCAGTGGTTCCGTGCTTGCCGAGCATGCCGGGGAGGGGGATATACGGGAAGGGAGACAAGACCCAATATGATGAAGTTAAGAAGCTGAACAGAGACTGACCTATACACTCTGATTGACACGTCCACCGGAACTCTCTACTATTTCACTGCAAACCGCCCGCCGACGGTGTGTCTGTACACGGGGCGAGAGGGCGGGTTGGGTAGATTCGTGCTTTGCTCCGAAAACTGCACTGCGAATGAGCTTCACAAGGAGACGGTGTTGCGTATGCCTTCTCAAATCCACCGTTCCATGAGGTCCTGTGGTTGGTTGGCCATCGGAGGCACGGAGGAATGAAACTACAGGATATAACATGTCTTTTGATTGGTTGTGCGGTTACCAGGTAGATGATGTACATATACGTAGTACACTACACATTTACCTGTACTTCCGCTGTACTTGATTACTGCGAAGACCGAGAAAAAGAGCACAGAAAGTGACCGCTCGTCCTTTGATCTGTTTCCTACGCATGTATATCTGGCCTGTAGTCTGTGTTGCTAGGTGTGGCTCGCCGTATTTTCCGAAGCTGACAGAGTCCCTCTGGCTAGTATCAATTACTTGCAGTTTGGCCCATACAATAAGTCCCTTGCTCTCCGGTACTGAACCGTATCCGATGCTTCCGAGGATGGGCGCATAAATAAAATGGGTGGTTATACAGGCTGTTTTGCCTACGTTCACTCTCCACAGGGACTTATGGAATGCCTGTGCAGTCATGAGCAACGAGAAGTGTTGCTTTACATGAATGAAAAAAAGCATCCCTGCCGGTCTATCACTTGGACAGCAGGGTTTTTCTTACCACCCAACTGTGCTACTGGCTAGCTGCAACTGAAGTTTTCTACAGAAATCGAAATTTTGCACTCTCTAGATCTCTGAATGAAAAATGCATAACTCATCTTCGATAAACACTTTTTGACTGTCCAGCTGCAGGACATTCTCAGTTAACCCCGAAGGCATCCCTGCAGGGCCGGTCGCAACTGATGATGACTCTGCCAGATATGTCCCAGCTTGTGCATGGTTCAAAGGTAGTACAAGCCTGGCTGGGCGTCATTGTGTCATGGCGATCCCATTCCGTCTGCACAACGTGAAATGAACGCGAAATTTCTGGTCTCTCGATTAGCCAACGGCAATGTGTCTCACGGCAAGCGAGTTCGGGACAATGGGAGGCAGCAAAAGACGCTGTGAAACTGTACAAATCATCCGAATAGGTTCTCTCCTCTCCTCCAGCCTATATCAGTTTCAGTGTGCCTGTGGATACCCGATATCAGTTCTTAAAGTAGTTCTGTACACCCAGGACAACGCGTCCCTCCGCTTTGTGTCTGAAGCCAGTTGTCACGATGACACCAACCTCAAGAAGCCGTCATGTAAGGCCCAACAGAGATACATGAATCCTGATATTGGACAATATATGGAGCTTGTCGTCCAAGTGGTGAAAGCAGCCTCTGAAACAAACATAAAGCAGGTTGGGATCACTGATCAGACTCTGAGGGCCTCCAAGTTTGTTGTCTCGCTCTTTTACCCAAAGACTTGGTCAGCGAGATGGAGGTTAACGTCCGGGAGGCAACAAAGGACGAGCCTTGATGTGGATCTCACTGTTCGGGACACAGTTGAGCCAAAGCCGAATTGTAATACTTGCAGTGGGGCAAGTTCCGCATTAATGCAGGACACCACACTAGGATAAGGATCAACATCTCGTACGTGCATATGCTCACCTGCACCCGGTGTTTCTGTTCTACGTATACCCCTGTCCCCGTCCCTTGCCAGAACGAACTGAGTCAGCTGGCCATGACCTGCAAGACCAATGCCGGTGGCGGATGCGTCGCGACAGAATAAAGGGTCGTCTGGGAAGGAATGAACGATGCCGCAAAGGGATTGAAAGTTGCTTGAGAGGTAGGAGATTTGACCTGAGTATCGGCGGCGGTGGAGTGATTGGTTTGTTAGTTTGTAAGTGATAAAATGAGCTTGTACGCGCCTATTCGCCGATGGTCCTCATCGTTTACCTAGGTTGCATTACTGCTAAGTGGCAAGTCTGTAGAGGCAGAACGCCGTTCAACGATCCGTAGATACGCGAGTGTCCCCCTTGGAGGAGGAAAATGTAGATGTCTACGGTATCCTGGGATACAGGTGGTGGAGTGGAGTATAAGTTAATTTCGGAATTGCCGTCGAATGACGTGGATGTATCTTGCTCTTGAATGGGGGACTCCGGTCTTTGTACGACGGTCTGTACGTATGTCGAAAGGCCACCTTATTGTGACTGCAACCGACGTGTGCAATGCTGGAGCCCCTGAGTAACAACAACGCTTTGAAAGAGCAGACCGACGCAGTCGCATCTCGAGGCAACGCTACTTATCTGCACCAACTGTCAATACTGCAGGGAGGTATAGCATGAACATTGAAATATTGAAAACCCATGCGTGGACTGGCCGCATGGCAACACTCACATACCTTACATAATCACTCAATCACAAGTTGCAGCTTATGTACCCGGCCGGAATCAGTTGTTCCATGGCTCCACCCACTTTGTGGCCTCTTATGGCCATGTAATCCGTTGGTACGGCGAAAAAGGTGCTGGAAGGTCTTGGCTGGAATCTTACGAATGCGACCAACTGCTGATATATTTTTTATTATTTAAGGATAACACAGGCCTTCATCATGTCCCTGACACCCATTTTCGAGGTCATCCTTAGGTGACTGATAACTGATCGAGATTCGTCGATCCACGCCCTGACAAATTGCCGAAAAAACAAACACGACTTACCTAACCCCTGTTTGCAGTTCCCCTAGGGCTTGTGCTCGAGATCATTCTGCCAGTTATCTTGGCGTAGGTAGACGTGACCGCGTCCTTTCATGGATTGGTCGATTTTCAATCCTATCCAGTACATAACAATCTTCCAGCTTCAGCGTGGGTAGGTTGATTCCGTGTAGATATCTCAATTAGATGCCAATCAGCGCAAGCATGCTTATCGACGGCATTGCTATAAGAGTCCGTGTCGTGCGCGAAATATTCTGGTTGGACTCCTCATCACCCTCGGTGAAGGTGCGCTGGTTGACTCTGGAGGTTGTTCAGAGTTTAACCTTTCAGTGTGCTCAGGCAGTATGCTCCTCCCATTCATATCACCGCGACCTGAGGAGAGGCGCACTACTTGCCGCGACCTCAGCCTCAAGTGGAAAACCCATAAAGATAATCAGAGGTATTTAAATCCTGAAACCGGGATATGCACCAGGCTTCAAGTTCAGGCTATGCACCCCGTTCCAAACACAAATCAGGTCAACATTTCCGACAGCGTTCGGTGGGCACCGAAACTCGCCGTCTTGCTCTTCTGTGCCCCACCTTCCACCATTTCACAAATCATTCTCTGGCCTCTGAGGTTCATTCTGTGTTCCCTCTTTCTGCTCTCTTGGCCACTCGATGGTCTACCAGGCGGAGGGAGTTACACGGATATATACCCCGCATATCTGATGAGCTACTGGGGGCAATTGTGGGCTGCCCGATCGCGTAGGGAATATTCTATTTTCGATAAGATGGTCGAAAAGAGTCCGATGCCCACCCCTGCCGATTTTTCTGCCATTGTGAAGAGTATCACTCACGCTCTCCGCCCTCGTCGACTCGCCATATACGGCGAGAGCGGATAGTACCTTTGTGATAACCCGGATATTGTTATCAACTATCGCTACGTTGCCATCTCGTATCGACAGAGCGATGTCTTTCAGCGAGGCTTCGATGATGAAGGAAAGAAGAGGGAAGAGGAGCAGAAGAAGCAGTTCATCGAGTCGGTCCGTTCCACGACGTTGCAGTGCGGATTGCAGGTGTATTGGCTGGATCTCGAATGTTTGGGCGAGACCACAGAAGACAAGAACATTGACCTCTATCGGATGTCAGATATTTACCACGGAGCGATCTTCACTCTTATTACCCTTCGCAAGTCGGACGATCAGCACAGCATTGAGAGCTGGAGGAGCTGGGGTGGTCGTGTGTGGACCTTCCCAGAAGCGTTGCTGAGCGGGGAACTTCGTTACCGGATTGGGTTGGACGGACCTGTTACACCCATCACTCTTCACGAGCTCGCTAACAAGGCCTACGAGTACTACAGCGAGGAGATTGCGATCATCAATGCTTATGGCGGAAAGGATCGTCTAGACCGATTGGAACATCTTACTCGTCTTAAAGCTGCGATTTGGCGTCGAGGCAGTGCAGCTCTGCCCAAAGCTCGGGACCCAGAAAAGCAGCGCCCGCAAACTGCGCAGCAGCCCCAGCTCCAGCAAACGGGGTCACCAAACCTTTCCTATCCTGCCGAGAGAGTTTATGCTTTAATGGGCTTCTTCGAACATCGCATCATGCCAAGTATCCTTGAAACGGAGCTACAGGCCCTAGCCCAGCTTTCGATGGCCAACGATAGCAATCGTATGGCGGAGCGGATGGTTTCGATGCTTCCGCAGGACATCCAACCTCAAGCTTGTTGGTACGCCAACGACGATCAGTATGAATCGGAACTTTGGGACATCGAACCAGAGGTTAATGTTGCCGGAGCAACTGAGAGGGGTGCATTAGTTCTCGATGGTTGTCGAGCAACATGCATCTGCTGGGAGGACTTTCCAGAGATTTCATTCCGGAGGACAGAGTCGATAAGGCGAACTATTGCCGGCAGAATACCAGTCACTCTTCCAGGCTGGTGCTTTATGCAGCAATGTGGATGCTGATCCCTGCAACTGTATCAGTTGGTACCGCCTTCTTTACATGTGCAGCATTCATGCTGGTCTCTGGTCCTTTCCTGACCGCGTACTCCATTTCTGGTCGCATTCTCGCCACACAACCTTGGCTTATCGGAATCAAAGGCGTGATGTCACCCGAAGAGGCTGCAGCCCACATTTATGGTGCAATGTTGTCTAAGCGCCAACGCCTATTCTTTACCCCCAGCGGTTCGCTGTTTGCTAAACCAGCAGAAGATGAGATCTGACAAGGACTTGGAAGTCAATATGACGAAGCTTTAGCGCAGACCGGGGACGACATTTACACACTAATCGACACGTTCTCGGGGACAATCTATTATTTCACTGCGAAATGTCCCCCCACAGTATGCCTTTTCACTGGACGTGAGGGCGGACTGGGTCGCTTTGTACTCTTTGTACTCTGCTCGGAGAACTGTTGCCAATGAGCTTCGCAAAGAGGTGGTACTACGCATGCCTTCCCACATTCACCGAGTCATGATTCCCTGTGATTGGGTTGCTATTGGTGGCACGAGAGAATGAAGATATCGATATCGAAGCATTTGATTTGCGTGTTTGGATATAGTTGTCTTGCAGGACATACATACTTTGTGACGATCTACCTTCCTTACTACCACCAATAGCTTGTTGAAGCTTGATACCAGTAGTATAATATGCAGATATATGCTTCAGTCTCGTCCTGTATGGGGGAAAAGAAAGATAGCATGCGCACATCCAAACACTGCAGAACAGGAGAAGGATATCCATGTATGAAGTCGATGGCAGTTTCGAGCCTGCGAAAGCTCTCACCAAGGGGCCGCCGCTGCACTGTTCCTGGGCCGTTTAGGTGGCCACCAGTAGGACTAGCAACAACAGGAGTTGCCCTTGCCCCAACTGACCAGTGACGAGGTGCTACGCTCGCTGTGCTCAGGGTGACCCATACCAGGTCCAGTGTATATCGAGGTGGGAGTCAAGGCAACTGGGGGGGGAGCGAACTTCTTGCCTAACCTTACCATGCGGCGACCATACTGGGACACGATACTCCATTGCCATGCCATACAATGGGCATTCACTCCACCCTCAGCGGACAAAGTGACATAGATATCTATATATTTTGACGGTTAGCAAGGGTTATGAGGGAGTGTGGGTTTTTGAGATTCAGAAACAGTATACGTGCACGCCTCCGAGAGGATGCCATTTTTGTTTCAATGTTCTGCTGATGCTGATGGAATCTCGCCACCCTACGCCCTTCGAAGTGGATGACAATTTGGCGCCCACGTACCAGAATGAATAGAAAGTCGCTCCTGAAAAGATGCACTTCTTTAGCTGCTACGAGGCCGTGTTGCGGTTCCAGCCTTGTCTCACACATGTGGTACCTCTTCCGACTTGTGAGTGGTTGGGCTGGGCCAAGCCGCTCGAGAAGGTGCTTTAGTGACAGGTGAAGCACAACAAGCTCGAGAGACACCACCATACGCTGTAGCTTACAGTATGTATCTCGCTGTAGAGGCTCAAGAAAGAAAATAACAACCTTTTTCTCTAATTATCATTGGTAGCTACTGACAAGTAAGAAAGAGGGCGAGGAACGTAGGCACACAGTAACGAGCAGGCGAGGTGAAGGTTCGCTACCGGAGAAAACCGGCACCATGTAAGTCGGGTTCTTTCCTTTTTCTCGACGTATCAGCTTCTGGGATAAGTCCTCGCTGTAACAACTCATCGGTCTGACGAACAAGAATAACAAATGTGAAACACCACAGGGCGAGAACTCTGGATTTCAGTTCTTGTCGGCATCACACTCACTATTACTTATGCATATCATGAACAGGCCGCCCTAACCTTACTGTCCCTACCTGCTTGAGGTCACAATTAGGATGGCCTTGTAGCTGCAAGCTCCATTCGTTCAGGCCACTCTCAGGGTCACAGCCAATGTCAGCTGCGCTACTTCTCATATGTGGCCAGCTAATGTTTTAGTGTGAGTATATTCCAAACCAGCGTGTCACTAGCGATCGGCACCAGTAACTGGTTTATGTACATGCTGAGTGCTCTACATGTCAGAAGAATAATTTGCTTTCGTGACTGACCGAAGTGTGTGGCCCAGTCAACAAGGGCCGCAGGTGCTCAGGCGGCAGCGCTGGACAGGTAAATAGAATGGAAGCTGGAGAATGTGCGTGATGACGTTAAATGAAAGAAAGTTCACCACAAGTTGATCATTTATCCATGTTAGTTCTGCAGGTTATGATCAGCACACTCACAAAGATTTCAACTTCTTTGTGAAATTGTTCAACCTTGGGCTAATTGAACTAGGAACCACTCTTCGTATTTTCCAAGGCCGATGTCTGGCAAATTTGTAACGCAGGTTGGCCTATACAGCAGGTCCCTTGCCGCTCGGTACTCGAATCATGTCCAACGTTTTCAAACATGGACACATAAATAAAATGGGCGGCTATACCGATGGCATGTGCGTAGTCGTAATATGCAGAACGTTGCGCCTCATGGGAAACGTTCATTCTCCGTAGGAACTTATGGAATCTCCTGTGGTTACGGGCAACAACAGGTGCTGTTTTATGCAAACTAGAGAAGCATTTCCGCCGGACCATCGCTTTTAAAGTAGGGTTTTTCTTACCACGCGCCGTACTATCGGCCGGTTGCAACTGAAGTTTTGCAACCCTCCAGACATCGAAGTTTTCACTTTTTGAATGACAAGTGCATGCTGGCGCTAAACAATTTTCCTCTACCCTGTTGCGAGCGTGGTATAGGTCATTCGCAACAGGACCGGTCGCAACTGATGATGTCTGCTAAATATGTTTTAGCATGTGGATGGCTCAAGAGCGGAGCAAGCCTGGGCAGGCATCTTTGTGTCACGGCAACTACGTGCCATGCGTGAAGGTGAGATGAGCGTCAGATATCTAGTCTTCTTACATCCGCACCTTTCGGTTTAGGTTCTCTGAAATTCTTGCCTTCTCAGGTGTTCCATTGGGAGCAAGCATGGAAATCACGTCCCACCTGTCGTTCTACAGATGTGCAACTTAATACCTGCGTGATCGGCTGGCCAGTGGCAACGTGTCCCGTGTTGAGCGGGTAGCGGCACACAGAGATATAAGATGCTGTGAAACTGTATAAACTGTCCAGGTAGTTTTTCTGCCTTCCGCCGGCCTCCGTCAGTTTCGGTACGCCTGTAGATGCGCCTGATATCGGTTCTAAAACTAACACTGTCACACCCAGGACAACATGCTCCTCGCCTCTTCTGTGCCCAAAGCCAGCTGTCGCGACGATATCAGCCTGAAGAAGCATTCACATAAGGCCCAACAGAGGTACATGGATCCTGATACTGGACAATGCACAGAGCTTGTCATACAAGCTGTGAAACCAGCCTCTGGAACAAACATACAGCAGGTCAGGATCACTGATCAGACTGGGAGGATCCCCAAGCTTGTTGTCTCGCTCTTCCGCCCGAAGGATAACAAGCGGATAGACGTGATGGTTTTCGTACTGCTTTGGCCGTTTAGATTCCTCATCTGCTCCATTCATTTGCTCTTCTGGCCGCTCGATGGTCTACCAAAGGGAGGTATGGGAGGAGGCATCGGTGTAACAGAATATCCGCCTTATCTCATGTATTATTGGAGCCAGTTATGGGCAGCGCGATCTCAGAAGGAGCACTCTGCCTTCGAGAAGGCTGAGGAGCATCCCAAGCAAGTGCCTCCCAAAGCTGCTTCAAATTGTATCACCCACCTTTTACGTCGTCGCAAGCTCGAAGATGGCCTCCCCTCGACACCCCCTGTCATCACTTCTCCTCCGGAGAGCACGGCTCACGGCTTTTACCCTCGTCGACTCGTCATTGTTCGCGATGATGGTCGCTGGGAGGTCTGCGATGATCATGACAAGATAGCTCGCCATCGTTATTTCGCTGTCACCTATTGCCAGAGCGACATATTGGAGCACGGGAAAGAAGAGGATTTTATCGCATCGATCCATTCGGTCGCCTCGCAGTGCAAAATGAAAGCGTATTGGCTGGATCTCGAGTGCATGGGTGACACGGAGGAGGAGAAGCATCTGGACGTCTATCAGATGGCAGACATTTACCGCGGTGCCGAATTCACCGCCGTTGCCCTTCCCGAATCCACCAACGCTCAGAGCGGGGAACCCTGGCGTAACTGGAGTAACCGCGTGTGGACACTACCGGAAATCTTGTTGAGTAAGGAGTTGCGATATATGGTCGGACCGGAGGGTGAAGTGACGACGGTCACTCTCCGTGAACTCGCTAATCTTGCCTACGGGCCTGACAGCAAGGAAGCTGCGGTTGTCAACGCTTGCGCTAGCATGGACCGCCTGTATCGGTTGGAACATCTGACCTTCCTGAAGGCCGTGATTTGGCGTCGAGGCACCTCCTCGCAAGACCCGGAGAAGCCTCCGCCGAGAGCGCAATCTCGGGCGTCGAAAGGAATAGACAACCTTTCCTATGAAGCCGAGAAGGTGTACGCTCTGATGGCCTTCTTTGAACATCGAATCATGCCTTTCCCTCCTGAAAGCGATCTACATGTGCTAGCCCGGCGTTCGATGATTAACGATGAGTACCGTATAGCAGAACGAATGCTATCCATGTTCCCCCAAGATATCCCATCGACATCTTGTTGGTATGCTGACGGTGATCAGTACAAAGCGCAGTTCTGGGACATCGAACCAGAGGTTCAGGTTGCTGGAGTAACAGACAGGGAGCCCTGGTTCTCGATGGCTGCCGGGCTGCATCCATCAGATGGAAGGATTTTCCAGAGGTCGGTGTTCAGACGACAGGGTGTGGCTCCCGTCAACTGGTCGCCAAAATAGCTGTATTCGGTATTCCAAGCTTGTACGCCTTCGCCGTGCAGTGGATTCCGTGGCTGTGGAGTAAACTCTCCCGAGAGTCAGGTGATGTAAGCGTGGACGCTTCGGAATCGTGCAGTGGGAGCTCGTGCATGTTCAACATTTCCCTCAGCCCTGCGGCGGCAATTCTCGCTGTCGTTCTCTTCGGCTGGGCCACCATACTTCTCATCCTCGGCCCGTTCATGATCGCCTATTCGATTTCTGGACGTATTCTTTTCACGCAGCCGTTCCTCGTTGGAGTCAAAGGTGCCTTAAAGGTTGACGAAGCTTCACACTACCTCTACCGTGCGTGGTTAGTGCGACCTCGCCTCGCCTACACGGCCAGTGGTTCCGTGCTTGCCGAGCATGCGGAGGGGGGTATCCGGGAGGGCAACCTGACCCAATATGATAAAGTCAAGGAGATGGACGACCTATACACTCTAGTTGACACGTCCACCGGAACTCTCTACTATTTCACTGCAAAGCGCCCGCAGACGGTGTGTCTGTACACGGGGCGAGAGGGTGGGCTGGGTAGGTTCGTGCTTTGCTCCGAGAACTGCGCTGCGAACGAGCTTCACAAGGAGACGGTGTTGCGTATGCCGTCTCAAATCCACCGTTCCATGAGATCCTGTGGTTGGTTGGCCATCGGAGGCGCGGAGGACTGAAACTACTGGATATAGGATGTCTTTTGATCGGCTGTTCGTTTACTAAGTTGATCGTGTACATGCATGTAACTGTGCCTCGGTCGCGCTTACTTGCATCCGAGCTCTATAACCTTTGTCCAATATATGTCAGTCTCAATATTATATACCGTCTCTGGTAGTATATCGGTTAGTACACCCGCCTGTCATGACTTGCTCACGGTGCGCGGGAGAGCGGGGTTCGACTCCCCGCCAGAGAGATTCTTTTTTTTAATGACCCCTTTCCGGTTGATTATGTCATAGAAGTGTTGCCTCGTATGCTGATTGTCTTTCGTTGGTCACAGTAAATGAAACCATGAACAGCGTTTCGTTTCCAATCCAACTTGTCACTTTCATTCGCAGACTCGTTAATGTCATTTCAACGATCTCTCTAACCAACCATTACTTGTTCCCAAGGATTCAAGTGGAAAACCGTCTTTCCGAACACCAAGCAAGACCCGGCATCGGACCATATTCGCCGTTGTTAGACTCGTCGCTCAACGATAGATGGGACTGGCTGAGACCTGCTTACAAGTTTAGTTGGTCTAGTACTGTGAAGCCAATTTGGTCGAGCAACTCGAGAGACAGTCTGCAGCTAGGACTCCACAAAGAACATATAGCAGGCAGGTCTAGCTCTTGCCAGCCAACCGAACCGAGCCATTCATTCTCCCTAGTAACCACTTCTAACCAAACAAGGGGCTCCGTCTCTCCATCGGAGACCTCACTACATGCATCGGAAGCATTAGAATTTCAATCCAGCATATCAGTCTCGATAACCAAGGTGGTTGCTTCTAGTTCAAGTCCAAACGTTGATCTCACCACGCAAGATGCCATTCACCGTTTAATGAGCAACCCAACCCTTTTCGATCCCATAAGAACACCTCGTTATCCTATCGTCCTCTGTCATGGTATGTACAAACCCGTGAATATCATCGGCACTTCGCCAGACATACCCAGGCTTGTATGGATTCGATGCTAGGGGACCCTCCGCATTTCCAAGTCTCCGGTACCATTATTGGTCGAATGTACTCGCTATCTTGAAGAAGAAGATCGGCGCAGAAGTCATTGTTACGGCTGTTCCTGGGTAAGACGCGAGCATACTATTGTTGCAGATCAATTGAGGGTCATATAGGACCGGATCGATAGCAGCCAGAGCTGAAGCATTGGACCGTATTCTGCAACAAAGAGCGACTGGTCGGGGCGTAAACCTTATGGCCCACTCGATGGGAGGACTGGACTGTCGCCATCTTATCACTCATATCAAACCAACCGATTATGTCCCCCTTTCACTCACTTCAATCAGCACACCTCATCGTGGGAGTCCCTTCATGGACTGGTGCGCAGTAAGTGTCTGTTACTAACTCGGCGATCTGTAAAGTTTGACGTTACTACTTCAGCAAAACCTTGGACTTGGGAGGAGGACAGACTCACATGTACCGGAATGCAACGACGCGTCATCCAATTCCGACTCGGACAAGCACGAGTTTGTCCTCTCTCTCGCATCGCTCCCCTCGTCATTCACAACTCTCATCCTGTCCTACCTTGATTCTCCGGCGTATGCAAATTTGACGACTTCGTATCTCAACGACATCTTCAACCCATCGACACCAGATGATCCACGCGTCAAGTACTTTAGCGTCGTCTCGCGCATCGATGAAATGAACATTTGGCATCCTCTATGGCTTCCGAAGATGGTTCTCGATGATGCAGAACGAAAGGCGAAAGAGTTACTCAAGGCACGCATGGGAGGCAAGTATTCCGGCGAGGGAGTCCCTCCTTGGGAGCAGGATGATCAATGGGGAAACGACGGCCTGGTTACTGTACAGAGTGCTCGGTGGGGCGAGTTTTTGGGCATCTTGGAGGGATGCGACCATTGGGATATTAGAAGCTGGGGAGGGTCATTAACGGAGTTCAGCATCGGCCTCCCCTCTGTGTCAATACCACTCAGTGGGCTCACACATCGCGCCGGGGCAGATGGATGGTCTCTCGGAGACTGGACACGGTTTATTGGCGCGTGGAGAAAGCAAGATAAGGGCACTGAAGCTGGACTACAAATGAGCACAGTGATGTCGCAAGCCGATGCTCTTCCGCTGTCCTCGTTGCAGGAGACAAAGTCGGAACGGGAGGAGAGGAAGCAGAGAGACGAGACGGATCCGGTTGTCAAGGCTTCTACAGACAAACTCTCTGCAGTTTTCGACTGGATCGTGGAACAAGTCCCGCCCCCCGGCAAGCCCTCGTCACCTAACAGCCAGCCACAGTCCGAGAAACCCGCCCGAAGAGATTTAGTCACGAAGATGGACCTGGAAAGATTTTACATATCGCTCACTCGCAAGTTGTACGACGAAGGTCTTTGAGGGTGGATTCCAGGACACGTACGTATATACAGTACATAATGACCTGTTGTATGTATATAAGACACAAGTTCTAGTGGCGCCAGTTGAGTGTTACAACTTCAAGAACACTCGAAGAACACATGTACATTACGTCTCGAAGTCTATATGCTATGTACAACACGTGAAGTCCATTGTTTATTGTGCAAGATCCCGGGCGAAGTGGAAGAAGTCTACGTTAGAACCATTCACACCGTACTTATAGATCTGTGCGAGTTAGGTCAGTAACTCCAGCATCAAACCAATGTGTAAGTCGGGACTCACGAAGTGGGAAGCAACCCAGCTAGAGAACAAGGCACGTTGATACGATTCCGGGAGTCTATCCAATAGGGTATCTAGCCCGACCTGGTCAACTAGTGTCCTGGGGATCGCTTTCTGTATGACGCCCTTCCTGCTTGGAAGGTCGTTGAACAAGTCCGACGCCTCAAGCTCTGCTTGAAGGTCATTGAGGGTACTCGAGAGTTCATCCGAAATCTGGGTGCGTGACTTGGCACCTTGGAGACGCGCGTGCTCCCGCCATATGCACTGGAACTCGGCCGCGGCGTTCTCAGTGATCTTGGACTGGATGTCCTTCACGTAGCTCTTGTAGAAGTCAGACGGTTTGCCGTCCTTAAAGATCATGAGATCGACATATTCTTCGGTAGAGAGTGCGAGACCAGCAAGAACTTCCAGCGAGGAGCTCGTCACGCCACCTGTTAGCGTATAGTTTTAAGTTAGCGTGCGTAAAAGTGGGCTTGGAAAGCGTTTCTAACCTTTGTTAGCACTGGAGTCCTTGAAAAGGATGACCTTCCGCTTTTCGAGAAACATACGTGCTTGTTGCGTGAAAAAGAGATTGGCGCCTTCGACGATGTACTTGTAATGAGGTTTGCCTTCCGTATCGACCAAGCCCGCTACATTCGAAATGTTCACCGCCTCGGGACTAAGAGAGCCGTATCAACACGACTGATTACCTCACTGCAGGACTAATAACTTACCGCCCACCACAAGGTACGAAGATGTCCGCCTTAAAACGGAAGTGTGCACCATTCCTGAAGTCAGTTCCGTCAAGCACAATCTCTCCGGCTAACAATACGGATGCCAATCAGTTGTATGTCATAATGAAACGTAAGGATCACAAGGGAACAACGTACAGGGCAACTTGACATCTTGGTCCTCGACCTTGACAAGATAACCGTCCTTGCTCAGCTTGGACTTGTCGAAGTTGCATACAGGCACACGGAGCTTGGCGAGGCGAACGAGTTCTTCGCGGTTGAGGCCCTGAGGGTCGGCGGCGACACCACTCCCGTCAATAACCGCGACGGTCTTATCAGAACTCAACAAAATTTCGTCTGATCGTATCCATTAGTTCTCAAAGCCAACATCGGAGTCACCCGGAAACGACTTACTCGATCCAAGATCACCATCTACACGCAAAGCATCATAAGTACCAAGGATCAAAGCAGTAGTGGACTACGTACCGGGTCCACCCGTCTGCACCTTAGTTACGTCCTTTTCTCTGAGACCGAGCTGCTTGTATATTCCGAGGACATATTGCCGGATTGACAGTGATGTCATTCCATAGGTATCGTGGGGAACACCGCCGAGTCGTTGAGCACTCTTTCCGGTAGTGAACGACTTCCACCACGTGTCTGCGCCGCGGTCGCGTGCATGCACTGTATTGTCGGCACCGGTGAGTAAATGTGCATGGATGATGAAAAAGAATGCTTACTGGCCGCCCAGTCCATCATATCGGCAGTACCCTCTGCATAACGAATAAGATGTCAGGAAGGAAGGTAACTGCAAGAGCCAACATCCCTACCATCAGGTCCGAAGAAGAGGAGCTCAGGTTTGCCGTACAAATCAACTAAATGCTCCTTGATTCCTGGAGTTTTTCCGGGGATCAAGAGATCCAGGACAGCCTGAAAATTTTGTCAAATCATGACACTGGTTTCATACTGAAGCTTCTTACATCTACATATTTTTCGAAGCACCGTCTTGGGTTCGCTCCAAGCCTGCAGAACAAGTATAACCAAACCCCTCGCAGGGAAATATATAGGAGACGTACGAAGGCAGAATAGTTCCCTTGGCGCCGCCTTCAGGTATGTCCTTGTTCTTCAACGACTGTGTCGCAGCCAACCCATAGTTCTCGTCGAACAACATCCGCTGATTGATAGAGTAGTTCCTACAATCCGCTTGATCGACAAGGAATACATATAACCTGAAGCAGATTCTTACTCTTTGTTCCTCGACATCACGATGCGGATGCCGCCACGAGCGACGTCCCTAAACCGGAGGTGGAAGCCGCGGAACTCATTCCCAATGACAAAGTACATCCCGAAAGGTTGCTTGGGGTACTCGATCTCTGGCAAGAAATCCGGTGCAAGACGGAAAGACAGGGCAACCTTTGTCGGCTGGTAAAAGTTGGTCTTCAGAACATGTCTGAATGCAGCCGTGAGCTTTCGTTTCTCTCTTGAGATTAGGAGGTCAGACTAACTTGTTGAAAATGAGGAAGCTCTCGAGGACTTGGAGATCCTGTTTGCTAGGGACTGAACGCCTAATCTTGTCATATAACTCTGCGTCCGAAAGAGGTTGAGTAGTTTGCAGTCGCTGGTAAGACAACGTAGGCCTGTTTCGCTCGTCAGATATGGAGTAATACATTTACATTTATAACGCCCAACATACATGAGGGAGGCGTCGGTCGCGGCAGGATAATGGATCATCGCAAAGTTGACATACAACAGACGGATCTATGACTTTGTTAAAAATCGAAAGCAGGCTTATTACAGCCGAAACTTACGAGCTCTGAGTGCGCATGAATAACTTGCGCAATACTTTCACGGGTGAACGTTTCTTCTCGAAAACGTCTCTTAATGTTATTCAGGACCTCTGCATGAGCAGGATTCGATTCGTCAAGAGTATTTTTCAACTGAAGGTACGCAGGCCCGAGGCGGTTGCAGAAGTGTTGTGCAAACACCCATCCGCAGTCTGGGTAGGTCCGTCAGCACCGTCATCTGTACACTTAAACGATATAAACGTACAGGCGTATGTAGCTTCCTGAACAGCATGGTTTGCACCAGAAACGTCCAGGAAGAATGGATTGTCGGGGAGGCAATAAAGCAACGAAGCCTCCTTCATAACCTGCACTATAGAATTCTCGATCGGCGGAGCGGTAGAGTTGGGCAATGGATTGAGGTACAGCGAAATGACGGTGACACCATTGGAGAACTGCTCGACGTACTTCCGCGCTGAGTACAGCTGGTAATAATGATACAGGTTGGACAGTGCGCTACAAGGTGTCAGTTACGTGATCCTCGCATGCTATACGGTAAAAAAAATATAACACATACCTAAAGAATCGGGAAGTCCCTCCCATCTTGTACCCGATGACAAGGCGCCTTTCGCGGCTACCTTCGACCTCAAAAACCTCCATAACGGGACCGGAACGACTCTCGACCTGCCACATGATCTCTTGATATACTTGGAGTGTATGTTCGGTCGCTCTCTCAAGAAAAGAGCGATCCGAAACGGTGCGGATGTCGGTCTTTCCATCTGTGCGCGTCGAAGGAGGGGGAGGGGAAGGGAAATTACACTTGGTGATGAAGTAACAGCGGAGTTGTTGAGAAGCGGTTGCAGAGATGGATCCAGTTGAACGATAGGTTTCTAAGCGGTAGCACTTTTCTGACGTGGAATTATCCAGGTACAGTTCATCAATTCTATAGGATATGATGAGCAAATGGACGGATGAAAGGTTGTGTGGATCGAGTCCATACCTGGACTCGCAGGTGGCGCCAGGGCCCTCTTTAGACGTAAGACCGGGGCGACTGGTGTGAATGAACGTGGCACCATTTCCTTTCTCGTCAATCTTTTCTAAATCGATGACAAGCTTATTGGGGTCGTGCTTTGTGAAAGCGAGGACTTTAGCGCCGAAGAGCGCAATGATATGATCAGAGATAACGGAGACGGATTCATTCTGGAAATATGTGTCGTCAATGCCGAGGTGGGAGTAGAACCAGTTGACTTCGTTGGCGACGAGTTCCCGTGGCATGAAGCCCTGTGGTGACGTATGAGATCATGCGCACCCCAGTGTCACTGTCAGCATCACGAGGTACCTTATTTGCTACTTCAGCCTGGACTTTGGCGCGCTGCTCTTCCTTTTCTTTGAACACCGGTGTGGTGTACCCCGGGAGGTTCTTGACTCGTTGCAGCGACGCCTCGCTGATGGTCCTGGACGTGCCATTGGGACGGGGAGGCACCGATCCTGGTTGAGGAGGATTTGGAGACATTCTAACTATTTGGAAACTTGTCCGGATGACGAGGGCGACGGGGAAGTATTAGTGAATGAACGCCAGTGGATGGGGGAATTGAGACAGGGAATGCGGGGTGCAGCTAAATATTTATATGCGGCTGGCCATGGCCTAATACAGCACGGGCGACCGAGACCAGCTAAGATCCGTTGGACTTGGGACACTCGGGTATCTTAACGAATACGTGAATGCCAAATATACAGCCGTGTTTCATTTCAGCCTACGAAATGGATAGACTCTCAGAATATATTTTACTGGCGATACTGCGATGGCCGGCGCCGGCATCAGCGAGGAAGTGTTCGCCATCAGTACAACTCGCGAAACCTTCTTAGTTGAGTCCTCGCAACGAAAAAAAACCCGACCGCACGGTCACCATCGCATCGATCATATCAACCGTTATTCCGGCGATGGTCTTCTAATAGATCGCAGGCCACCAAACCCCAGCAAATTGTTAAGATCCGGACAGAATTTTTGAGTTCACCAGGCCGGGTACGTGTCACTAGCGGGCATCGCCAGCAGGCACCGTCCGACTCAAAAGCACGGCAGAGTATTATTACGAGCATTTCACATGACGCCTTCTTACCCCACTCTGAGTTAAGTCAGTCCCACACCCATGGTCCATCGGAGTATTCGGCAGCCGTCCGTACATGGGAGTATATTCGTAGCTACAATAAAGAATTACTTACTAACTGATTAGACCGAATTGGTCTGCCAACCTGATTGCTCCATACCTGCCAACCCATCCCGCACGTACTCGTCATACAACGGTTTCCAATCCTTATGCCACCGGCTCAAGGCGGGTCGCCTCTCCACCACATCCGATGCTGCCCACATGATCCGCAACTGATTCAGGTCGTGTGTCGTCTCGTTGTCCGGACAGATAATATAGAACTCCCCATGGCGCACACCATCTAGCATGTATTGAACCGCCTCTTCAGCAGTCCACGCACCCGCAGGCTTCTCTCCACCCTGTGGGGCTGTCAGGCCAGTGTGCGTCCAGCCAGGGCTGCACGAAAAAATAATAATAGTTTGTCAACCGCCGCGGTCACGTAGAACCCCTCAGGGATATCAAACTATACTCACACAAAGAGATGTGCGGTGACATTACATGACGGGTTTTCGCGCAACTCGTGTGCAAGACCCTCAGTGAGGCTCTTCACCGCCGCCTTGGTCGCATTGTACGCGGGATTACCCCTAGTGAGGTCACGTGGGCGTCAAACGTTCGTTAGTAAACAGTCGATATCCGAGATCAATCAGTAATCGACAACGTACGGAGGGTTTGTGATGCCCTGCTTTGAACCCGTATTGATAACTATCGCCTGGTTTTCCTGATGGAGCATCGACTATAACATGACAGCGTAAACATCCCATGATCAGATTGCGTGACCCCAACAGCCAAGGATGAAGGATCAGGTCATACCCGTACGAAAGTTTGTTGCACGTTCACCACTCTGGAAACACGTTTAAAACAATATTCCGGAACGTTCACCCGAACACAGACGCAACAAATACGTACCCGAATAAATTGACTTCAAATGTCCTTCTCCAATTCTCTAAATTATCCCAGGACTTGCTTGGGAGAGCTATTGCAGCATTGTTCATCAGCACGGCGACCTAATTTCGTCGTGAGCAACCATTCCCTCTTAACTCCAAGAAGCGGTGCAATTTCGGCTCGGACTCATTAATTGGGCCCGAATGGCATAAAATACTCACCTCTCCCCAAGCCTCGTAGACCTTGTCGCGCAAGCACACAACGTCATCTATCTTCGAGACGTCGGTGGGAATCACGAGGATGTTGCCGTCGCCCGCGATCGCGGTAACCTCTTTGCCAGCTGCGGTCAACGCTTCCTCGTTGACGTCTGCAAGGGCAATCTTCAAGCCCACCCTAAGTAAGTGTTTGGAGAAAGAGGGAGTGCGACCGCAGCGGCACCCGACGAAATGGGAAGAGTCAATCGCAAAAACCGATCACCGTCACGAGGCAGTGATAAGTGGGCGTGTGTTACGGCAAACGCAAAACCAAAATGAGGCAAGATCGGAAAGTAAAGTAAATGAAGAAAAAAATGAAATGAAAAAAGGTCGAATCGTGGCAATATTGGTGTGTAACGGGGAACAACCGATGGGGAACGACGACGGCGATGCTTGTAGTGAGTATCCCGCGCAGCCAAAGCGACGGCACCTACGCACTTTGCCAGCTCGATAGCGGCAGCCTTGCCAATACCACTTGCAGCACCAGTGATGACGGCAACTCTCCCGGTATGGATGACTGGGTGGACATCGCTATCAATTGGGGACATGACCTCGACTCGTCTGTATGACGATGCGGTACGAATCGGGGGAGGTCTGAGAGGTGACGGCCCGTGGTCAAGAGGCATGGTCGTATGATGCGCCGTCCGATATCACGTCTTTCTATGGTGGGAATCAGCTATTGCAAGTGGCAGGCGGGTATACAGGCAACGGATCACTGATTACTCACAAGAGGTCAAAAATTAGGAGAAAAGCAAAAAAGACCAGTGTGAATGGAAACGAGCTCGCAACAGACTGTTCTACTGGAGCTGAGGAGAAGTACAAGCCTGTTTCAAGTCTCCACCGCTTTATATACTCTGCTTGGAACACTAAACAAGATATGACCATGCAGGCGTTGGGAATACTCCGCTGTTCCAGACAGGCCCAAAAGTTGCCACCGTCTGTCCCTGCCTGGCAGGTTCCTGCACACAAAAATATCGACACACGTCCCAAACGTCGCGGAACATGCCCGAAAGCCCGATAACTACGTATTGTACATTCGCAGATTGTCCATTCATACCAGCCAAGTGTGTGCTGTCATAGAGTATGTACCTAGGGAACACATTGTAGATCATAAGAACACTAGACAAAACAAAAAGAACGATCATAACAGCCTTGTGGACTTCACTCGTACTTATCCCTCCTTCGCACCGTCAGCAGCAACACCCGCGTTGAAACCTGGAGGCGTCTCAATACCCATCTTCTTCCTCACAACCTCAAATGTCTTGAGCATCTTGCGCCTCGCACCGAGTGCGGCCACTCCCTTGGCCTCCAGTTCCGCGTCGTCCAATACCACCATATCCTGCCATTTCATCTTTTCGAAATTAGGGGTGTATTTGTGTAGCCTCAGGCTCCTGAGCCAAGCCGGTATATCCACCAGCAATGCAGGATCAACGTCATCATCGTCCTTCTTGGTCCCCGCGCCATTCCCTCCAGCGCCGTTCCCACCTGAAGAGCCCGTCTTCGGTCCAGGAGACCGGCCGCCTCCCCGGCCCCTGTTATTTGGGTTATTGTTACTGCTGTTGCCTTGCAATGCAGCTTGTTGAAGACTCAACCAGTTTGGCTGCGCAAGTCCAGCGGTAGCCATCTGAGCCGCAATCATTTGCGCTTCGGGAGTCATCCCCATTGCGTTCATTTGTGCTTGTAAATTCAACATGTTCATCTGCAGCGGGTTCATTCCTGCCAAAAGACTAGCACTTGGCATGCCCATCCCCAAACCAGGACTTCCCAATCCGGCCATGCCAAAACCGCCCATACCCAATCCGTTCAGGGCAGAAGCATTGGCGTCCTCTCCACTGAACCTGCTCGGCTGTTGCAGTGCGGGACTCCGAGTTCCGTTCCATTGCCCTTGTTGTGTGCCTGGGAACTGCACGCTATTGCTCGACGGGACTTGTGTAGGGTTCTTCCGTTGCAAGGGTTGTTGAGAGGAAGCAAGGCTACCCTCGTTCTCGTATGCGCTACCAGCGTCGGAGCCAGTGATGTTCTGGCTGGTATTACCCTTGGAGGGGCGGCGGAAAGACTTTGGATCCGCCATAAGCGGGACGCGAGGTTGGGAACCATTCCAATCGTTGAGCTTTTGGGCAGCTGCATCGAGATTCTGAGTAGAGCTATGCCCGTCTTTGTTAAACATGGGAATCAATGGGGTGTTGACGTTGCTCGCCCAGCTGTCGCCGACCATGGGAGACAATGGGTCAACACCAGTGCGTGAAATACCCAGAGACCCGCTAAACTCTGTACTCTTGGGTCGCGAAGCGTTGCTACTATTAGGTACTATGATCTCCTGCGCAGGGGAATTGAGATTCTGCTCGGCAACTTGGCTAAGGGCAGACCCCCACGTGGTCCTGGTGTCTCCACTGCCTGAAGCAAGAATGGGTGCCGATATGCGGTGAGCAGCATTGCTCGCTTTCAGTCTTGCGCGTTGCTGCGCGAGAGTAGCAGCCGCATCGTGATTAGTGCCAAGGGCAGCGGAATCGGGTGAGAGAAAACCTGATGAAGTGGTATCGAGGGCAAGAGACTGCCTGTTTTGGTTGCCGCTGAAGACACGAGGAGACGCCGGCAGGGGTGACTTCAACGAAGGGGATTTCAATGTCATTTGGGCAAGTTTGGCCTCCATCTGACTTTGCATCGATCCTAGATGATGTCAGAAAGCTTGACAAAGAAACCTGTAGCAGTTGAGGACTCACCACCCACAGCAGGGCTCAATAAAGCGGTCACGGGATCAGATCGTGCCATCTGCTGCAACACTGTAATGAAAAATCTGATCTGTACTTGAGTGGATTGCTGAAGTAGACTGTACAAGGCCGCAGTGCGCTCTGCCTCGGAAAGAACCTTGAACCCTGGAGTACGCGATGAGAACGCTGGCACTAAGGACACGAACGACAAATCACCCACATTGCTCGATGGCACTTAATTCTTCTTTGAAGTTGACGTCCAGGGAGGCTGCCGCCATGTCTTCAAGGGTTTCCTCGTAGTTCTGAAGATTTTCAAACCACTGATCAATTGCTTCGGACTCGGGTGTCTGGAACATGGCAGCACTGCTCAGCAACTCGCTAGTGGGACGAACTCCACTTCCACCGCCATGAGGGCGAGGAGAGAGAGCTTGACGTGGACCCATGGATGCGTGCGCGTTGGTAGAAGAACGCCCGTTTTCAGCGTTGAGTGGAGAAGGGGAAGGACTGGAAGGGGGACGAAGACTTGCCATGTGGGAGGCAAAACGAAAAGTGAAGATCCGCTAGCGGTGACTGTAGATGACGAAAAGCACTAAGTGGCGAAGATGTGTTGAATGCGAATAGCTGTTCCTGATTTGGCCCTGGGATTGAAATGCGGCAAAGGCGAGGGTTATGCACGCAAACTGAGCTGCGGGGATTATGCTGATAAAAAGGATATAGGGTCAACCCGTAGTAGAGAGTTGCAAACTGGGAGTCCTGACGTCGAGCCTGTGGACTGGACTAGAAACAAGAGCACTTCGCAAGGGTCAAACAAGCTGCCGTTATGAGGCAGGCGTTGTATTAAAGCTCGCCGTGCTTCGTTGGGTCTAGACGAGACCAGCGGAGCCTGCCGGTCTAGCAAAAAGGATTAAGGCCTGCCCAGTGTCGACAGACAGCGCAGGCGTTGGCTGGGTAAGAACGACGACAACAACGGCGCTGATGGTGAGGGGGGTGTGGACAATAAGCCTGGCACGTGCCCGTTGGCTTTGGTAATGAGCGGAGTCTGTGCCCCAGGCGCGTGGCGGAGCCTCAATTCTCGGCATCCTCGCAATGCCGACGACCGACCTGTGCGTGTTTTAGCACACCGCCGCCGTCTCACTGAATTGATTGGGAGATCGTCGTCAATTGTGGGCTGTGCAAGTCATGTGGTCATGAAAGTCACGGTGATTGTCGTATGAGTTGGCCACCCCAGTCGAGTAAGCGGGGAGCCCGCTGCGGTCCATTTCCTTTCTCATATCTAACGCCCGAGGCCTTATCTGTACACTGGTTGCTGCTTTCAACCTTTCGTCGAAGAAGTGATGGTGCGTACAGCGTCAAAGTTGTTGTGGCCGATCTCTAATGCACACAGGCGAGCACCGCTTTCGAGGAGATCCCGATCATGCAAGTGGTTTGTGCCAGCTTCAGAACTGTTGCTTATTCCACCGTATCAGTGATCTGTCAAACGTGACAAGCAGAGATCCAGCTTTGCGTCGCTCTCTCGCAGCTGAGATTCGCAATGCCTGCGTCTCCGTCGGTTTTTTCTATGGTGCGTACACGGTTCTTCAAATTCGGGTTCTTATCCACCTCGTCCGCGGTCCGCAGTCAAGAATCATGGCATACCAGAGGAGGTAATAAGCAAAGCCGTCAGCGCCGCGGAAAGATTTTTCTCCTTGCCTACTGAGACAAAGATGAAGGTTGGCATCAGAGTGTAGTGTCCAGTATCAGCATCCAATGGATCATAATCACTAGTTAGATATCCATGCAAGCCCCAACTTCAAAGGATATACAGCCCTCCTTGGAGAAAACGTGAACCTCAATAATAAGGGCGATCTGCATGAAGCGTTCGACTTTGGATGGGAGTCAGACAGCACCGCTTGCTCCCTCAACAGTGTTATGGTCGGCAAAAATGTTTGGCCAAATAATCTCCCGGAATTCCGAGAGGACGTCCTTGCTTATTAGTGAGTTTTTCGGAACGTAAACAAGGTCAACGGATGATCTGGACTCATGTTAGTGACGCTGCTCTGAGGTTGGGTGTACTGTTATTTCCCTTGTTTGCCTTGGCGTTAGATCTCCCCGAGGATTTCTTCGGAGATAAAGTGCGTCCTCTTCGAAAGTCCTCTGGCACCTTGTGGACGTATGTGTCAAAGGTCACAAAGCAGGGCGCTATCGGAAGGTTACTTCACTATCCTCCACAACCCCTACAACCGATGGAAGGAATAGAGGGGATAGGGGCCCATACCGAGCGAGTTATTTTCAGCACTGGCGATGTCAATGGACCTAACACCGTTTTTTCGTAGTTACGAGTTCTTCACGATACTTTGGCAACAAGATGACACTCCAGCGCTACAGGTGATGAACACAAATGGAAAATGGATTGATGCCACTCCCATACCAGGTACATTAGTTCTGAAGTACGTTTTACGAATCACCGATTCCGGCTTCTACTGATGGAGTCATGCATAGTCTGGGAGACCAATTAGCCCGCTGGACTAGTACTTGTCATTGTTAGGTCTGATACCGCGCTCCTTCTAATATTGACCTTTCTAGATGATGTCTTCAAGTCCACTGTCCATCGCGCAATAAATAGAACAGGGAAACGGCGTTACTCGATCCCGTTGTTTTTCGGCATCGATTACAACGTCAGACTCGAGGTATGATATCTTTGCTTTCCCGCCTGACAGTAGCTTATGCTTTTTCAGCCCATTCCAGGATGTGTGAGTACAGACAATCCAGCCAAGTATGAGGTGGTTACTGCTGGGGAATATGTGAAGTCTCGCTTGGAGGCTACGTACGCGCAATCTAGGATATAATTTACTGATTCCCAAATCTTCATCGGCGTACACGATTTTATGGATACATGCCTTGGCCTTCCTACGTTGAAATTCAACATGATTGCAATTCGTGGCCTGCCACGACGATGACACTCCCAAAAATTAGCCCCCTTCGCAGTCCAAAAATGGTGCAATCAACGGAGGTAGGCGGGTCATATATGGGGTTCAGGGCTGAATATCAGCGTCGTTTTACCTTCGTAGTCTTACATTATGCCTTCCCTTGCAGACACCTTTCAATTTATGTTGACCACTCTTTTTTTCCGTCTTTCGCCCTGGAACCTCCTTCGTTTTGCAACTTGCCTTTCACTTTTATCATGGCTGACATTCATGTACATCGTTGTCCACAGTGAAATTTCATTTTAATCGCGTAATTACTCCCACAAGGATAAGCGCCTGAGGTCGAACTCTTGGACCGCTATTGTATTATCCGGAGACCGCACCACATTCGCTACAACGGTGCCTTACAGGAAATCTGCCACTTCAATTCAACCACCTTCCTTCAATTTACAACAAGGTTTTCCCAGGGAAAACTTCGTGGCTTGAATCGTAGAGCCACCAAGTTGTCAAAGTTCGTGCCAACATCAGGGGGGCAGGGAGTGGTGGCATCACGGTCACGACTAGTCAGTGACAGGTTTGAACCACCTAATGAATGGCTGATTGATGATCTTCAGGTTGGTACTTCCTACGTGATCGGAGGAAAGTTCTTACTTATCTGTGGTTGAAAGTTACCAGTCTATTCCGATTTAACATTGGATAGGGGTAAACCGTTATGATATGTGCCAGGTTCGGTGTAAATTTTCCACAAGTCCGGCCGCGCCCTTTCCCTGGTTACAAAGGTCATCTTATTTACGAGATGTAAGATCTCTGCAACCGTAAAATTTGCTTTTGGCAAGTAAGCTTTTTCTTTCCAACCGCAGCGCGCCGTCTGGCCTTTGGAAAATACTTTCCTATCGACACACTTTCTAGTCTATCACAATGCGACTCACCAGACGACGAGCGTCGCCCACGTAGACGTCCCACGGTTTTTTCTCCTTCTTCTATCTCCTTGCGTGAAAGCATCCGCCCTATCTGACACGAACTGACACTTCGGAACTGCTTTTGAATGCCAGATTCACACGAAACCCAGCTCTTACACCCTTGACGACTACTCAATGGCGGTCCCGAACCATGGAAACTATTGTATACTTAGCCTAACCGACGCAAATCGACGCATTTTCAACTCTCCAACACCAGAATTGCAAAGTCAAATAAGACAAGTTCGCAATCCTAAATGCAGGTTACCAGTTTCTACTTGCCATTTTGGGACGAGTCTGCCAGCCAGTCGGGTTAGTGACCAAAATACAGGATAAATGCAATATACGAGCAATCATCCATGCATTCCCGGTGACCCTGTTTTTCTTTAAAAAACCCACAGATGAGCCCGAGGCTCGTGACACTGGCAGCAGGGATCGACCAGGAGCTACAACAAAAATTTACCTGGACGTAAGGAAGTTGCTAGGTCGATCATCTGAGTGACCGAGGTTCGTCAGCCTCAAGGAAATAGGCTAGAATTCTGGATGACATCCGCTGGACCGGGCTTGCGTATTGGAAAATCGTTATCAATTGGTCTTGAAACAGACAAAAGAAAAAGATTCCGCGGAGATAGCAGCAGCAATAAGTTTTGAGCGACACTTGCTCGATATCAGTACATTATTACCGTACTTGTATACCATCACGGCAGCCAATATCCAGTACCGTGGCCGAGAGCCCAGTAGCCTATCATAGTAAGCAGCCTCTGCGAGATGATCGGCCTAAGTCAAAACTCAACCCCCCCCCCCCCAGGTTCCTGACCCTGACCAATTGTATCCCAGTGGCTTGTGTCAGGCTGGAATCCGGTGCCGGTGACACACCCGATTACAGGCTGTTTGCGTAAATTACAAGCGTGTATTTTTGCTATGCATTGTGGTTACCACCCATCGTAGGCCGATGCATTGTATTTGCAGCAGCCCCTAATAGGTAGTGTCATCCACCCCGACGGTTCGCCGTGAAGCTCAGAGGACGTGTTCGTATCAACACTTTCGGCAGTATCTCCTAGATCTTATACAAAACTCTTCCCAACCCCTTATGGATTATAGGAGCTGGCAACGGCATTAATTCTCCCGCCATCAACAAGCCACACCGCACCATTCACATATGCTCCAGCAGGTCCGGCCAGGAACAACATACAACCAGCCATGTCAGACAATGTCCCGACTCTTCCCAAGGGAACCGCCTTCGCAAGCATGGCAGGCGTGAATAGGTCGGTATTGGTCATTTCTTGCATTCCCATTAGAAAGACAAAATAGGATAATCACGAGAACCTCACCGCTTGGCCAAACTCCGGGCTTATAAGGACAAAAGACCTTAATCAAATAACTCTATGGTAAGAGATCAACTTACACATAGAACATTGCTTCTGATATTCCAGTCTGCGAGAATACTCGCCAGCAGTCTTCCTAAATGGGTGCAAGCCTGCTTCGCGAGCGTGTAGGAAACCGTCAAAACGCGTGCATCCACTCGAAATGAGCCCGAAGATGATATCGTAACGACCTGCGATGTCACCTGTGGCAAACTTGGCACTGAGGTACCTGAAGCATGGAAAAAGGATGAATTGTTCAGCAAGTAGCATGTTTTACTGAAAGCATAACCCTGACCAAGAGAGGTGTTAGCCGCCTGCTGCGTCGATGTGCGTCTAGCGGCCAGCAGAGGTGGAATTGCGCCTCGCCGTAGGTTACCGAGGTGTAATAACTCAAGAAACGCAATCGTCGTGTAATATACTGCGGTGACGTTGGTCTCAAATGTCTCTGCGAAACCTGCAGGGTCCCCCGTATCCCAAAGTACGCCTTGGAACGCTTTGATGGATGGCATTTCTCCTTCTCCAGCATTTTCATCCAAAGGAGAAGGCAATCGAGAAGGCAGCAGATTCCTAGCTATTCCCGCATTGTTGACGAGAAGGTCTATGTAGCCGTGACGACCCTTGATCGTCTCAACCGTGGAAAGCAGCGATTGTCGCGACGTGATATCTCCCTGAAGCGGTATAATCTTGCCGTATTTCTTCGGGTGGAATGAGGAAAGATTCGCCAAAGTGATTCATGAGCACGCTATTTCAGCAACCTACATTGTGTTCTGATGCGGCCTTCTCTAGGACTCCCAAGCGCCTACCGATGATGTAGACAGTGGCACCGTTATGTTCCAGTGCCTTTGCAATGTGGAGTCCTATGCCTAGCGCAGCACGCAATGTCAAGACGTTCAGTCCAATCTTATGACATACCTGTTCCGCCGCCGGTAACCACTGCTACTTGTCCCTCCACTTTGAACAGGACCGTGGGATCCGTAGCACTCTCATCCATGGTTGGAGACGAAGGAATGCAGAAACCGTTCGGAGCATATCGACATACCGTTTAAACACCGCGTACAATCATGGTAGGTGTTTGGTGGCAGTTGGCATCACTGTACGCCATACGTGACAGCAACAGCAACGTCAGGGATATTTTACCCTGGAGAACGCGGTTCTCAGCTAATTCACATGAATGCCAGCATAGCACGTATAATACTAAGTCCCAACGCTTTATATGAAGCAGTGCTGCGCTAAGTTACTGAGTATCCTTTGTCGCAAATTTATTTGGTCCATTGTCACGTGCCCCCATTGTAAGCAGCATGTAATGGACCACTTGCCATTATAATGGTCAGGTTTGGCTAGATTATAGCAAATATGTGATATTTTATCTAAGATATAGTGCAAATGTGTAAAATATTATGTACAAATACCCATTTTTGGCAATCTTTCAATGACACATAGGTGGCATTGGCATGGCTTATAACGGAAGTGTGAACAGCCACCCTTAACATGTATTATAAGGTTCTTATCACGTGCCCAAGAAATTTGCGACATTACTACATGGATCCAGTCAGCCCTTCCATTGAAATTTGTCGATAAATTTTCTGCCCAGGTAATAGCATCCCTGGCAATGGGCCGCTCGTTGAGCTCCTGAACCGACCCTATTCTGTAGGATCTGGGAACTCTGTAAAACTCACTACCTTTCTGTACAGAAAGTGTAGAGTGGGAATGGTTTACTACCACTTTCGCGGGCGCCGTTGTGAGAAAGGTTCTATGCTGTTTTGGAACCAAGCATCATTCAAGTTACAAACTGAGCTGCTCGTTCAAACTACACGTATATGATTTTTTATTTTTTGGGTGAACCAGGAAGTAGCGCAGGCACGACTAGACCTCAAGGCTGCTTCCAACTCAATCGGGACCTTGTCAATTATGACAACAACTTTCTTCAAGCGTAATTCTCCAATCAGCTCATCAGATGAGGCCTTCCCCTTGCTGTGGATCTAACCCAATATTTCCACTTACGTTGTGTCCACAGGTCGCAATCGACTCATAGTCAAAACGGATCGAATGCCTTCTGTCACATTTTGCCATTGATTGATCATATGTACAACTTCCTTCAAACGTTTTAAAGGCTAGGCCAGGAAACGCGATGGGTTTCGTCACGTTACTGTCTACGACACAATATAGTAAGGACATACGGAGCGCTGAAACTCTCAGACACACTCACATGTGGTCTGAATTTCAATTGGTGCTTTAAGTTTGGCCGTTTTCGAGTGCGGCGATCGTGCCGGTGTTGGGTGGCGTTAGACGATGATAAGATGTTGATACTAATCTTGGAATATCGCAGGCGCCATCATCGACCTGCAGATCTTTGCGATAGTCTGGCAGTCCAAGGCTTCACCGGTGTGCATTTGCTCGCGATCTCGCCTGTAGTGCAGCAGAGACTTGATCGAGATCGTTGAACCCTGTTTGAGTCGAGGATGGCCACTGTCTCGACACGGTCACGTGATGGGTGGTATCGGCATTAATGTTTTCTGAATTGCAGTATATGTCACTGACATCCCCATTCGCGAATGCATCAAACTTCGATGAGGTCAAATGTACCTTCATTGACAACTCTTCTGCCAGACCATGGCACAGATAACCGGCTGGGCCTGCTTCCTGCAGCTATTACGTGTGGTCAAGCGATCGCTTTTATAAGGAGTACGACGCAACCACTTTCTGCCTCAGTTCTTTCTTGCAAGAGCTTGCCGCGCGACGGTTTTCTCAGATTCACCATCTCGGCACGTTCCCAGTCAGCGTCGAGAGATACTTGGTTTCCTTCCCTCGCTTGACTTGCCCAGAAAAAGCAGGAGAGTGGTTGTCTTGTTGCGTTAGTTGCGTTAACGATGTCTGCTGTTGGCACCCCGTCTTCGACACCACAAGATCGTGGCGTTCCAGCTCTCCATGTGGCCAGTACCGTTGGGCGTTGTTATCAAACTGATGCAAATGCCTGTCCCTCTGGGGGTTTCGACGACATCGGACAGCCAGCGCATTGCAGACTTGCCCCAGCGAGCAGACCAAATGCCGAGCTGGCATACAGAGTGCTGGAGACCACGCCGCTACTCTCTCCTCCGGTTCCTTGTGCCCTCAAGGACGCGGAACTCGCATCGTATACCTCTCAAACAACACGGTCCGTGCTCTGGGATGAAACGAAGATATTGCTCAAATATTCGTTCCCTGTCTTTGGGTAGGTCACTTGCTTGATTCGTACTTGTAGTCCCGATTGATCGCAAAATCCGCAGGACCCACGTGATGGAACACAGCATAATGATGGCTACGGTGATCTCGATTGGGCATATCTCTACGGTCGCGCTTGCAGCCGCTACCCTGGGCTTCATGACCGCTAACGTCACTGGCTTAAGTATCGTCCAGGGGATGGCCAACACCCTGGATACGGTCCTTCCACCGGCATGGACTTCCGATCAACCCCAGTTAGTTGGTCTCTGGACCCAACGAATGAGTGAGTTCACGAACGTGATAGATGGACGTAACTGACTTCCAACTCAGCTATTCTGATATCTATTGTATTGATTGTACGTACTCGTATTTCCCACCTGCTTGGTATATTGATCCTCTTCAAGCCGGTGCTTGCGTTATGGTTCCATGCAGAACCCATCCTCTTGGGGTTGAATCAAGGTCCTGAGATTGCAAGGCTAGCCGGCATCTACTTGAAATGGGCATCGTTAGGGCTCCCAGCTTACGCTTTCAATTGCGTATCCAGGTATGGTATACGATCCTTGCAGATGCCTAGGCGCTAATCACACCTGGTCAGGCGCTACTTTCAATCACAAGGTAAAGACAGTTCCACGAGCTACTAAATGATTGCCCATTCTTTACATTGCAGGACTATTCACCGTTCCCACCCGTATCACTCTTTTTATTGCACCAATTAACATATTCTTGAATTGTCTTCTGGGTAGGCGTGGCGTTTACTGTTACAGATCAGGAGTTTGACGATGTTTAGTATGGGGACCCGAGCCATTCTGCTTAGGCTTTATAGGGGCGCCTATTGCGGCTTCGATTTCCTACAACGTTGTGGCTGTCGCATCCGTAGTTTATGGGGTTTTCTTCGTTCCAAGAACTGCCTGGCATCCGATCACGGTGAGGGCGTTCACGAACTTGGGCTATTTGGCCAAACTAAGCTCTGGCGGTGTTGGCAAGTATCTCGTGGATGCAGCTGGAATTGTCTTATGGATAACATTAATGCAGGTCAACTCGCATCCGCCTGGTGGTCATGGGAACTCGTTGGACGTGCGTGCCTATTCCATCCTATTACACTGACTACATGTATGCCGACTTGTTGTTCGCAGTGGCTGCCAGCTTGTGAGTATGCGACCAAGTTGCTCTTACGTGGTGCTGAGCTTCTTCCAGCCTTGGGCCCGTCCCGTTGGCTGCCCAATCTGTCCTTATTACGACCTCCTCTTCTTTTTATCAAGCTCCTTATGCTCTGAGTATTGCTACCTCTGTTCGGTGGGTGTGCTTCTCTTCCTTATTCAGTTGTTTCCCCCTTTTTTTACGTCCCACACCGTTGGGTTGCAGGATCGGGAACCTCTTGGGAGAGAGAAATGCGAAGCGCGCCAGGGTTGTCGTTAAGGCATCTTTCCTGATTGTTATTGTGCTTGCAACCCTGTTCAGGTTCGCATATCACGAGAAATTGGCCTTGGTGCCTAGGGGTTTATTTGTTATCTTCTTCACAACAGTTGCACACTCATAACTTTCCGGCGATCTTGGGGCTATTTATTCAACAACGACCCTGGTATGAATATCCAAGGCACGCTTTATGGTTACTCTAAAGATATTTTTGCAGAGGTCATCCAACTGGTTGCCGCTGTTCTTCCACTTCTCGCGCTCGTGCAGATATGTGACGATGGCAGCGGTGTAGTTTCTGGCATACTAAGAGCTCGGGGGGAGCAGGTAAGATGCTTAGTGCCATCCCAACTTAGGATGTTCTATTCACCCAATCATGCTAGGTTCTTGGTGCATTGCTGAATATTAGGCATGCGACGGTTCTCATACTTCGGATTCCGTCAATACTGACCTTTTTCATCTCCAGTGCTTACTACATTGTGGGCCTCCCCATTGGCCTATGGCTGACTTTCAAGTTGGACTTCGGGCTTTTCGGCTTGTGGTGGGGTCTCAATATCGCTGTGGTATCCGCGGCTTCAACCGGGTTGTATCTATGCCTTATCACTGACTGGGACAAGGAAGTGGACAAAGTTGCGGCGCGTCTGGCTGTAGATAAGGGGTACAAACCGGTGGACGAGGAACATACACACTAAAAATGGCAGATGGCGACGGATCGTCGTGACTTTGGCCTGCGCTCCAAAATATCGGAGGACATGTTTGTTGACGGATTACGACAGATACAGATGACTTGACATGGGTGTATATACTAATGACTTGACAAGAATTATGACTTTCGCTTGCTTTGCGTGCAATAACCGTGTAAGTTGATCGCAGATAGGGGCAAATTACCTATATAGCGGCCATGTCACTGCCATCAGGGCACAAGGATACGATCATGTCTACCACGTTGTGTCCTATACACTCGACGGATAACTTACGGGGACGGAACCCTAGCAACGGAAATAAGAGCGCTCAGCAACAAGGATGCAGAATATCTTACGAGAGTAGGCACATAAACTCCAGGAGACGTGTAATCGGGCTGAACAGGTAAAGGAAAAGAAAAGAAAAGAAAAACAAGTAACGTAAACAAAAATGCTTCACGAAACAACCAGACCAGCCTTCTCGCGGACGACACCACTCCTCCTCTCAATCTCATGGAAGAATTGCAGAGCATTCAATGCTTTCTTCTCCAACTCTTCAGCTTCCCTGACCTCCTTCCCTCTTTCTTCCATTGCGACTCGGAAGCGCTCCCGGAGGTCCCAAGAGGCAAGTCGCAACACCTTACGTGTCTCACGACTGACACGGCCGGCGTGGGCATTGATGAAGGTCTCCGCTTCAGTCGCGTTCCCTTCGACATTGAGCAGTGATGCTTGTATGCGACGGCCAATGGTCCGGGGTATCGTATCCGGAAGTCGATAAATGAAGTAGCCAGTCGCTCCCACAACAACAGCCCCGATGACAGGAGCCACCCAAGATCTTGCTGTTTCATTAGCAGACAGATCAGACAGGTGTATAGCGCCATCAATGAAACCGCGAGCTCCCAAGACCTTGCCGCCAACCATAGTTAAGGCGCTCAGACCAATGGAGAGAACGCTAAGTGCGGTCGGATTCGACTCGTTATCATCGCCTTCCCCACCACCGAAGTGAACAGCCAGGTGGCGGTTAAAATCGAAGATGTCGCTAAATGAGGTATCCAACATGTCGGAACGTTGCGAGAGGCCAATCCCAAGATTGTAGGCGCCCCCTGCCACGACTACATGGGCTGTCGGGGAGTGGTGGTCTTTGAGTCCCCCCTTCTTGCCTGGGCGGACGTTAAACATGGCCTCGGGTACGAACACTCGACGAGACCGTTCAACACCCTGCGGAAGGTGCTCATCGCCGAGGTCAGTAATCTTCATCACCCCAGCCTTAGTCGTGACACGAGCTTCCTCCTCTGCCAACTTGACTGCCGCATCTAGACTCGCGAGAAGCGCCCTCCGTACGTCGCGTGCATAATCCCAGATTCGTAATAGGCCGCGATATGCTGGCAGACTAACGCAGTGATCTACTCCGGGGCGCCCCTGCCCCACGCGGTCAAGAGCAGTAGAAAGAACAGCTTTTGTTCTCTCGTGGGTCCTGGACGCACCCGTTTCTTCAACTCTTTCCAACGCATCTTCGAGCGCATCACGGCTATTCTTCATCTTCTCCCAAACAGGCTTTGACCGTAAGAGGTCGTCCTTAGCGTGATCGATATCCGATTGGGCAACGATGGCGTTTGCTCCGGCCAATAAATCAACCTCGCTCAACAGGTTGGAAAGGAACGTCGAAGCAGGCTGAAGCTTGGATTTCGATCGCTTGACCAATACGAAGGAGCGAAGCGACGACTCCAAGTCATCAAATGCGGGGTTGGCAGTGTAAGGACGAAGAGCAGCGGCGGAGTCCACAAAATGAACAAGATCCGCTGCGTCGTCGTAAGTACGAGGGCTGAACTCCTTGATCTGCTCCAATACGAGTCTCTTGCACTTCTCCTTGTTCTTGATCTGTTCGAATTTGTTGACGACGATGAAGACGTATGCCTTCTCGTTGCTGGCGGTCTCAAGGAACTCCTTCGCAGACAACGTGAAGTGGTTTTCAGCCGACACAACGAACACAACGACATCAATTTCTTCTTGACGAGCGAACAGGGCGGTCGTCTTGAGACTGTCACGATTAAGGCCCGGAGCATCAATGAGCGAGATGTCGACCACTCCGTTGTTTAGAAGAGACTCCGATGGAACCCTGCTGTCTGCCAAATATATCTTGAGCACAGGTTGAACGCCCGTCTCGTTATCCGTGACGATAGACTCGAGGTCAGCCAAGGAAACACGTGTGAAAGTTGACTCGTCGGAGACGGAGTAGGTTACGCCTTGTTTGAGCACATGAACCTCTTCGATCCCGTTGTTCTCGGATGCACCGTGCACTTCGCAGAATGCGGTAGTGCAAGGTTGCTGATCAACCGCCATGACCTCTCGTCTCAACAACGCATTCACGAAGGTAGACTTTCCGGCGTTTAGGTCGCCGGTCACAAGGACTTTGGAGGACGTGTCCGTGATGCGAAGACGGAGCTTGTCCATGTGTTGGATGGCAGACCCAATGCGTTCGTCCAACAGCTTGGCGATGGAACCCCGCTCAAGGTGCGAGACGAGAGCGGCTGGGGAGGTGGAGGAACCACTGGGACCGAGCTTCAGGTCGAGACGGAGAATGCTAAAATCCCCGCATTTTGAAGGCAGCGACCGGTCGTCGCTGTCACTACCCGCCCTATCCTGCTGCACGTCATTCCCGTCCAATAGCTCTGCTGACTCTGGAGCATCCGCAATCGAAGCTAGCGTCACCGTACAAGCCGAGCCATTGCGACTGGGGGTATAAACCACGTCGGTCTGACTGTCGGGGTCATCTGCAAAGGACAGGGAACGGCGAATAGAACGACGAGACTTCCTTGGGGCTGAAGTCTCGTCGTTAGGGTTTGATTCTTGAAGCGTAGGATATCTGACAACCCATTCGTTGTTATTGAAGTCGCGTACGTCTCCAAGCAGGCGCTGGGTAGTATCTAGACCAACGAGCAGACTGGAAGAGGTCGGGTAGAGGTGAATTGAATTGACTACTGAGGCATTGGAGAAATGTCGCACCGATCCTTCTGCTCGACGTATGCTTCCTGTACATCCTCAACCTTGAGATGTCTTTCGCCTGCAACTGCTGGCAGAGACGACTCCTGTCCAAGACGCATCGGTGAGAGTCGCGGCGAGCGAATACAGCGCCAAGCTTTTCTTTCCCGTGGGCGCAGCTGGAAACGGAATGAAATCACAGCCGAAAGCCTCCGTGCGTGGGAAGATGCTGAGTCAGCTACTATAGGGGCTATTTCACTACCTTCTCCTCTCTTTCGAAAATCGACTTCAAATACCTAGTGCGCGCAAAGTGCGTGAACCGTACACACGTACAGCTTCATCCATTTTGTGCGCACTAGATATCATGTCGGTCATGCATTCATCAACTCTCCCACCATTACGTTGTTTGTTAATGATGTCCGAAACTCGGCGTGCAGCTTTTCACCCGTATTCGAAGCGGGCGCAAATGAGTGCTGACTAAAGTTGCACATCAGCTTGCGTCAGCTGGTTTGTATCAAGATGCTTCTCGGGGCGATGGGCCCTACGCGCTAACTGAGTCCGTACTCCCTGCGTGTCTCAAGATGTCCACCATGATGCGCGCTATCTTAATCAAAGAGGGTAAAGGCCCCATCGAGAACCTATACATCGGTGAGGTCGAAAAACCAGTACTCAAGGAGGGTCAAGTGTTAGTGAAGGTCAGTGTGGCCCTTCTGATTTCGAGTCATATCGACGATTGGGATTCATGTTCGCCTCGCAGATCGTCGCATTTGGTCTGAATCGCATGGATTCATTACAGAGGGAGGGAAATTATCCTCTCCCTCCCGGCGCCTCCACCATTTTAGGGGTTGAATTTTCTGGGCGCGTCGACTATGTCGAACCTGGCGTCACCAAGTGGTCAGTGGGTGATGAAGTGTTTGGCTTATCCAGTGGTGTAAATTGATAGAAAATATGCGCGGCGACTGCGATCTTACTTATGTCTTTGTCACCAGGGTGCATATGCCGAATACATCGCAGCAGACCAAGATTTATTGATCAGAAAACCCCCCCACCTATCATGGGAAGATGCAGCAGGTATTCCAGAGAACTTCGTTACGGGTGAGTTTGCCCTGTTGCTTCAAGTTATGTATCCGTGAGTGTTGCTAATCCTACTTTTAGCCCATCAAGCAGTGACTTTATACGGTGAACTGAAGAGGAACGACAACGTCCTCGTACATGCTGGTGCCTCAGGAGTAGGCATTGCAGCGATACAGATGGCTCGCAGTTTTGGCGCGTGAGTACACTGCACCGCGTATTTACTGGTTCGCACACATTAATTTGTGACGTGCAGGAGGTCTGTCACAGCAACAGCATCAAACAAGGAAAAGTTAGACTGGCTTCTGTCCATCCCGAGCGGTGCAACCGAGGTCGCAAACTATAGGACAGAAGATTTTTCAACAACAGTCAAAAATGCTACCGATGGAAGAGGTGTCGATGTGATAGTTGATTTCGTTGGGCGTACCCATTGGGAGAAGAATATTGATTCTCTTGCTCTTGATGGCAGAATGACAATACTTGCTACACTGAGTGGTGAGATCGCTCTTGATCACGTGGCTACTGATCCCAATGTCAGTCGCAAAGGCGGCGTGGTCCCCAAGGTAGACTTAGGTCCTATCCTTTACAAGCGTTTAAAGATCCAGGGGTCGACTCTGCGGTCTCGAAGCTTGGAATACCAGTCCAACCTCATTAACAGGTGTGCTCGGAATTTTGTAGAGTTCCCAAAGGTAGAGGTTAAACGCCCTTGCAGCGCAGCTTTTCAGGACGTAGTCTCCAAGATAACAGGCAGCGAGGGGGACGGACCAATGCGCGTTTATATTCACAAAGTCCGTACCTATTTCCTCTTCAAATAGTCCTCGGTAGAGACACTCTTCATGAGTAGGTGTTTCCCTGGACGGAGATACAGGCAGCCCACAAGGAGATGTCGGACAACAAGAACTTGTAAGTAGACCACTTTCGAAAATACCCAAGTAACTTAAGTCATTTCTAGAGGGAAGATCGTTTGTAGGATTTCGTAGCCGAACACAATGATTGTGCTTTGTAAACTTGTAACCCGTACGAATTTGTGTACAGACGCCGAGTTGGTAGCCGTACACAGCGACTGTGCTTTGTGAACTTGTAACCCATATGAACTTGTGTACAGATGCTGAGTTGGCACCCATTGTAAGATCAACATACATTTGCGTGTCAACCCATGAAATAAAGTACGGTGCTCTCTTACGCAAATACCAAGCGCTGAGATATATTATAACCTTCCTCGAACTCCGGTCCGTAATACCCCTGTCACTAAAGCACCTGAGTGGTGTCTTTCTAACCACTCCAAAATAACGTCTACTACTTCGTCCTGACGCTAAAGATAGCGGCCGTGCATTGTGGCATAGTCGTCGATATTAGTAGAACCACTCACCCCAGCGAAATTATGGCCTGCGTCCTCCATCAGGTGAAGGACATGTGTCCCGGGAGTCCTCGAACCAAACGCACGCGCGTAAATAAGAGCATCATAACTGGGGTTTTTTTTCGTGAGGCGGTGAAGTCTCATAAGACAGAATATACCTATGCTTACACCGGTACCACCTCATCAACGAGTCCATGTACTGTGAGGACATTTATCGTGGACGGGAAGTTATCCCACACGATGCTGGTGTCCCAGCTTGCAAATTCCTTCAGGTCTTTTGGATATACTCGTTCGATGACTGGTTGGCGCGCAACGGTCACCTTCCACTCGTAGTATCCCGTAGTATCGAACGCTTCCTTGTATGTATCCATCCGATCTAAAAAGAAGTCCGAGGTTCAGAAATAACTACCGAAATATGAACATCTACCTACCGTAGATCCTCTGTGTGGGGTCATAAGATTATAGCAACCTTCGCTGGGCGGACAAAGGCTCTTACATGCATTCGGTAACGTCCCGAGACATTAACCATGGCCGTAACGCGTTTCCCTTCCTCCGATGTGCACAACCAGTGCATGCCAACGACAGACCCCCGAGAGTGACCCACTATCATATCGATTTCGTATCCATGATTTTTGCGGAGGAAAGCCACGACGGTGACAATGTCTTGGACATCTTCCGCGAACCCACCATACCTCCACTGTCCTCCACTCTCATGGCTCCCGCTACACAGGACTCACCGTAACTAGGGGTCTATCTGATACCGATGACAGGTCATCGTACTCACCGGAAGTCAAATCGGACAGAATCTAGCGGCAATCGCGCAGCAAGCCGCTTTTGAAAGAGATAATCTTTATGACTGCCAGCCAAACAGTTAGCGTCACGACCCTCGGCCGTTATCAGGACTTCATTTTCACCCCATGGTTCCATGCAGAATCTACGGAACCTGAGCATAATTTGTTGGCCGTGTATATCCGAACACAACTCACCAGTGCAATCTTCCTGCCATACGTAGGTTTATTCGGTTCTAGTTGCTCCAAGACGCCAACGAGTGTACAGTTATCGGCAGGCTGGGGGATATACAGCTTCGTCGACATCCTGTCTGCCATGGTGAATTGAAAGAAAGAGATGCTGACTTAGGGACGCTGCATGTATTTCGTGCTTCACCGGTTGGCGTTAATGCAGCCGAAGGGCCCAGCATCGGAACGCCGCAGTCATGTCTCAAGATCTCATGACTCAAGTGTTGTCAATTCAACAAGGGCATGTGTAGCATGTAGTACACCGGATCTACTCAGGTGCCGCAAGAGAAAAACACGTCACGATTTCCCCACTTTCTTGCCTAACAACGTGTCCTTTGGCGTTTTCGTTGTTCTACCCTTCACAACCTTTTCCTTTTTCTTTTCCCCGACGTCCGCACTTCGCTTGCTCTTCACTTCCTTTTGACTGATGGTAGCTACCGGAGGGGGTGATGAGGGTCTGATTTGACTGTTCCGTTTGATCGCCAGCGATCTTGGGGGGTTTTTCTTTGCTTTTCCTGCCTTTCACCACTTTCTCCTTCTTCTCCACAACGTCCGCGTTCTCCGTGGTTTTCACCTCTTCCCGACCGACGGCGGCCACCGGAGAGTGTGTTGAAGGTTTGTTTGACTGTTCCGTCGCATCCCCAGCTGTCTTGGCGGGTTTCTCCTTCTTTTTCGGTGGCTGATCCGCTAATGCGGGTGCGGCAGGCGAGGACTCCCCAGCCTTCTTACCTATTAAGGCGTTTTTTGGCGATTTGCTTACTCTGCCCTTGACGACTTTCTCCTTCTTCTTCTCCCCTGTGTCCGCGCTTCGCTTGGTTTTCACCTCCTCATGGCTGATGGTAGCCACTGGAGGGGGCGATGAAGGTTTATTCGACCGTTCCTTCCGATCCTCAGAGGTCTTCGTGGGTTTTTCCTTCTTTTTCGGCGGTTGATCCGCTGTGGCGGGAGTAATAGCCGAGGGGGTCGATTGTGTACCCTTCTTTTTTGGTGGTCGATCTTCTGCAGCGGATGCGGCAGTCGAAAAGGCCGATTTTTTGCGAACCTTCTTCGGCGGAGGGGGTGTGGGGGAACGTGACGGAATCTCGGCCTCGTCTACAGACATCTCATCCTCATCCTCTGATTCACCTTCGTCGGTTGAGCCATCCTCCTCTTCCGATTCTTCCATGGTCAAGCCAGCCCAGCGTCCCCCAACCTCATCCGAAAGCTCACACGACCATATTGGGAGGCTTACGCTTGAATTGGTTTTAATATGGAGACATTGAATATTGTCCCATCCACCCTTTATGTGGCTGGTAATAGCCGGTAAGGCGGCTTGGATATTTGCTAGTACCTGCTTAGGTGTTTGTGACAATACACCAACTTTGACCGATCTATTGGAGTCATAAAAGATAGTACTGAGTAAAACTGAGCTGGGGAATAGGAAGATAGTGACGCACGTGCATGTTCCCCTGTTTTGGTGCATGTAGGAGGATTCTACGGCGCGTTCCAGTTCGGTCTTGAGGTCCTTGCGTTTTAGGTTGACGGGTATAGGTTGTCTTTTCGGTCGTTCACAAAAGCATTAGAAGGATGAAGTGAGCACAGAGAAAAACCCACTTTTTGGCATCAAACCATTTTGAGCCGAGAAGACGTGGGAGGAGTGGTATAACGCGATCGTCCGCAAGGAACAGGGCATTTTCTTTCAGGAGCAACCGTCGTGCTTCGAACGCTTTGAATTTACCCTTCAATTTCTCTATCCCGACCACACGGGATATGAACTTAATGTCGTGTTGCTGAAGGAGATCCTTGTATTCCCTTTGAGGATCTTTTGTGATCAAGCACACAGCAGACGTCCTAGGGTCGACTAGAGTGTATTTCAGAGGGCTGGAGGAAGTGGGATCAAGTCATTTCATTGGATTTCAATGAGAGAAATGTATACACACATTCTAATGGGTTTTACTTTTTGTGTTGGCTGCATCTTCTTTACGGTGATCTGGAGCCATACATGCTGTTCTTTGCCCGGTAAGAGTTCAGTTTCTTCCCTTTCCTTCTCTTTCTTTGTGGCATAGTCATGAAGGGCTGTTACTGCGCGTTTACATTGCTTGAGCGAGACATGGTCGTCGATGAGTTCTGTCTTGGCCATGGCCCGTAATAAGAGTGAGCTTGGAATCGAGGCCTGCTGGCTGTCTCACTCTTGCAAGCAAATTGCTGTTTACCCTTTGTTTGTATAAATAGCCCCTATTCGAGTCTTGCCTCTGTCCTGGACTCCGGCTATTTGGGCCACTGATACGGTCTCGACATTGTCATCGGCGCTCCGCTTTTTGTCTTGATTCTCGAATTTGTCTTTTCAAAGTCGCGACAAGGACGTCGATCATGATACGGTCCCAGTTGTCGAATATATCTGTCGGATAACTCCAATTTGTCTCGATTACAAGGCTGTCTGTCTTTCATTGCAAACAGGTCCACTCCTTCTCATATAGCATGGAAATGGAAGGCGCCTTCAGTCGCCGTTCTTGCGGATGCTTATTCAAGACAAAGCGAACACCAAAAGCTCTTCCAGGAGTGGGAATCTCCCTTGAGCAGTGCTGATCTTGCGGACGTTTTCACAGCCGGAACGCACTGCCGAACGTGCGAACGAAAGTAAAAAATTGAATTGCATGGTGCAAGGGTTGTAGCAGTTCAACTTGGTTTCGAAAACGTAACGGGTTATGCATGCAGTGAAGGTATGTAACATATGCATTGTGTCAAGCTTCCAAACTACTTGTAGCAAGTAAGTGTAGTAGAGAGTGAAAAGAAAGACCATAGAATCCGTTCGTACAGCATGGTGTACTAGCGAGCGGGGGGTAGCTGGTGAGAAGGATTGCGGATGACCAAAGACAGCGAAATCGAGTGAGGTCGTCGACTAGAATGACTCCGGTTGGATGAATGTTGCAAGGTTGGCCACTTCGAATGCAAGGCAGGCCCGAACTAAAAGGAAAAGTTACAAAACCACCACCGATCCGAAAAAGTAGCAAAGCGAGAGCGATCAGGCTCATAAACACAATCAACTGAAGTAAGGAAAGCGATGACGGCGAAAGCCACGAAGGAGAGACACCAATATGTAACAAAATACGTCTGAAGCAAGGCACCCGGATCCATATACTCACACCGAAAACAACAATCACATAATAACGCACTTGCAACAGCCCCCTGCACCCAAGGTCCTCATCATCCTTCGGTGTTGGTTCTGTGTCGTCAGACGGTCGAGTAACACTGATAGTTGGGACCTCGGGGTGCAGATACCTGTGAAAAGGGCGGAGTCTCGCCCGTTGTGCTTTTTGGCCGGGGATTTGATTGTGGTAGCTCCTTCGGTTCCTGGATGGATAGCCGAGGTACATGTCCTGGTGATGGGCTGGGTCTTGGGGGTTCTTCCTCCTCGGCGTCTGGCTGTGGCTGCTCTTGAACCTGTCCAAACTCGTCCATAGGTATTGCTTCATTCCCACGGGGGGCTTTGTATTTCGAGTAGTCGAACCCAAAAGTACCTGGAGCCTTCGACGTGATTCAATATCCATGCCCCTGAGATGTTACAGCAATACATACCGGCCGTATGGGTGTTGGTTCGGGAGGCTTTTGGCGTGGACTGCCATCAGCTCGTTCGTACTGACCATCCAGACCCTTCTTTCGAGCTACAACCGGAAGTACAACCTGAAAGAATGCTCAGTGACCAAGTCCAACATGCAGGGTTTTGTCACATACATCGTCCCAGTTTCCCGATTTCTGAACCGGTTGTGTCCATGTCGGTATGGCATTAACGATATCGCCCTCTGGTGTCGGGTACACAGCAACTGAATGTCGAGGATCTTCCTTTTGACGTGACGATGGTGGAGGCGTTTTGCCCTTGGTCTTTGGCTTCTTTGGTGTAGACGCAGGTGACGTTGTTGCCGGGCTCTTGGCGCGGCGCTTCGTTTGAGATTGATCCGAAGCTTGGGACACCGGAGAAGTTGCTCTGGGAGCCGTCTGGGAACGAGATGAGGAGGGGAGTGGTGCTGGCATTGTGCTCTCCGCACTTGACCTAACAAGACCTGCAGAAGGTGATTCAGATCTTAATGATCCCGAAATGGTCCGAGCAGTGGGGACGCGTGCAAGAGTCGTGTCTTCTCGTGGCGAATGCGTGCTAACCAGGGTATCGCTTCGTAGGTCAGCTGCACTATCAAGCGGCAACTCCGGCTTGGAGGCACTAAAGCCGGAGTGCACAGTGTCGTCCGTGCCAACGTAAGCATCATAAAAGGCCTCCGTATCGATGTCTTCTTCAGCTTCGATGTCCGTCAGCGGGCGCTCATCAAGAACCATGTCGACATCGCGTGTTCGTTCGTCATCAAGGTGAAGACTTTCTCGCGTGCCAACACCAACACTCTCGGCTCGTTTCCGCCGTTGGCCATATTCAGAGAAACCGGGATGTTCGCGTGTCTGTGAACGCGCAGGTGTCTGTATGGTATGTCCGAAATTGGCGATCTGTAGCATTTCCACATGCTTTGCTACGCGCAGTTCGCCCACTCCACCGTTCCTGTGGATGTCTCCTCTGTACCAATGTTCGAACGGGCGTTCCTCCGAGTCGGTTGATGCTCTAGGTTGTTGGAAAGCTGATTCGTAACCTCTGAAGCGCGTCGGCAAGACCGCCGTCGGAAACGGAGCAGGCTCATTCATGAGACTAGTGGTAGCGTGTTGCGGGGTAGAGGGCGTGGGTATCTGATCGACCTCCTTAACGACCCACAGATCTTGCGGAGTTTCGGGGTGGGGTGGTTGATGAGACCCGGGAATGACGCCATTGCGACTCTCCGCTCTGGGTGCTAGGCTCTGAGCGTGACTACTTGAGCTCGTTGTTCTATTGCGCATTGGGACAGGTATCCGTGTCGGTCTGATGTTAACGTCGAAAGTGCGTGGTGAAACCGAACGGGAGTCAAGTGTTGGCGGAACGGTGCCGTTCGGGTATCCGTTTGGCTGGGGTTTGTCGAATATGGAGGGCTGAGAGTAAGTGCGCGCACGCATTGGAGGGGGATGAGGAGATGACGCGCCGTTCGGACGCGAGTAGCTGTTGGCTGGAGACTCGTCGTGGCCATCCGGCGTACCTTTGGGCTGCTGAAGGCTCGGTCTGGGAATAGCACTACTTTTTCTTGAATCAGCAGGGGTTGTGCGGTATTCTCGAGGAAAATGGGGTGATTTGGAAGGAGTGATCGACCTCGGGGAGTCGTCGGCAGATGTAATGGATGCGACGGACATGCGCTTTGCCAGAATGCGGCTTTCACCTTCTAGACCTGTAAAATCCAAAGGTTGAGAGACGCAATAAGCGTTGAATGCGACCCTACTCACGTTGACGCAGTGCCGGCACAATGGTCTCGTCCCATGTCGGCAGCGTTAACTGTGCCGCCGGTGCAGTCAAGGCCATCTAAGAGAAAAAAGAAATAAAAAGACTACGAGACAAGAAACAAACGATGACAGTAGTGTTGTGAATGTATGGTAGCAGAGGTGTAGACGACGGCAGTCCTGCCAGCAAAGCAGTGACAGCGATCCGGTCAAACTACGGAACCGACTTGATCAGCCCTGCCATTTACTTCCAAAACCATTTTTCAGAGCCGGAGTCGGTGGGTCTTAAGTTCATCCTCCAACCCACGCTGCTCACGAGTTCTCAACCTAGACTATGAGCGTGGCAGCCGCAGCAGCAGCCAGCGTTGCGCCCGCTGTGCGCGCCTTCCGCAAGCCTCCCAGGATACGCAAGTCGCTGAAGTACGATCAACACGGTTTGCCCATTCCTCATGTCGACATCGCCATCCGTGACATTGCTCCATGTCGTCTGCGGGAACACTACTACACCACCCTCCAGGACGACCTCATGTACATGACCTACGTCCATGAGTCTGGTCACCGTCCTCCACCTCGGCAAATCCGTCTCAGGTTCGACCCCAATGACCCATACTCGAGAAACCGCCGCAACAGTCCAGTCGGTGGTGACCAGCTGGGTAGGAAAACCTGCACCGGTCTCCACCCCTCAGACTGTTGTCCAGCTCGACAGCATAGTCCTCCACACCATGCAAAAAGACGCAATCAATAACAGGAGCTCATTGGTCGGTGCTATTGCTGCATTCCGTGCGCTCTCTGGAGAGACAGAAAACGGTGGAGGCAGGTCGTCCCGCGGTGGTGTGGAGATCGTAAAGGGAAAAAAGGCAGTCAGCGGTTGGGTCCGCCCAGGCTTGCCTCTGGGTTGCAAAGTAACCCTCAAGGGTCCCAAGATGTACGACTTCATCGCAACCCTGACGGAATTCGTCTTCCCGAGGATGCGTGAGTTCAACGGCATCGTTCTCCTACCAGCTTCTTCGACCATGAGAACTCCAAGCGGTGTAGCAGGCGTCGTCAGCTTCGGGTTGCCTCCCGAGGCCATGGGGCTCTTCCCTCAAATAGAGGTCAACCTAGATGCATACCCCAAGCCTATTGGGTTCCACGTACATTTCATCACAAATGCGGAAGGTGCAGGCGCACAAAATCGTGCGAGGGCACTGCTCTCAGGCTTCCAGATTCCCTTCGCTCGCAAGTAGACGATCACCCGACACGTCCTACTTCACTTTACGCGACTTTTTAATGTGCATTTCGTGTAGTATGGCCAGGTATACAATCTTAATGAACACCTCCAGTACACGAAGTAATTTCAGTCCTACCACTATTGTCATAACAGTCCAGGTCGACGGGGATACCCATTTTCACTACTCGTCCTACAGTTTTCTCTGCGTAAGTGACCACGAGAATGGGGCCGCCGCTATCTTGAAGTAGGTTCTACAAACCTGCAAGGAAGCAGCCATTCCTGCCCGCTCAACTTCTCGATAAATAGATATTATTGCTATATGGCTATTATGCGGTACGGTGCCATATGTTATGTAAGGAGGGTGTGGTGCACGAATAATAAAAAAGCAATGATGACAACTCGGAGAGAAAAAGTACAACGAAAAGATGCGAGTGCAAGGAAATTAATAGTCACCTATTCCAACTAACCACTGACCGATCCTCCAACCCCACAACGTCATCGACGTGCCACACCTTGTTGCCACTGTATATCCCCAAGCTTATGTCTCGATGATGAACGTGGACGCTCAATGCCATATCTCGACGACGGCGTAGAGGTCGAGGAGGACGTGTTCAGAACGGCCGAAGTCTCAGAGGCTGTTCGACGTGCTTTCCTTGGAGCGATAATAGAACTGCCCTTGGGCGTGTCGTGACCCTTTAATCCGGACTTTCCGACCGCAGGTTTCAGTGCGGGAGCGAGTGCTGGTAGAATCTCCCTCGCAAGCTCCCGGACGAGGACGGCACCGTCATCCTTGCTCAGCTTGAGCACAATTTCATGCAGACCGTACCGTTCCACCAGCATTGCCCTATTAGGGTGGACGTCACAAACGGTGCGCAAGATGCGCAACAGGTTGAGCCGGACGACTGCACGGCTGTGACCGAGTCGATCAATAATGCGCTTGAAGAAAGATGCTTTCGCGAGGCCAATGGTGACCGGTATCGAGGTTCGGCATATCTTGAGAAGGGGGTCGAGCAAGTTCTCAAACGAGTTAGCTTTCGCTGAGACGAAACATTTCAGGAGTGCGTCAAGAGAGTCTGGCTCGACAAGAACGTCTTCTATCTTGGCAGTTTCATCTTGCAGCCTGCAAAGCACCATGAGTCAGCGTCCCCGAGTAACAGGTAAAATTCAAAAGCGGAAGTACCATGAGAGTATTGCTTCCAGCGCGCTGACCTGGAAGTAGGGATCGTCCAAGAGTTTCAAGTACATCCCCAGACCATTATGTTGCCAAAGAAGGTTCCGACAACTCTTCCCGGCGCTTGCCAAATCACACAGGATAGGCAACGCAAATTGTTTCAGCGGCGAACTGGTTTCGATGACTCGTTTCAGACAAGGTATAATTCCTGCCTGAGCAGCTTCCTCCTGGCGTGACTTGTTGAGCCGACAGAGATTATAGCAGGTCTGGAAGATGTGATTGGAGATTTCCTGAATATTACAAGTGGTAAGCACAAGAACAGTTTCAATTCCCAGAACATGGACGTACTGTGCTGTGTGGACCAGCCTTGGCTTCGTCAAGCAGTCTAATAAGAATTTCGATGGCATTGGCGTTCTGCATGACTTCCAAGAGATTTGCATTCATGGACAAATGCTTCACTGCCTTCAGCATTTGTACCAAATACTCCGGCTCCAGTAGTTCGCATGCGCGCAGCAATCCTGGCAAGGGACTTCTGTCAGCTTGCTCATCGCGGCACGCTACGAAAAGGAAAACCCACTTCTCACAATCTTGCGAGTACCTATCGCATTCCGAACGTGAATATCGCTCTGCGTCACCTGCGAAAACACGAGCAAAATTTGTATAATCTTCTGCTTCATCTCCATTGCACTTGGACTCGAGTTCCCAATGACATTGAGGAGCGCGGACGATAGCGGATCAAGAAGGCCTTCCTTAATGAACATCCGACAAAAGTCGTTCTTGGTTGTCGGGCTCTGCAACTCAAACACGCTCCCAATACCGTTCAAAGCGTCTACTACAAGCTCGCTTTGCTCGGTATAGTCTTCGTCGAGGAGGTCCACCAAGACTTTGAGACCACGACATGCAATAAACATTTGCAGAGTCAGCACAGAAGTATGGCAAAGGAGTCGGATGAAATTTGAGGCTTCTACTCGGCATTCTGAGGGATATTTCTTGGAGGTAAATCCTGCATCGGAGTTAGGGGAGAAAGTGGCATAGTACACTGACGTTACTCACCCATCATCATCGGAATACCACCGATGAGGCAGAAGCTCTCCAAGAAACCAAGATCGCTCATGACAAGCTAGAGTGTGTGTCAGCCTAACCCATCGAATGTCACAACATCACATTACCAGGTTGATGATGTGAAGTAATTTCATCAAAACATCACGCGAACACCTTCCTTCCAGCACCTCCAAGATTGCAAGCATGCCATGTGATGACACCAACTGAACCAGCATGTCCGGGTTGTCGGTCATGATGTTAATCTAACGACAATCTTTATGATGTTGATCACCAGGAAGAAGGCTAAATGCTCACTAGCTGATCGCATGCATCCCGCAGTTGGAAGTCGGGTGCGGATGGCGTGAGTTCGTCGATCAGCTGATTCACTAAACTGCATAGACGAGCGTGCTTATCACGTTGCAGATTAGCCTCCAAGTCGTCCTCCGCAAAGCCTTCGTCAATCTAAAGCACCATCAGATAGTGGATTGCACAAATTGCCAAGGTACATACCTCCGCAAACGGGTCATCTTCGTCGTCTTCATCCCCGAGCTACACAACAGTTTGCTCGCTAACGTTCGCAATTTAGCAGCGGTTACTTACCCAGGACTTATTCGACAACCGTGTGTTGAGCTGAAGGGTTTGCATCGGCTGCTCCAGAGCTTACTTAGCCGTTAGTTCACGAGAGCAGTCAGCGCCAAGAAAGATACTCACTGCTCCCGCTAGCCTTACCAAATACATCATCGTAGTCCTCGTTATCCTCTTCGGCATACTTGTCGAACTCACGCGAACCCGCCGCACGCTTTGCCTCCGAACGACCAAATGATCCAGACTCATTTGACCCAACCAACGACGACGATCGAGAATGGGATCGAACGTGGGCGGATGAGGGCACGTTTTGACCGACGAGGTTCAGGGAAGATCGGGATGTTTTACGGGAGAGGCCAGGTAGGGGAGCCGACTTCGGACCGGGGGAACTGGGGGTGATACCAAGAACCTTAATGTCATCTGGATGGAAAAGTCCGGGCCGGACAGAATTCCTCATCTGCGGCAGAAGTACAGTTAGCTTGTGGGAAGTAAGCAAAATCACACAACAAACCTTGAAATCTGCCACTTTCTCTTGAAGTATGAAGTCGTCCTCATCGGCTGCAAGGTCTGAGTAATCCTCGACGATGGGTATCATGTCCGCGGAGGGGGCTTTTGCCAGTGGTATTGTGCCGGGGCCTCCAGGGCTTCTGCTGGGGCGAATAGTTTGAGAACAGTCGTCCACCTCTACCTTGTCATCCTCCAGAGCAGTTTTTTCGAAACCTATAGGATACCTATCAGAAATGCAGGGTAAGACCACGCTGACACACGTACCTTGCAACTTGGTGAACGAAGGACCATCCTCGAAATCGTCGTCCCAGTTGTCCGTTTGCTCCTCGGGGGGTTGGAGGACGAAAGGCGCTGGCTCACGAATCTTCTCCACTAACCCGATAGCCGCCGTCGGTTTTGTGGCTACGCCACTTTGCGCTTTAAGGGCCAAGGGACCGGCTACAGATTGTTGGAGACCGAGCACTGAGTGTTGGAGGAGCGAGATGCCAGGCTTGTCGCGAGTGGCTTGCGTAGGAGACGCCGGGGGTCCTCCCACCTGGGGACGAGCTCCATGTTTGGAAGGTCGAGTAGGAGCTATGAACATCAGTATTGAGAGTAAGTCAAAGGAAAGAGTTGTTTCACATTTCAAAGCCTCGTTCCACTCTTGGACTTTGAGGACAGCCTCGTCGAAATTATAGTTAGCTTGAGAATTCTTCGGTACATGCGAGTTGCTGTCAAACGAGTGGCCGTCCTTTCCAGCCACCACACTTAATTGTTTCCTGGCAGAAATCATCCATGGGTGCTTCAAGAGCTTCTTGGCGGATATACGAAGATTAGAGTCCTTTTGGAAACAGTGAAGTAAGAAATCCTTGACGATTGGAGAGGCACCCTCGGGTATTGGAGGACAGTCGTCTTGAACAATCCGGAAGAGCGCGGGCATCGGGTCAAGAAAGTGATACGGGGGTCTGCCCTCCAGGAGTTCAATCACAACGCAACCCACACTCCTGCACAACAAAAATATATATCAAGGTGGATTCCGCCAAGAAAGCTGCATCACATGCCATATATCCGATGCCGTCGTTGCACCTGATTGCTCAATCACTTCAGGTGCCACTATCATGAACGAAAGTTAGCCGTAAACTTCCTGATTCCAGGAAAACACGCACTCCAATATGGGCTCCCAACAACGGCGTCGTCACTGACAGCTCCGGTCGTCGTGGAACTGGCGACTCCAAAATCTGCCAGCTTCACACAGCCATCTTTATTGGTCAGTATGTTCGCGCCCTTAATATCGCGGTGTATAACACCCTGATCGTGGAGATATACAAGCCCTTCGAGCACTTGACAAATGTATACCGCAACGAGATTCTCGGGAAACTTTCCGAAACGCTTGCATATATGATGAAGGGATCCGTTCTCGCAGAATCTGTTCGTAGTCAGCACGTTATCTGTCCATAGCCGAGTCATACACACTCGAGGATGATGTAGAGGTACTCCGGTGTCTTCACAAACCCTTTATATTTGACGATGTTCGGATGCTTACGGATTATGAGCTAAACAATCTCCAGTACAGTAGATGCCGCTCACATTGAGATTCTTGAGCAAGTCGATCTCGGACTGCAGGAGCGTGTTATTTGGGGTGAAAAGAACGTCAGTAGAAAATTCACCATGATCTGAGCCAGTTCCCCCTTCGGGATATTGCTGAGTTGTATTTCCTTGACAGCAACAGCTTCACCAGTGGCCCAATTAAGTGCCCCTACATGGCTGACGCTTGAACTGCACAGCATAAATGTTCGCCAGGTAAAACTTACGGTACACCTGGGCAAAGGCACCCTTCCCCAGAGAGTCCCCTAGTTGCTGAGAAAAGATCAGAGGTTAAGCCAGCACAGGAGCGGCTCTCATGTATTAGATTGACGAACGTAGTCATTGAGAAGTTTTGAGCTGTTCGCCCGCTTTCCTGGACTTATGCCACGAATGGCCGACATAACTGGGCAGTCTATACGTTGGATGCCAGGAGAGTGGTAGGAGTACGCGAGGTAATAGCTGGGTGTTTGAGGGAGACCGGTAACCTTCCGAGACCCAACCCACGGATATAAAAGGGTATGGGGAGGTGGATTCAGAGATCAAAAGAAAGATTGGGAAACAATGACGTCCCCTCTAAAGTCGCGTCCCGCGCCGACGAATTGCAAAGTGGGCAGTGTTGGGCAGCAGTACTGTACCAAGTACTGGCCACAAGATGAGTCCGATTTGGACAAGCACGCAGTTCCTATACTATTCACGTGACTCAGTACCCTACAATATGACTACCAGTCAATTTGGAGTTGCTACTGGTCGACTCCAGATTCCAAATCCGTCACTTACACTTGAGAGCTTCACCCCCACAATGCGCATACCTTCTCAGAGCAGCGCGAGGTGGCGTCGTATTACTGTAGCAGCTCGCCGGGGTGCCCTGTGGGAGCGATCGCCAACACCTAAATCTGGTCACCGTGGTGGATAACACCACGGCCTTGATCAGATCGAAATCCCCGAAGCACTTTGATACAAGCAAGGCTTACACAATGACACTTGAAGCATCATCTGCAAAACTACCCGAGGGAATGAGCAGGTTATACCTGCCTCCGTTTGGAAGTGACTTGTCGTAAGACTCGCTAAGACACTTGTTGGCCAATAAGAGGGCTCGCTCAAATGCGAAAGAGCTGTTAACAGCCGCATCGCGTAGCTGTTTCCCAGATGATGAAAGCTCAAACAAAGCGTACCCCTTTGACGATAAATCATCATGTTAGTTAATAACCACTTGAGCAGCAGAGGCCTTAAAAGAGACTTTATTAAAATATCGACCTGCTTGACTTCCATTTGCATTGACGTCATTGAATTGCCAACTTCGTTACTCTCTGAAGCAAAGCTGCCTCTTGGGGCACAATAACTGACTCCCACGCAACGGGCACAACCCACACAAGGCATAGTGATTTATGAGTCTGGCCCCAGTATGCCCGGTGACTCAGACGGCCTGATGACCTAGTTGGTTGCGAGCTTGATTGACAGTGGTTTGCGCAGCTACTAACCACACAACTCTTCCTTTACTCGTCATGTCAGACAAACCAGAGACAGACATACCCTCACTCGATCCCAACATTTACGATGCAATACTGGATTCCGAGATACTTTCGTTCATGAAGTCATTGACTGGTATTCAGGACGATGATGAACTTAAAGCACACGTACTAAACATTCAGAAGAAGGCTTACGCTGTATGCATGACTCACAATTAACAAGAGTAGGGTTCAAGTGCAGTACTGACCTTGGACTTCCGCAGGTATACCCTTATCCATGCATAGGTTTCTTGCATTTTATGAAGTACGAGTCATGTTTTGTAGGGTGACGCGCTATTAGCGCTTACTGGGATGAAAGCCGAAAGATATCTTCCCATGAGTCATACCAACAAGTCCTTAAGCTCGAACGGGACCGTGAAGGTGCATTGCTTTTGGAGATCGGCTGCTGTCGTGAGCATCTGTATTGCGATAATGAAGTGTTATATTGACCTGCCTTCAAGTTGGGATGGAGATGAGGAGAGCTGCTGCAGATGGTTTCCCTGCGAAGCAAATCATCGCTTCAGATTTACATTCAGGTGAGTCATGTCTCACGGTCTATTGTTCCAACACTGAATGGCCGCCTTGCCATCGGCAGAATTTTGGGAGTTTGGCCATGCCCTTTTTCGAACCACACCTCAGTCGTTCCCAGCTACCTTCGTCGCAGGGGATGCACTCGATCCTGATTTTCTCTCACCACTTCCAGGAAATTTTGAGTCTCGGGCGTCCCTAGATTTATCGACCTTGATGACACTGAACCAACTGAAAGGCAAGGTATCAGCAATTTATGCGAGATCACTTTTCCATGTAAGGCAAACAAATTGAAATCGCGTACCCGCGTTTGACTCCATTGGTCATGACAGCTTTTCAATGAAGACCAACAACGCCAACTAGCCCACTCACTGGGCAGTCTTCTGTCTACCCAGCCTGGGAGTGTCATTTTTGGCTCTCACATGGGAAATGTAGAGAAGGGCATTATTAAACACGAACCGATTGCTGGGCAGGATTGTACGTTTTTCCATAGTCCAGAAAGTTGGAAAGAATTGTGGTGTGAAACATCGCCTGGGGACTATCAGAGTAATAGTCAAGGCAAGCTGACTGACCCAGTTTTCCGATTCGGGGAAGTTAACGTCGAGGCAAGTTTCCAATTCGTCAGGACGGCATCGGGTATGGAAGGGTTCCGGATGGATTGGAGCATAACCAGGCTGTAGAGAGATATGGTACGCATCTGGTAGTGGGCCGCTCGACGTCCTTCCGTATGTACTGTATTTTATGATAACTAAGCTCCAGACTCGACACCAATTAATGGTACTGTAAAGATATTGATGTCTATCACGTGACCGCGACGCGTGTTCTAAAAAAACAACCACCACACCGACACGATCCCAGCCACACGTTTCTGTTGCATCGGGCGACATTTACACTACGAATTGCATGTAAATTTTCGATAAGCATGGCCTCCATCGCATCCGTCACCAAGCAATTCACTACTCTGGAGATCTCCAAAAACCCCATAAATAACCCATCTCGCCCCCCATGCGCGCCTTCGAATCTAAAGCCAACCAGAAAACCCCCCATTATTAACATTGGGAAGTACGACGGTGGATTCGAGATTGATAACGAAAAGCGCGGTGAAAAGGTTTATGGCGAGGCGGCTGACGACCTCGCATTGGACTCGAGTACGTCACGGTGAGTGGCTCTTGCTCGCTCAGGTTGAGTCCCACTTACAAGTTCCACAGAACACGACCTACACGCGAATGGAAACTTACTGACTTCGATATCGGCCGTCCTCTTGGAAAGGGAAAATTTGGTCGGGTTTACATGGTTCGCACCAAGTGCGAGCCTAACTACATCCTTGCACTCAAGTGCCTATATAAATCCGAGATCGTGCAATCTCGTGTGGAGAAGCAGATCCGGAGAGAAATAGAAATCCAACAGAATCTTCGTCACCCGAATGTCCTTCGTTTATATGGCTATTTCCACGACGAGAAGCGAATCTTCCTCATGCTCGAGTTTGCAGGACAAGGAGAGTTGTACAAACAACTGAGCAAGAAGGGGAGCTTCTCCGAGAGGCGTAGCTCAAGATATATCGACCAGATGGCAGATGCACTGCAATATTTGCATTCGAAGCACGTCATCCACAGAGACATCAAGCCCGAGAACCTCCTTCTGGGTATCAATGGGGAGTTAAAAATCGGAGACTTTGGATGGAGTGTGCATGCCCCAGGGAATAGGCGGATGACACTCTGCGGTACGCTGGACTATCTACCTCCTGAAATGGTGGAAGGAAAAGAGCACAACGAGAAGGTCGATTATTGGGCCCTTGGAGTGTTAACCTACGAATTCCTGGTTGGGTGTCCTCCGTTCGAAGATAAAAATAGTGCCAACGGTCAGTGTCGGACAAACTGGACCCTACCAGGTGACTGATTTGCCTTACAGCAACCTATCGGCGCATTGCAAAGGTGGACCTTAAAATACCTCCCCACGTTTCGCCGGATGCCAGAGATCTGATATCGAAGGTGAACGCATACTCTTGTTTGGTGAAGGTTTGTTAACGTCTTTTTATAGCTGCTAAAGTACAATCCGGAAGAGCGACTTCCGCTGTCCGAAGTAGCTCGGCATCCATGGATTCTCAAGTACCGGCCAAAGAGTACTTCTAAGGGCGGGTCTGAGGCATAGGTTGTTGCTTACACCCTGTTTGACCAGCCAAGGATAGATTTTTGCTGTTTGTTGAGCCTGTTGTACTTGTGTAATTGCATGGCGTTTGGGAGGACTTCAAACCTAGGGAACCGTTGGCTTGCTAATCATTTGGGAGGTGTCGCGGAGCCATTCAATCAATTTTTAATCGATTCCGCGTGTCGATCTCGCCACGTGGGGCTGGTCTTGTAATAAAAGTAGAGTCTGGTACAGGTTGCCATCGGACGCTTGTCTGAAGTTTGAACCTCGACTTTCCTCACATCCTCGCCCATCATTACCATTTACTCACGTCCAGTCTCTCAGCTATTGTACGATATGTTGAAAGGATTCGGCAAGTTGGCAAAGAAAGCTTCGTCGGCCACCCTTTCAGCTGGTACCGACGAACCCCCGCGTTCCATCACTCCAACCCCAGGCAATCCCGATGGCAAACCTACGTCCCGAACCGGTCTCCTGACAATACGTGTCCTCTGGGCAGAGGGCCTTGCCCTTCCTCCTGGAACGGCCATCCCATCTGCCGTGCAAGCTGCTCTCTCAACCCAGCAGGCCAAGGTTGCAGCGTCTGTTTCACCATCTAGCGTCATGCAAAAGCGTCTTGCCAAGAGACACAGCGCCAAGGACAGCTTGCAACGTACGCAATGCTGGTGGCTTCCTTACCTCGTTATGGAGTTTGAAGTGAATCAGATCTTGATAACCTCTCTGGGTGGTGACCTCGAGAAACCGCTGTACATGTACCAGGCGCAGTTGTCAGTCTCAGTCTTCTCCGAATCCAGTCGTTCCGGACACTAACCATGTTACTAGCGACGTGTCGAGGACTTCCGAGATATCCATACAATGTTATCTTCGGGCTGAGCAGCCCAAGGTCGGGAGCGATGGCCTTGCGGATGACATGGGTAACGACTTGTTCATGGGAGGTATCAAATTTGTCCCGGACTTTGACAATGTCGGTTCCGTGGGCAGTGACCAATGGTACGATCTGAGTGGTGGTCCAGGAAAGATCCAGATTGGCGTCGCATATCAACCGAGTTCCGTAGGTTTTCCGTACGTTTCGCCCTTCTCTTTGACGCTCATGCAAGTAAACAGGGCCAATCGCTGACTATCGACGATTTCGAGCTTATCACGGTCATCGGAAAGGGGAGTTTCGGCAAGGTGAATTCCTCGTGGGGCCGGGTTGATCGTTGCCCGCTGACGCACACCATAGGTTATGCAAGTCAGAAAGCGTGATACCATGCGGGTATACGCGTTGAAAACCATTAGGAAGGCCCATATCGTTGATCGGAAGGAGATTACCCATACTCTGGCAGAGCGGCTGGTGCTGGCACGCGTCAATAATCCGTTCATTGTGCCTCTCAAATTCAGCTTCCAATCAGAACAGAAACTTTACTTGGTTTTGGCGTAAGTAGGCACCCCATCTTTTACGGTGAGGAATACTGAAGTTGCAAATAGTTTTGTCAATGGAGGAGAGCTATTCCATCATCTGCAGCGCGAACAGCGCTTCAACGAAGAACGTTCCCGTTTTTACAGTGCAGAACTGCTCCTTGCTCTCGAACACTTGCATGAGTTGGATGTTGTCTACCGGTTCGCTTGCAATCACTTTTAGGACATAACCGCTTCTAAATTCTGTCTAGTGACCTGAAGCCAGAAAACATTCTTTTGGATTACACCGGACATATCGCGCTTTGCGATTTTGGTCTCTGCAAACTCAACATGAAGGATTCGGATACGACAAATACATTCTGTGGCACCCCGGAATACCTTGCTCCCGAAATCTTGAATGGCCAAGGATACAGTGAGAGCAGGCCCTTGACGTGTTCAAGCAGCTTCTGACTAGTCGCAGACAAGGTTATCGATTGGTGGACGCTGGGCTGTCCTGCTTTATGAGATGTTGTCCGGTCTTCCGCCTTTCTATGATGGCATGTCGCGTTCTGCGTTTGCGCTGGTCGATTGCTGATTCTGGATTGCATTGCAGAGGTGACGGATAAAATGTACCAGAAAATCCTGACGGATCCACTAGTTTTCGGACCCTGATATCGGAACAGAAGCGCGTAGCATTCTCACCAGTCTTCTCAATCGGGACCCGACCAAACGTCTCGGTGTGAACGGTGCAGAAGAGATCAAGAGGCACCCGTTCTTTGAAAAGCATATCGATTTCAAGAAACTCTTGCAAAAGAAGATACAGCCTCCATTCAAGCCTCGTGTTTCTAGCCCAGTGGTGCGTGCGACTCGCAACTGTTGGTATGAAGTCTGACAACCAATGTTCAGGATGTGTCAAATTTCGACACTGTATTTACTACCGAGGACCCCATCGACAGTTACGTCGATGGGTCTCATCTGTCGTCTACTGTTCAGGCTCAGTTTGCCGGTATGTGAACCCGCCTGTTTCTTGGTAGACTATATTTACTGTTTCTAGGGTTTTCATACGATGGCTCTAATATACCCGCCGACGCGTAAAGTACCCCAACTTACCGGACGCTCAATTAAGGAATTCTCTAGAACGTGGCTCGTGTTGGTTCGTACCTCGTCGTATCACGCTGGCAGCCGCATTAGAATTGGGTATCGGCTTTCTGTTTCATATCATTTTGGGATCGGAAATATACTGTACAAACTGAAGGCATTAATTTTCTGCAGTACACATGGAACCATTTTTCCCCCCGTTATGTGCTTCTTGTAAGTAGTGGAGAAAGGATCTCAAAGTCAAAGTCAAGTTTTTGTTCTAAATACCAAGTTTGCATCTGACTACAATCCTTCGTTCAGAGGCTAGAGTGTTCATCAGACGGGAGAATGTTATTAATATAGGAGCTACTGCTGCGGCATTCGCACAGTCTCCGAGCCTCGGCATCTCAACTCATACATGACAGACAACATCCAGTATAAGACCGATTGTCTATATCCAAGTGAAAATACACACGCCAGTGTGTGCAGCCAGAGGCCTGCTGTAATATTGTTGACGCCACACCAGATACGCCAGGCGCACAAGTGCCGACAATCGGTACACATTCTCATCATTATCACATCAGATCATTGCCTAATCCACAATACTTACCTCTAATGTTTGGACACGAGCATGACCGGAGTCGATGAAGGCCACAGCAGACAGATTCCCCTTGAGGCATATCAGCGCGTCCGATCCAGAACAGGAGAAGTCACAACCCACGACCTACGCGGTGGCAGATTGCGGGTGGAAGCGGCCTGCTTCCTCCAGAAGTTTACCACGCAGTAATGCCGAGCACAAGAATTCTTGGATACAACATTCCACGCTGTCAAAGGAAGTCAGTCATCAGTCATGCATACCTCACTAGTAGAAATGGTTTCTTGAATAGAGGTCCGAATATGCAGGGATGACTAATCAGGAGGTAAAATGTTACACCCCGCATTATGTAATGAGGTCATGGCTACCGTCAGTCATGTCATCCGGTCAGAGTACGACCCAGCAGACCGCGAAAGGCTCGAGCGCGAAACAGGCCAAGTACTCGATGGCGACAGCTTGACAGACCCGTGGCAGACAGAATCATCTTTCTCTGCCCAACGTCGCCTTCGTGCGGCGCCATCCTTTGTCCCAGCTACGATACCCTATGACGAGTGGGGACAAAATCATTCGTCGCAGTCTGCAGATAGACTATCTGTGACGACGATCGGCACATCTACGGATACTACCACAAATTGGTATAGATCTCTCGTTAGGACTAAAACATCAACCCCACCCAAATCGTTGACACCCTTGCCGCCACGTCCCTGTATAGCTCCACCACCAGAGGACGTATCAGTATCAGTACGAAAGAAAACGTTGCGAGAAGGTATCAACAAAAACAACTGGTTCATCGCCCAAGCATTGCGCTCTGAGCCTGACATGAATGTGCCTTCTCCCCCACCGTCATTGGCGGACATTCTCACTCGTGACCCTCCACCTTTACCCTCTCAGGGACGGTACAAGCCACCTGTGTGGCTGCATATCGGTCCGACGAATAAAGGATTTGCGATGTTACAACGCAGTGGTTGGAGTGAAGGCGAGGGTCTTGGTGCTCACGCAGCAAGACGGACCGAAGCCGTAAAACTCGGCAAGGAGGATGTAAAAGATGCGCCGTCTCTGTCGGCGTGCCATGATAACGTGGGTCTCGCCAAGGGAAAGGATCCGAGTGTGGTTGCACCCGAATGTGCAGCAACCAATGTCATTGATCTTACTCATTCGGATTCTGAATCGGAAGAAGAACCGGACGAAGACCCCGAGACATTGGAAGCTACTACCATGCACGAACGAGCGTCCACTCAATCACTTGATGAAGCTTCTGCGCCTCATTCGCAGAAGTCCTTGCTCACTCCCATCCCAACGGTGCTCAAGGTAGACAGACTTGGAATTGGCCTGAAGGCAAAAACCGAGGGACCCTACAAACGGTCGAAGAAACGCGTCACACATAACGCGGCCGCACTGGCTGCACATATTCAGGGCATCTAAAGAGATGCAGAGGAAGAAGGCAGAAGTCGGCAGAGGGAGCAAGGGCTTTGCCAGATTACATAGACGGGAAGAAGAGAGACGAAAGTCGATGTTAGCATACCTCAACGAATAAGACAACCCATTTGCAGCATCAATCACTTATTATAGTCTTCATTCCATTGTGACTTATGGGGTATGAGTAGATACAACGTTGCAAGTATCGTTTGATCCAAATGCTAATAAATACCTGCCTCGATTGTAGTGGGCATTCTGTTTGTCTGGGCTGAAAAATATGCGGCAGTGTAAAAGAGAAGTGAAAATGAAAAGATGTATGGTTGTTGGGTCTTGATGATGATTAGTCCAGCCCGCGACATCAGGGTAAGATGGAATCACCCCAGATGCTCTTCACGGATTCACAACGGACGTCACGCACGTACATACGTAGCCACTGAACCATCTCCTTGCTTATCTGATGGCAACGTGTCACATCGACGGATGACAGTCGCCGAGGACCGGGCACAGGACTGCTACACCGCGTGGAGGCAAGGGAATGAATGTAAGCGGATGCCGAGGCGGATGAGACTGGCCGAGGGCCAGGGGTTGCTGAAGACGGTAATTGTGACAGCTTCCCGGAAAGACGAGACTCTACTAGTGTTCGCAAGGCATCCCATTCTAGTGTGGTACACCCGTCGAGGTTCAGCCGCTCTAGTTTGGGACAAATCCACGGGTGGGAGGCCGGCGGTGCCGAGAGATTCTAAGTTAAATCGATTAGAAACCAATCAAGACACATCGGCCGGGTCCTTACCTTCAGAAGGAAGCATGAGAATATCTTCTATGTCTATTAACTCCAAAGTCGTAAGTGACATCAACCGCCTCAGCAAATTCACGAATTTGGATTCGTTGAAGAGGCTCGACTCGATGCGGAGGTGTTGCAATGGGAGTGACGTCAGGGATTGTTGCCTCAGGTGTTCCAGGATAGGCGTTAAGTTATCAAGGTAGCTGAGATCGAGGGACTGCAACGCTGGAAAGGTGACCTGGCTCAGAAGTAGCCTCGTACGAATGTTGCCCAGCATAATAGAATGAGGCCTTGGTCAGTCGTGGAAGCCTTACGACTTTGGCCGCGGAAAACTCTTGGTCGTGATGCGTGAGATTGTCTACGTCCGCATCTGTCATGTTGCGGAGTGCGAGCTCCTGTAGGTCGGGACAGCCGCGAAGGACATCAAGCAAGGTCTCTACAGATGGAGAATATCCATTCCAATAACCCCCTAAATGAAGAACGCGTAAACCAGACATGATCCTTCCATCCCAACCGAAGTTGAAAGACGTGAAAGAACAAGACTGCAAGCGCGGTGTGTAACCATTGAACAGGGGAAGACAGGGGCTAGCGTGATGATCGTCCTGCATCGAGTGATATATGCAGATCGAGAGCGTCTCGAGGAAGGGAGCGTCCTCTTTGCATCGCAGTAGAGCAGCGTGGGCTTGAGGTCTGTTGGGCACACTAAGGCGGAAAGTCTTCGTGCGCCAAAGAGCGGGTCGAAGAAGATCCATGGCGCGAACGATATTCTCTGTGACGGCTGATGGATTGTCAACGCGGGGACTGAAGTTAATGGTAACGTCCAGGGGAACAGATTTGGAACGAGCGAGCCTCCGACGTGCCTTCTCGATCGAGTCGTGAGGGCTGATGCAGATTGTCGACCACAGCTCTGGTGTGTTGACAGCGATATCCCTCCAATATCGGCACACCAGCATTAGACTAGATATCATCAACGGATCCTCGTCCCCTGCATCGCAAACTCCAGTAACGAAAATCAACGACACGAGTTCTTCGGGTAAACGGAAGATGGGAGACTGAGAACGAACAGCTTGCTCCAGATGTGACTCGAGCTCCTGGCGTTTGCTAAGTAGGGAAGCCACCTGAGTATCCAGTGAATCAAGGGCTTCTCGCAGATGTGAAATTGTCACGTCTGAGCTCTGATTCCATCCCGGCAGTGGGGAGAGGTTATGTTTGCGAAGAATAGAAACAGGGGCAGTGGATAAATCAGGGGGGCCGAAGTCAGAGGCGTAAGTGGCGGTCCCAACAGCACCGACACTGAGTATCGGGGGTGACCCAATCGATTTACCGACTGCGTGGATATCCTCGTAAGGAGGAGGGGGTGAAGACGGGGACGAGGAGGAAGAGGAGGAGACGCTTGGTGGTCTGGAGAAATACACAGGATTTCTGGCTGCGAAGCTGGATCGATCTTTGGTTGAAGGAATGACGCGTTCATCGTCGGAGGGGGTAGAAGAAGACCACGGCATAGAGACTCGAGAGCGAGGATGATTGATTGAGGGTTGATTTGACCACGTTCTTAGGTGAGATCAATGGTGGGATAATAACTTCTGGAAGGTGGTCAGGGATTGAATGTACATCTGCGAGGGTAAATGGTTCGAGTTGAGATTTAAGGGATGATGAGAAGGGGACACGTACATCAAAGCCTGTTGTCCATCGTCCCGGCTGGGAGTGGAGTGGATGTGGAATGGAAGTCTTATTAAGTCAATGACAAGTACCTGCGAAATATCAGAGCTGGTCGTCATCGCAGTGCACGAGGCTGGGACTCGTGTCGCTGCAGGAGGGACAATCCGGCCTGAATTGCTTGATGAAGAGCTGCAACGTGGGACGGCAAAAGGGCATCTGAAACACGAGGGCTGGCAACGAGGCAGCTATTGCCACCTGCAAAGTACCCGATAATGTAACACGTTCCCATCCACCCACCCGGGCTCATTTCGCCTTTTCACATCCACAGCACCCACTGCGGGAATCCGCAACACGCGGAGCCGATACATACACATGCAAGTCTACCAGTAAACAATCCCATTCATCTCGTCCTCATTCATCCACCATCAGCCGAGACACATAGCCGTAATAGAAGAACTGGCCCAGTACCTGGATGCGTTTCAGCCGCGGATAAGGCCTGACTCCACACACTAGAACTTACAAACACATCGCACACCACTGTCACGGTACTCCCTGACAAGAAAACAGGTGATATTTAGGGTTCGCCATTAACAATCCACGTACCGGCGAGCCAGCTTGCGTTCCTTATCAGGTAGTCGCGGTCCATAGACACCACGCAAATGGACAGGGTGTACGTGATATTTCCAAGGATCGCGAAATAAAAAAGACCTGGTGCTAGACCCTCGCATCTAGTTTGGACGTTCTTGTCTAAAAACTGTCAGTGAAAACACTGCGCCTCCGTAATCACACACACAGATTTGTGGTATTCGAGCGCCGACTAGGTACGTAAGTCCACTGAATCAAATTTACTATTAGGGAAGGCCGGCGGAACTCACTGTAAGATATGGCACTGGTCCACCCAAGGATCTGGGTCTCCAATTCAACAGAAGTTTCCAGGGACGGATACGAGGAGCTTCCGTGATCAATCACTTTGCTTATAAAATAGGTCCCCGATCCCGCGAGGGCAACAATGACAGCAGCGGCCGTATACCGCAGGAATATCTGCGAAAGTGGTGCCCGTCGACGTTCTCTGCAGGCAGACGTTCGTTCTTCGAGTAGACATGACTGTTCAGATGGACAACCGTTCAGTGCAGCCGTCCTCTGCGCCTTGCGCTTCCGCCTATAATAGTACACCTGAAACAGTAGCGTGGAGTCGCATATTGTGTACTTTGGCGTAAAACGTCACGTCAGTCCCGATGTCCATTCAAGGAAATGGGTAAATACCAACATAGACAGCGAGAATTATCACCGTGGGGACCAGCTGACCGATGACCGCACCCGCGAAATTGCACAAATCGCCAAGCACCCATATGTATATAAACAAGAGGGATAGGCCCTCGCCGCTTTGCAGTTGGTAGTTCTCTATGAGCTGTGGGGAGTATACAATGATCCTAAGAAAAGGGATGGTGAAAAAATTACGGGCATCCAGCATCACAAAGCGCACCAGCATGCGGTAGATATGGAGCCGAGCTTCGTTGCAAGACAATATCAGCGAGGATAACCCATTTATAGTGAGGCGTAGCACGTACGATGTTGCTGGCTACATCCCAATCCCCAAGCATGGTCATGGCAATACGATTGTTTGGTTGAAAGTGGGACACCAGACCTCGGAGAACCTGCAGAACCACGAGCAACGATGAGAACGCGTCAACGACACTCAGGATGTCTGAGTTAATACGTACATTTGGTGTACCCCGTTATCTAAGTACATACGGCACTTAAAGAGGTTTAACTAGCCACGTCACGTGAGGCTTGCCGAAGTGCTTCGGCGGATCGGCATTTGTGCAACGTACGAGCCCAACCTGTGACTTGGCCACCAAGTTAATCCTTCGAAAATGAGTGGTCAAGAAGCTTTCAGAAGGTTGGCACAACAGCTACAAAGGGCTGGCGGTCCTGGGGGTGGAAGTGGTTTACCGGGTGGTCCTGTTCGATTCTTCGCTGGGTCGGGCTTGTTGCTGGCTCTCGTTGGTGGCGGTATCCTTCTCAATGCTAGTTTATTCAACGGTTCGTGAGTTTTGCGATACAAATTCTTCTGACTATTGATCATCTATGTACCAGTCGACGGTGGTCATCGAGCGATAAAGTATACCCGGTTAGTTGTAATGGTGTCTGGGTCCGTATCGTTTACTGACAACTTGCAGTCTGCATGGTGTGAAAGACGACGTGTACAACGAAGGGACTCACATTATGGTCCGTAGCCTCACCAAGTGCTCTTTTTCGGCTTGCTTTTTACATTACCACAGGTTCCTTGGTTCGAGACTCCCATCGTCTTTGACATCCGAGCCAAACCTCGCAGTGTTGCTAGTTTGACAGGAACAAAAGGTTAAAGGTCTTTCTTCTTGGCTTGTCCTTTCTATCATTGACACTGGTATAGACTTGCAAATGGTGAACATCACTTGCAGAGTGCTCTCTAGACCGTCGGTCCAAGCATTGCCAAGGATTTTCCGTGAGCTCGGGAAGGATTACGACGAGCGTGTGTTACCCTCAATCGTTAACGAGGTCCTTAAGAGTGTGGTTGCGCAATTCAACGCGAGCCAGCTAATCACTCAGCGTGAAATGGTGGACGAGACTAGCGTTGCTTTCGGCGAGTTCCTTTGCTCATTTGTCTTCTCATAGGTCTCCAGGCTGATACGAGAAAATCTCACACAACGAGCGTTGCGTTTCAATATCGTCCTGGACGACGTCTCCATTACTCATGTTGCGTTCTCACCTGAGTTTACACATGCTGTGGAAGCCAAGCAGGTAACTCTCTGAAAGCGTTTTTTTCTTACAGCTTGACTTACCCTCCGGAAGGTTGCCCAACAAACAGCACTTCGTGCGGCTTTCTTGGTAGATCAAGCAATACAAGAAAAACAGGCAAGCTCCAAGCTCTTTCGCGTAGTAACTTTGGCCACTGAACTCGCAAGTGCAGTCGATCATTGTGCGCGCACAGGGTGAGGCACGCAGTGCGGAACTAATCGGAGAAGCAATGCGGAATAATAAGGGTTTCCTCGACCTTCGGCGTCTTGAAGCCGCACGGGACATAGCGAACGTATTAGCTAGCTCAGGCAATCGAGTCATGCTGGATGCGCAAAGTTTGCTTTTGAATGGTGGGTCGTTTAAGCACTTATGTTCTGGCCTCCTTGTAAACATTGTTTTTTACAGTTACTGGTGAGGACGCCAAGGAGCTTCTCAAAGTTAAAAAATAATGTAATGTCGGGGCCACTGTAATTTGAACTTATTCCAGCGCATCACATTGTGATCTCGTGCCTCAATATGGGCCCCATTTATCATAGCTATTGCCTTGGGCCTAACGTACAGGTCAGTACTTCCTGCGTGATGTGGTAGTCACGTGGTTGGTCATCTTCACGTGTCGACTTCTGGCAACGCACGTGGCCGAGTTCCACCTCATTACAATCACAGTGCGTTCCGTTACGGAAGTACTTATCTCCACCACATGGCGCGTAAATCTGGCACGAAGAGGCAAAAGTCTATCACATGCAGCTCCGGAGAAGATGCCATCCCAATGGATGGAGTGGATGTTCCGAATCGTTCTAAACGTGTCAGGTGGGACGTGACCTCAGATCAAGGAGAGGAAGCAGTATCGGGCCCCACGGACTCGGACAACGTACTCTCGGAGAAGGCAAGTGCATCGTGGACAGGCTTCTCACCTCCTTAATTCTAGTCCAGGTCTGTATGGCGGTGTTCTGTCAAAAGTGAGTATTCCTTGGGCATTGAAGTACGTGGGGGGCGATCGATCGTGTATCAGTGGTCGTTTAGGCTGCGCATATTATGACCCAGCTACATGTGTGGTCAGTGTACTGGAAGATTCCAGAGAGGCTGGCCACTACGACTTGACCAAAATGCGTTAAGTGTAGATCTATGGATCAAATTGACCCAGTCGTTCTCATGAGGTGACTTCTTCTTGTAGTTGTCGAACAGAGTGACCCGCGTGTCATCATTACCAGCTCAAAGTCCGACGACGCTTGCATATCTGTTCTACAGGATTACGGTGCGCTTGTTTTCACTTTCTCGAGCGCGTATATGAGCTTTTTACGCCGATACTAGCTGAAGCTGCTGGTAGCATCTTTCAGATCAGACCGCATAGGGAATTTGTCCCATCTAAAGGGCGCGAACGAGTCCTGTCCCTTAAGCTCTTGACTGAATTGGAGGGAGGGGTGTGCAGCTCCCTGGATGCATTCCCAGAGACGTCTGAGAATGGTTTGATGGGCGCATACAATTTTATGCAAGGACGAAAACAGACATCTGGAGACCCTAACATGAAGAGATGGAACGCTACTATCCGTCTAGCGAATTTCGCCTCGTTGGAGTCGGCCCCACTCTGTGTACTGCACATATTTTCTGTCCTGTTTAAAGGATTAACCTCCAGACAGCTCTCCTGCATTGGCGCCCTAATCGATTTTCTCACCAGAGAAAGGGCTGCCGGAGAACTGGATCACGATGGTTCAGAAGCACTCGAAATTCAAAGCATTGAGGCCTTGGTATTGTTCGTCATTTTAAAACACACGACCTTGAAGCATCCTCACGCCTGGTAGGGATAAAGTCATGCACATCAATGCAGACGCTCTCCAGTAAGTCAGGATGATATAACTCTGTCATTCGATATCAGAACGTCTGCCAAGTTCTTTGCAGGTCTTCGAGAGTGAAAACCACGCCTCGATACATTCCGAGAAGACCAAAGAGGGACTCTCACTCTTTGGTGCGAGATTATGAATCTGCTTTTCCATGACGCTAGACTGCACATTAGGTGTTTTCAATACCACTCGGACGGCCTTGGGTCGCTTTCTCCTACGCACGTGGCTTTTACGTCCATCTTTATCACTAGAAGTACTGGAGGCTCGTCACACTGCTGTAGAATGCTTCTTGCTCCCAGAGAATACTCCTGCGATTGGTGCCCTGCAGACACATCTAAAGGGGACCACCAGTGTTCCAAAAACAATGAAAGCGCTGAAACGCGGGAAAGGAACGGCCAATGACTGGCAAGCTCTTGTAAAGGTCCGTTCTGTGTCCACCCGTGCTTGGCAAGGACTTAAAGTCATTGTCAGTTTACGTACCATTCCTCGATGTTATGTGATGCGTTGTCCGAGTTGCACCGGTGCGGGAACGTAGAAGTCGTGAAGAAGGTAGGCTATGCAAACATTTGATGTTCACAATACAGAACCATTCCAGTTTACTGGTGCCGTGGACCTCCGTTCTCTCAAAGAGATTGGCAATGTCATCAATAAGACGGTTCATTGCCCTTTCGCTCTCGGTCTTCCTTGGAGCCTCACTCTCCCCTGAAACAGATCGACTGGGAGGAATCCGCGGAAGTGGAGCGAATTTGCATTCGACCACACATTGATGAAGAGTTGGACAACAGGAAGCACGCGTACTATGGAATCGATTCTGTCTTGGTGCGCGTGCTCATTTGATTTTCACCACAACATGTTGCGTCTTACCGCCCTGTAGTCGAAGGTTGCCCAGCAAATTTCACAATCTGTTCCGGCTGAATATGCTACCTCCCTTAACGTCGTGTACTTCCCGCAGCTCGGTGCGTCCGCCTCGGGCTCTCTATCAATGATCAACTAACGGTAGCTTGATTATTGTTCAAGGGTTCTTGATTACCGTACCTATGCTAGAAGAATGGACATCTGATGCTGGGATTGAATGTCCTTGAGGGTTGGAGTTTTCAAGTAAGTTAAACGATACTGACGGGGTCTTCGTAGTCGTTCTGAGATTTGTTCGGCAGTTCTCATCAGAGTAATGGTTTCTCTTCGAATGTTTGTTATATTTCTGACTGTGCGACCGTCAGGTCTCATGTATACTTCAAGTCTCAGGAGATGCATGGTACACAACTTTCGGGTTAGGAACGTACTGCATTTCTAATTCCTGGCGCAGACATGGATCATCATATTGGTGATCTACATTCATCAATAGTCGGTGAGTACCTCCAGTGTACCTGCAAGCGAGCACTAACAGCCTTGAAGATCGAGAGATTGAACTCGTGCAAGAGTTGTTGGAGAAGATCGTACCCTTCCACGATTCTATTATGAACATATGCGACGTTTGCGCGGAACTCGACTGCTTACTTGCTTTCGCCGAAGCAGCCAGGTCATTCAATTATCGACGACCGCGGATGGTAGAAGGCTCTATCATGGATATTGTACAAGGAAGGTAAAAACGCAGTACACGTCCGGGTAACTGATACTGCAACCACCATACTAGGCATCCACTGCAAGAACTAGTTGCTGATGCTTTCGTCCCTAACGATGCCCGCTTAGTTGGCGGTGTTGGTTTTGGACAGTCCTATGTGCCCGATGATGCCTTTAGTGTAGCCGATGGTCTTCCATTCAACAGTGTCGTCCTCTGCACAGGAGCAAATGCATGCGGTAAGGTGAGTCGTCTTCCGTTCATTTGTCCTTCTGCTGTGATTCATCGTACACAGAGCGTATACCTGAAGCAGGTCAGTGAAAACCTAGCTGCTAGTCTACTTTTTCATTTTGTTCCCTCTCACAGGTCGCATTGATTCAGTACATGGCCCAAGTCAGTGTCAGCGCTCTGTTGTTTTGAACCATCTACTAATCACGGCTGCGTTTTGTAGATTGGAAGGTGAGTGAGCTTCCCAACCGGTACAACTCACCTGACCTGAGTATGTAGCTTCGTTCCCGCTGAATCTGCTACTCTGGGAATTGTGGATAAAAGTCGAGACATGTTGTTCCGGAGGTGGTATATATGCTGACATGATCCTCAGTTTTCACCCGGATTCAGACAAAGGAATCTGTATCCAAAGTGCACTATTCTGATCATTTGATATACTCTTCGTCCGTCTAATGCTTGTTTAGGTTCAGTCTGCTTTCATGATAGACCTCAGCCAGGTGTCTCTGGCCTTGAGGAACTGTACTTCGAGGTCTCTCATCCTTCTTGATGAGTTTGGGAAAGGCACCATCTCCACAGGGTAAGTGGACAGCGAAAATACGGTATTGGTTTTTACCTCATATACGCAGACGGGGCTGGGCTCTTCTGCGGTGTTGTCAAACATCTTCTCAACCGTGGGGCAGACTGTCCCATGGTTCTGGCAGCAACTCATTTTCATGAAGTGTTTCGCAAGGGCTTATTAAACCCGGATACAGTACCAATTACTTTCTTGCACATGCAAGTTCTTTTCACAGTCCAGCAACGGCGATCTCCTCAGCACAGATGGTCTTACGAATCCGGATGTGGTCGTGGACGGCGAAACACATTCTCGTGCATCCGTACCGGGGGAAAGGATCACATACCTCTATCGGTGCGTTTATACGATCGCTAGTCTACTACGGTAGCTTAATGACACAAAAGGGTCGCTCCAGGGTTGTCTTACGGTTCGCATGCTACTCAGTGTGCAGCTATGTATGGACTCCCGTATCGCATTGTTGCGAGAGCAGGATATGTCAGGTAAGTAAGCGATTTAGGAAAAACCCTATGCCGTTTTTTTTCAGCGTGTTTTTTTAATACCAAATAGCGAACTCCTGGCTACGTACGAACTTGGAAAGTTGTTGGAGGAACGGATGAGCGAGGAAGAACTCCTTGACCTTCAGGAGGCGGAAAAAGTTGCTCGGAGGTTCCTAGAGTGGGACCTGACCAGCGAAGAAGCAGCGCACCAGACGGGTGTGAAAGCAAGACTGGCACAAATTCTTGGCCGGGAAGTGGATCAGAGCTGAGCATGGAACTTGTGCACAGTGCTGTGCCTTCGGTTAGGTATTTGTGAACCTACGGTATGCACCACCTTTGCAGATAAGTTCACGTTCACGGTGAATGTGATTTTTCTACCGCGGAATTTGGGTATAGACAGAAAACGACCACGATAGATTATCGGCTACATTCAGGTACTTCAAGTATCACAAGCCAGAAAATCCAGATGCTCTTACCCTGACATAAAATAAAAATGTTGAGTAACAACACATTACATGGAGCACATACATGGTTCTCGTTCTTTAGCAATGTCGGTAAGGTTTGCATATGTGGCTGAGAATGGGTAGTTGTTATGTTTCCTCAACCGTTCGTGCCCCCTAATATACCCCAGGAATCAACCGATAGGGCACCTTCTTCGCCCACTCTCTCCATTCCTTCCCGAAGCTCTTCTCAAGCATTGCATCCTCATGGTTCACGCGTAAGATCCACACGTATCCCACCGACAACATGAACGCCCTCGCTGCCCATAGCACACGCGTCATGGCATGTTCATCAGCGGGCAGTAACCCAGAGCAAGTAACCAGCCACGAATTCCTATCGAGCCAAAACAACATCTGGCCAGTCTGCATGAGCAGGCATGCCGAATAGCTCGGGTGCCGCACAATCGAGTATGGACCGGACGTGACGAGTCTATGATCGTCCCGAATACTTAGTTCGAAGGTAAAGAATCGACCGAGGACATTGTAGCAGTGTCGTCGGAGCATCGCCCCGGCAATCGTCAGACATGTGCCGAAGAGAAATGCCGGCGAGAGCACGCCGACTTGTGTGATGGCCTGACTTGGAGGCTGGTGGGAATGCACCAGTAGGATCACGAGCCAGTGGCGCACGGAAGGTGGGCACAGATCACTCCCAGCCAACACAGTAGCAGCTTCTATGACCCCTAACAGACAGCTTATAATCTAGGTGGATTGAACAGTCAGTGATCGACTACGTTCGTTGATTCAGAAAGCCTGTCACCTTCCATGGCACACCAAGAAAAGGAAGCCCACCGGTAATTGACCGAGAGGGCTCATACCGCCCTTTGGTCAGTGGTTTGTCAGGGGTTGGCAGGACACCTTGTACGATCGCTGAGGCCGTCAAAGTAAGAATCCCCTTGCAAATCGGCGCTGTCATCATTTTCGCTGAGCTGAAGGTGTGATTTCAGCGTCTATCCAAGCTGCGCATGTTAGTTGTGATTGGGACCTTAAACAGTTCTGCCGATACTAGCGTAGCGCCTTCAGATAACAAAAATAAAATCACAAGTTGCCAAACATCGGATGTCCAATCATCAGTGTATAGCGCAGGGAAGGAGACAGGAATGACCCACTACTAAGAGGACAGGGGTAGTAAGCAATGCAATACAATCGAAGCAGGCCAGCCCGTGGTGTATCGTATTAGAAAAAGAAATGTGCATGAGAGGCGTTTGTAAAGCGGCCTCCGCTGGCCAGCCGACCAACCTATGCACCAGCGGACATTGTAGCAACGTAACTACGCAGCTAGAATTACTGAGGTGGATGGAACCCGGTCATAGGCGAAATCAAGCAAAAAAGGTAGAGGGATATATTGATGAGAATGACAAAAGGAAAAAGGTGAAATAAAGATAGCACCAAGTGATCATCGGAATCTAAAATGCGATGGTGACAACAAGATAGCCCCAAATGACAACAAACCAAGGCAACGAGAGGAGTTGGAGGTAGACCAGTTGGTAAGGAAGGGACGTATCACCAGTTCATGGTGCTCTCACGCAGGATCGGTGTAGAGATCGCGGCTGGAATAATAGGACGACGATCTCTCATGACAGATGCACGATGATCGTATGTTTCGTCTTCTGGATGTACGCCTTGATAACCGCGTAAACTGTCTTCGGCATAATAGAAGCTTCGCCTTCTTGGCCCACCAACGCTGTCGCGATCGAATTCCTGGCCCTCCGGGCGCACACCGACCACCTCCGTTAAAGGTCTGTGCCCAGCTTCCTGGCGGCGCTTGTAAGAACGGTAGGCAACATAGCCGACAATCATGAATGCGATGGTTCCGAGGGAACTGACGACGCCTATAATAGCGTCCTTGCGGACATCGGATCCTCCTGAGCTACTAGACGAGCTTCCTCCTGGTGTAGGACCGGCGATCGCATCCAGGGCTAAGCTAGGGTCGACACAAGCCGCCAGCGTTGTGGGTATACCTCCACTCTGCCCGGTGTAAAACACGGATTTTTGGTTGGCGATTAGGCTGGAAAGCGTGTCCACCTTGTCGCTAGGTATGTACCCCTGCCATATTGTTTCTAGTTGGTTGACGTCCTGCGGGCCAGTGTAGGTAGAAGGCTCGTATACGATCAAGTCGTAATTCATCACTTGCGAAGCTATAACAGGTGTCAGCACTAAAATTTCGACCAAAGCGAGATGCCTACCCCCAATGCCTAGAGCGGTGGCAATGACTTCAGGGAAGTATTCGAAAATCTGGCCTGGTGAGTCAGCATTCGTTGCTACCCACTCCCAGTTCAACGACTGGTTAAACAGAACATTGATGAGTGTATAATCAGTTGGAACCAGGCTGAGATTGAGCTGTGGTTGAGGTAAAATAACACTCGGCAAACCACTAGGGAGAGGAGGAGTGGAAGGCGAACTAGTAGGAGCTGCCGAAGCGATTGTCAGTGTTGTAGCTGCTTGGTCAGGGTTAGTCAACTGCAGAGTCGAGGTGTGGGTTGGTGTGTCGAGCAGCAGCGATGTCACACTTGTAAGGTACATATAATTCGTATTAGTGATGGTGGTTGGTTGACTGGTCATCGGGCTCATGGGGCTATTAGACGGGAAGGTTATTGCGGTCGGAACTGGACCAGAGCTTGTGGGCGTTGCACTATAAGAACTGATAGAGAGGTGAACATTTCACAACATGAATGCGGGGATGCTACATACGGAGTGTTCGTGGGTGTGACAGATGGTACTGTCGTTGGCAAGCCGCTGGTGGGAACGGAGGATATATCTGAGAGTAGCGAGGTAAGAGGCAGTCCGCTGCTAGGGGTCACAGTGGGAAGCAATGAGTCTGTAAGGGATCCGACCACCGATGTCGGAAGTAGATCGCCGCTTGACTGATCGCTCGAGGAGGGAAGCAATGCGCTGGTGACAGGGCCAATGACAGAGGTCGGCAGCAAGCCATCACTTGATTGTCCACTAGAGGAGGGAAGCAATGCGCTGGTGACAGGCCCAATTGCAGAAGTCGGGAGCAGATCACCGCTTGATTGACCACTGGAGGAGGGGAGCAATGCGCTGGTGACAGGTCCGATTGCAGACGTCGGGAGCAAGCCGTTGCTTGATTGACCGCTAGCGGAGGGAAGCAATGCACTGGTAACAGGGCCAATAACGGACGTCGGGAGCAAGCCGTCGCTTGACTGACCACTCGAGGGAAGCAATGCGCTGGTGATAGGTTCAATCACAGACGTCGGGAGCAAGCCATTGCTTGATTGACCACTAGAAGAGGGAAGTAATGCGCTGGTGACAGTGCCGACAATAGATGTCGGGAGCAAGCCATTGCTTGATTGACCACTGGAAGAGGGAAGCAATGCGCTAGTGACGGGGCTCAACGCGCTTGTGACAGGGCTCAATGCACTGGTGACGGGGACAACTGCGCTAGTGACAGGGCTCAACGCACTGGTGACGGGGGCCACTGCGCTAGTGACAGGGCTCAACGCACTGGTGACGGGGGCCACTGCGCTAGTGACAGGGCTCAATGCGCTGGTGACGGGGCCCACTGCGCTGGTGACGGGGCTCAATGCGCTGGTGACGGGGCCCACTGCACTGGCGACGGGGCTCAACGCACTGGTGACGGGGCCCACTGCGCTGGTAACAGGCCCCACTGCGCTTGTGACGGGGCCCACTGCGCTAGTGACAGGGTTCAATGCGCTGGTGACGGGGCCCACTGCGCTTGTGACGGGGCCCACTGCGCTAGTGACAGGGTTCAATGCACTGGTGACGGGACTGACGGCGCTGGTGACAGGGCCCACTGCACTTGTGACGGGGCCGATCACAGACGGGAGCAAGCCGTTATTTGATTGGGTAGCGGAAGATGCTGCTGACTGACTCGACGTTCCTGCAGCAGATGATGCAGAAGAAGACGCGGCGGGGCAACCGACACCTAGTCCCAAAAGACCAGAGCAATCCGTAGTGGTAGGAGTTGTGGACGAGGATGTAGTGGCCGGTGCTGCTGAGGAAGAAGGCGGGGTGGAACTCGGTGACGAGGCGGACGTCTGCGTCGTGGTCGTGGTGGACGGAAGAAGTCCGAGTTGGCCGCCAAGCCCACCCACCACGCCTCCAACATCACCACCCAGCGAGTCTGCGGACGCGACCAGCGAGACGAGTCAGATAAAACAGCGCGGTGCGAAATGAGACGGTCTTACCGACTGCACCACCCAGACCACCGAGAATGTTGTCAGGCTGTCTGTGCCTCAGTAGGGACCTCCTCGCGTGAGAGAAGGTGGTGGATGAGTGGGACGCGCTGCTTGGGGTGGCGACGAGAGCTGCGGCAACTGCGAGGACGAGCAAATAGCTCGTCGATAGGTACATGGAACTTTTCTATTGATTGGAGCACAAGGGCGATATTTGCAAGGAAGGCGGGTGAACGAGCGTGGGGTGTTCGCTCCAGAGAGCAAAAACTTGGGACTGCACGACAAAAAAAAGCTGGGATCGCAGCTGTCGACGTCGTCGTCGCAGCGAGCACCCAGAAACACAAGAAATAGAAAAACAGAGAAAACACGAAAACGACTGGCGAGCCTTGAAGGAATGTGAAACTCAACAGCCCGGATATTGCACGTCTGATCGTCGTCTCACACGCTCGTAAACTCATCTCCCTGCCAACACACCGGCGCTTTTCTCATCGCAGCTGCGTCAACCAAGTTCGCTGATATTTTTATTCTGGACGCCTCAAGTACAGGTACTTTTGAAATATATGATCGAACCTCGTATCCACGCAAAGTCCGGCCATGACAACCGTGTCCGACAATTGCGACCCACCCAATTTGTTAGGTGCATATCCTGCATTGCAGCATGGAGGGCATAGCAGACATGTAATACTATCAGAGAACAGTAGAGAGACTATCAAGTAAACGATGGCAACTCGGCTTAGATGAACCCAATCTGCGCAGGCATCGTGACTTGAGTCGATCGATCACTTCCGTTCCAATCAAATAATACACACCTTGTTTGCAACATCGAGTGCATCGTGGTCAGATGTAAGACGCACATACGCCTTCTTTTTTCCGTCGGGTCTATGCAACGCTTCAGTTAGCGTCCTCCTGAAATTAGAGCACGAGCATGATGCTCACCGGACGAGGGTGTTGATTTTCGCAGCCTGAACATCATACAACTTCTTCACAGCGTCCTTGATTTGGCGCTTGTTGGACCGGAGGTCCACGATGAACACCAACGTGTTGTGCTCCTCGATCTTCTTCATTGCCGACTCCGTGTTCAATGGTCTACCAATCCTGGTCAACCCAGCCACACAAACGCGACAAAGTCATCCGTATACGCACGACACAATAGTCCGGTACTCATCCATCCGCGGTGCATGAGGAATAGATTTCCGTTGGTATTTGGGATCACGGGCGAGTTTGAGCGTCTTTGGCCGGCGGAATGTAACAGAAAAGCGTGGCTTGCGTTTACCATGTGAGTGCACGCCTTGCAGCACGGCCTTTTTGGCGGCCTTGGCCTTGGCGTCCTTTCCTCCGGCTTTAGCAGGTGCTGAGGGAAACTCAACGATCCGTATGGCCCAAGTCATCAGGACATAGTCGTACCTGCTGCTTTGCCCTTCGTTGTCTTCGTGGGGGCCATCGGTGATAAGTCTACAAGGGAAACAACGTCAATACCCGGCCGACGCAAAGTTTCCCTCGCCAGACGAAGCCGCAACCCGTTCCATGCGATCTAACGCGACGCGCCATCCGACCTCATCCCAAGCCATCCATCATAATTCGGGTGGATTCGTCCCCATTCCGCCAAGTTTCCCCGAAAGACGGGGCATGAACGTCCTTGGCTTCGTCACACTGAGCAGAGAATTGGGCTTACCTTGATGATATGTGGCCTTGCTCGCTGGTGTGGATGGGTCGTGAAGCGGGATCTGACAGCCCCGGGTATTGCCGAGGAAAGTGGTGTGGCTGTGTCGTATGGGCAGGCCGAGGAATTCGAATTCGTAGCAGAACAATATTGTAGTACTACAGATACAGTACATGAACTAATACCAACAGCAGAGCGTAGAGTATCACTGAGCTTGAGCTTCTTGATCAACAAACTCCATGGCTTCCTCGCGTTTTATACTCCTGATCGTGCTAACCTTTTGGTTATTAAACAAGACACCATAGAACTTGTCTGCAGTGACCAGCATTTCAGGACGGAAAGTAGTGGTGATGAATTGCGCAGTGTCCGAGAGCGAGCTGATCATGTCTGGAAAACCCAATTGAGGACATACACACAAAAGACGTTTCATGGAGGACACCCACTTGCAACCGCAGTACGGTACTGAGCGTCGAGATTCGCGTCGATCTGGTGATCGAGATGTTATTGCGTAACTGCGAGCTAGATTCCTGCAGTGTTGCCTACCTCATCAAACAGATAGAATGGAGCCGGGTCGCACTTCTGTATTGCAAATACTATATGCTCGGTCAGCGGGGATCTTGCGAAGAGAGCTATACAGTACCCAGTGCGAGGGCCACCAAAGACTTCTGCCCACCAGACAACTGTTGTATTCGCAACCCTTCGTCAACTTTCGAATTGAACGACACCTGAGTGACAACCACCCAGTCAGCCAAATCGCTCTGTCATGGAGTTGGACAGACCTTGATTGCGACACCCGTATAGTTGTCGATCGAACTCTGCTGAGTGTCATCCGCTTCGTCCATTGCTTCGTCGTCCTTCTTGTCTGTGAGACTCACCATTCGCGCGAGAGGCACGTCCCACTGACCTGGTCAATTCGACGCTGTATAATTAACCTGCCCCTGCCCGCCGGCACCAGCTTGTCAAATACTTCCTCGAAATTGCTTGCCACCTGCTTGAACGTGCGCTCTATAGCTTCGTCTTTCCGTTGGTCAAGAACGTGAACCAGTTCCTCGATAGAAGTTGCAGACTTGTCCAAATCTTCTCGACGCTGAAGGAGCTGGTCGCGTTGCTTCGTAAAGGAATTATACTGTTCAAAAGCTTTCTTGTTCACATGAGCGAACTTTTTCAGGCCGTCGTTGACTGTATGAAGTTTCTTGACCAGCTGTCGGAAAAGCTAGTCAACAGACGTTCTTTTCTTTTGTATCACAAACAATCACCCTGTCCAGTTTCTCGTTGGTGTACTTTTCAAAGGCTTCCTCAGGTAACACTCCGAGGTCGCGAATGTTGCGATTACATTCGTCCTTCCGTGTTGAGAGCATCTGCTTCTTGGCCAGGTAGCGTTCGGTATTCTTCTGTAGTTTCGTGACACTGCGACTATCTTCAGATTGCTGCTGTTGGGCATTCTCCAAATTCGAACGAAGTTCCTGAAATTCGCTAGTAAGCTTCTCGAACTCTTTATCAGCGTCTATGAAACAATCAGCGGATATCCGCATAACCGGGCAATAAACATGCGCACCATGAGACCGCTTGGTTGCTGCATTTATAGAAGCACCTAGTGATTTGAGCTCACGAAGCCGAGATTCCAAGCTTTGCTTTGAGCCGCCATCCTCACCATCAGCTTCACCCAACGCCTCTAGCTTCGTTTGCATTTCTCTGTGTCTGCGACGCAGACCCTCGCTGAGCTCAATCTCCAACAAGTTCTTCTGGCCATCCAACTAAGGTGCATCTTTACATTAGACAAAGAACACCCAGAGATATGGCACTGACCTCAGTTCGGGCCCTGACGAGGTCCAGTACCTGTCGCCTACGCTCCTCGACTTCAATCCCAAGGCTATCCATCATCTTTGCCTCCTCATCAGTCAGCGTCTGAGTAACGGGGGTGGACAACTCGTCACGGTAGCCTTGCAGACGCGCCGAAATACCACTAAGTTCTGTCTCAAGGTCGTTAATCTCACTTTCGAGAGCGAGTAAACGCGCTTCGAGACGTTCCCGTTCTCTGTTAAGAGAGTTCCAGTCCTGAAGGGAGTTTTCTCTCGTCTCCCGGGCTTGCGCTTGCTGAATCGTCAACACTTGAATCTTGCCGGTGATCCTTGTGATCTCCTGGTCAGTTATCGTTATAGCAGACTTCACCTCCTCCGACCGTTTCTTGTCAGCATCGTATTTGGCTTTCCACAAAGCGATGTTCTTGATTGCCTCGATGCGAGACCTCCGGACATCATAGTATCCACCAGTCAACGCACCTTTCCTATCAACTTTGTCACCGTCTAGCGTAATGGTATTGACACCATGACTCTTGACATATGCCGCAGCAACTGTCAAATCGCGGCATACCCACGTCTTCCCAAACACCTGCTGGAAAGCTTTTTGATGCGTGGCATCAAACCGCATCTTCTCGAGCAGAGGAAGCGCATCTTGATTCGGAGGAAGTGTTGCCGTCTTAGGTTTTAAACGGTTGAGGGGCATAAATGTCACTCGGCCAGTCTTTTCTTTCAACATGATGTCCAGAACCTTGCTGGCTGTTTCATCAGTATCGACGACGACGTGAAACAGGCTAGACTATCGATAAGCTTCAGCGGCCTGCTAGAACGGAAGGACGATCACCTGTTACCGGCCGTAAGCTCGATTGCGGTGTTGAATGTCGGATCGGGAATGTCCAAGAGCCGATACAGGGGTCCATATACCCCCTCGAGGCTGTGTCTCTCAGCGATTCTATCGACAGCTCGAAGGCCTGAGCCAGTATCCTGTCAGTAGGGTAAATGGCTTGAAATGGCATGCGCGAGCAAGTGCAGACCTTATCCATCATAGACGCCAAATTACGCTCTGCAGATTTTAGTTCATCTGCTGCATGTCCGAGCAAACCATCTAACTTCGAATCTTCCCGCCACAACTCCTTACGGCGTTCACTGAGCTCACTTTGCTTATCTTTCAACCCCGAAAGCTGTTCGCCCAAATCCCGCACGCGTTTTTTCCCATCTTCGACAGTGCCTTGAATATTCTCTATTCGACGTGTAACTTCGGATAATCCATCTCGCGTCGAGTTCAAATCGTTCCTCGAGGACTCGAAAACCGAAACACGATTCTTTTGATAAGACTCCAGGGACGCTATTTCTTGATGGAGATAATTGTCGCGCTCAGCCTTTGTCCGGAATCGCTTTACACGACCCTGCTTAGCAAAGAGAGCATTAAGTTGGGCCTTGGCTTCTTCCATCTTACGCTTCTCAGCAACTTCTCGTGCGCGATAGTCATTCCATCGCGGTATTATTGCTGCCAAATCGCGTTCCTTCGCAGAAGTCTGCTGCTCAACTGCTGCGATCTCGAGTTCCAGCTCTGCGCGCCGACCACTTTCTTGCATTCCGGCAGACTGAAGGTCAGCAACAATGCACTCCAGTTCCGTGCGTGCACGAACAAGATCGGTGAGTTCTGCTTGCGCGTCCTGTCGAGTAATTGTAGAAGTAGACAACGCGTGCTTTGTCTGCGAAATTTTTTGCTCAAGGCGCTAGACGGTGCTTCAGCCGCCGAATGAAGTAAGACGGATTAAGATACCAACTTGTATCTCCTTCTCGCGACCTTCGAAGAGTTCACGTCGAACGTTTGCTCCGTGGACCTCTCCTCTCCTCTCCTCCTCAATCTCCTCGAGGGCCTCACCTACTTCCTCGAGTTCGCGTTGGTAGAGGGCATACTCCAGACAACGGCGTTCCTTGTCTTTTTCCTGGAATTCACGTAACTCCTCCTTTTCTTCTTCCAACTCTGTCAGTCGGGACTCGATATAATCTAAGAGCTCGTTGATTTTGGTTCGCTTTGCGTCGGTCTCGGCCATAATACGAAGAGATTCTGTGCGTCGTTGCTCGTAGACTTTAGTCCCTGCTACCTCTTTCAAGAGCGCTAGTCGTTCATGATCCTTAGCGTTCGTCAAGGCTGTGATCTGTTAGAGTCAAATTAGTTTCTGCATATTGTTATCGCTGAAAGGTTGATCCACGCACTCGGCCTTGTGGCACTATGTAGTACGGGTTCGACTTGCTGAAACCTGCACTTTCAAGGAGGTTCATGACATCTGCTTTGCTTGCACTTTTCTTGTCGAGACTGTACTCGTCTTTCTTCAATCCAATGGTTCTTCGAAGAATGACCTCATCTCTACCGGTGGGGAATCTGTTGTCGGAATTGTCAAAGATGATCTCAACTTGAAAGAGAATTAGAGGGTATCGCGCAGCCAGAGGGGCACAAATTAACCGTACCAAACGCGGACAATGTAGTGGTCACAGAAACACCCTCATGTAACAATGCTTGTCTTTCCTCTCGTGTCATAGATGTGTATGCATCAGACAACACGAAACGAATGGCTAAGCAGTGGCCTCAACACGCTGAATGTACCACGCATACGGACGGCGTTGACATACCTGCGAAGAAGTTACTCTTCCCGGACCCATTCCTGCCAACAACCACGTTATGTTTCGGAGAGAATGGTTCGATTTGCGTCTGGTCACGGTCTACGATTGCATAAATACCCTCTCGCCTGGGACAGAGTTGAGCGTACAAGACTTGAACCCCTGGATTGTCAGAGTCTTGATGTACATTCTTGTGGCACTGGTCCACACTGACTGGCACCGCGTACGAATGAACGCAACGTTCGCGTACCAACCTAGCTGTTCCGCAAAATGTAAGTGTTCCCGGCGATGCGTGCTCAATGGCTTGCTAACACTTTCGGTAGTACGGGACTAGCAGTGAACAGGTGTGATGATATCACGTGATAGCGTGACATACGCGTCACTCCAACTAATTTTGTTTACTTCCAAGGGTCAAACAGAACCTTTCCACACTTCCCTTTGTCGAACTCTTCGTACATCCTCCCTGCTTCACTGAATCCCACAACCTTATCAACTAAACTCACTTCTCCTCCTATTTCGCCAAATATATCTTGTCTGCGTACAAGCAGGTCCAGTGCCATCGGGAACATCGCCCGAACTGGACACCGGCCAAAATCGAGCGAGACGTTCTTGTCGTAAAGCTCTTGGCCAGTGAACGGAACCGTGGAATTGGAGTGCACCCCGACAGATGTAATGCAACCAAATGGCCTCACGAGTTCGTATGCAAGTGACAGCGCACTGTTGTTCCCAACGGCCTGTTCTTGTCAGCCACAATGTGATCACTGCAACAAACTGCAAATGTCCTCACCTCCAAAACAACGCTGCAACCAACTCCGTTACTCCACTCAGATACAATGTTCCTGCTGTCTTCGATGCTAGCGACTTGCAGGTAACCCCTCTCCTGTTCCTGGGATATTTTCGAATAGATCCTTGCAAGTTTGCTACGTCTCGCTTCATTAGGGTCAATTGCGACTAGTTTGAAGTCCAAGCCTTTAGTGTAGAAAATATCAAGGGCTGCGATGCAGGCACACTACAGAGTTCCCAATCTCTACTGACCCCATTCATGCATGAGGAACTCACCATTCCAACAGGCCCAAGCCCAATAACGGCGATCAACAAGACTGTATCATGTTGGCGCAATCCGCTTGGAGCCTGTGCGCCTTCCAGGGTAACAATGGTGGAACTGTGAGGATATGGTTGTGATGTCATCATCGGCAGACTCTTGGGGTGGTTCAAGGCCTGGAAGGCCGCAAACACACCAGTAGGAAGAATGTCACAAAGCATGAGCAGTGAGGAGTCCGCTAGCTTTGGGATAGAACGTCGCATCTCAAGTTCTTGACCCGCATAAGCAACTACGACTTCGTCCAGCCTGTATAGCGTCCCACCAGCCTTAGGGATGCGAACATACTGCGCCTGCCCTCCAGGAGTGCTTGGCGTTCCAAAGAGGCAACATTCCACACATCTACAGGTGAAGCCGAGGCGACAGAAGCTAAAATGGTTGATATATCATCGTACGTCGAGTCAGCAGAAATGTCGTCGTCATCTAACAACACCTACTGGCATTCCCCACATGAGACTGTGAAGGGGGAGATGACCTTGTCGCCAGCCTTGAGGGTAGAGTAGAGGGAAGGGCGATCACGCGACGCCGGATGAAAACTCGAACCGAGCTCTATGACTTCCCCCACAAATTCGTGCCCGCAAACACAACTGATAAAGGACATCTGCTTTCTACGACGAAACCCAAGGGGCTTCTTCGAATGACTTACGATTCTGTTAGCCCCGCGGTCCCACGATAAATGTGCAGATCACTCCCGCACAATCCAGCTAGCTATTACAATGACAATCGTGGCGTCCGAACGGCGATGTCTTACTTACTTTGACTTTGACAATCGCATCGTCTGGATGTTCGATCCTGTCGGTTTCAACGTAAATGATAGGTAAATGTGCTCGAAGAATGGAAGGTGGGATCGGGGACTAGATTTGAATAGGCTGCTGCCTAATGTCTACCCCCTGGGCCACCTCTATGTTTGAACCCAAGCCTACCTCGGGAAAGCAACCTTCTCGACGCGAATGTCATACGCAGGGGGATACCAGAGAATAGCCAGCTGATCCACAGGGGAAGACATCTTCAGGGGGGCTTGTGTGTCGTCAGAACCCAATTATGACGTGCAAGTTAGGGCGCGCACGGCTGACACTCGGTTGTTGTTGGTCACTGGGAGATTCCCAAGGCGACCAGATTGAAGAACCAAAACGGCTAGAGCCGAGACTACTTGGAACTTACAAAACAGACCCCAAGTTCATAAACAAATTCATGCGACCACAACGAAATCCGCAGTGTACTATTATACAATGCATTCTATCCCGTCTATACCAGTACAATCGTGCAGGCCGTCAACGCTTTATGTCGACATTGGCAACTTTAGCCAAAAATCGTTCGACAACTGACTTCCCGCGGCGGAGATTAGCAAGAGAAATACGTTCGTTGGGCAGATGGGCTCGGTCCTACGTTAATGCAGAATCATTAGCACTCCTTCCCACCAACTGAGCAGTAAAGATGTTACCATGCTTTGACCCAGAGGAAGGTGAAGCGCTCGACAACCAAACTCTTTCTCTAGGTTGGGTATAGAGGGTATAGACTACCGTCATGTCGTCAGAAGCAACTCGTTCGAAAAAACTGAGAACCTACCCCGCCCTCCCTTATTCGAAGTGGTTGCACTCCCCATTCTTCGTGAACAGCAGACTCAAGTGCGTTAAACCACGGACCATCCAAGTCCCCAAGCCACCAGTCGGCTGTTCGCTCAATAGTAACCTGTTTGGACGTTAGCGATGCCATCCGTCTTCGACAGGATGGAAGCCCAACCGATAACGCATTGGGAGAATTGAAAGAATTGAAAGAAGCTTGTAAATGCGACACGACGGATCGCGATACAGTCTCTAAGTCCTGATCGGGTACGATACGTAGCGAAACTTGGGCTGTAACCGTGCCGGGAATGACAGTGGAGTCTGTATATATGCGTCACTCAGTGCCAATTGTCGAAACGAATGAAAACTTACTTCCAGGTCCTGATACAGCAAGGTTATGGACGGTAAGGGACGGTTCTCGCCACCTTGATGATAGGACAGAGCCCGGGCTTCTTGTCACCTGAGACAAGAGTGTGTATAGCTGCTTTTCGTCTTCCGTCTGTTGTCTAACACTTTCATCTAAGGTTCTGATGAGTCTCGGCCGGGTATGTGAATAGGACATCCAATACGAACAAAACCCGGGAATAGCTACTTTCCTCTGACTATCTGTTAGTGTTGAAAGCAAACGAATCCTGCAAACAAGGTGAGAAGGCGGCATGCATAAGTGGTTTATGGCATACATGTCTAACATCGGTTCAACTACCGCACCACCTTCAACTCCAGAATGCTGGTCCGGAGCTCCACTTGAGATCTGCAAACTCGGGTTCACAGTAAGAAATGCCGTGTCACGTAAGTACGCACCGCAAGGGTTGCGTGCACGACGCCTCGTAAGCCGTAAGTAATACATGGTGGATACTCAGTTATCCACGTAGAATTGCTGTCAAATGTAAAGTCAGGGACAAGTACAGAGGAATGATTCACACCTTAAAAGGATTGCGTCGATGCTTCCTATCTGCGCCTGGTGAGAATAAGTGGCAGTGCAGCGGGGAAGAGAGTGAGGGAAAACCTTGTGTTTTCGTACGGTATCCATGAAGCCGGTGCTTCCTACTTCCTCCTCTCCTTCGATCAAGAAGATAAGATCCACGCCAAGGGCTCGCCTTCTGAGAAGCTCGGCAGCTGCACAAGCGATAGCGATTATTGGCCCCTTGTTATCCGTTACGCCGCGCCCATACAAGTATCCATTGCGGCCAAGGACTGTGAAAGGATCGGAATTCCAGCCATCCCTCGGTGCTGAGACAACATCGTAATGCCTGAGAAACTTCGAGTGTAAGTGATGAGTTCTTAACGAATCTTCCTCGGTGTTTATTCACCCATAGAAGAGTATCCTGGGTTTGGGTTGCTCTCCTTGAGTGCCTTGAAAAGGTTGCCAAAACAACAGGATTCCCCATTTCGCAAGTGGGTAGCTACGGAGGATAATATCAATCTTCAACGTTACAGCACTGGAATATTGTTTCCTCACTAGTGTAGACTCTGCTCCAAGTTGATGAAGACACTTTTTGAGCCACATGGCAGCTTGCCGACAATCTTCGTGGTGCAGCGGGTCTGAGCTCACGCTTGGAATAGAGACGAATGTAGACAGCGCATAAGTCAGGACGTCTGTCGCCAACGTAATATTAGAAAAATGATGATGGCGAACCATACATACCATGGTCATCATCGCCGTTCAGGTCCACAATGGAATTATCGATAAACTTTTCACTGTCGTTGGCTTCCAGAGGTACTGCTATGTCCCAAATCTGACTAACGTTGGCACAGTTGACAATATTAAATGAGACGACGTACTTTGACGAAGCCATCGTTTGCCCCAGTCACCAGCACAAAGCCATTCGCTTCGGTAGACTGAGTAATAACAGACGAAAGCACAATCCCGTCGTGTGCTTTCCAAGTTGACGTGCAGTTAAAGGAAGGAGACCAGCGCTGTGTCATCATTGGTGACGATGACCAAATTCAGTCCGGAATCGGACTGACCTGAACTTGACCGTTTGCAGAACAGGTGAACAAGTCTGAATGCATCATCGACGAGGACAAGATATCGACATTCTGGCAAAGAATAAACCTTGTCTACTGAGCCACACAATAATGACTCTTACCTCCTGCACTATAATCGTGCGTACAAGTGTCTTGGTTTCCAGGTCGAAAACCTTGACATAACCATCCTGACAACCAGCGAAGACGGTGTCACTTCTGGCTGCAAGTGATAGTACGGCACCATGAGAGCATTCGAAGGTGTGAAGAAGTTTCGGTCCGGATGACATGCAGTTCCACAGCTACAGGCAGAAGAGGATGGGCAGGAACTGCAAACGGTATTAAAATAACACACCTTAACAGTTTCGTCCCCGCTACCTGTCAAAAGTTGTTGACACCTGCCAGACGGTGAAAGAGGATCATCGGAGCCTGCTCTAGAAGACGGTACGATTGCCATGCAGTAGACATAACCATAGTGTGCAGAGTCTATGACGTTCGATGCTGGGATATCAAAAGCAGAGGCTGTGTTCACTGACGTGCCCTTCTCCGACGAGGGAGGCGAGAACGAGCCAAAATTGTTGGCAAAGAGGTCAGCAGGCTTGTGCGTGTACTGAGGATAGCTGTCAAAGAACTTGTGAACCTTGCGTGAGGGTGTCGACACGCCAGAGCTAGTCTCCTTGATTCGCTGACCGATTTGATCCTCGGAAAATCCGAACCACTGAAGTGAGGTGTTTTGGCAACCGATGTATATGGTTTGCAGACTGGGATTCCATGCCAGCGAAAAGAGATCACCTGCCCCTGTTTCTAGGTATGGATACAGGACGTAGATCTGTTCGAAACTCGTAGTGGACCATATCTGATGAATTCTTAGACCCTGAAACAATGGTGCCGATGCATACCGCGCACCCTAACTGTACTATCACCTGCAACTGGCGATGAAAGTCGGTCATGTTTGAAAGACGAACAGCCTACCCGAAGCACTAAACAACCACCGCTTCTCTTCTGCAAGCTCTAAAGCGAGTATGCTACCCGTATGACCCCGCAGACTTGTCTTGAGGGTGCAAGTTTGCTTTGACCAGACCTACAACACTGAGTACGCGTGCGACATTCGGTAGCACTCGCTAGCAACCTACAGATATATCTTGGCATTGTCCCCCAGCATATATGTGCTCGGTATCAGCCATCAAACTGAGGACAGACCTGTTCTCATCTCCCAACGAATGGACAAGAAGTGGCGACGGCAGCGATGGTATGGGTTTGCTGACAGAGGCTGCAGAGTCGAACATAAGAGAAAAACACCAGCTCTCTGGGCACATTTTGGCACATACGAGGAGGAATGGTAGCAGTAGGTGTTCCAGAGCTTACCCTTTTGTATGTATTCATTTCTTGTAAGTGGCCCGAGGAAGCGTGGATGGCACCAATCGGGTGAACAGTACCAGTAGTAAAAACGCGCGAATGAGAGAATTACAACGGCTGATACTTGCTGGCGGTCCGGGGTAAATTTGTGCAAAAGCTGCTGGGTCAAGAGTAAGTTTGGAGTAAGTACTATGGCGTAATCCGAAGTTTCAGATATACTGGGACCTCCAATGTCGAAGCAGGTGTCTTGGCGCGGGTTCGGACTGTTCGCTTGAACCTTCCACCGATCGATGGTTGCGGTCACTGTGTAACTTGAAGTACCACCGACGGCCTTGACCGGGCGCGTGGCAGATTGCGACATCGATTTGAACTCGTTGGCTTGAAACCATCACACAAAATGGTGTCAGAAACAGCGAAGTTGGTGAAAGAAAAGGTATTCTAATCCATTCCCAGGAGACTTTCCAAGGCATGCGTCTCATTGGCTTCTCCAGGGTAACGGGGCCTTTAAGGCTGGTGACTATCCCACTGCAATAGGCCATTATACCACCGCCATCCTTGCGGATGGAAATGATCCAACCTTCTACCTTAACCGTGCTGCCGCATATCTGAAACTAGGCAAGTACGTTCTTGCGTTTCTTCCGCATACTTTGCCGCGACTGATCGTCTCTGACCTCCTAGAAACGAAGATGCTGAAAGAGACAGCACGAAAGTCCTCGCGTTAAGCCCAAATAATGTAAAGGCACTCTTCAGAAGAGGACAGGCCAGACGATCTTTGAGCAACTTCGACGATGCTCGCCAAGGTGAGGATCTCACGCACTGGACGCTCGAGGGGTAAAATCATTCTTCAGACTTCAACGAGGCCCTTAGGTTGGAGCCCTCAAACATGTCCATAAAGAACGAACTTGCCGAGCTAGAGGAGGAAACACGAGAGAGACAAGGCAAGTCGGTGGTAAGAAGTTATTCGTGTCCTTGTACGTGGATTCAAACGAATTCTCTAAGCCGAGACGCCGTCGAGTACCGATCGAAATTATTGAGCCAGAGGCAGATAAGTCGCCGGTGGCGAAGGATGAGCCTTTGCTACAGCCAGTGTCATCCAGGGATCTGAGGCCTGAGACCAAGCGAGAAACCAGAGAGCAGTTACCTCCCAAGCCCCAAACATTTGCGGACGCAAAACAAGCTCGGGAATCCAAGGGCATTCGAGTCGGTGGTGGCATATTCCGACCATCCGGAAATCACACTATCGTTACGAGAACAGCGAACGAGGCCTCTCACGAGCCAAGGTCAGGCAAGGCAAATACCACGCCCGTACAGTCCCCGACGACACTTTTTGATTTTACTAAATCATGGAACTCTTTGGAAACGGACGAGGCTCGGTGGAAGCTCATGTGTGTAAGTGACAAACTTCCGACGAGATTCCGGGATCACGGACTTTTTGGCTGTCCTTTAGACGATCCCTCCATCCTCTCTTCCTGCACTGTTCCAGGCATCCCTGGAACCTGATTTGCTTAAATCGATCCTGCATACTTTCCAGGCGGTCTGCAATCCGTCTACCAGTAGCGCCGTACGGGATTACCTGACAGCCCTCATGAGAGTTCAAAGGTTTGGGACAGTGATGTTATTCATGGACAAACAGGAGCGACAACGTCTGGAATCACTTCTCCAGGAGGTGGAATCGTTGTGATCGGATGAAGCAAAATATGTGTTCATTTGCGGTTTTATCACAGTACTTCAGGCGGATGACGTAGTACTGTGGTTTGTTTGCTTCCGCTCTCCCGAGACACCAGGACTCCTGCCATTCGTCCATATATTTAGAGCCTGATCATGATGTGGCAACTGGCTGAAGTCCGGGTAAATTAATGGATGCCACCGGTGCACTTCCAGAGAATGTACCGTCAATCAAGTGTCTCCGCTGAGTCTGAGGATGCGGCCAATGAAGCGATGACTCCTGCACCAGTTCATGATCAAGGCCAGAATTCAGTCGTCGATCCGGTACTCGAGGCCTTCAAAGTCAAGCTTGCCAGTGATGGTCTGTACCAGCCTCCATCGCACCACTGCACACAGGCATCCCATGATGACACGACACTCATGTGCGTCTTCCCCTCAACCGTAGACGATTGCATAGTAGCATGACTGAAAGATTGACTCTTACCTCTTTCCCCTCACAAGGCGCTTTCTGCGGGCACGTCAATATGATTTAGCCAGCGCACAGAAACAGTTCGCCGACACAGAAGCCTGGAGGAAACGACACGACGTCGATAATCTCTACAAGGATTTTAATGCTGACGAGATGGAATCAGCACGGAGGTTCTATCCTCGTTGGACTGGTCGAAGGGACAAGGTAGTTCCTGGCCTATAAGCCTGTCATGTTGCAACACAACCAAGTTAATCTGTGTTCTTTTTCTCAGCGCGGACTTCCGGTATACGTCTTTCGATTAGCATCTCTAGACAACTCTCTGCGCAAAGAACTAGATGCCCTTTCCCCTGAACGACGTTATCAGCGTATGTATGTCACGAAATCATGTGTGGCGGTCAATGGAATCACCTAACACAATCAAGCATCGTCTTGCATGAGACGATGACGCGCTTTTCCCTCCCGCTATGTAACCATTTGCCTCATGAACCGCCCACACCCGTATCCTCTGTCACAACCATTGTAGACTTAGAAAATGTCTCACTCTCTGCGATGTGGGCACTGCGAAGCCATCTACAGCAAGCGTCTACCATGGGTACAGCGCATTATCCCGAAACACTGGATACCACAGTTATCGTTAATTCTCCTGTGTTCTTCCCCACGGTGTGGAATTGGATCAAGGTACCATACCACCGTTTTCTGTATCCAACAACACTAAAGAGGCGTCCTCAGGGTTGGTTTGATGAAGGGACCCGACGAAAGATTCATGTACTGGGCAAAAACCCAGGTGACTTTCTTCGTCAGTTAATCGCCACCGAGGACCTACCGGCAGTCTATGGAGGTGAATTGCCATGGGTCTTCGAGGATGAACCGTGCTTAGACAGAGAGTCTCTGAGGGTAGTTAAAGTGATGCCCAAGGGACCGGCTGCATTTGTAGAAGGACGAGGAGTCGTTACATTGGCATAAGGAGTGCAGTTTATTACAGGACTAGGCGACAGGGTGATATACAGTATCTTAACAATGGGGAGAAATAAAGATATGCAGGTGACAGGCAAGTCGTCCAAGCGAGGCATCAGTGCATGTACGTTAATCTAGAGCATCCTCTGGTTCCGGGGCTACTCCATCTTCGTTCCAAACATGGAGGAACTGCACACGAAATGTTAGCAGCACAATAAGGAGAAAGTGGGGGGAATATATACAGCTGTTCTATGTTTCACCAGGTCTTCTGGGAGTATGAGAGGCATTGTTGCGAATGGCAGCCGATCCCAGGATATAGGGTTTGGATGACGTTTGGTAGCTGGTTTGTCGCCAACCGCGCTCTTCTTGCCAGGAACAAATTTGCTACATTTTCTATGACGGGAAGAAAACGTTAGTGGCTATGGAAAAAGTAGTGGACGTAACTTACTCTTCCGATATTCCGTACAACGTTTTCAGGTATGTCTTGAGTAGCATGACCACGCCGATGATCACAGATGTTCTCATTATATCAACATCAAGGTCAGGAGCGGACAGTAGCATGGGCTGCCAATTTAAGACATGTGAGTCGTTGTCTACGATGCATTGAGGTGAAGTGTACGTACCGCCATGCCGTCAGGAAGAGACTGAGGCTGAGGCTCATGCAATTGGGTGAGGAGATGCGACGGAGAGACCACATCGATGATCTGCATCCCAGACGTCGATAGGATGGAGGTAAGATGTCTGATGACTGTCAGTACTTCTTCCTGGGTCTTGTAATCCAGGGTAGCAAAATTTTCAGCCATGTACCGGACAAAGTCGATGTCATTCTTGTATCCGTGTTCGGTAAGACAAGATGTGAGGGGTATGCCATGACTGTACTAACCTGCGTTGACTTCAAAGATGGAGGAATGTCGAAAGACTTCACCAGAGCCTTGATGAAATCTTGCCGGGGCGTTCTCTTCTCTCGGACTAACGAATACCATCGCTGTAGCAGTGCAGTCGGCTCTGGTTGCATGCGGTAGCCTCCATGAAATGGAAAAGAAAAAGTGAACTTGCGAATGGTGCGCATATATAAGAAACACACCTTGCACACTGTTTGGTGATATTGTCCTCTGATACTCAAATGACCGCCTTGCACTGACGATGAACCGAGCATTCAGCAGAGACATGTGCTTGCTATACAGGATGGCATGCAAATTACTCGCACGGACACTGGTACCGATGACAGGGCTTGTCTCCAGCGCAACGATAACGGGGATCGACTAGGGATGGTTCCACGTCAGGGGTAAGAATGATAATCAAGGACACAGACCTGTAATGGGTGAGCTAAACCTTGTTTCACGGTAAAGCTCAGAATCTCTATGGCCGCAGCTTGTATCTGAGGATTTGGGGATAAAGCAGCGTCGAGAATATGGGTAAGATATCGCTGCACGACTGCAGAACTGACGCTGCGAAATCACTTAGAATGTACATGGGAAAAATGTGTGTCGGACACCCACCCCGAATCAGCGAAGTCGTCGGTGTTTCCGACGAGATGTGCCATATCCACGCCGCCATCGGTTTTGCCTTGACTGGACCCTATAAATAATGATGAGAGCAGCAAACCCGCATCAAGAAAGAGAATCAACCTTTTTGTTGTTCGGTATGCTTTGCGGCCTCCGAAACCAAGAAGTCCTGCAAGATTCTGAGCAAACGACCACGACTTTCTTCATCAGGGGAGGCGAAGATAGCGTCCATAATTCCTGCTGACTGATCCAACGTCATTAACGTTGGTCGAGCCCGGAACAGGAAACCTGGAAATTAGTGAGCAGACTGGTTTCGGCGCATATGCGTAAGAGATACCCAGGCACTGCAGAATGCGCCCTTTGAGACCTGAGTCAGTATATTTTGCATAGAGTGTTAGAAGGCTATTGTAGATGTGCTCTACGGTGGGTCCCTAGTGTGTACCGATCAGACAGGTGTCTTCAACAACTGTGCATTGCTCACCTCTGAGACACTGTTTAAGTCCGATGCAAATTCTATGGTGCAATTAGACCTAGATTGCGCACAGCTAATGTCATGACTGACCGGTCCGCTCCGCACGAAGTTTATCGAAGTCACAGTGCTCTCCTAACAGGGCCACAATGAAGATAAGGATCGATAAAGTCCTTGTCTCAACTGGGGTCATTGCTTCAGTTTTGCGTGAAATGGCCTGCTGCAATCGGGCTGCAAACGGATTTGAATTTCAGGAATGTACTTCAATAAGAAAGCCAAACCGTTGCAAGACTTCAGGAGTGCGACCAGTCGATGAAAATCATGTGTGAGATGTTGCACAGACCCGCACATGCAAGCAACGCTTTCCTGTAGACACTGTCCGGAAAATTACAGGGTCGTTGACAGTGAGATGGTATAGACGCACCACTACTCCCCCGACACTGGATGGCTTGACGATCATAGGTTGGAGGACTAGTTGCAGGTCTTGGCCAAACTTTATCGCTGTTTTGGGCATGTGGGGGATGGATATACGGAATACCCTCAGTAAATAGTCGGAAACGACGAGCTCGTCAGTCTGCAATACGTGTAACTATCCAGAACGGAGATATTGACATTGAGTATGGCGTACCGAGGTCGGATTTTTCAGATATGGAAGTAGCGTCGACGCATTGCTTCCGGACAGAACAGAGGGGTGAGCTGTGGCAAAGAGGTACAGAGTCCTGACGCATGATTGTACGGTCTGAGAAGGTAGAATCAGTCGCACAAATGTTGGCATTGGGAAAACATCACTTACGAAACCTGGTAAATCGGAAGCATCCACAAGACCATCAATTAGTGCCTCGCAAATTTCAGAATACTTTGCGTGCATCAGTGGTAACTCGTTTGGACTTTGATTCGTAATGATCTTGTGCAACACATCCTCGAGAGGCGACTGCCTGTCCTTGAAGAAAGCCGATACACCCATAATCACGGACACTTTGCCCAGCAATGCCGCCTTGCCTTGTAGCTGAGTAGGGGTGGAGTGCAGTCTTGATTTAGAGGGGACAACTTGTGGGATCGAATTTTGAAACCAAAGCTCCTCTACGGTTTTGATGGCAAGATCCTTCACGGTGTCATCCTCGTCTAACATTCGTAGTACGAGTTTTGTGCTTATGTCGATGCGACGGTCCATGTCCTCGGTAACACCGTAGTATTGCTTGAGGAGTTTAATGACGCGCTTGCGCACTCCGAGACCAGTATCCTAAAAACATCAAATAAAGAAAAAATTTCTGATGAGTGTGGGGGGAGCACATACGGCTATCCGGTCAGCAATCTTTGAGTAATAATCGCCAGCCACTTCGGGTGATTCGATCATATACCTGCCGATCAGCTCAACAGCTGCGTCTCGGACTGCCGGGGAAGAATCCAATAAATGGCTCTCAATGGCGCGACGAACATTTGTCTGGTGGCTGTGTAAGTACTAAATGGCTGTCATCACAATCACTCACCATTGAAAGAATGGTAGAATCACTGGTCACAATCTGACCAAGCGCTCGAAGCGCTTTTGTACGCATGAAGACAGGTGGCGCATCAAGTGCCATCAGGACAACGTTTAATATCGGTCCAAAGGAATTCATGAGGCCTTGGACGATTCCAACTTCTTCAGCTAGAAGGTCGGCGCGGGCAGCTTCCTCTTGTGAACTCGGGGAAGGTCATCAGTGAAGAGTGCCGGCCTAGTTCTAATAGACTCACCCAACGTCGAATATGTCACTCGAATGGTCTTGCCATACACTACTCAATGCCCTCTGGAGGCGTGCACAAAACACTGCGGTCGATTGTCCATGCGAGTTTGAACCTTTGTCCTGATTGTGCAGAGTATTCTGGAGTGCTCGTAGAGCGCTCGCCAGCTCGTGACCCCAGAGAGCAGCTGTCAATTCTCGAGCACTCTGCAGTGCATTAGTTTAACAGTAGGCAGGCGACTTCTAAATTCACCTCATATGCCTGATCATCTGACGAGCGCCTCAGAAGGTGACTGGAAATAGCTTCGTGTCGGGCCAGCAACCTTTCAAAGTTCTCGATGCTCCCTGAAGAAACAATCTATAAAACACATTGAAGCAGTGTCAATACAGCACGTGAAGGCACTAATACCTCATCCAATGGAAGGGCAGTATGCTTCCCACCACGCTGCCGGACTTTGAGAGCGCTCGTACGCAGACGTGCAGCTATGACACCCAAATGGTCTAGCGCTATAGTCTTGGCCGCATTAGTATCTGTCTGTTGGGTGGTCTTGACATCATCCAGCGAGGAAACCTGAAGACAGAAGTTTCGTCATGGTCCCAAGCTCTCATGTGCATTAAACAAAACGTACCATGAACTTGCAAATAACACTCAAAATTAAACTCGCGGCAGGCCACTCCGGCCAGTAGAGTACGACGAGTAGGTCAGAAATAAGGTTATCTAGAATGACTCGATACTCCGCTTCGTTGGAATTCTTTGTTTGCTTGCCCTTGCCGGACCTGCACCTCATGTTAATATCTGGTAAACTTGCAGATACTTATAGCATGCCTTTGGGTCAAGAAGAGAATAATGGTCTTTGCGGCTGTCGTAGCAGACTCGAGACCAGATATATACAGCTGAATCTCCTGTCCGTGCATCAGTAGAGAAGCTATGCCGAAGCGTAAGTATCCTCACTTTAGTGTCATGCTCGTCGAATATGGCATCTTGAGATGTCTCATGTGAACTGTCTTGTCGCCGAAGAGCTTGGCTGTGACGAGCTTTCGCGATCTTCCGAGCTGCTATTCGAACGTCCCGGGCCGATGTCTGAACCAGCTGCAACAGTAATGCTGAAACCGTTCGTATTGACCGCCCGTCTCGCAAACTGTAGGTGAACAGTATTAATGCCAAATATCAAGTTGATTCGAAACAGACGGACCGGAACTGCCCGGCTTTCTTGTGACTATTGGACAACTTTATCAGAGACGTTAGGATCTCTTCAATGATCCACGAGCGCTGGTCCTCATGGTTCGCAAATATCTGATAAATCAATGAGCAGCTTTGTTAGACATATCGACTAGGATTGCCCTACACTGCGGATGATCGAAAGCGCGTCAAGCCGTAAACCTCTCACGGCGCTGCTACCGAGGGTGCTCAGCACAGCGTTTTCATTCCTGCCCTTCGTGTCGCCCTCCTGGGCGGATTCAACAATAAAGAATGGCCCTATGGCAATGTAAACAGCCTGGATAATGATCGCATCTGACATGATGAGGCCGTCTGCGCTGAAAAGAGAGTTGACGCGTGGCAGCGCTGCAGAGAGAGCCTGGAAAAGCTCGCCCAGTAATCTACGCAAGTCACCAGTACCAGTGTGGGTGTATCGATGAAGACATTGCAGTTGGGGTGAAACAGACGTGCCAATTCCCGAGCCCTCTACAAAAGGGTAGACAATCATCGTTAACTGGTTTTTAATAGTGCTGAGACAGGTGCTGATCAGTTCTTCCGAGTACAGCTTCAAAAATATCATAAGATTGAAGTTATAAATGTCGTAAAGTTGATACGCACCTGTTTGGTTAGTCCTTCTCCGCTTAACAGAGCAATACAGCACTCGGCGGCTAAGATACTATCTCTGGCAATCTCTAATTGCGCACCCAGAGCACGTATGTCTGAATCGGTCAAGTGCTGTTGCGACGACACTTGCGAGGTATCTCGTTGGGCGTCACCATCCTCATTGCCCGCACCGTCAACTGCTGGGTGCTTGAGACCCTTCTCGGTATGCAAAGGTAGCGAGGTATGAAAAGGGTCCAGGTCCTCTCCAGCCTTGATAGCACGCTCAAGAATCTTCATTAACCGCGAAAGCATTGGGCTTTCAATATCACCAAGCGTCACCCTTGGCTTCGCTCCATGGCCGTTCTGCACAATCTCTCGAGCAGGACGCCTAGATCTTTTCGGTGGGTGGGCAAGTTGACTGACATATTTGGTTAGTTTACGTATGAGATTATGCTGGAGCTGAGGGTGGTTGCAATCGTTCGTCAACGGGGAGAAGAATTCCTTCGGTAAATCAGCAGCTTGGAGGTCGACAGGCAAAGAATCCTCGGCTTCAAAAATGTCTTCAATCAACGTGGTAAGCTTTTCTAGCGGAGCTGTTGTGGGTGTTAGCTTGAGCTAGGTGAACTTAAACATCGAATTCACCCCGCTCATCCCTGTCGCCCGTTCGGCGAGCGGACAACTTGACGCTAGCACGTACATCATGTCGGTCCTCATCGTCATCTTCTGAATAACCTGAGCCAGCATGTTCGCCAGATGATGACTGCTTTCTTGACGGAGTTTTCCATGATGGAGAAGGGACGTTGACGTAAGCCAAAACATGTCGTGGGGTTTTAGACTCCTTCGACGGCGTTGCGCCAACAGTCTTTGGGGTGGGCGTGGACCTCTCTGGGGCAGATGTTTGTATGCGCTTAGGTGAAGGTGTACTGACATCTTCTGGAGATTTGCGTTTCCGTGGGGACGTGAAAGCTTCTGGAAGCGGAACTGGTGGCGGATTTGGCGGATGTGGTCGTGAATCTATGCTCAAGGTATCTTTACTAGGCATAGCCTGCGCGGGTGGTATAGGTTTGTTCTCAATGAGTTGGGCAGAGCGGTTGAGGAAATCCTTAACAAAGGGGCCGGACTCCTGGGGTTTGTAGACACGCTCACTCGCTTTCTTGTTAGGATTCCCAAGGGCAAAAGCAAGGGAAGAAGAGGAAGCACGTATTCCAGGCGGGGGCGGAGTTGGGTAGGCTGAAGTAGGATTAAACCGTTGGAGTACGGAATTGGCTAAAGCGGGAGCCTGGAATGATGAACTAGGAACGTTTCGATTCCATTGCATAGGGGGGACGTAGCTGGACTGGTTCATGCTAAGGACAAGAGATTAGCATCATGTAAGAATGCGGTGAGGGTCGACGTACGGTGGTCCATATGACAGTAATTTCACAGACTCATCCCTAGTGGCCTGCCAATATGCAGAGTGGGAGGCAGGAACGGAGGGATTGGACAAATAAGCAAGCTCATGCGAATACTCGACGAACGGTGAAGCAGGTTGATGGTACGACTGGTGCTGAGCGACGTAGAGATTGTTTGGGTTCGCATGCATATAAGTTGGGGGAGGTTCAACGATCGATAAGTTGCTCATATGTCGGGCGACTACGTGAATATTAACTGAACAATTTGTCAACTCAAAACCATGAAAAGTTACCATGCGCTGACGGGATTGTGGATGCTGCCGGGTAGGTGGCAAACAAGCTATGAGCGAGGTAGGCCGTGTCAGGAGCGTGTCCATGCTGTTGTAACTGTTGTACCCGACGCGGGGATGAAATGTCCTGCGGGTGACGATGACCATTCGAATGCCACTGATTTCCGTTCATCTCTACACAGACAGCCTCGACCTCGAGGACAGCGTCGGTAAACTGGCTGCTGGCTGCATGTCAGTCAGTCAATCAGTTTGGAAAGGACTGCCTACAGGAGTGACCGTGACAACGTGACATGCTACACCCAGAGTACTACGTACATACAAGGCCAGGGTCTACGTTTTTCTCTTCTTCCTCGGCCGGCCCTCCTCTGCTTCCATCTCCCGCTTGGTTTTCAGTCCAGCAACCCTCATAATATCTTTTCTCTTCTCCTTTTCCTTATCTGCCCTTTTCGCCTCCTCTTTCTCCACCTTCTTGCGGTGTGCAGCCTTCCTCTCACTCTGCTTCTCTCTCCTCCTCGCCACCTGGTCCTTCCGCAGCGCCCGAATCTGCTGCATAAGTGCAATTGCCTTCTTCTCCTCTGGCTCCATGACGACTGCACGGCGTTCCATATAAGTCTTTTTACGTTGAGGTTTCATTGCCCTTGGTTTCGAGGCGTACGGGAGGGCAGCTTGCAACTTCTTAGATACCTTGAGTGCATTGAAACGACGGGGTGCCCGCTCAATAGGTTTGTACGCCGAATTGACAGCGAGAGGCGTTTTAAGGCCTTGCTCTTTCCTCACTTCTCCCGTTAGTCGCATTCCAGACCACCGTCCCTTATCGGACAACAGTAGCGAGGTCACAGGATTGTAGAACTTGCGGGGCTGAATGGAGTACCACGCTCGCAGGAAGATGATGTCTTTAGACGCACCGTCAGCTACTTTTCAAGGGGATTCAGAAACAAAAAACAAACACACCACTCATGAGCACCTTGTCCTCAAACGTCGCTCGGAAAGCTCCATCTGGTTTGGACAATGCTTTCTTCACCTGCCCTCGAATGCCGGAGACGGTCCGAATATGAGCACCCTCGAACTTGGCAACCTCAAGAGCACTATTGAACATGTCCTTTATAAATGCCGTATTCTTGAAGATCTTAAATGGAACACCTGTAAGCTTCAGTTTCTTGACGATCTTGGTGGAACGATCGACGTCAAGCACGACACCAGTAGCCGATACCCTGAACATGGAGGTCTCGCCATCGAGGCTGTTAAAAGCACAGAAGCCAGTGTTCGGCAGAGACACTGGTCCGTAGAACGTGGCATAACAGTGCATGTGCTCAGGAGTGTACTTGAGCATGCGCATCCGAATGGAATGGTCGTCTAACGAGTAGATTGGCACCGTCTGAAAACGTCTCCAGCCAAGAGACAAGGTTAGAGGATCGTTAGTTTTCAAAGTCTTGGTAAACCATCGATGCCGTTTGATGCGGACTTGAAGGTATCCAAAGCGTTCTTCAGAGGGAAGGAGTCCTCCAACGATGATAGGGTAGTGCGGGTCAAAATGCTCTATCATTTCGCAAGGGACATTCGAGAGCTCAATACGAACGTAGGAACCTGGTCGATAGCCCTCAACCAGTGCGCGTGCTTCTGCATTAATGCCTTCGAATTCGTCACGGTTGATCTGAAGCTGACGGTTGATCTCTTCCTTTTTTTCGTCGTAAAAGTCCATCTTGGCAGCCTCCGGATCGTCGTACTGTTCATCGAATTTGCGTTTAAGCTCCGCCTTCTTGGCCGCGAGTTCTGCAGCTCGAGCGGTTTCAGCATCTTGAGGTAGCTGCTGAGAGCTCGACTCGTCAGCCTCCAGATCCTCAAAGTCACCAGCCTCCGATCCGTCCTCCTCTTCCGCAGTGACACCATCCGCAGGAGCGTGGTCACCGGTGATGAATGCAGAACGCAGAGAATCTAATGTCGACTCGTTCTCCCACTCTCGAAGACTTTCGAGCGATAGGATCTCCTTCGTTCTGTCCAGTTCATCGTCCTTCCGTTCGGATGCTCCTTTCGGGCGGAAGAAATCATCGGCGTCCGAGGGGTCCTCCTCGTGTGAACCTACGCGTTCGCCGTTGACAATTTGGCTGGGGGTGAGATTGCTCGAGTATATCGATGCCATCCAATCTTTTCTTCGCTTTCTTTGGGCATGTTCAGCAAACGCGGCCGCGGCTTTGGCGGACAAGTTCTCCTTCCACGCAGGACCTACAAGCATGTCTTCCTCTTCACCATCGCCACCATCTTCGTCTGACACATCTCCTACGTCATCCTCCAGATCCAAGGGGGGCGAATTACCCCTATTATGCCATTCTTCGTCACCCTCTCCAAGCTCGGAGTCGCTGTCGGCAAAAGCAATATCACCTCCACTTCGTTCCTTCTCTGAGGGTCCAGCGATAGGTCTCATCACCCTACGCGATGACGTACGACCCTGATCACCGCGTCCGGAGTCTGATCCAAGATCCAACTCTTCTTCTGATGTCCCTTCGGCCTTGTCTCCGTCAGAAAGGTCATCCTCTTCGGAATCATCCGTCCCCTCCTCATCCTCTTCCGTGTCATCTGCAAGACTCTCGTTGTCTTCATCATCATGGGGTTCAACCGTCAGGGGCATCGATGAGGATCCCAATAACTTTATTTGGCTACGGGAAACTGTATCCGCCAACGTAACATCGACATCTTGAAGGTTCATAACCATCTGTTCTCCCTCACCCCGTGGAACTAGAAAACGTCACGCTAAGTCCAGGCGTAGACAATTGACACCTTACCGTCGGTAGCTCCACGAGTAAAATTCCCGGGAACATTGATCCACACAGCATCTTTATCGTACATGACACCTCCGACGTCACTCATAGGTGCATGTACGAGAAGTTTCTTCTTCTCGCTGAGCTTTCGCCGCTTCTCAGAATCTGCATCAGGTAATGGACAAGGGTCCCCCAATATGTTGACAGACGTTATGGACATGTCGCCCACGCCCGGTATGTGAACTTTTGAGCTTTGTCGAAGATTGGTACCTCGAAGGTACCCATATAACGTGACGGTGCGGTCGCATTTGCCTCTCGATGCACGTATAGTTTCTCGAGGCGTAAGATCTTCAATGCGATCGGCGAGGAGGTAGGGATGGCTGTTGCGAAATATGAGAGGGCGGAACTTCATCACGCTGATGAAACGGGTAAGGTTGAGGATTTCGTTGTCAGGATATCGCCCGTTGAGGACACCAGAGAGGTAAAAGAGTTTTGCGCCCTGGTATATCTCTGTCCAAAAACGCTTCTTGATAGTTTTCTTGGTAGATTTCAGAGTAGACTGCTTCTTTATGAGATCGAGATGTGTGAGGATACCAATGACTTTTGGGAAACCGTGGGCCTGTAGGATATTGAGAAATTCGAATGCATCCTGCGGGCGAAATTAGGTTGAATGACTACATGTGAGGGCAGCCATGCGCACCATTTCGAATCCATAAGACCCATCAATCATCAGAAGAACCAGGTCGGCAACCTTGCCAATGTCAATCATTGAGTTGAGGTCATTGTTACATTCAATGAACGTCAACCGCCGTTTTTTGCCGCTAACCACTGTGATGGGGCCTTTGGCCTCCTGCGGCGTTTGCTTGGAGTATCGACGAACAAGGCTTTTGAGAAGAGTGGTCTTGCCGACTCCAGAGGGTCCTACTATGGCGACAATTACTGGCGGAGGAATGTCATCCGGAGTGCGATCAACAAGTGGGACATGGAGACGGGTTTGTTCGCGCTCGACATTTCTTCGTCCTTCTCGCTCTGCACGTCTGCCCGACTTTGGAGCAAAGGCCTAGGAAGAGCATGAGCAAGTTGGGGGGACACAGGACCACGGCATTACGCTACCTTTTCGTTGAATCCGGACTGTTTGCCTTTACCTTTTCCCTTTGTCTTTTTCTCGGCTTTGTTGCTAGGCCGATGGGTTTTGTGTATCTGACTTTCCATGACAGAGCTCAACAAAATATTAGCGGACGACCCAAGCAGCCTCGATATCACCAATAAGGAAAGTGACCCCTACACGATGTGCTTACATAACACGAAGACTGTGAACGATCACGTGACCGACGCGTAGGGACGTGCCAGCCTGGTTTTGCGAGTCCGACACCGTCGCCGCCGTGTGGCCTGTCTCGCTCCCGCTTTCTGACATTTTAACTACTCGTAGCTCGCTGTTTTTGTTTGCGTCTTCGCGATACCCTGATGTCTAGGAAGTCATCGTCCTCGCACTTTGACTTTAGTATTCCAGGCGACGAACTCGAACATCGTCGCATCCAACTCGAACACAACCTGCAAATCACCGATCTATCATTCCATCTATCATCTGTCCCAGACGAACCAACCGGTGACAATGAGTCTGTAGAATATCCAAGACATTACTCCGCACCATCCCCGTTCCCCGGGTTTGCATCATTCGAACAGCACTCCCGTGAAAACCTAGAATACGATGGCCATAGTCACCTTCACCCTTGGTCCGTGCACGACGACGACGACGGTGGTGTCAATCCTTATGGTGCAGAAACAATGTCTACTGCCGCGCATCACGCAAGCGCCGTCACGATCACCGCTGGTCTAGGGCGCAATCAACGACGGGAACCCAGTATCAGCGGTGCCGAGTATGATCCTGATCGCCCTCTTCAGGATATCATGGCTGGGATGCACACCGCCGACGCTGCTTCCCTTGCTGCTCGTTTGCGCTCTCCAAGGAGAGGTCATGATTTATCCGTTTCAGAAGAATCTGATAGGTCACAGGAGATCTCCCGCCCAAAGCTCGCCGAAACTCTGCAGCGTGTTGGATTCTCACCACGACGCCCGCGTTCACTACAGTCAAGTTTTCAGTCACCAGGTGGGGTCCAGGACACCTTGCGTCGGTATGCGGACGCCTCTCGTCGGAGTATGACACCAAAAGCAAGGAAAATCGCTGCTGTCTCCTTCGATACCACCGCGACTCCGATTCGAAGACACGTTTCTCAACCTGCAACCGTTCAGCCTCAGGTTAACGTCCAGCCTCCCACGCCATCTACCACAGCTTCCAACTTCACCAAAATGGCACGCGGACTTACAAGGGACATTCGTCATGCTCAGGACCTCTCCCAGGCTGACAATGTTGTTGACAATGAACATGCATCTCACCCGGTTTCAACTTCTCGTCAAAAGGATAACCCCTATGCGAGTGCAACAGACATGACTGGCGAACTGAACCACGTCAGTCGCGCATCCAAGAAGGCTCGAGGGCGAGTTTACCTACCTGACGTTACTGGACTGACAAACGCTGTCGTTTCTCCGGCGAAAGTCGTAATGGATCGTTATGCTGTTCGTGGACTTGGTTCCAGAGACCTTGAAGGTGGAGTATTCCATATTCACATCCGGGCATGAGAATTCCAACGACGTTGCTAGCTCGCCTTGTCACTTCCCTGAATGCGCTCCAGGTCCGACTATCGCATCTGGAGAACGAAAACAGCATTGCCAGGCGGCGTGTCAGGGAATTGGAATATGAGCTGGAGCAGTGCAAACGGGACGTGATGAGGGAACGCACACGAATTTTAGAGTCCCAGGATACTATTGATGTCAGTGCTCGGCTCCCCGGCCCCTCGACGTCGCGTGCCAAGGGTAAAGAGAGGAAAATGAAGGAGGCTGATCAATCAGCGTCCAAGTACTTTGAGGTCGTAGAGGAAAAGAAAGGTAGGTTAACCCATTCATTCCCGTGGTTTGGGACTTCACCATTTATCAGCACTCGAATCACTTATATCCACACTGAGGGCTCATCTTGCTCGTGTCACTTCCGATCTCTCCACTCAGCAGCAGTTACTAGAGGATCTCCGTCGTCTTCGCGAATCGGACGCTCTCTCCTTATCCGAGAAAACGGAGGAGATCAACCAACTCAGAATTGAAATGGAGCGACTCGCTGGAGAGCTTGAGGTTCTTCGAGGGGTCGTCGAAGAGGGCCTCAATGAGAGACGTCAGGCGAGAGAGAGCGCAGGGGAAGAAGAAGATGATGATGATGGCGTAGAGGCCACAACTGAATCGGAGCAGTCTGACGAATCCGCGACGGAACCTGCCATCGAAAGTCCCTCGCCCAATCGTATATCACGTCCGTCTACACCGGTTCCGTCTCTCCGGAGATCAGTATCCGAGACCTCTCAGCACCTTAATCGAAGTCGACCCACATCCCCTGCCTTTGCTGAGCGTTCCCGCGCGACATCGGCACTCCGGTTCGTTGACCCCGGTCAGGTCAATCCAAGATCAGCAGATTTGGAGGAGCACCACCCACGGTCTCCGGACACTTCTACTTCGTCCGGAAATGCCTCTCGAGATATGTTGGCTGCTGCATCCCATCACCCTGCAGATCGCACATCAGCCTCGGCTTCCAAACGGCGAGACTTAAGGCAACCAGTCGGGGTGGAGGATGAATTAGTGTCCGTTGTTACATCCGCTACCGAACCACCACTACAAGCTGCCAAGGGCCAACCAAACCATACCTCACAACCGCGACAAAAGGAGGGCAAATCGAAGGCTGATGACACAATACCAATTCCCCCCTTCCCCCGTATTAGTGCGGACCTGGAGCACTTATTCTTTTCCTCGCCGCGTCGTCACATTAAAGCTTGTCAAACGTGTAAGGACCCTCATTCACGATGTCATACCGAGACGGACAGACGGAAACAAAAGACCCCCGGGCGTTTTGAACATGAGAGACCAGAAAATGACGGCGGATTAGATGCAGGTGAACCTGCGGGGGGTCAACATCCTCCCACTCATGATGGTAACGCACCCGTCGAAGACGCTCCAAATATCGATGAAATTCTCGAACGCATGGATCGGAACGGTGGCGTCCTGAGACCTAGCGACGTTCCTCCTCAAACGGTGCTCGCCAGAGTCGTACGAGACCTTGAAGATGAATTCACTCACTACAAAGAGTGAGTTTCCCGCTGTGACCATTCCAGGTGTATATGTCTAATCCGACTTCATCCCACAGAATCTATCGCGAACTGGCTGAACAGTACCGGTCTATGGACTGTGCGACGCAAGCTACGAAGCGTCACATGGTTGCTGACCACCTGCGGGACGTTATCGATACTATCGAGCGCAAAGTGAGACCTGACTCTAGTCTCCTCTCTGTATGCTGATGAAGGTTGGCTTTCCAACAGGGCGATCAAATCACATCCTTGTACGGATTGTTGACCTTCAAGGATAAGCCGATTGTTAATTAGTATTCCCTTTATGACTTATTGTTTCCGTGATTTACACTACAAATCATATGGCGAGACTAGCCTTCATCTTCTCTCGTGCCGACACCGGGAAACAAAGTAATTTATGTACCTCCACAATTGGGCTCCGTCAGAATGGCACTTTCTTTCGTATGAGATATGACCCGAATAAATTATAACGCAACCCATGTTTCCCGCCCCTGCTACTGGTAACACCGCCGACCCCCATGGTGAGACCTCACCCGTATATAATTAGGTGTTCGGGGCACAGTACATAACTCAGCAACTGTCTACGGCAGACACCAGAGCGGCGAACTCTACTTACTAAATACTTGCCGCGGAGAAAGATGGGACTCCGTACGCCAACGAAGATAAAGACACGTCCGCTCACAGAACCGCACTCCCATATAAGTTACAATAAGTTACAATAGTGGCCAATCACCAGTGTGTTGATTCGTGGACTCCGCAGTAGTGATTTGTTCGTGCTTAACTTCGTGTAGACCACGACGGAACAAAAATATTATACATTTGATTTTTATTTGCCCGACTAAACCTGCCGACAGCGTGAACGGCGTTCATGCAAGGGAGAATACATGACGTATCATATCCTGTACACCCTCAATCGTCCCGGGCTCATGCCACCCAGTGAGAGCCTTTACTAATACAATTTTCTTCCCTGAGCTCTCGAACTCGTGCATAACACCGAAATTGTGTATATGGGTTCGAGTGACCAACGACTCGCGCTCCCTATCCCGCAATGTCATCTGCCCTTCGTACTCACTCCACTCCTCATTCGACCACAAGGTGACGTTGTGAGGAAGGGCGGCAAGGGGAGTTAGGTACGGCTCTAACAGGGAATCAAAGAGTGCGTCGGAATGCCAATGGGGAATGTCCCAGTCATTTTCCGAGTGGAGTATGAGCAAGGGCACTTTGACCCTCTGATCGGGAATTAGAGCACTGTTACAGACATGAAAGGCGTGCCTACCGAGATGATGGACAAGGTATTGAACTCGTGGCGAAGGGAGGACTTAAAAAGTTCTGCGTGCAACGAAGGTTAATATTGGGCACAAAGGGCTTGGCAATCAGACATACCAGCCGCACCAGGTACCATGGTCAAAGGCAGCATGACGGGGAGGAACCCGAACACGCAGTAAGTATCCACAACAGCATGCAGAGATGAGAAGGGGGATAAAAGGGCTAACCCTCTGAATTGGGTGCCATCCTCGGCCAAGGAGACTGAGAGCTTTGAGGCAACTGCTGTGCCAAGGCTGTGGCCGATGATAACGATGTCTTTTGGATTTGCGCCGTTGGTAATGAGCCAGTCCCACGCAGCACGGCTGTCGGTCATCAGACCAGTTTCGCTGGGCGTACCTTCGCTATCACCAAAACCCCGATAATCTATCGCGAGTACATTGGCGCGCACGCGAGATGAGAAACCGGAGTATTGACGAACGCGCACGTAGAAAGCGCGCGTGGCAGTGTTTCCGTGGAGGAAGAGAATGGTAGGCTGTGAAGCCAGTGCTTCATGTAGAGCATTTTCTGCCGCGTTGGGCGGCGGGGGGAAAGGCATAGACTGGTAGATGTTATCAGAGAGAATAAACCATGCACCGAGTGTATGATTATCTGGGGTAACTATCTTGATATTGGCCACCTTGCCAGCTACCCAAGAAAAAGCATCTCAGCGTCTTTCAAATCTCACCGCGTCAATGGGTCCATAACACCATCGCGGACAACGAAACAATGATTACGACTTACGTGCCATCCCGTAATTCTCGGGATTATCGTACTGTGCGAAGAGGGGGAGCTTGACAACATTCATGAATACTGCACTGAATGGGAAATTAATTTTTGAAAAGACGTAATGAAGCAGACGAGCATTACTCACTGTGACTGGATCCAAGGGATAGTCAAGAGCAGTAATAGGGCAACGTAGATGCCACCGATGACAGTGAAGTAAGTCCGAACACGTGAACGAAAGGTAGGTTTAACAACTTCGCGCGACATCTCAGCACTGAAGCCCATGCAATGACTGTACAAGTAAGTGTAGGAGGGTCCCCTCCTCGTCCAGATCTTGCACGTACCATTAAGTAGAGTAGAGGCTGTTTACCGTTATTTGTATGAATGGTGAATGCAGGAGATTCCCTGAGATCCCCTTGCACTTTGTTGTCGTGTGACCCTCAATGTGAGAGACGCCAGTAGTCTAAATCGGCTGCAGGTGTCTAATTTCAGGTCAGTCGCTGTTCCTGCTGTAGCTGGTCGGAAAACGAGTCCGATGCAGCATGTCGCTGGCGCGATGATGCTCCAAGGGTTGTCAGATTCGGAAGTTGTGGGCATCACGCCGCACAATCAACGAAGGTACCTTCCTGTGGGGTTCCGAGTCTCACCCATACCTATATCACTTGGTTGGTCTCCCCTGTTACTTGGTGCTTTGAGCCTTTGGAAGAGCCGAAGAGGTAGCCGACCCAGTACGCCACAAGCTTGAACAACTTTGTCACTGCTTAGTAAGAATAGAGTTAGACGCATGGTTTCAGCCTCATGAGTCCGGATTACTGGATCCACTGACAGCGTACGACTGCAAGTATTTGACGGGTTTCTCAGAGTCTTGCTGCGAGGTAAAGGGCCATCCCGATCGAGTGCCACCCTACCATGACCCTGGAAAGATTTTAGACTATACCGAAGTGTGGCGCCCTTCCATGCATGGCTCCAATCTAGACTCTAAGGACGAGATTGGCAAAACCAACATCAGAATTCGTGAATTCCGATAACAAGTGGCGATAAGCGATGAAATGGTGTGGGGCTTTGGGGGAAAGCCCTGAATAGCTGGAGATGGTGTCTGGGTTGTAGTCCACCAATAGCCACATAAGCTCACCCAAAGCTCAGACCTGCAAAGCTCGTTTGTCCGAACAGTCCGACGATGCCCAGCCCATGGGAGTTTGGTGCATTCCTGATTCCTGGTCCTTTCGGACTCTGCAAGCACATGTTTATCATGTTGAACTACTTACTGACAAAAGCTTCCGAAAGCAAGGGTAAGGTGGCAGGGTGGCAGGAGGCTAATAGCACGCAATATGTTTGGATGTGTTTGTCATCGGAGAGTATCAATGCCTGGCAAATTAGAGTCCTTTAGACCATCTACTGGGCACCGCATGATGTACATTTTACGGGATAACCGGACTTCCGGACTTAATATTATCTTGCTTGGAAGGTTCCTGCTGGTTTCGACCGCGCCCACAAATGCCGTGGGACCACAAAAGGTCACACATACGGCTACACTTCCCCGTCTACTCCAACATCGCTCGCCTGCTCGACCCTCCCCGAACTCACATCCGGACAGTGGATTCAACGCCAACGGCATGCGGCACATTTTCGTCGACAATCACGGCGACCGTCTGAACATATAATGGATGTTGACGGGTTGTATGGTAGGTGGCGCTTGCTGGGTGACAGGTTGGTGTGACGCATGGGCAGGTTGTAACTACAGTCCGTGTCAACAAATGATGCTAAGTAGCACTTTATATTTCCGTCCTGGCCATTGACCCTGTAGTCGTGCTACCAGCTTATGTACCTTCCCTCCTACGTTGTCTCGTGTACACCTTGCGCAACACCTCCACTTCAAGCAAAGTAGGCCGCCGCGGTGAGCAGAAGCCTCCCGAGTCGAGTAGCAATTCCACTACCCACGTCAACCGCGTCTGGCACCAAGCTCCAAAGAGTAGCCATCATTCTGTGGTCGGGTTTGATCGGACATCTCGACAGGCAATACGGTTGTTCCCTATTATGTAGTCTATCTAATAGCTGGATATCTTATCACGGCTCTCTGTGACAGAGCCGTCTCCAGGTCCAGGTACGCAAGATAAGTTATCGGCCATTCCTTTGGCATTTATAAGCACTTAGGGGCGCTTGCGAGAGGAGGCAACGCTGCGCCCTTGGAGTCAGATAGCCTTTGCTTCGTCCTAACCATACCGGTGATGTCCAGCTCATCCGACAGTAGCCTCCCTGTAGGCGTGGTGCTTCTGGTCCGCCATGGAGATCGCATGGGGTTCTATCAGGATCCCGAAACCTACACAGCAAGTGCCACGCAGATCACACCATTAGGGAACGTATGTTCCCGCTCATTCACCGAAATAAGGGTTGTTAGCGCTAACCCCACGTACCCCGTGATCAGCAACAAGAGTATCAGTTAGGAACTTACTTGAGATCCGTGTACCTAAACGAGTCTTCGCCGTCGTACATTCAGGGACTGGGTACCGGATTGTTCAATCAGTCCCAAGTTTTTGTGCAGGCAGACATCGGCGACGAAGGATATGTTATATATGATTCCTGTGTTTCATTAACCCAGGGTCTATGGCCTACGACAACGAGCAACAACATCACTCTTGCAAATGGGACTACCATCATGGCGCCCCTAAACGGTTATCAAGTAAGTTACAGCCTAGTGTCCATCCGTAAACTGTGCTCATGCATGCGTTTCGCCTCGACATAGTACGTTCCAAGTACGTGACTCAATCACAGCAGGAATAGCCGGCTTACAGGAATTGCTACTTCAGTTGATGGCATCGATCCCACTGAAAACATGTCCCTCGAAGGATTTGATAATTGCAACGTTTGCTTGTTCTATCATCTGCAGAGAAACACAAGCGCTTACTTGTAGTCTAGACGTTCAGTGCCCACACAACTGCATTCTATGATTCTCCTGAGTTCCAGGAGATGGAATCGCAGAGTGCGGCTTTCCTGCAACTTCTACCTCCGTACCTGGGCGACCGAGCCGCGACGCTGCAAAACATGGTAGGATACCACAACTTTCTCTGGTTATTTTAAAGCTAATGAGATATTGAAAAAGTGGAATGTACCTCAATTTTGATCTTTCGCACCAAGATTGTCTAATTTGGCCCCCTATATTCCTGCGATTTTACCAGGTATTCGACTATATGAACGTCAATTACATACACAACGCAACGTTTGCTGCCTCCCTTCCTCCGACTTTCCTTCCTCAAGCACGTGCGTTGGCCAATTGGCACGAGTATAACGTCTTCAGCGACGCGAGCCTCAGTGGCATCGGAAACAGTGTGTCAAGGACCCCTTTAATTCCCCTCGTATTTTGCTTGATGTTGGATCATTTTGGTGTGGTGCAGTTGCTGGTCGAACAATCATCCCAACCATTTTTGAAGCGTTCGATGCCATCCTCGATCCTGTCAACCCTGCTAAACTCTATGTTACTGCTATATCCTACAAGCCCTTTTTATCACTCTTCAATATGACGGGTGTGGCAGCTGCAAATCCAGAACTCGCTGGAATAGGTACGCCGATTCTGTCTTACCCCAGCCATCAGCTCGCACGAGCGTGTTTCCGAGAATGGGCAAGGGGGTGAAAATTTGGATTAAGTACTGACGGTGACAATGGCCTTCCATTGCGCCCTCAGTGGATTACGCTTCGGCTGTTGCGCTTGAGGTTCGACTGCCAAATGGCGATGCTACCGAAGCCACTATCCGCTTCAACTTCAAGAATGGTTCAGATCCCCAGTTCACCACATACAACTGGATGGGCGCCACCGGAGACATCAAAGTGACGTCGTTCTATGATGCGTTATCAGTACGTGCGATGAAGGCCGTTGTTTTTTGTCATCCTTTCTCACTAACGCATCGCCCTTCTATTTCCGAGTAGAGTTCGGTAGTGAACGGGACGGCGGATTGGTGCAATGTATGCCAGAACACCCAGGTTAGCAGTTGCGCTGCGCTCAATCTCGCTGCGCAACAAGCGAGGGCGGCGGCCTTATCACCCTTAAGTCCAGTTGGTGCTGGGTTCCTTGGCGCAGGAATGACGATCGTCCTGTTTGCCGTCGCGTTAAGCTCACTGCTATTCTTTGGGTTGCTGAAGTTCAAACGCCCCCTGTTCAAAGGGCGGAAGCATAGGGAAGAGGATCAAGTGGGTTATTGACAACGTCTACAGTTTTTTTGACTGATGCCCATTGCGACAGGTTGAACTAAGCAAAACACAAGCGTACGCCGATAGCGTAAATCCGCCATCGAGCGTAAGTCGTGGGCAGTGATGGGACAAATCCTTACGGAGATTCGATGAGAGAGCTCGGCGTGTCATTCTTTTTTTCATTGGAAGGGGCACAATATTAGCTCCGCGTATTATCGGTTTTCCAAGATCAATGCCGAGTGGATGAGAAGTTGTGTTGTTTTAATACTATGATAGGTGGGAATAGTTATCGCCAGAGATGGTCTTCGCCACCACTAGAGTCTTCATATAGGGACTCATCGTGGTCGGAGTCCTCGTGGAATATATCTAGTTCTACAATGAGATGAAGTCATGAAAGAAGGAACTAGTCACTTAACCGCTTCCATCGTCATCGCTCCCAGACTCCTCGTCTGGATAATCATTCTTGTAGTATTCTTCAGCTACAGGATAATAATTAATGAACCGCGACGACAACGGAAGCACTGGAATGAATACCATTAGAATCTTCATCCGCTTCATCCTCTTCCTCTGACTCCTCGGGGCTGGAAAATTCTCCATCCAGACCCAGCAGGGAGACCAGTGCTAATACATAACTTGTCATCGTTTACACACTTAAGAGTTGGTCAGGTCACGTACAGGGTGCCCACGTTCGCTGCAAGTGACCGCCACTCATCAAGACTGTACGGCCTCCTGTAAAATACGTCCCAAACATAATCGTCTGTCGCCGGTATACCCCTTTCTGCCCTTGGACTGAACTGCCAACCTTAGGGCTCACCTCGCTCACTAAGCGAAGAAAAGCATTGAATGAAGGGGACACATGACTTTAGGAGTGTGTGCGTACGCCTGAGGTAATCCTGGAGCATAGGCAGAAAAGTTCTCCATTTGCAGGTCGAGGAGTTGCGTGGCAGCCTCTTGGTCGGCAGGGACTGCATCGTACATTTTGAAGTCATTCTGAGAAGCATCTTTAGCTGAGATAACTTTGGGTCTGCGATGCAGGGTGGCATCAGCGTCCCAGGTTCGTTTCGCGATAATGAAAGCCTTGTAAAGTGGGGGTGCACTTACGGACTGGTCGGTCGTCTTCGGGAGGCAGCTCTGGTGTCTTCCTCAGCCACTCTGACAGTGTATCGACGGTTCCCCTCCTCCATCGGACGCCCCGCATCTGGGGATCTCACTTCTCGCACTGGTGAAGCTTGGCTGTTCCCGTGCGAGTCTGCTAACTTCGAAATCTGACTCTGCTCCACCACCAACCTTCTCATGAGTGACACAGCGAGACACCTAATGTGCCGTGAACAAGGCCAGAGACGAACCTGTAGATTCTGCCTAGCCTTCACATCATCCCATGCATCAGTCTCAACCGTCTGCGCAAACTGGAAAACGTCCAGGCCTCCACCGCGTGACTTTTTCCTTCGCGAGCGAGACTCAACGACTGCTCATCACAGGGATTGTGAGCGATGTCTAGAGAACACTGGCGTAGGGGTTGCAACCAATTTACCCAGCGCGTCCAGTGGCTCCTCAGTGCGCTTGCGCTTGATGCGAAGGATGGTGTAAGATGGGTGTTTGTTATCATCACTGGGCTTCAGTCCGGTGGATTGCATTTCTGTGAAACGTAGTCACTGGATGACAGATTTGGATGGAGACATGAGGAAGCCACGTGCTTCAATAATAACTGCCATTACGGTCACGTGGTCCAACTGACTCCTAGTGAAGAAACGGCTGTTTTCTAGGTCACTGATCCTGTGTTCTAAGGGTGCCCTCCCACATACTTACGCATCATTGGTATCACGCAATGCTTTTCACATCCAAAATTTATGTATCGTTAAGTGCTTCTACCTTTACGAGAAGCAGCGAACTCGGTACAGAATTCACTAACCTTACAGTGTTAGACCAACGTCCATCTCGCGAAAATTCAAAATTTTGCTAGTAATGTAATCAGCAAAATTCAAGATTCGAGACCAGCTGCCAGGTGCAATAACAAAAGCAATATGTAAGTACTCTGAAATGGCATGACGCGTCCCCCATCATTCCGTAAGAATAAAAAGTTTACGTTACTGTAACTTCTCGATTCTTCCGTGTCTTCAGGCGTCTTCGTTATCACCTACAGCGCCGGGCTTCCCGGGACTGCCTGCCATCCTCCAGGCGGCCAGAATGAGATCGACAACATCATCGATATTCTCATTATTCTTCACGCTCGTGAAAATCGTCGGGCCATCGCCCCGCATAATCTTTGAATCACGCTCCATCACTTTGAGGGACGCGTTGACGTACTCAGCAATATCGATCTGTTTTCAGTTCATTCCATTCCGTTATTCGGTTTCCGATTCATTTGAAGAATTTGGTTCGTGATCCGGGTTACATATGTGTTTTCATTAGAAGTACCGGGTACCATTTCGCGGGTGGAAAATGCAATATTGGGAAGCGGATTTGGTTAATTTTCGGATGCGAAGAATGCGAGAAGAGAAAACAAAAGCTTACCTTGTTGATGATGAGAAGGTCGGACTGCGAGATGCCCGGGCCGCCCTTCCGGGGAATCTTATCCCCTCCCTGTTGAGCCGCATGAGTATGTATTCATGTTCGCTACCGGGCGCCGTAAACAAGTATGGGGGGTTCAAAATGTTCGTGAATGCCTCCCCAATTGTACACGGAGGCGAAGAAGGCGACTGAGTGCAATAATGAAGGTAGGCACCCACTGCGACATCAATAACATAAATGATATAATCCGCCAGTTCCCTTGAGTAGTTTGCAGCGAGATTATCCCCGCCACTCTCAACGAACAAAATCTGGCAGCCGTACTTCTCCTGGAGAGTCTCGAGTGCACCGGCGTTGGCGCTTATGTCCTCACGGATTGCGGCATGCGGACAGCCACCAGTCTCAATTGCAAGGATTCGCGACGGAGGTAGGGCTTTGTTACGGATGAGGAATTCTTGGTCTTCGCGCGTAAAAATATCATTCGTTACGGTAGCTACCGGGAAAATGGCGTTGGGAGAGAGGACGAAAGCCGCGGAATCAGGTAGTGTGATGTTAGTACGCACCAATGTTGTATTCCTTGCGCAGTCGCTTGCATAACGCGAGCGTGAGAGCAGTCTTACCAGAACCTACCGGGCTATGCAGGCGAATAGATGGGAGCGTAGTGAATGAGCCTATCAGATTTCGATCTATTAAAAGCAAAGATGGAAAAACCGGAAGACCCAAAATCCAATCCACTAGTCCGTATTAGAACGGCAGGTTCACAAAAATAACGAATGATACGGTAGTCACAAGTACTCACCCACCAATCCCAACGGTGAATCCCCTCTCTTCGAAGTTCCTCGAAGAGTAGTCAGGGAGATCCCGATCGGAGAATTTTCCTGGAAGATGCCAGAATGCGATGAGGACAACCAGCGGTGGAATGGCAAAAGCGAAGCCAATCATACGCGGGTGATCAACCAACTGGTTTACACATTCAAGAAGAGAACGCACCAGGATGGTCGAGGTGCTCATGCGTGTGTCCGTGCTCCCCTCCGTGGTCATGAACCACACCGCCCCTTTCATGAGAGTGCGAAGCTGAGGGCTGAGCCCCGGCGATGGCACTCATGTTGTTAATGAACTGGACGCTCATAGTAAATGGGTAGCCTCGAGTTGCTGGTTAGCAGCTACACAACTGTGGTTGCGAAGACAGAGATAAGGCAGTGGTAGATAAGATCATCCTAGAGTCACACGATCAAGCTGGATGATGCTGTTTACGTGTGTGACGAGGACGACGAGTGAATGAAGCGCACGTCCGCCAGTCTTGTGTCGTATTCGAGCTCAAGCTCAGACGAGTCAGACGGTACCAAACCCACCCGTCGTCGCTCTTGCAAGCCAGGGCCACCGGCAGAATTAGCCACAGCTGGCCCTTCTGCCAAGAGGCGGTAGGTATTCCGTCCTCGTTGAAACTTGACTGACAACACGCAGAAAACTCCCACCACTCGCAGCTTCTCTTGCACCTCCAGTTCCGGCGGATGACCCCGCAAAGCACCAAGGCCGCATTCGCAGCTTTCCCCACGTAGAGGGTCAGTATGCCACATACGTATATGTCCCACTTGTTCTGGCTCCTGGTGAAGCGCTATACGACCTCGTAACCGAGGTGATATCCACGGCAAAGAAAGAGGTAAAAGGGTTGTGGGGAGTCGGGGAAGCGGAAAAGGAAGACGTGCAAAGACAAAAACATGAGTGCGAGGACAGGGATGAAAATAAGAGCATGGATAGAGGTGAGAGGAAGAATGCCAAACTCGAACTACACATTTCGCTTTCCCGCCCAATCTTCCTCCGCGCTCACCAACGGGAAGACTTCAAGAGGGCAGTGAAAAAGATTGCAGAGTCGGTTTCACGGTAAGCGCGTTTCCGCCAGCGTTCCCTACTTCCTTCTCTTGTACTCCTTATAGTCTTGTCCTGGAGTAGGGCCTCATGGTCATTTCAGGTTCAGCGCATCGTTCTCAACTTTCTCAGAGCTTACGAATGATGAACGTACGCGAACGTTTCTGACTATGGAGGTTGGCGCCGGGCACGCCGAGGTGTGTAATCTGTCTGACTTTCCCCCCTGCTCCAGGATTTCTCGTCTATGTCCTTCATATACCCTTCATCCGCTCTCTAGTCTACCATCCTTCCGCTGACGAAAGTATTACGATACCTCACATAGTTTTGCCAAATTCTCAAGTTCCTCGTGCCTACACTCCGGTCGCTCCGCCAGAAAGAGTTCTACGGAGACCCAAAGTTCCACGCATCGATTGCCTGGGCTCTCTTGGACTGCTCAAGGACTACGACACCCCTACCCTCCACGTCAGCTACGCCAGACACTGCGCGGTCTTCTTCTGTGCCACTACAAGTGTCGCAGTTGCTGCGAGTCTCACAAGAGCGTCCCCCTTTGGAAATGGTAACGAGTGCTTCTGGGTTACCCTCCCAATCTCGCATTCCTTCTAACACCCCGACACCCTCTGACTCGATGTCCACGGTCGACCTAGACCGCTTCCCTCGCATCCCGCACCTTCCACCTACACTGGTATCCACACTGAACGCTACCTATGCTCCCAGGCTCTCGGCAGCTCGCACGGGTGGATTCTTAGCGGACAAAATTGCTGTCAGGATTGGGAAGGAAGTTGCGGTGTGGTGTTTGAGTGGAATCGGACAGGCAGTTTAAAAGCTCCTGTGGGGCTCGGTGTAGTGGTTGAGAGAGAAGTACTATGTTATTCGTGTCCTGGCTCCGGAGGGGCACTTTTCACAAAGGAGGGGGAGCCTGGACTACGTAGAACATCCTTGGCCTAGTATGGCTTAGGAAATTCACTGCATTTGGTCCGGTTTGGGCGTCGCGCAGTCGGACGTACTCTGGCGAAGTACCCCGTGCAATACTTAGGCAAACTAGATATATTGCAATACGTGCTTCGGAACTTGGTGTCGAGAAGTGGTTTCCACTGGCGATTCACCCATGTTGCAATCTTCAGAACCCAGAGGACAACCCATCAAATGTGATTTGGATCGTTAAGCAGGACTCACGACAAGTGCGACATTCCGCCCACTCCCTGTAGCCTGATCGAACAAATTGACCATCTCGATTGTCATGTTCCCGTTCCGCACCGTTATCCTCCCTTCCTCATCCACTCTATATTTCCCTCTGACAACTCCCAACTCCCCTCGTATCCACTCGTACCTATCTTGCAGAATTAGGCTCTCGATCAGTGGCCCAAGTATGCACCTCAACACATGTACAACCTCCAACCGACTCTCCATCCGTAGTCGTTTAAAGATGCCTTCCTCGTCGCCGCTGTCGTTATTGTGATTTAGAATCCAAGGCAGCAGCCGGTCCCCCGATGCCATTCCCTCCGAGTATTGACGAGTAAGATCGGGGATGCCAATACCTAGTTTGGTCGTCGCGCTGACGAGAAAGGTGCTCCAGTCTGCGTATGAAGCATCATTTAACTTGCCCAATCTCCTGTTCTCAGGTGTTTCTCCAAGGCCTAGTCGCGCCATCGACCCTTGGGCATCTTCGCGGCTCATGGTATCTTGGGTATCGGGTGATTCCTTCTTGCACTTACCAGTAAGCTGCATTACGGGTTGCAATAACGCCCGATACACGACTTTTCGGACGGCAAGACGAGCAGTCTTACCTGCTCGCTCTGTCCTGAACCAGTGGGCGGGCACCTGAGTTGCTAAGTGCAGTGCCGCTATCGGGAGAGTCGGACGTGGGGATAGTGAGAGTAGGGGTTCCGACAGGGGAAAGTCTGCACGATGTTAGACGCCCGTGTAATCGTAGCTATGCAGTGAAGGAAACGTCGCATACCAGAGGGGGAGATGAGGTTGTAGCAGCAACCTACGATTACCAGCGAATGGGGTTCCCACCAGCGTTCACATTCGACTTTATTGTGATGTGATAAGAAGGTACGAAGAACATCGATAGTGAGGGACCCGCATGCGTGCAGGGCGACGAACATGATCGGGATCGGGTCTCGGGTCGAAGCAAAGGTGTTGGACGCGCTGCTCAGGAGCCAATCTTGGATTGCCGCTTCTAGGGATGTCGGCTGGATGTGGACGGTCCGGTGAGTAAGCGATCCTTTTCTATGAGAGCTTGGAGTTGTCTGTGAGGGGCATGCATTGACGTCGGGACTAGCAGTGCTCGCGTGCCTCTGTGCGTTGTTGCGACGCTGCTCGTGCGCTCTTCGGAGGGCATCCTTGATTTTCCAGTCGTTAGCACCAGACGTTTGATTTTCGTTGTTGTCGAGAGCAAGAACGTGCAGGCCCTGTTCCTCCAGGGCCCTTGAAAGATACCCCTTGTGTGATTACAGACAATGGGTCTCACTACTGGGCAAGTCCCCGTACCTGTCCTGATCCTACATCAACAACATGCTGGACGTTTCGGCAACGGGCCCCATCACGGTTGAGGAGGGTATGAACGAATGTCGCCATGCGGGTGACCTCGTGTTCCTTCTTGGGCGACATCCCGAACGACGAGGGTGACCGTCCCCTAGTTTTGGGTGGCATGTGGGGAGACTGGGCTGGCCAGGCACACAGAGCAGGTTACCACCTGGCGACGACTGCAGACGGAAACGAACCTGGAACAGGGACGGAAAGAGGCTCCCGGTCAAGTTGTAAATTGCGCACTGTATCGATCAGGAGACGAAGTTCTGCAGGAATCTGATAGCAACGATCATTAGTACAGTGCCCAGAAGATTGGTCTGGAATCGACCCACGGATTCCGAGATCTCCAGCCTCCCATTCTCAGCTGGGCTTTCAATGGGACGACAATAGTACGACAACAACTGCTGCCATTTTGGAGGTTCCTGGTCGTACTCAGCTGCCCAGCCCCACCATGAAGACCACAGATCTGGTGTGCGACCATCCAAAGTCACTTGGTTTGGGTGCGTCGTCAGTAGCGACGTGACCAGAGGTGACGAAATTCTGTCATAAATCTCCAACGTGCGCGCAACCATGCTGAACGTCAGCCTATCCGCGAAGAGGAGTATTGTTACCGGGGAGGGTAGCAGCTTCTTGCAACCGAAAATGAAAAACTTTTGATTGGTGCCCGAGACCACCGAGCGTGGAGGGGAGCTGGCATGGTGACCGCTGGCACTCAAGATGTTCCCCGTCATTGCAACACCACAATTTAACCCGGGTCTTCTCATGAAGACACCCGTTGGTTTCGCTACCTTCTCACTTGGCCCATGTTTTTCACCGACGCACACCTTCTAACATGTCTCGCCGTCGGCGTCCTTGTCGCCGTTGCGTACGTCCTCAGAGATCTTATCGTCCTCCTTGCAACGCAGTACCTTTCCCCCCTCAGAGCACTGCGCTCTCCACCTTCGCCATCTTTCTTGTTTGGAAATCTTCGCGAAATGTACCAGCAAGAAAACACTGGCCTCCTGTTTGATTGGGAGGACGCCTACGGCCACACATACGCCTATAGGGGATTCCTTGGCGGTTACCGTCTCATCACAACTGATCTTACAGCTATAGCACATATCCTGGCCCACCCAGAGCGTTTTCAGAAGCCGGATTTCGTCAGGGAAAACCTGGCAGCTATGGGTGCTGGTTCCGAAAGTGTTCTCACCACGGAGGGCAATGTCCACGCCAGGCAGGTGCGTACCTTCTCAATGGCCTGGCATTTCTCGTCTCACAATCCCTGCAGCGCAGGATACTAGTGAGTCCAATTTTCCACTCTCATTCGCTTGTTATGCTGCGTCTTTGGCCGCTATCACTCGATATCTCCTTCTGGAATCCTCACATGTCGCATTGGTTCCTCACGTTGCCGTCCATCAGGCACCTGCGTTTACAGCAGCACATATCAGGATGCTCCACCCCATTTTTTGGGACAAGGCTGCGGAGGTAAGCTCCGGCCTCGTGTGTACAAATTAATATCTATTCAAGGTTTAATTATCTCATGCTTTCCGGATACGATCGTGCCCAGCTACTTGAACGATGGAAACATCTCGCCAACGACCGGAGGGAACTATGTCCATCGATAGATGTCCTCCCTTGGTTGTCCAAAGCTACGCTCGATGTTATCGGGCTCGCTGGTAGGTTTCCTTTGCACTCGTGTCGAACTGCATTTAGCTCGCGAAGTCGTGCATTTTGGGTAAGCTAACGTTAGGCTCATTAACCAGGATTTGGTTATCAATTTAACGCACTGGCCGGCGAGAATGATGAGCTCGCCGACGCGTACCATCTAATATTTTCTACTGCGAGGAAACTTGCGCTGCGCACTATCCTTGAAACGTGGATACCAGTTGTTGCGCAAATTCGTAAGTGGTACATTTCCGACGGTCGGTCCTATCAATTCATTAGAGGAGCAGCGCCCGCAGTCTGAAGCGATGAATTGGGCGCGTGCCCACCTTACTCGTATCGGCCTCAAGCTGATTGAGGAGCGCAAATCGATGATGGCTGCCGAGATGGGCAAGGATGGACCATACCAGAACATACCGGAATACCTCAGACAGACTCGGCTCCAGGACTTGCTTAGCGTTCTTGGTGGGTAGTGCCTGGCTGTGAGAAGGCCAAACCTGACCTCCTGTAATATATTCTATGCTAATGCCGATGGAAAGCAGTGCAATCCAATATGGCTTCGTTTACTTCGCAACGCATGACAACACCAGAGGTTCTCTGTCAGATCTCGACGTTCCTTATTGCAGGTTATGAAACAACGGCTTCGGCGCTCACGTGGTGCCTTTATGCCTTGGCACATAATCCTATAGCGCAGCATCGCCTGCGCGCTGCACTCTGGACAATTCCAAGAGACTCTCCCACCCTCGATGAGGATGTTGCGAAACTCGAGCAGCTCGACTGGGTCGTACGTGAAGCTCTCAGGCTCCATGCACCTGTGACTTGGACTATGAGAGTAGCGATGGAGGTGGATAATGTGCCCGTTAATGACCCATTCACAGATCGGTGGGGTGCGGTGCGCAATAGCGTGAGGGTGAATCAAGGGGATATCATAACAGTCCCAATTCAGGCGATCAATAAGAGTAAAAAGATCTGGGGAGAGGACGCTCAGTCGTTTAGGTACGTGCTCTCGTGCGTTGTCTTGCCGTTGACCAGATCGAGGATCGTTGGGGACAGGCCGGATAGATGGCGGAATCCCCCGGAGAGTATCAAGAACGGGCTCTGGTCAAACATGTTAACCTTCCTGGGCGGCAGTCGTGGGTGTATCGGGTATCGGTTTGCCCTTGCAGAGTAAGCAGTTGCTCTTGTTTACCCTCCAACTTTCTTTGCGCATTGCCGTGAGCCCTGAGGCCTGGTGCTATTTTGATTCACAATAGGGCACACATTCCTTCTGCTCCTGGCTGTGTTTGTCTCCCTAGCTCCATTGAGCCACCGCACACCCTCTGCCTGCCTTGTAGTGCTTCTTCACCAATTTGTAATAGAAGGTGGGCATGTGTTGGTCAGGGAGGCAGTAAACGTGAGGGGTTGTGCTGCGTTCACACGATGTGCTACCTTTCCAGGGAGCGCCAGTTTCAGATCCCTTCGGACGCCGTTTGGTTATGTTCATTTGGATGCATGCCGTTTTTTTTTTTTAGTTTATGCAAGTGGTTGCACCAAAAAATTCTTTCTAGCGCAGGCGCGAGCACTACATCACACGGGGAGGACGCTTCCTATGTGATTTCCGCATGTCGCGTTGTGATCAATGATGTCCCTGGCAGTAATAGGACATGTGGACTCACTTCCTTTACTTCTGTGCGCTTCCGTCGTCTTCCCTTGACATGTCTTCGTCCTCAGTGTACTTTCCCCATTTGAGATGCCGTTGTGATGATTAGCAGCTCGCCTCCCCCCCCTCCTCCAATCCGATACTTACCCGAGTTTACTAGGATTAAAATTTTTCTGTATACTCTCGTGCGCAACCTCGAGTTTTCTGCCGACGAAGGGGTGGTTATCGAGAAGGTGTTCAAGTGAGTATGTAATTCTTTTGTTGTTCTAGCGCCACATTCCCTATCTTTTTAAGTGCTTCCCTTTTGATGTTCTCTGCATAACCCGTGTTCGGTACTTTTTCTTGCTCTGTTTCATCATGCGAGAAGCCGGACTTTTTTTCTTTTTGATTCCAATTCCGGATGCGTGCGGACAGGGGGCAGGCTCTGTGGGCGCTCTGCATCATGATATAACACTCAGCTAACAAGCACTTCGTCCTCCTCCCTTCTCCCCTCGCCTATCTTCACGTGATTCTAGCATTGTTGCAAGACCGATTGCCAAGCCAGCCAATCCAGGTACCACCACACCCGCCAACACTGGACCGACTACGACGTCCGCCTCACCTCCTAATATGATGCCTCTTCTTATCCGACCCGTTGGGGCGTTCAATGATACCGGAGATGCTGCGGATTTCCCGGATGGTAATCACGGAGAGATGCCGTTGTTCTAATACACCTATCGATTCCGTTCCCAGCCACCCATCGCTTCCAGTCCCATCGTACACGGCGACTTCGAACCGCCCCACCCCTGAACAGGGTCACTCGGCAGGGTCTACAAAAGGTAATCCATTTGGTTGGGCATCAAATTCCCAATCCATTTGAGCATTTTCTTCATCGTGGAAGCGGTGCAGAAAGCCAGTGGTAAGAACGACCGCACTTTGTGTATTCCCGACCACTACATCCGCAGATTGATTATCTTGTCTCAACCTTAAATTCATAAATAAATGTAGACTGTAATCTTGGAGAGCTTCTTTACATTCTTGAGTGGGGAAGCCATGAGCCTCCCTTACGAGTTCTCATTCTTAACGAGAAGTTACTCCTTGCGGACGTTCGTGGTCAGTATGATTTAGCAAGTCGCGTACCTGTGACACACTTAGGTCATTCATAATTGTTGCATGCGACAGCCTTCACGTAGCCTTAACCCTTAACCTCCAGGAATGTACTGTGAGGCACTTATACGGTTTAATAAGTGAGGATACCAATCTACCAAGATGGATAAGCCGTGCAGCTTAGGATTGCTAGGATTGGGGTCATGATTGCAAACTAAAACCAAAGCTTGGCGGTTTTGGAGATGCGCTAAACCCTACTAGACTCTCTGTGTATCCCGTACGCCGCCGGAAATGGTGAATGATGGGAGACTAAGGAACGTTGCGAGTGCAACTGCGGCCTGCATAGGGTGAAAAGAGCTCGTGTATAGTTCCAAAGAACGAGCACTCGCTTGTGGGAGAAAAGAACTCATGGCACAACCCAGCTGGGGCTGTGGGTGTCCACGCGGCACATGATGGGGATGTATAATCAAGAATTTTGCCACTTACAAAGACCCTGATGGTATGTGAAAACTGGGCCCCCAGTGGCGAGAATGTTGTTATTTATGTTGCGCAATCCAAGAACGGACCAAAAGGTAACGCCCGCATGAAGTAGGTAACGAAAGTGGGTTCACGGTACGCACAGTATATGTACGAATGGAAAAGGCAACCCGAGCAAGGAATGAGAAGCACCCTAAGCAAGCGACAGTAAGCGCAATGCCAATGTTTCTTGGTGGGCTGACTCTCCTCAGTCCGTTACACCGACGAAACTTACATTTCGACACCTGTTCATGTGCTCAAACCACTGCATAAGAAGTAATCCAGGCTCGAGCACTTGGTAAAATGGGAGCGACGCGACGCTCGTGGGTAGCTAGGAGCAAGATTGAACCGTGGACGCGTGGTGTGCTTTGTCATGCGGGCAAGTACTTCGTTCATGTGCAGTCTGCCCCTTTCTTTACCTAGGAAACCTGCCAGAAACGATTTTGAATACCTCCAGGTCCACTCCAGGGATGCAGAGAAGCCCACTAGACAATGGCAAACCTTAGGTTCTGAAGGCGCTGCCGCTATTAACACTTCGTTCTGGAGATCAAACACGGGACCGGACAGATGGCATGTTGGTACCTATTACCATACTGCTGGGGAACGTTCTGCCAAGGATCGTCACGCGACCGTGTCGTTGGACAGCCAGGAGAAGATAACTGTCTGGGAACCCTGGGTCATGAAAGTTCACAGACTTACCATGGTCGGTAAGTTGGATCCTTACAAGAGGGCCGCCAAGTGCGTCATAGCAGCGCCGCTGCCTCCATAAGTCCCGGCAACCTACGTCGCACTGTACGCATCAAGGCAGGGGAGGCACTACACCATATATGTGCTGTAGGTAGACAGCCATGTTGATGGGAGCCAGGTCGATGGAGATACGCAAGGGACTCAGGTAGCCATCGCAACAATACTGCAGCCGAAGTTACTACGGATCTACTTCGAAAAATATAAAAAGCACATACTGAAACGCAAATTTGAGACTCGGATGTGAACTTTGCGGGACAAGCACATGGCATAAAGCATATTTAGTCAACTTGTTAGAAGGTTGCCCGAGAATCGGATTGTGGTAAGAAGATATGCAAAAGCATAAGGTGTGCACGATCGTTCCAAGGCTTGCCGTTGAGCGGCAGTGGCTCCAGCCAATTTCCAAACGCTTGCTGGGGACAATTCAGCAGGGACAGGTTCAAGGTACGACGAATCTTGTGGCGCTGTTCCGCGGTCCGTAGCTACCCGGAGGGAACTAGTACTAAAATGTACATAATCCCCGCACGTGATGACGTTGACTTGAGAGGCTTATCACAGGTTGTTTCGACCGTCTGGAAAATAATGGACAGAAGCTATTCCAACTCACTTATTAACCTCTCATGCGGAGAATCATACAATGATTGTGTGTTTCCCTGGTGTTGTAGTTCGACACCTTACAAAAGAGGGAAATTTAGCAGCACAACGGGGATTGAAATATTCAAAAAAGTTAGCCGATCAAGTGTTATGTCGTGGGAACAATCGCAAAGGTGTGTTCTTAGACATATTTTTGTGTGCTAAGTCTAAATGTGGCTTCGGTTTTGTTCAAAACCAGACCGGTGGGCTGGGGTGAAGTTGGAGCCGCCAAGGCTATGAAAATTTCGGAACTACCTGCATGCTGGTCCATCGCCCGACTGCGTTCGGATGTCGCCAGCAATTTGGGGGCTATTTTCAACCTATTCTAGCTACGATCTTCGGCTCCCCACATCACTTTTCTGGACCGAACCTACCCCTGAATGTGAAATGAGGGTTTAGTAGCTATACAAACTCCTTGGCGCTGCACTTAGCAGACGGCGCCACATCAATATGTGCGCACCAGTGGGGGCTTCTAATACAAGACTAGTCGCAGTTTGTTATTTGCTGTAGATTCGATCAAACGTTCAGCAAGTCGAATAAGTATGTATTAGCCCCGAGTTGAGGAGCCGTAAGTACATAACTTGGAATGTTTCGCTCCAGGGACGCCATCACAACCACAGGAAAACACATAAGTGCCCGAGCTGGTTGACAGTCGGGACATTCATGATTGGCCCATCGGTCGATCGATCTGAAGGCCGGGCCAATCACACGGAGGCCTGCCATATATGGGAAGTGTCAAGTCACCGCGAAGAGTTTGTCAAACCGAGGTCATCCGAATCACCGAACGAAGCACGTGAGCCACACAACGCCAGCATCATCATGACATCGCACCATCGTGGCAACCTCACAGGCGCCCCCACAGAACATTCAACGGATCCATACAACAATACCGATGACTTCCGGTGCTGAAGGAGATGGCGCGCACAGAAACTTGAAACTGGGTCGCGAGTTCGATAAGTGGCGAGGCAGGTTCCACTGCTAAATCGTAGAACACGCTCCCGGCGTCTATAAGCAATTTTCCCACCACCTAACTTATAACCAACTCACAGGAGAATTTCAGGACCAAACAGCAACAGCTTCAGGGCTCCTCAGGGCCGCCCCGCATGTCGGAGTAATGGTGACTCCGCCACCAAGTATTCAGAAAAGGTTAAAGAGGATTGTCGTTGGCCGAATTAATCATCATCATATCAGGGGCCGCCAGACATTTTTTTTCTTGGGATCAGACAGCTTCATCAGAATCAGAAAATGCTGACCGAAGAACTTTCTAATACGCTCCATTGACGTTAGAATCCGACCCCCTGTGGTTTTGTCCAAGGGAAAGGTAAATCAGGTCCACATCCCTGTTCAATCCCATGGGCCGCCACTCCGAGGATCGATCACCAGTGGTATACAACGACACGGCAGACATGGATTATATAGCACTATTAACCTGGACAGCTGATCGCGATGCGGTCCGCACCCAGCCACCGGGAGATTATGGTGAGTTGAACATCTGGGCGGTCACAAATGGCGCATTATCAAGGAGTATGCCAAATGAGGCTGCTGTGAACCTAGGCACGAACTTTACACCGATACTCACAGTAAGTACGTATGCACTCGAGCGGGCAACTAAACCCACCATCGAAATTTGAGCAAAATGGTGGCCCAGCCCCTCAGCGAGAGGAACCGACAGATGCGGCAGTCGCAGCGTTGGCCGAGGTTCGCTCGCTGCTCCGTTTGCCGAAAAGCCCAAGAATAGGTAGTATCTGGCCGTTATCGGTGCCTTTATGGCTGAGACCGGCAACTTAACTCTGGGGGAGGAATGATTGGACCTATCAGGAGCTATTGGTAGGCTGCAAAATATGGCGTGGAGGAATGAAGTGATGGCGGTGAAGCTCATGTGAAGACGCTATACCAGGAGTTGGCAACCACTGGGCGGACCGCGATCGATCGGGGAGCTCGCGATCTAAGAATATTATCAAAATCGACCGTAAAAAAGGTGACCAAAGTCTGGCGAACACGATCGAATAAGGGCCACCATCGTCGCTCAGGCTGACTTTTTTTCTGATCAAGGGCGTTGAACCAAGCTTTAGTTGTGGCTGCTGCCAAGAAGGGGGGAGGGAGGGGTAATAACAAAGTGGCAAAGGAGAGCCCGAGAAACGTGCTTAGTAGCTCCGATCACTAGCACTCGCCTGCAACGATTCATTGCCAATAGTAACAGCCATCCCAGTCTGCCCAGAGGCGCTGCTCCGCGGTCCCCCCATTTTCGGAAATGAGGGCGGATTGAAATGCGGCAGTCTGTCGTGTACCGATCATGGCTGCGCCCCCTGCGCTATGCAGGTATATGCCCCATGGCTGTCGTCGTCGAGGTCCATACAGCTGTGATGCGGTTCCCTCTCGACTGAGCCAACATTAGTGATATATGGCTTAGATATTAATCAAGTAGGTCCTTAGGCGCTCGGCGCCCACTACAGCATGTAGCATCGTCGGCACCCTGATTTAGTGTCGTTACTGTTCACTTTCACGCGAAGGAAATTGATCACCATCGGTCCATCGGGAGTGAAGAAAAGTATTCGGTATTAGTTGTACACAAATCCAAACGAGGTGTGTTAGAAGGAATGAACGAAGAGGGGTCGAGCTAATAAAAAAGTATAATAACTAACATCGTAATAGACTACACTGTGGGTCAGATTTCTTTTGTTTTTGTCGCGCATTGCCCCTCGTGTCGAGTGTGGACCAAGGCCGGCAGATTACATTCATCTCCGCACGGTCCCGTTCGCGTGCCAGATACAGACAACACCCTGAGCCCTAGTGCCCATCGTAGTAAAAGTCCGATTCCAGCCGTGGCTGCACACAAGTCACGGGAGCGTCTTCAATTCGCCCCCCACCCCCACGGCCGCGGGCATGGGGCAATCGGGTAAAGACGGCCGCCACGTAAACATCGATAAGGTTCGAGCGACAAGGGGAAGAAACAAACTCAAGCACGAGGACTTAACCACGCCCCGCCTCTGCCATTTCGGCTGGCTAAAGTCAGACAATGACCTTTACGTCTCGCCGTAGTAACCATGTGCGTGATCCCCAGGTGCCAACCGGCTATCGGAACCATGTGACGCGCTCTGGAGGTAGCCTGGTGGGATGAGGGGTGGATGCTGCGCAGCATGATGCGACGCATGTGAGGGATGGTGTAGTGGTGGCAGCGCATGTGAATGAGACGGTGAATATAGTGATGACCCATGATGGTTTCCGCCGCCACCTGTACCATTCAGTGCGTGCGAGTTGAATGGGTGGTTACTGGGGGAGAGTGATGCGGGTGAAGACATGGGCACCCCAGATGGAATGTAGTGACCGCCGCCGCCGCCCCCTTGGCCGGAATGATGGCTGTGCCCACCGCCTCCAGCATACCCCATTGCAAGCCTCGGCCCAGTCGTGCCGAAATCCTGTCCGCCCCCTAGTACCCCGGGACTTCCTCCGCTGTACTGGTGCGAGGAACGTCCCGGCATAGCCCCAAGGAGATGGCGACTCGATCCCACGTAATCTGGCGCGTTGAGTGAAGGTCCACCTACGCCCCCGCCGATGGCCTGCAAAGACATCGGATGGTATAGTTGGAGGCTGTCTGCTGGCATAGAGGCCCTCCTGGCGAGCGGCTCTAGCGCCGAGCTAGGAGGTACCGTCCGTCCTTGGGGCGGGTAGGGTGCAGAAGTTGTCGGACCTTGCGCGGCTTTGTGCGCAGGGGCAAGGATACGACGCCGAGCCTGTGTAGATTGGATCAGATCCTGCGGGCTGGTGTCAGGCAAGGACGAGACGACGCACATTAATCATCCAATTCGAGACTTGGCTCATACTAAGACCCGTGGCATGACAAAGCTGTTTCTTCTCTTCCTCGCTTGGATACGGATGGTCTGAATGACGATGCAACCAGGCTTTCAGATAGTCAGTTGTCTCTTTGGGCAATTTGCCTCGCTTCCTCGTGGGTCGGTCGACGAGTGTCGAGGGAGCGGGGGCTTGCTGGGGAGAACGTGTTGGCGACGAGGTCGACGGTTGGGTGGATGTGGCATTCCCTGCGGCAGGAGGCTGCTGAGTGTTGGAAAGTGAGCTAGACGTAGTATTGTAAGGATTGGGGGGCAATACGAAATCTTGATGGTTAGGGAAAGACCACTCGTCTGACTTGGGCGCAGATGATGTGAGGTATGCTCTACGGTCTTGCTGACCAGCTAGGCGGTCGGTATTAGGATACATTTGAGGCTGCCCACTTGAAGGTCGAGTGGCGCATGGTATCGTGGCCACTCATAGGTTGCTGGCCCGGAGTAGAGTTAGGACGTGAGATACCGTGCGGGGAGTTGGCCCAACCGTCGCCTTCGATGTAAGAGACGGGGCGGAGATCTGAGGTGAGTGGGGAGCCAAAGGCAGACGGGGGGATTTGGGAGCTGGATGCGGTGGAGCTGGAGAGGGAGGTGGGGGGGTATGGGGACGTCTCACCAGTAAGCGGTGTTGAGATGAGTGTCGAGTCTGGGACGGACGGACGACTTATCGCTAGCGGCGTCCTGGGTATCCAATGGGGACGGGAAGTGATAGGACCCTAGATTAGATTGATTAATAGGTATGTGGGGTCTACGAGCGCTAGGGAGGGGATATGGAGAATGTCTGTAGCGGGTATTTGTAGACGAGTCTGCGGAAAGGCTTGGCAGGGAAGCACGACGAATTTCACTTCGAAAGGGGTCCTGGAATGTGGTGAAAATAGAAGGCAGCTGAACCTTGTTAGTATCGAGGGTGGGGTCTGAATCGGATTTATCGTCTGGCTGCGTTCCAGAAGCAGCGAAGCTCCATGAGTGTTGTTCCGAGGAGATGACAGCAGCGGATGGCTGTGGGGAGGATGAGGGAGAGGGGCCCTTGTCGGGACGGGAGGCAATGCTAGATTCTGTGTCTGGCACGGAGGCTGTGGAGGCAGACATTCGTCGTTGGAGATGGTCAAGGTCTGTATCAGAGGGACTGTGGAAAAGAACGTGGAAGCGGAAGGGGAAAAAAACAGAGGACAAGAAATTATTAACGACGTGACGGACTTGCTAAGGCACGGAAGACCCACACGATGGCCGGAGAGGCGCAATTTGACAAATCGTCTGCAATGGCTGGGGAGTTGTTCGGACTTTGGATCGATGCTGGGTGGGAGAGGACGGAGGTGAGTAGACCGGTTTACGGGAGAAGAGAGAGGGATGATAATATGAGATTTGAACGGATGATGGAGGAAAGACATAAAGGAATGAAGAAGTGACATGAACTGAGATCTTGACACGACATGACAGCGGCTTATGAAATCAGATCTGGCACGATTGGAGGCGCGGTACGTACTACGGGTGGGGGGAGGAAAGGATATGGACTCACAGTGAGAGTTGGAACTGGGCGACGTCGTAGGGATGGATGGGCAGTGTGGAAGTGCCTTGCTCGATCATTTGAGCGGGGTGGGAGGTTATTGGAATAGTAGTACTGGGAGGGGAAGACAGAGCAGATGCAGGTGCAGGATGAGAGGCCAGGGAGGGCGAAGAGGGAACTAGCGTGATTCCGATGGGGGACTTTTATGCGCACACTGACTGGCAGGCCGAGAGTCCTTTAGTGCAAGGCACGCATGGATGCCATCCGACAATTATGATGTCCTGGGAAGCTTTAACGTTTATGGCCGGACATATCATGTCTCTCAGATATGATCATACCATCGCCTGTGGCAAACCCAGGGATTCCCGGTCGCGAACAAGGCACTCCCCCCTCCCGAATCACCGAAAATCGCAAATATTATTATTGCAATTATCATATTTAGCAGCATCGGAGTATACAAATATTTATATTTCACAATATTTTATCACCCCATCGTCCAATCAGATCTCTCGCCTTCCGGTTCGGTCCCGTTCCGTCATGCGAGGCACGACAACAATCACGCCGAGGCCGACAACGACCCACGAAAAAAAACATTATTCTTTTACATTCCACCTTCCCTGTCAGTGCTTTCCCTTTGACTTTTTTCGAAATCACCATTCCGGACCCGTGGTAACAGCATATTTCCCAGCATCCTCGTCCCCACCGTCGCAACCGCACGGCTGCTGTTGTGCATCATTCGCAAGGTACGCTCCTTGACGAAATCCCTCCCTCGAATTGGGCATATTGCTCCACATACGCGCACAGGGCCCTCGAGGTCATCATATTAGATGTATATGGGTTTCACATTCTCCCTTTGGTACACTAGCATTGCACTTGCCTTCTTCATACCAATTCAGGCACACTAGTCGAACCGACCTTTGCTCCTTCACAGCCCCCAAACGGCGTCCTCACCATTCCTCAATACCTTGGACCCTCCAGTTTACTAGTCTTCACGGTCACCCCATTATAATTATCACATGAATAATCACAATACCCTGGGATGGGTATGTGTATACTGCACCGAACGACGCGCCGAAGATCACGAGATCCAGATTGCCCTGAACCAAACACATTCCGATGCCGAATTCCCTTCCGTTGCTTCTTGCGGGATCGTTCCAATTCGCCATCAAATTTCGTACGTAATCATACAAGCCTTTCCCACGGCCACTTCCATTAGAAAACAACGCCCTAATACATAGCAAAAACCCGTCGACAGATCCCTTCTAGTACAAGTCTGAGTCTGTAGATCAAAGCTAGCTTGCAAATATCACATCTCCCAAAAGGCTGTCGTCATGCAACCTATGATGCCGAGATATCGTTAGGACCCTTCGGCACCCGCACTATTCCCTGCTGACCCTGACTTGCCCTTCAGACCTTTGATCGTCTTCTGCTGCTTGCTCAGAATGCCCTGTAGTAGATGATTAGCCTTTGTCCGCTCCTTCTCCGTCGCCTCCACCCCGTCTAACATCCGCACTCGAGAACAGGCCCGCATCACAAGTCCCCTGTAGGCCAGTCGCCCAACGTAGACATCATCCGGTAGGTCCCGACGGAACTTGGCATCTAGTTCCTGCCACCCGTATCCACGGTCCCCTCGCCAGCCTCCTTGCCGTTGCAATCCACCCTGCCCTTGTTCATGCCCCCCATTCTCGGACGGTTGGAGCGCGTCAGGCACGTCCCGCACCAAAAGGGGCAAGTACCACCCAAGTGTACAGGGGTTCATCCTGAATGAGATCCAAATATGGTCAGCAGCAAGTTCATTCCCCGAAATTTTTCCCTATACAAGGACAAGAACAAAGTTTTGTGACTGGATCCATCCGTGATGAAAATTCCCGCAATTGCTATGAAAAAGGCAGGCCGGAACGTGTCCCCTTGCCCCTTTCCTCTCTCATCTGTATGCCGCATCTCGATATGATACGGTTGATGAAACCCAAAAATCGGCACACTACGGAAGAAGGCGTGATGGAACCATCAGGAAGCACTCACCTCACATCTAGCATTTCCAGTTCGGGCATCCGTTGAAGGACACGGATCAGCGGTTTAGTTCCCTTTAAGCGGGATCCTATCATGGTTAGCTTGTTCATTCTCGTCAGGCCTTCTAGCGCAGCCACGTCCTCCAAGAAATTGTAATTGAGGTTCAACACTCGCAAGTTGGGCACCAGCTGTCCCAACTGGCGTGGCAGTCCCGTTAGCCTGCACGCAGCCACCTCGAGATATATGAGATTGTAGCACGGCTCGTCGATGAAATCACTCTTCAGCTTGTTGCCTAGTGAACAAGGACCCAGCGTCAGTTTCCCACCACCGCCTTCATACCCAAACTCCGGCTTGGAAACCAAACCTACCAGAGAGATACAGCCTCTTTACGTCCCGAAACTGCCGAGTGGGGAGATGACTGCAGATCGTCGTCATTATCATGGCATATCAAAATCCACACACCCACAATTCGCCATCAAAAAAGGAGGGTTCAGGTACGCATGATGAAAGATCCCGTCAGCATTCACGTTACCCTCTCCCAAATGCCGACAGGATAAAGCGCTTATGTCGGATCGGAAACAGGAAAACAAACTTACAAGTCACGACAGCTCTGGTTTCGCATGCTAAGGTTCTCCAGCTTTCCCAAGCGTTCCCCCTTTACGAGACCTTGAAGGGAGTTATTGTCCACATATAGTGTGCGTAGATTTCCGAGTGGTGCTACGTTCAACGTTTGCAGTCGATTATTGCTCGCCCGTAAAATGCGCAGTCTTGGCATCGTCCCTCCGGGCTCGATTTGTTCCAGTGCATTCCCGTCTATGTAGTCAGCACGTAAGATGGGGGGGAGTAGCGCCAAACGCCAACAAAAGAACCGTCATCGCCATCATTTCAGGAACATTCCTCGTGACCAACACGCACCGACGTTCAAGGCAATTAGTGCAGGCAGGCTCGCAGCCAATCCGGATATCTTGGTCAGTCGGTTCTGACTCAGGTTGAGCATCTCCAATCTGGGCCTGTGCACAGGGATGATAACACGGTTTGAACCCGATCAGAAACGATGGGAAATCGGAGCAGATAAATGGATTTGGAGTCTGATGGAAGGACCTTACCAGCGGTACAAACTCAGGTCAATTTCTTGAATGAGGTTGTCCTGAACGCTCAGCTTCGTCAGCCCATCTAATTTCTGGAGGCCTTCGAGGCCGGTGATTTTGTTGCCATCTGCTCGCAGCTCTCTGAGGTGGCGGAGACACTGCAATTCTTTTTTGTTTCAAACAAACAGCCTAAAATCAGTTACGCCGCACTCTTCAATTCATTCCCACTTACGTGTCAACGAGTCGATTTCATTATGGCTGATATCCAAGTTCTCGAGATTCAGTAAGTGACTGAAAGAGGTGATGGCTGTCAAACTCCGGGTGCCATGAGTTCGGGAATATTAGCGATGGCGCCGCCTGAAACACCTACAGATTCGATGCGACAGAAAGTGTCCGCACGGACCCGGGTATGCCACTCAACCACGACAGCCGATTCGCATTCCTGTCAACCATGCGATAAGAGAGGCAATGGTCAGATTCCCCCACGTGTCTGTTCGTGACCAACACCTACAGTATCAGTGAGTCGAGCTTGGGCATAAATTCTTTCAACCTCGCTACGCTCTCTAGAGACTTCTGGGAGAGATCGATGCAGTTCAACTCCTCCCAATACGGCTCAAAGGGCTGCACGTCCGTGATCACCTGGACAAGTTTATCGTGCGCAAGACCAAAAGAACATTCGGTTAAGAAGGTCGCATTCATACGAGTATCCTGCTCAGTGAAGTTACTCTTCTGAGACATCGAAAACAACCGTCTGGTTGCGCCACTCGAGTTCACCACGGCCATCTGACTGCTCGGTCGACGATTACCCAGCGGCAGTAGCTGATGATCGGACGGCCTGCTGGACGTCGAGGACCTCGTAGGGGACCCAGGGCTGTCCTCTGTTCTTCGGTAGGTATCATGTCAACTTCGCTAAGGGAAACAATGGCTTACCTGTAATTTCGAGCTTATGCATCATTTCCGCCAGTCGTTTCGACCTAGCAGAAAGCGAGCAGCCAGATGAAGATTCACTAGGATCAAGTGAAGTCGTTGTGGATGTCATGACACTTGTCCCAACATCGTCGTCGCTCTCGTGTGGCTTCGTCCTGAGACCTCTGATGGGTCCATCTCGTTTCCCGTCTGAGAAGCTTACGGATCGTCGGTGTCCGATCTTCTGCGCTGGCGTACGGAACCTATCGCGGTTCGGGTCTTTCATGACAGATACGGGGGTAACGCTCGTACTCTTCAGCGCCGATCGGGGAGCCATGGGCGTTGTCAACGCGGACGACTTACGAACGGTTACGACAGGGGTGGTTTCGGACATTCGCATTAAATCTCTCTGTTGGCAATGGCTTGAGGTTTGCAATAGGCGAATCATGCGATAAGTCAGCATCCGACTCAAACACTGGTTGCCCAACCTGATCCTCTGCATCTGCCACTTCCTCATCCCGGGAGTCTGAGTCCGAGTCAGATATCTCGTCTTCCACTTCGTCTTCCTCTGAAGTTGCCATACGAATCGCAGCAACTGATGGTCCATCAAAAGTGAACGAAGTGAGATCAACTTCCTCCTGATCATTAGTATATCCTTCCCCCACCTCTTCTAATCCACTGATGTCGACTCCTCCCACCTGGTCCTCGTCCTGTTCGTTTTCGTTCTCGTCCTCTTGCTCCTCGACTCCTCCTCGCTCGTGATACGACCCTCCAGAGTCGTCTTCTCGCAGACTCTCAATATCTCGGAAAGGATCCTCACTCTCAGCATCTGTACCAACCGTCTGGTCCCTATGGTCATCTGCCTCGGACACGGCACGAGTGGAAGACTTTCTCCACCTCATTTGCTCCTTATCATACACCATTTTGCCGATTCTTTCCGGTAAAGACGGCACGTCCAGTGGTGTGATGTGCGTGATGTGAACGGGGCCAGCATGCTTGACAAATGACCGTGCACTACTCGCCGTGACCATTGTTCCAGATGCAGTGCTTGTAGACACGAATCGGTTTAAGTCCTCGTTGTTCCCCGAGTGAGCGGTAGAGGAAGGGTAGGAACGGTGGTGCTGATTTTGGGGTGGTGCTAGGTGGACGGTGGCTATTGTCGACGACGTCACCCGGATATCCGGGATGTTGTGCACGGCATTAGACGTAGCTTCTCCTTTGTGTGCGGCAGAAGTGCAGGACTCTGCTTGCCACGGTGCTTCGATCGACATGTTAGACATCTCGTGGACAAAACTTCGATCCTGTTCCGCCGACTCAACACGCCCGGGCCTCCGTGGGCTGTGCCTGGAGGACGCAGATGGTCGGCGAGGTGACCCAATTCTGGGTGACTTCCTTCGGCTGCGGTTGTCTTTGTCACGCGTGGTCGCCGACCAAGCACTATGGTGGGATTCATCCGCCATAGACTCTAGAGCGTCCTCCGTGTGCGTATAACGAGAGACCTCTGTATCCCCGGAGAACAACCTCTTTGAACCCTTCATATCATTCTTAATTTGTTGCATGAACGCCTCCGCCTGCTGTCGGATTGCGAGAGACGATTGGGCACTGCGCACAGTTGTCGATGGCGATGAACCTGCTATACGTCCGTCGTCCACGATTGTTGGTGGTGCCAACAACTCTCTAATATCTGCCTTGTCTGACAGGGAGTTGGATTCATATACAAAATTGTAGAAGGGACTCACTGTTAGAGGTTAAAGGAGACGTTCTTGTAGATGTTGTTTGAGGTTTCTGGGATGGCTGACTCGCTGGCGACTGGGCAGTGACAGTTGTCGACATGGTGGAGAAATCTCTAGCTTGTCTAATTTGTTGCATAAGCGATCGCGACTCGCCAACGTAATCGATTCTGGTAACTTGTGGCCTTGCAATGGTGGCACCTTCCCCAGCACCCTCACCATAGGTCTCTGACGGAGAACTCAGCCGTACACGTTTGATGCTCCGCAAAGGAGTGTCGTCGGAAGGAGTTTGCGTATTTTTGAAGATGGCGTGCTGGACGATGCTCGAGGGAGAACCATTTCCATCAGAGTTTCCACCGGAGGGCGTATTCACGGCTATGGAATCTACCATAGCAGATAGGTGCTCGCGAGTGAACGTGTCATACTGCAGTTGAAACAGGCGCAATCTCGGATCGGTTGCAGGTGGATTTGCTATGCTCCTCGGGTGACCAGGTGTGCTTTGTGCTTGGGGGTACACGGGGCTGCGGTGAGGAGCGGAGAAGGTGAACTGGTATTCGGTGCTTGACTTGTTTGCAGCGAGTTTAGGTGAAGGTGGCAAAAGGAGATTCGGATATGGCGTCGGCTTGAGGATGTCTGACTCAGGAGGGGGATTGTCCGATACGGCGGTTTCGACCTCTGATTGACTGTCATCAGGAGTGAATGCTTGTGACAGACGCGATGGAACGGCGGGAGCAGCACTGAGCGCAAGTGCCGCCGGTCTGGGCGGAGGTGGCGAAGGTGGCTCGAACATCTTCTCCAACGGGAGGGGGGAGAAAATGTCTTTGATGCCGCCGCCCTTCTTGTTTTGTCGACCTGGGGTCTTGGGGAGGAGGTTCGTAGCTGGCACATCATCTCTGATCAAGAATGTGCCTCCTACCACCGGACTCGAATCTGAATCGTCCTTGTCCGAGCCCGGGGTGTGTAGGAAACCTGGCAAAGGAGCGGTGAGTGAAATAGATTGTATGCCAAACGACGCATCGTCTTCTTCTACCCATTCTTCCTCGAGATCGTCCGTCTGCCATGCTGGACGTGCTTTTTCGGACAGGTCCTCCATGCCTTCCCGACGTAAAGTATTGACTAGAAATCCACGTTGCCCGTTAACGAGTCCGTCAGCTTAGTACTCTAATAATTTGGTTCAATTCACGCCACGGGCAATGTGCCAGGCGTCGACGCACGTGATCGCGTAGGTTGTGGGCGCCTATTTATTCTTGTTTGGTCCTACAGTCGTATTTGGCAATCCTGGGTTTGGATTCGTAAGGCTGCGCGGGTTGCACATCATGCATCAAGCCCAGCACCCTGCCGGCTGATTTCCAGTCACGTCCCCTGTTACGAGGCTAGTGACTTGCTGGCGTATCTTTCGAAGGGCCAGGCGAACCTCAACTGAATCTCTCCCGCGGCGTGGCGACGAAGCACGGTAATTATATATAGACATACATAGCTTAATGCTCGTTCTCATAAGCGCACGGGCAGTGCAATAACTCATCTGAAACGGTTAAATTGTGCACAAGATAACGGTGCACGAAAACAACGCCCTCTTTTTGAAACATTGATCAAGTGGAGGTATTAATGCGGCGGCAAGCTCAGTACTGCAGAGTTGCCGAAAATCTCAACCTGGCATACATCACCGACCAGTTTCCTGCTTCGTCCCTCATATCCACCGAGCACATCTGGGTAACCTCGTCCATAATCTCCGCGGCATCCTCATCACTTAGAGTCTTCAAAAAAGTCCTGCGAACGAAAAGTTCTAGCCAGTCGCGTAGTCCGCCACCATTGAGCGATGTTATCCTTGGAACCAAGGCTATGCTGTCCACTCGAAAACCTCCATCTTCCAGGAGCTAGTAATAGACGGTTATGATGAGGTTGCTGCGTGCAATTGCACCGACAAACCTTGCGGTATTCCTTCACTGAGGGGAAATACCAAGGATCGATCTTCTCGGGCTCAAATCCGCGTTTTCTTAATGCATGATGCAAGGAGAGGCGCACCCCTGGAATTGCTTGAGTTACCTTCGTGAGACAGGATGTCGAGACCCACCAATACAGTTGAGGAACCCCCCCATCTCGCAGATGAATCTGCCTCCATCTTTCAACACGCATTTGATGCCATTCAGTACTCCAGAAGGATTTTCCTTGCACCAATGCAGAGCCGCGTTGCTAAATGCCGCATTAAACGACTTTTCCTCGATCACGTCCGTAGGCACGCGAAGATCCTGGATATCACACAGCACCAGGTTCCTCACCCCACTTCCGGACGCTTTTGCCAACTAGAGGTCGCGTTACACCGATAATCAGCATTTGCAAGTGAGACCGACAAACCATGTCCTCATTGCAGTCTACACCGACTACGAAACCCTTGGTACCGACGGCGTCTTGGATTTTGACCGTCAGCTCACCGCTTCCGCAACCAAGGTCGATAATACGGTCGCCCTCGCTGGGGTTAAGACACCTGAGTATCGGCGACGTGAATTCTTCCGAGTAGACAAATGACGCTGTTTTGTTGTAGTCACTCGCTCTATAATCTTCCCTACTAGCTTGGATAGTGGCCTGCATAGATGGTTCAGTTGTGCAGTTATGGGGAATGCGGTTGAATTGTGAGATATGCAACAAAATCTTGGACCTTAAATGCGGACGACTAACTCGTAGTCCCATCAGGCGCGAGAAGGTCGTCGGCCCAAGTAGTCCTCGGCCGGACGCTCTCCACCTCAGTGGAACTTTTTGCATCTTGATGAAGGCGTTGCAGTGGGATATCACCATGGTATATGGTGATAGGGGGAGTTTGTTGTGAATCGGCCGAAGTGGATAACCCGGCCGAAGACGCCTCCCAAGAGCACCATAATCCACCGGTAAGGACTCAACCACCTGGAAGCCTACAGGCGAGTTCGGCAGCTGTCAGGTTTTGGCGAGTGCTCGCTCCACGTCTTCAGGCTCAAGGGAGTTCTTCTTTCAGCGCTTTGAGGTGACCCACTAACACCCATCTATTGAGTGACAGCCAGCATGGAATTGAAAGCGAAGGGGGTAGGTCAGTGAGCGGTCCATAAAGCTTGACGCGTGTTAGACTTATAAGGGACCGTTTGATTGGCAGGACGGGTGGTGTCGTCGTAAATTCTGTGCACGCTGCAAATGTTTATCTTGGAGTAAGCAAGGGATCGTCTTAATGTAGCTCGTTCGTGCGATTGTGATGAACGTCAACCAGAACGACATGGCATCATGATTCACCTGTCACAGCGAAGTATGTGCTCAGGCTATATTCATCTTGCTTCCTGTCAGAGGAAGGGAAGATCTCTCTGCCAGGTTTTCGTAGCCACATGAGCTGGCTGCTGTGACCCTTTCATCACTTCGTTGCAGATGCCTGTCATAACCCTGACGTAGCGTCGCTCCAGATGACTTGTAGGCCTTTTGGAGGTAATTTCGTTGGATTTCAGCACCGTGCAGTGAAGCACGCCGTTGTACCATGGGATGTTTTGCTCCCCTCATATTACCATGATGGCGGGGTCGACGGGATCGCTGGAGTTTCACTCGGATTGACAAATAGAATTCGAGTCGAAGCTGGACATTACCATTCCTCTTGACTCTGCTGGGACCGGCTCTTGTTCGCGGCGAACGCCGGTCACGCACACGTACTGCATTCGTCGAACAAAGAAATCACTTTTAGGATTTGCATGTTAGTGGACGCTGCTTTGGCTCACACGACTAATATATCCCGGCTCCCATCTTGTGATAATCGCTGAGCTCCTGCCGCTGTGCATGTTGGTCCCTGTAACGAGTGGCATGACGTCATGGGAGTGGATGATATGGGACACCAGCATATCGCCGCTCCCAGAAGTGCAACCTTGTTGGGGATAAAGTTATTCCACTTATAGACTTGGTCATTCATGATCATATGAAGAGGGGGCCTGAAACTGGACTTTAAGGTTGGGGGGAGTTATCAGTCGACGTTGTCACGGTGACAATATCATTCATTCACTCCGATTTGGGCTTGCGGACACAAAATGACTTGGCGGACGTACCTAAGTCTACAAATCCGTGCCGCACTTGATGAATCAGGGACAGGGACAGCAGACTGCTGCGCTGGTGATACTTTAGCAATTTCTAGGGAGCTTATTTTCTTCATTCAATTCACGAGCCTTACTATATTGTACAGTACCCGATACCGTAATGTATACTTGCTATTGTCAATCAATCACACCACGGTAGGTGCGGCCTGGGTGGTCGGTTCGGCTTGTGCGTCCGAACCCCCCGCAGAAGGCGCAGTGGAAGAGGTTTCCTGGCGCTGTGACTTGCGCTGACCGACAATGCGACGGGCCTCCTCATGGATGTCAAAGACCTGCTTAGAAGTGTTCGTGTAGAAGGAAAGAACCTTCTGCCCAACAGGTGAGGCAAGTGCTTTCGAATAGTACTGCCGCAAAAACAAACGGATGAGAGTAGATCTGATCACAACTACACAGGTGCTTACTTCGTGCGCGGCTTTGGATAACCCTTTCTGCTCGTCGATGCTCATGGCGCGGTCGCGGGCTTGGTAGTAGGTAGACTGAACCTTGCCAGATATGGTTTGTTCAGGACCCAGTGCACGCTGGCCGATTGAAGTATCCAATCCATTGAAGTAAGAAAGGAATTTCTTTGAGATCCCTTGCTTATCTACGGAAATCAGCATTTTCTGTGTGCGCGTATGCTGCAGAGACTCACTATCAATTTCAATGGCCCGCTGGAGAATATGATCAGAGAGCTGATATCCTTTGGCTAAATACTCCGCTGCAACTACAGGCGGCTAAGTGCGAGGCATTGACTCAAATCAGAATATAGACATACTCCCAGCCCTGGGCTTATCAGATTGCTCGATGTGACGAACGGGACTTGGGTGTTCCTGTGGTTCAGCTTGTTCCGCGTGCTCTGCGTCAGAGGTGACATGCAGGGTGGCACCGTTCAAGGTACCACCGTCAAGCTAAGTGGCATAGATTAAAAAGCGAGTATAGTCTTGTGAAACGGCCTAGACGCACCATAAGTGCCGTCTTCGCAGCCGAAGGGCGTTCGAACGTGACAACAGCAGACTTTTGTTGGTCCTCCTTTAGCTCGATATTCGTAATCCTGAAGGGCGTGAGACTACAAACACACAGTACATTGTTGCATACTTACTTCCCACAGAAGCTGGACAAAGTTAAATAACCGGGGCAGTCTCAGGAAAGCTCGATGATCGCTCACCTGAAGAAGTCACGGAGCATAAGCTCCGAGGTGTCCTTGCCAATTCCCGATACCTGCAAAGGAGTAGATGAACATTCTGTAATATGGCAGTCATCATACTGAAGATACCTTGACTTCAGACATGATGGATGTCGTCCGATAGTATGATAGCAATCTACTCCTTGGACTGAACTGGATGTGTACATGTCACTGCATGACATCATGGAAACGGGGCGTGAGCAAAATGTGCCATTATTGGGTCACCGTGCCTATCGTCATGATGGTCAAACCGGGCTGCGGCAGTGAACAACTTTTTGTCAGCCTGTCAACTCAGTACTGGATCTTGCTAGTTATCCTGTGTTCCAGCTCATGGTTGCGAAAACACCGGGCAGCAATAGTTTCGACCATTAACGGATTAACCTGTTCAGCATGTCAAGTTTGCCCGGTCCCGAGCCACGGCCTCTTCCAAATCCCAGCCGTAAAAGCGTACGGGGACTTCCAGCCATCCCGACACAGAAACAGTTGGAAGCAAAGGATCGCCTCATTGACTTCTGGATACCCCAGGTTACCCAGGAGGGACAGGTTCGCTCATTCCCTTTGCAGTCTTCGGAGGGGTCGACAGCCATTTGCAACCCAGATATATTACGCAAATACTCTCACAGGACAGTATTCGCGCGATCTCCCCAAGGAACCCGATGAAGACGTCGAGGATTCTGCTGTCGTAGGCTTAACTACCTCTCAATCCACTACGCGCTCTGGCACTGGCGCTGAGCTCGGTTTTGTTCCAAAATCCTCGACTACAGTTGCTCCCAGCATGATTACCTCCCGCGGTCCCTCTCCAGAAGTGGTGCACATCAAGGGTCAAGTGTCATCGTCAACCCCCTCCTTTCCTGGTCCTCAAGACACGACTATTGCGGTCACAGCAGCTCTTCCGATGGCAGATTCGATCACCCCTCCAGTACGCACCAGTACAACCGAAACTACCACGTTTCATAATGGTCTTTCCAATCGTGTGCCTGGAGTCCTCTTTAACACTTGGACTGCACAATTAAGACAGCGGAGCTATAGTAGCTCTCATTTACTCGCCCAGCCTGAGCGCTCACGGAATGAGGATAGGGTTTCTCCACCGTCGTTTTCAGGCCGAGATATCTCACACATGTTTACTCCACCTCGTAATGGCTTGCGACTAAAAGAGTCCACCATTGGAGATGAGTCGGAATGTCCGCCCCTACCTCCACTGCAAACCGTGTCTCCAGACTCCGTTGCGCAACATCCTGCATCTCCCGACTCTCCGGAGTTAGTGCCCGAACTACTCCAATGTGCATGTCGTCGCATCAACACCATCATAGCGCATCTACAACAATTTGGAATCCCTCAACTACATGATGACCAAGAGATCGTCGACAACCTCATAGAGGCGGCCGTCACGTCAATACGAGAGCTTCTTTATGTAGCTGGCCCACCACTTCGTCGTCTCGGCGTTCGAAAGGGTATCCAAGGTGATGCTAGCCACGCCGCGCAAACGCACTTGGTCTCTGCACAGCGACGGACCATCGCTACTCTCTCCAAGTTCACATTATCGGCCAGAGCAGCTTTGAACGTTGAACCCCAGAACGGAGGGGACTTCATTTCAAACCTTGGTTTGGACGCTAGAGAACTGGAGCGATCTATGGTCGATTTCGTATCTACGGCGCAGAGCGTTTTCCATCAATTTCACGGTGACAGGGGCCAAAAGCGCTTGCACGGGTATTTGGACCTGCTTCGTACAAGCTTGGGAAAGGAGGGAGCTGGGGCTGCAGGCTCATGGAAAGGTTTTGGATGGGTTAGCATCGACGATAATGAAGAAGCGCCCACGCGAAGTTTGGATAGGGTGACCTTCAACGAATTTGGGGCTCACGCGTCACGCGTCCACGAGAAATTGAAGAGCTTTTCAGAAACCTTACAGGCGAATTGTCGAGGTATGTGCCTGTTCTATCCAGGTTGCCTTCACAATTCCTCGAATGCAGAACTCCTTAACAGCAGAGATGGTTGCCGAGGCCGGAAAAGCCGCCGTTTACGAACTATCGTCTCTGTTGATCTTCTTGGGTGATATCCATATTGCTCGCCATGTCGACATTGAGCTCGTTGGTCAAGGCAAGTTGGCCGACGGAGCTGAATATTCTCCGTACGGTCAGTAGAGCACGTACTCTCGTTCGTGCTTTCGAAGCTTCTTGCCAGGCGCTGTATGATGATTCTGCCGCTCTCCTTATAACGACACAATGTGTCCGGCAAGTGGAGTTATGCGAGTCATGGCGTGGTCGCGACGAATCCCATGACGCGCTTGAAGCCCTGAGCGCCTCCGTGGGCCTCATCCTTCAACTAATGCGGCAGCATCTGGAGAGTCTTCTTCTTGTTGGAGAGGAGCAAGCAAGCATTCTTGAGCGCTGTCACAGGAGTCCTATGGAGTGGCGGATGTCCCAAAGAAGTCTTGTTGCTGCAATTTTCGCGGATCAGGCACTGAACAGAGTGCCGGATGATCAACGCCAGCTTCCGTATCAGATGACACTCGCCTCTGGAAACATCCTGGGTGCTGATGCGGATCTGTTAGAACGGGGAGAGCGGTCGCCTACGCCGCCCCCCGTGCCCAGTGGGAAGCCTATCCTTACATTGCATGAGCGCATAAATGCCCCCATAGATGACAAAGGTATTGCCGAACTCACCTGCGATCGTGGGGCTGTTGACGGACTTATTTGGAATGCAGATATAGGATTAGTACGCACTCCTCCAAGACTGGATAAGATCAAGGCGTTCTTTGGCGACGAGGCACCTCCACAGTATCTCATTCCTCTCACTGCCGAGACGAAGCCGTGGTACCTACGGCCTACTCATGACCCTGCAGGAAGTCCTCATTGACCCCGACGGGACTGTGCGCGGTGGTACTGTTCCCGCCCTTGTTGAAAGGCTTACTGCACACGAGTACGCAGGTGGGTGAAAGTCTGTAAGTCGAAGAATAAAATCATTAAAAAATGGCTGCGTAGACCCGAAGTTCAACAGAGCTTTCTTGATGACGTTCAGGTCATTTACGACCTTGGATGACCTCCTCAAGCTATTGATCGACAGGTTCTGGATTCAACCGCCAGCCAACTTGGACACAGAAGATTTGGCTGATTGGAGGAAGTTTAAACAATGCGTTGTTCGCATGCGGTATGTCTAGACCATTTACATTAGATAAGGTTCGCTGATGATTTCATAGGGTCATTAATACATTAAAGTCCATGATCCAAGACGGCGATGTGCTAGAGAAAGAAGAACTAGGTATTCTCGACTATATGGAAGAGTTTGCTTCTCAAGCACATGTTTTTGACATTCCGGCCGCGAAGCAGCTTTTGAACTCCATAAAGCGCGCTGTGCGTGAGACACTCAACTTTTGTAATGATGCATGACGGTTGACTGCGAGTAAATAAATAGAGACGCGGAATGGACCATAGGAAAATAACTGTGAATACGTCAATGGACCCACCGCCCCCACCCATTGTTCCGAAACGTTTGGAGCTACTGGACATCGAACCCCTAGAGCTTGCAAGACAATTAACTATCACTGAGAGTCAACTCTATCAAAAAATCCGCCCCTCCGAGTGTATGCAACGATCACAGCAGTCCAGGCAAGCGAGAACGGACCCTCGTGACGGCGTTGCCAATTTCATACGCAGGAGCAACAAGGTGCGGGCGCTTACTGTGTCAAGTTACATGTTTGGTGAAGTCCCAAACTTGGTAGATTGCACACTGGGTCGCTTTTTCCATTCTTTCCAAGGACGAGGCTCGTCGGAGAGCCTTGGTGATAAAACAGTTCATTCTTGTTGCAGACGTAAGGATAAAGTTTCATAATGCGCTCCACTTTGCTTACACTCCTGGGCAGCGATGTCGGGCACTTCAGAACTTTTCGACTATGGGTGCTATCGTTTCTGGGTTAAACTCCGCTCCGATTCATCGATTGAAGCGGTCCTGGGAGCAAGTGAATTCGAAGTATATGTCCCAGTTGCAGACTTGTGAAGCCACCATCAACTCGTACCGAAATTACAACAAAGTTCGGACTACGTTGGCTACGGTCTCTCCCCCGTGTGTTCCCTTTGTTGGTGAGTATCCAAGCGAAAAGATCACCAACTACACTGACATCCTTCCGAAGGGGTGTTCCTGACCGCGCTTACACATATTCAAGATGGGAGCAAAGACCATTTGCCTGGCAACCTCGTCAACTTCCGGAAACGTCAAAAAATTTCAGAAGTGATCCAAGACTTACAACGTTGGCAAACCCAGCCACATAACTTTCACCCTTTACCTTCTGTTCTTGCCCACATCGAAGAATCACTCCAACCGTTCGGTGACCAGGATATCAGCGACTTGTTTTGGGAGCTAAGTATGGAACGTGAGCCACGAGAGAAAGAGGAAGAAAAGCTTGTGAGAATATTGCATGAGAGCGGATTCTTTTAGTTTTGCGGTTGTGACGTTCGCCCTGGATAGGTGACGCCTGGGATCATCTATCTGTGACCACCTTCCCTGCGGATATGGATATTTTTTCGAGGATTATAGCAAGTAATTTATACCATAAACTTGTCATGCACGGGCATTACTTGCTGCACGTTCTTCGATGAAGGACGCAAACCTGGGAGGAAACCCCCTCTTTAGAACAAGTTGGACTAAATGTCCGATAATTGTTAGACCCAAAGCTATACTTGTTCTCTGTTAAGTGTTGCATATAGAGCTGCATATCATGTAGGGAAGTGCTTTTTTCATTTTTGAGTTGATCCCATGCAGATGTTGAGATTGAGATGGCATGTAGTTGAGCACACAAGTGCTATGTCCTTAGATGGTGAATGAATAGCTGAAATATTTATAAACCCCCATGATGATTTGAATCCTAGGTGATGTTACTGCAAAGCTGGTCTCATTCCACAACATGTAGGCCACTAGCAAGCAGTCAGACATACAATACCACAAGTACAATGATGGAATACATTGCTGGAAAGAAGCACCAAAGGTTCACTCACCTCTGTGGCAGTGGCTGAGGATTCTGCACCCTTGATCATTGACTAGGTGGCTCCCACTGTCATACCCTCAGCAAGTGGTGCTGCAGGGTGGCCATGCCATGAGATGCACAATTCAACTAGAGGCTGTTCACCTTGGAGACCTGCTGCAGTTATGAGTATGACCAGGTGTGAAAACCAACACATTCCCTTGGATTTTCAAGGGCTGTCAAGAATGCACTGGACCTGATGAAAGGTGTTGAGCTCTACCAGCCATCAAACCCTAGCTCTGAGCAAATTGATTTCAGGGTTTCAGACTGTCAAGGAGAAGAGAAAACTCTTCCCATGGTCCTCACCTGTTGGAAATACTGGTTATCAGTGGACCCCATGTAGTCCATTTAGTCACAACATATAGGTAGCCTGCATGCCAAAATGCCAACACTTATATAGACCCCACGATAGGCCCATCTAAATAGATTAGCCATGACACATGGACAGGCCTGAGGGCCTATAGTGAGAGCAACATATGTATGGGCCTGTAAGCACAATTCCACAACATATGGGAGGGCCTGTGGAGGGTAAGGATGCTGTAACATATAGATGGGCCTGTGACCAAGTAAGTATGCTGAGCTACTGTAAGACATGGATGGGCCCACCTATTGTATCATGAAGAAGGTCACAACATATGGATGGGCCTGCCTGTCATATGCTTTATAGGGTCACAACATAAAGAGGGGTCCCTCTATGATAGATTACAGAGTTGGCAACATATGGAAGGGCCCATCTTTGGGATAATATACCCCTGTCACAACATATAGACAGGCCTGTCCATAGCAAGATGTATGCCTGTCACAACATAAGGACAGGCCTGTCAGTAATATCATTGACAGTGTCACAACACATAGACAGGCCCATCTAGTAAGATACACCCCTGTCCCAGCATAAGGATGGGCCTGTCAGTAAGTTCAATTACATGGTCACAACACATGGATGGGCCCATCAATAGCAACATGTATGCCTGTTGCAACATAAAGACGGTGTCACACACCAAAGGTGTTTGGTGAGGTGGACATGGATACAGCTGATGAATGGAGATGAAGACCATAGCCCTCATGTGAAGAAGGACAGCCAGGAATGTTGGCAGTCATCCCTCACACAAGAATAAGTCATCAGTGCCAGAGAAAAAGAAAGGGAGCAAGTTAAGTGCTGGCTAAAATTCTTAAGCACCCATGTACAGCATTACAGTTTTTGACATATCTCTGCCATTTCTGCAGATACCAAGACCACTTCCCACACTTGCTTGTAGTGCTCAGCCACGTGATCTTACCTTTCCAAAATTGGAAAGGATTTGCTGCACTCCACACGTTTCTACAGCACTCCCTCCAAAAGATGCTCATTTCACTAAATTCTTCTGATATGGCTGCCTCTACATCAGTCATTTCACTTGTCCCCTTTGCTAGGGACCATGGCTACATATATCTACCAGGAGTTCCTACCAGCTTCTGTCCTGAAGCATCCTGGTACATCCCACCCTCATCTGTGCCCTCTCAGCCCATCCAGCTTGGACAGCATGTTCTTTTTGTCAGTATGACCTCTAGGAGGACATTCTTTGGTCGCCTCAGGTCTGTCATTCACTTGGAAAGGTCTTATATGGTCATTTCAGTCTCTCCAGTCCAAGAAGCATATGGATCCTTCCTCCCTGCTCCCTGCAATGTCTTCATACTGGTCTCATCCATCATTCTTCCAAGATTGTGACATCATACAGTATAATCTTGACTGTGATTCAGGAGAGCCTGGAGAACAGTCATGATTAGTACTGTAGCTGTCACAATCTTGCCTCCTTGTTGCAAGATACAGCAGAAGACACTCCCCCTTCATCCTCTCTTCCAACAGAGCCTCATTCATGAAGTTTTTATTTGCTTCCCTGAGAGGATGGTTTGGGGGGGGAAGTTGCAATCCCCTATGCTCCTGTCACCCCACAGACCCCCAAAGCTTGACCCCTGTTGACATCTGACTCACCCTGTCCACTTTTGGATGTACTATATTGGCATCAGATCAGCACTGCCTCTCTGTCATCCCACCTTGGCCTAGAAGGCAATCTCTTTGAGATGTGACCTGCACAGCCTCCCCCTAATGTGATTCCAGTGCACTTTCCCAGTTCCTGACATCACTTGACTCATACTTTGACATTCTGACTGTCTTTGACTCACCTATTGACAATACTTACCAATCTTTTGACTTTGCTTACTGATTCTTCACTTTTTGGCTTGCTAATCCTTACCAATGCTTACCAATGCTTTCCAAGACGATTACCCATTGCTTACATTCCTTACTCATCAGTTACCAATCACTTACCAAGTGTTTGCACCTTGTTTTCCAAGGGAAACACCCCTGTACTGTATATAAATCACTGTACTTAGATAGCAAAAAAGAAGACATCAGAGAGCCCCTCTTGCTTGCATTTTATCATCACTCAGTAATTCATTCAGCAGCTTTGATAGTTGAGACTTTATTAAGGGTCTAACTATTGTCTACTTTGCTTATCCTTGTCTATCATCAATATACTTTGCTCCAAGCCCTCCCTGAGCTCAGTGCAGCTTAGGACATTGAATTAAGCTGCCATCCATCCTTCTGTAGGCTGACAGCAGTCTACCCTATTGATTTCTATTGCATTCTTCCTCCCTCTTTGTCAGGAGCACCCCCAACCCTCAGCACTTGTCCTTGAGTGTTGTAGCTTGCAAAAACCCTCCCAAAGAACAGGTTCTACCATCTAGGTACTGCATAGGCACACCACCACTTGCTCTTTTTGTCTTTTGTGTTGGTTTTGGTTGGTTTTCACCACTGAACCACACTTTAACTCACACCACCCATATGTTGTGACAATATAAATAATACTACTGAAGGGCCCATCCATATGTTGTGATGCTATGGATGAGATTACTGATGGGCCTGTCTTTATGTTGTGACAATATAAATAATATTACTGAAGGGCCCATCCATATGTTGTGACTCTATTAAATGATATTAGTGACAGGCCTGTCTTTATGTTTTGACAGGGTACATCTTACTGGGGCCAGGCCCACCCATATGTTGTGATGCTATGCATGAGATTACTGACAGGCCTGTCTTTATGTTGTGACAATTTAAATAATATTACTGAAGGGCCCATCCATATGTTGTGACTCTATTAAATGATATTAGTGACAGGCCCATCTTTATGTTTTGACAGGGTACATCTTACTGGGGCCAGGCCTGCCCATATGTTGTGACAATATAAATAATACTACTGAAGGGCCCATCCATATGTTGTGATGCTATACATGAGATTACTGATGGGCCCATTCTTTATGTCTCATCAGAGGTACATCTTACTGTGGATGGGCCTGTCCATATGTTGCATAATACTACTGATGGGCCTGACCTTATGTTGTGACTCTATTAAATGATACTAGTGATGGGCCTGTCTTTATGTTTCAACAGTGGTACATCTTACTGTCAACAGGCCTGTCTTTATGTTGTGACAGGGGTATGGCTTATTATGAATGGGCCTGTCTAGATGTTGTGACACCATAAATGATATTACTCCTGGGCCCATCCATATATAGCCAACTTTGTATTCTAATCATAGATGGGCCTGTCCTTATGTTGTGACCCTCTCCATGTTATGATAGGTGGGCCCACCTTGATGTTGCAACAGGGGTGTGACCTACCAGGACAGGCCCATCCATGTCTTACAGCAACTCAGTATACTTAATTTGTCACAGGCCTGTCTAAATGTTTCAACATCCTTACCCACTGTGGGCCCTCCCATATGTTGTGGTAATGCACTTACAGGCCTGTACATATGTTGCTCTCACTTTAGTCCCTCAGCCCTGTCCATGTGTACTGGCTAATCTATTTAGGTAGGGCCCATCTTGGGGTCTATATAAGTGTTGGTGTTTTGGCACACAGGCTGCCCATGTGTTGTGACTAAATGTGATTACACTATGTGATCAGTGTTTCTCATAGTCATGTTCTAGACATGCTTATCAGATGAGTTTTACTCATATGATGTCATGCTTGCTAAGTTACTCCACTTTATTCCATAATGTTCCATTCTATTCTTTGCTATACATAGTAGGTACTTTCTTTACTTACCATATGTGCTCATGGTCTGTGCTCATTCCTACATGTATATAAACCCAGGGGTTTCCACCAAGTCCCCTCAGTGAATTCACATTCCTCTTACCTGACTACAAGTTCCACTCTTAAGTCAGAACTACTCTTCAAGACTAACCATCTATTACTTCAAGCTCTATCCAATACTATAGGCAAGTGCTCATCTAGCTCTTGCCCCTTTCCCCTTCTGTTCCTCTGCCATTAGGTTATGATCCCTGACATCTAACCATCAGTGTGCTATTGTTGATCATGCATTTACTGATCACTGTCAACAGACATATCAGCATGCTTTTTGATGGCCTAGATGTGCTAGGATGGAGCTTAGTTCCTTTTGTTGTGTTGCTTCTTGTGGCTTTTTATCAGACCATTTTTCTTGTCTATTATGGAGACTTTGGGCCTTTCAGGGAAATGTTTGCTGCCTTAATTGCTTTTTGGGTTGCTGCTTTAGGTGTACTGGCTTGGCGTGACATTTACCTTCATTGGTTAAGAGCATGCATTGCTGCTGCTGATTTCCAATGTATCCTCACCCTTCCTCCTCCATTTCCCCACATTGAGGCTCCACCTCTGCGCTATTTTCTTCATGCAATCCCAGACCATGATGACAATGCTGACTTAGATCCTGTTCTGCCCTACATGGAAGAAGGAGGTGCCAATCTGCCTCCTCCTCATTGTGAACCAACTCCTCCCCAGGAATTGGTAGTGGCATTGAATGACACTCTTGCCAAGACACAAGCCTTAGTCACTGAGGTCAATCTGGCAGTCTTTGGTGACCCTGCTGAGTTTGACTTACTTCAATAATGTGTCTTTCATCTTTTATGAATGGTATCTTATGTGCTTTCTCACTAGCTATGTCTCTTGTCATTGCTAAAAGAACTGAACTCCAAGTTGCCCAGGAATGCAATTTGATGTATGAAGGAAACAAATGGAGGGAAGAGTATGTTAAAAAGGTATTGGATTATATGGAGGCACTATACATTAGGGAGTGCACCCATTGGCACTATGCTGTACCTAGCAGTAGGAGTTTCTTTTTGTGCCCACAGCCCTTGCTCACCCATGTCCCTTTGTCACTCATCGAGGTGACTTGGGATGGCTTCCTGACTTATCCAGGCCTCAAAACACCATTCAAACTTCCTGGTCTCCATACTGCATTCCATGGCTATCTTACTGACTTTGCCCCCAAAATCTCCTTCCTCTCTTCGCCTCATGCTATTGCTAACTTCAACAGTTGTGACTTACCTAGTCTCACCTATGAAGATCCTGCCCTCTGGACCATTCTGGCTTCCACCATTACTCACAACATGTTCATCTACATCTACTGTCACTGCCATCCCCTCTACATCTTGGGAAACCCTTTCCATGAGCTCATCCCTCCTCTCCAGGTTTGGCACAAGGATTTGAAAATTCATTACAGAGGATTATGGCAAGAAGGAATTACTGACATTGACCACATCCCTCTCTTCTTCTGAGAATGACAATGCAGAGGCCACTTGTTCGACCTCCAGCTATTGGAGTTTATTGACAAGTTTAAGGCCTGTGGAGATATGGATGAGTCCTGAACCAGTTATGATAAAGCTAGAGGCCATCTTTGGTAGCTTGACTCTGCCAGGTTCGAAATGGTTCACTTACTGGCCAGGAACAGACATGGTTATGGCTGATTTTGAACATGCAATGGCCTGTGATACTGGCATGGCTTTCAGCCAACCCAGATGTTGAGGACTAAATGCCAATGCTCTTGCTTGGGCTCATGCAGCTGCCAAAACTTGCCACAAACTATCCTCTCCCTGGTACCATGGACATACCATATGCATCAGGTGGCCAGTTCCTTGAGTATCCTAATGGAGCTCTTGCCCCATCTCTAGACAGTTCTTATAATTCTTTTGAAATCCTTATGTCTAGAGAATATGACAATCACATATATGGTTGGTTTCCTTTTCCTTATTCTTGTGCCTCTGAATGGTTAGGCTTCTCGAACCCCCATGGACTTCATGAAATGGGATGGTTGTTTTTATCCTACCATTATTTCCCTGACTTGTTCTTCGATTTTCTTGAGTACAATGTTCAGCAGAATTCTCACATTGCCAAATGGTGCAATATGCTGAGAAAGGCATGGAACCAGAACCAAAAATAAAACATAAATCTCCAAGGACCTGGAACTGACCTGGACAAAAGGCTAGAGCCTGTAAACCCCACAAGGCTTTACACACTCTTCTCCAAGATAGTTTTAACCCTGGACTCACTGATCCTCAGATCACTTTCCTATATGACCATCTAATCCTTGACATCTATTAGAAATGTCTTCTGAAGGAGGTCTCAGAAAGAACATCCCAAAACTCAACAGGATGAACTATGCTGTTTGGAGTGTTATGATGAAGGCATATTTTCAGACATTGGGTGTATGGAACATTGTTAGTGGCATGGAGCCTTTACCTGCTGATGCTGCTGCTGCTTGCATTTGGACTGTCTCCAATGCTAGAGCACAAGGCTGCATCACACTCTACTGTGATCTGATGATCACACTTTCTGTTGATGCACATGCCACTTCAAAGTTAAAATGGGATGACCTTGAAACAAAGTATGGCAAACCTTCTGCCATGACAACCTTTATGGAGTTCCAATGACTTCTCGAAATTCAAATTAAACCCAAGGATGATCTCATGGCAAAAATTGCTGAAATCAATATGCTCTTCAAGACCATTTCTGGTCATGGCATAACCTTGGATGACAAAATGAAGTTGTTACTCCTTGTCCCATTCTATGACTGCCTCATGGGACCAAGCACCCACTAATATCCTATCTTCCATCAATCCTGCCCAATTAAAACCAGATACTGTCATTCCTTGTATGAAGGAACTCTGGTCTCATTGATCTGGACAATCATTGTTACCAAGACAAATGGAGTCAACTCTGGGCTCATCTACTCAAGTTAAAAAGGAATCTAATTCCTTACTTGCTTGCATGAACAAGCTGCCCCTCTGCAATATCTGCAAGGGCTCACACAATACTCAAGACCATTGGGGTGGTGGTTCTTCAAATAACTTGTGGCTGTAGTGGCCATGGTGGTTTTCAAGGAGGTCGCAGATGAGGGGGAGGCTCATTCCAGCCTTACCCTCAAAATAACAATCAGCAGGGTGGTTCATCCAACCAAGGATGAAATCAAATCAGGTGTCATGGTAGGGGCAAACAAAAGGCCCAAACCAATGAATTAGATATTCTGGGACAGGGTGCTGAGGAATTAAACCTCACCTCTATTGAGGAATTGTCTGAAAATTATCCCTCTGATGTTTATGAAATTGATGCTATCAACATTCGAATCCACCCTCACTCTCTGGAGTATTCTCCAGATGAACCAGTGGAGACTGTTATGTCTCCTGATATGGAAATCACACTCAGCACACACACTATTGTTGCTTCTCAGGTTCCTTCACCTGAGTTAACCACAGATGATATTGAAATGGCCATGGAACATGTGGGACATGTTCCCACATTACCCATCCAACCTAATGGTACTCTCTCAGAATGGTACCAAGAGCAGATCCAGAACTCCTTTGTGTTGTGAATGAAGTTGAGTCAGTCACTCCTCAGGTCAACATTCCGAGATCTAATTCTCCTTGCTTTTGCACTATTTGCCTGCAATCCTACCACTCAGCCCTGACAGATTTCAGAATGGGTTTATCCCTTCAGGAATCCCTACAATGGGAGACAATGGATCCTCTTTTGAGGATGATTCTGTTTCCCTCTTCTGAGCAGGGAACCTGGCTGGTACCTGGTTCGCCCATCTGTTCCATGGATGGAGTGGGAGTTACCAGTATGGCTAGTGCAGGTGTGGCAGGAGAGAGGAATTCTGCAGAGACAGGCTTGCAGACTGCTTGAGGAGACAGATATATTTCCAAGTCTTCCCAAAAGTCTTGCAGAGGAATTACAGTTTCATTAGCAGAATTTCATGCAAGTGTACCAAATCTGAGGACTTCTGTTATTCCTTGTTCTAAACTTTGTCTTGCTGTACCAGACTTTGATTTTGATCCAGAGAATTCTGTCAGTGGTTATAACCCTAGTGAGTTTCGATCATAATGCATATGATGCCTTTGATTGTTACCCATGTGACATGTCAGCCTATCAAACACTACCAAAAGGCAAGTCCATTTGGTTACTTGACTCTGGAACCTCACATCATGTGACTCCATACTGCTCTGATTTTTTATCATTTCAAGCTTTTAAGACACCAGAATTGGCAAATACTGCTGGTCATCACAGAGTCAACCTAATTGGTCAGGGAACTGTTGTGTTGCAGCTAGAAAATGGCTCCACACTTTCCCTTGATAATGTAATTTATAGCCTGCAATTTTCAAAGAGACTAGTGTTCTCAAAATGCACTTCTTAGCAGGGGATATAGAAGTGAAGCAACTACCAACAATGAAGTAATCTGAACACCTGATGGCTGGATTCTCATGGAAGCACGATTAGCTTCACCAAGTTCACCATTACATTGGTTTGTGGGCATTCTGCTTCCACCCTCCAATGCTTTTATGGTCCTTTGCCTGATGGTAACACTGAATGCCAAGTTACTTTGGCATAATTGGTTAGGACACCTGGCTAACAATATACTACACCATCTTCACCAGTTGGGTCTTCTGGATATCCCTTTAACCAGGAATATCACATCCTGCAAAGGTTGCATGCAAGGCAAAATGGCCTCTGAATCATTTAAACCTTCTTGGAAATGCACAACTTGACCTTTGGAGCTCATTCATGCCAATCTCCTGGAACTGCCCATTGAATCATATTTTTGGTCCAAGTATGTTTTGACACTACTTGATGACTACTATTCCTTCAGATTCTGCATTTATTTGTGGAATAAATCTGACACTTTCTGACAATTTGCCAACTGGTTGGTTGCTATGCAGTGCCAACTTGGCCTGGAGTTATCTACACTCCATTCAGATTGAGGGGGAGAATTCATGGGAAATGCTTTTAAAGTGCTCCTCACTTCACAAGGAATTGAACATCAGCTTTCTATAGCTGATCAACCACAACAAAATGGTCGTGCAGAACAATTTAATAGGACTATTCTGGATAAATCCAGAGCTATTCAGTCATCATGCCTGTGTTCCAAAGAAATATTGGAACTTTGCATTTGACTGTGCTCCACATGTACAATAGAACACTGCTCAAGAGGATTCAGTTCAAGACACCTAGCTGAGTTATTCACTGGCAAGATTCCAGATATTACTTATTTCCACACTTTCAGTTACAAAGCCTATGTATGGGTGCCAAAAGCACAGTGAAAGGATAAATTGGACCCACATGTAATCAAAATGATTTTCTTAGGATACAAACCCAAAACAAAAGGCTACAGATTCTTACATGGTCACAAGATCATCTTATCCCATACTGCCAAGTTCATAGAAGACTCCTTTCTGTTCTGTTCAGATAATAGATGAAGAAAATCTGATACCTCAAATGACCCAGATTCCAACTCCAACCATTCAACTGGACCAAATGATGATCTGGATGACAACCTACCAAATTTTGGGATTGATCCTCCCATTATTGGACCTCATCCTGTCCAACCACAGAATGTTCCAAATCCTCCTCAACAAAACCCACAACAGGGTGGTCAACAAAACAGACCATTACAACCTCCTAGACCACATAGAGCACCTGCTGCTACTCCTCCAGTTGACCCTTGTGTTATTCAACATCCTCATCAGCCTTATCCTGTTCCTGGTGACAGTAGAAATCTTAGAAGGGCACACCCAGAACAAGTTGAAAACCAAGAACCTCATCCTAAACACAGAATAATCCCTGTCACTTGACCAGATAACATCCATGGAGCTAAACCTCCTATTGAAATTGAAAGGGATATTCAACAAAACAGAGATACAGCTCAAGAATGGATTCATAATGCTCAGCATAATATTTGGGAAAGACAGGAAAATATTAGGAGATATGAAGAAGAGAGAAGGCCACCATCACCTCTTAGGCCTCAACCTCCTTCTGTTCCACAGGAATGGACTTCACATCCTCCCATGTCTCCTTTAACACCTCTTCCAAAATCTACAACTCCTCCATCTCCTGTAGCTGGTCCATCTCAAACCACACATGTTGATGAAGAAGAAGAGGACCAAAAAGGGTATTTTGCAAATACCTTTGAATTCCTCCTTGCTGCATGCATGAAAGAGTCTCCAGAACATTACAAAGATGTCCTAAAACTTAATCTGGAACTCCAAAAGAAATGGTTCAATGCTATGAAGGATGAAATAAAATCTATTGAGGAAAGGAACATTTGGACACTTGTGGACCCAAAACCAGATCACAAACCAGTCAAGTGTCGATGGGTTTTCACTATCAAAAGTGATGGTTGGTATAAAGCTCATCTTGTGGCAAAAGGTTTCACACAAGAATTCAGAACTGACTTTGAAGATACCTTCTCCCTGGCTGCTTGTTTTGAGACTGTATGAATTCTTTGATCTTTTGCAGCTCAGAAGAACTGGGAAATGAGTGCCCTGGACATTAAGACTGCCTTTCTTTATGGCAATCTGGATGAAGAAATCTATATGGAACAACCAGAAGGTTTCAAAGTTAAAGGTCAAGAGCACAAGGTTTATCAGTTGCTGCAAGCCCTTTATGGTTTAAAGCAAGCAGCATTAGCATGGAACAAGGCCCTACATGCTTCTCTTCTTCACATGGGCTACATCAGATCTAAAGTGGATGCAGGGATCTATATTTATAAATCCAATGCAGGCATGGTTATCTTCCTCATCTATGTTGATGATGGATTATTTTTAGGATCTAATCCTAAACTCCTAAAAGAAAAGAAAGATGAGTTTATGAAGAAATGGGAATCAAGAGACCTTGGAGAATGTAAAGAATATCTTGGTCTTCAGACCCACAGAAACTGCACTAGATGTGAGATCTACCTGGATCAGATCCCTTATGTCAAAAAGGTGATCAAATGATTCCAAATGGAAAATGCACATAATGTTTGCACTCCATTACCCTCTGCATCAGTAAATCACTTTTGCTGGCCAGAGCTGTCCAGAGCTGTCCAGCACTGGACAGATTCCCTAGGACTGCCAGCACACAAAGTGGTTTACTGATGTGGCTACCAACCATCCAAACAAGAAGCATCTTATCAAGCTTCTTCTGCTCTTTGCTCCCAATATCAGAGCATTATTGGCTCTCTTCTGTATATGACTCTAGGCACTCGCCCAGATATTGCTTTTGTGGTAATTTGCATGTCTCAATACATGGCAAATCCAACAGAAGATCATAAAAACAAAGTGCTGTCACACACCAAAGGTGTTTGGTGAGGTGGACATGGATACAGCTGATGAATGGAGATGAAGACCATAGCCCTCATGTGAAGAAGGACAGCCAGAAATGTTGGCAGTCATCCCTTGCACAAGAACAAGTCATCAGTGCCAGAGAAAAAGAAAGGGAGCAAGTTAAGTGCTGGCTAAAATTCTTAAGCACCCATGTACAGCATTCTGGTTTGCAACATATCTCCACTGTTTCTGCAGATACAGGGACCATTCCCACACTTGCTTGTAGTGCTCAGCCATGCAATCTTACCTTCCAAAATTGGAAAGGATTTGCACACTCCACACATATCTACAGCACTCCCCCCAAAAGACACTCATTTCACTAACTTCTTCTGATATGGCCACCTCTACATCAATCATTTCACTTGTTGCCTTTTATATGGACCATGGCTACATATATCTACCAGGAGTTCCTACCAGCTTCTGTCCTGAAGCATCCTGGTACATCCCACCCTCATCTGTGCCCTCTCAGCCCATCCAGCTTGGACAGCATGTTCTTTTTGTCAGTATGACCTCTAGGAGGACATTCTTTGGTCGCCTCAGGTCTGTCATTCACTTGGAAAGGTCTTATATGGTCATTTCAGTCTCTCCAGTCCAAGAAGCATATGGATCCTTCCTCCCTGCTCCCTGCAATGTCTTCATACTGGTCTCATCCATCATTCTTCCAAGATTGTGACAGCTACAGTATAATCTACTGTTCTCCACTCTCCCTGATTGCATCCATGATGAGTATGATACACATCTTGCCTCCTTGTTGCAAGATACAGCAGAAGACACTCCCCCTTCATCCTCTCTTCCAACAGAGCCTCATTCATGAAGTTTTCAGTTTGCTTCACTGAGAGGATGGTTTGGGGGGGAAGGTTGTGATCCCCTATGCTCCTGTCACCCCACAGACCCCCAAAGCTTGACCCCTGTTGACATCTGACTCACCCTGTCCACTTTTGGATGTACTATATTGGCATCAGATCAGCGATGCCTCTCTGTCATCTCACCTTGGCCTAGAAGTGATCTCTTTGAGATGTGACATGCACAGCCTCCCCCTAATGCAATTCCAGTGTGCTTTCCCAGTTCCTGACATCACTTGACTCATACTTTGATGTTCTGACTGTCTTTGACTCACCTGTTGCCAATACTTACCAATCTTTTGACTTTGCTTACTGATTCTTTGCTTTTTGGCTTGCTAATCCTTACCAATGCTTACCAATGCTTTCCAAGATGATTACCCATTGCTTGCATTCCTTACTCATCAGTTACCAATCACTTACCAAGTGTTTGCACCTTGTTTTCCAAGAGCAACACCCCTGTACTGTATATAACTCACTGTACTTAGATAGCAAAAAAAAAAAAAAAGAAGAAGACATCAGAGAGCCCCTCTTGCTTGCATTTTATCATCACTCAGTAATTCATTCAGCAGCTTTGATAGTTGAGACTTTATTAAGGGTCTAACTATTGTCTACTTTGCTTATCCTTGTCTATCATCAATATACTTCGCTCCAAGCCCTCCCTGAGCTCAGTGCAGCTTAGGACATTGAATTAAGTCGTCATCCATCCTTCTGTAGGCTGACAGCAGTCTACCCTATCGCATTCTCTTGCAGTTCCTGCTTCCTTTTTTGTCAGGAGCACCCCATGTCCCTCAGCACTCATCTTTGAGTGTTGTAGCTCACAAAAACCCTCCCAAAGAACAGGTTCTACCATCTAGGTACTGCATAGGCACACCTACCACTCACTCTTTTTGTCCTTTGTGTTGGTTTTGGTTGGTTTTCACCACTGAACCACACTTTGACTCACAGCACTCCATATAGTCAAATATATTGCTTATACTCCAAAGCTCATGCTTTACTATTCTGGGATCAAATCATGAATCTTTGGTTTTGCAGATTCTGATTGGGCTGCCAATGTGGATACTTGTAATTCTACTACCAGCTATGCCATATTTCTTGGCACCTCCCTTATTTCTTGGCGATCAAGGAAACAGAAAACTATTGCCTTATCTTCCACTGAAGCCAAGTATATGGCTTTATGTGATGCTGCCAGACAAATCAAATGGCTTCACATGCTTTTTAAAGAGCTAGACCTTGATACAGAGAAGACTATTCTCTACTGTGACAATATGGGAGCTCACTTCATTGCTGAGAACCCTGTCTCAGATGGTCACTCTAAGCATATTGATGTCCAGTGGCACTTCATTCACGAATGTGTTCAGGACAATTTATTTGCCATTGAATATATCCAAACAGACCAACAAAAGGCCAATGGATTAACCAAATCCTTAACTTGGCAAAAATTCGAAAACAAATTGCTCAGTCAATTGGTTTAGTAACACTACCATTCTAGAGTGAAGGGGGAGTGTTGGAAATACTGGTTATCAGTGTTTCTCATAGCCATGTTCTAGATGTGCTTATCAGATGAGTTTTACTCATATGATGTCATGCTTGCTAAGTTACTCCACTTTATTCCATAATGTTCCATTCTATTCTGTACTATACATAGTAGGTACTTTCTTTACTTACTATATGCACTCATGGTCTGTGCTGCATTCCTACATGTATATAAACCCAGGGGTTTCCACCAAGTCCCCTCAGTGAATTCACATTCCTCTTACCTGACTACAAGTTCCACTCTTAAGTCAGAACTACTCTTCAAGACTAACCATCTATTACTTCAAGCTCTATCCAATACTATAGGCAAGTGCTCATCTAGCTCTTGCCCCTCTCCCCTTCCATTCCTCTGCCATTATTGCCAGCATCTCCAAGTTTGTTTATGTTGCCATCCAAGATTCCACATCCTGGTTCTGGAATGTTAACTGGATTCCCTTTCAATAGAGGTGCAAAGAATCACATGCTTTGAAATGGAATTCCCCTATCTCTTAGGATTGACTGACCTGTGTCCAACTGCTGTTACCATGGAACCTTTCTCCACTTCAGTCTTCAAGGATCTCACTTGAATATTTGCTACTACCACCAAGATCTGTGCCTAGAGGTGGTTCCACCCAGCATCACTGCCAAGGCTTCTTCATGACCTCCACACCTGCCTACTCATTGGTGTGTCACTCAAATGCAGACAGGGAGGTATGGGTAACACACTTGAGTGCCATCCATTTTCAGGGCTAGTTCATTCAGCAGGTGAGTTGTTACACACTCCTTAGCAGACTCTGACTTCCATAGCCACCATCCTGCTGTCTAGATAAACTAACACCTTTTGTGGTGTCTGATAAGCATGTATTCCAGCACCTTAACCTCCCATTCAGTTCATCCCACATCACCAGTTCTGCTTACCAAAAATGGCCCACTAGAAGCTCTCAATCACCAGACAGTCCAACCAAGAGAGGAAATTGGCAGACAACACTTTCATCTTCACCACATGTATATATCACAGAGTCATGATGGAATGTCAGTGACAACAAAAGACAGTATACAAGATAGGTTAGCATGGACCAAAGAGACCACACCTGGATATGATGATGGCATAGGTGTCATTTTCATTACCAGTGTTGCAGTTTATCCAGCATCCTAGTCATGACACGAAACAGTCCCCCTGCTCCTCCCGCCAATTTCCACCAGGTCTTTGGTGATCCCAAGGCATAGAGCCAGCCCACAAGTGAAGCGCGGAAGACTGCGACATCGATGTTCGGTATAGTGACGAAGGCCCCGGGACTGTACTATTCTAAGTGCTCCACAGTACTTCCCCCGCACAGACGAAAAAGCCTACGATTCCTTCGTCTCGGCAAGAAGAATACCCATGACCACACTCACGAGCGCCGCAAGGGCGACAGATATCAAGGTAATCGTGGTACGCGCAACAGGGAAGCGGCCGCGCAGCATTGCAGCTTGGACTGTGAAGTAGCGAGTTAAACCTATGCACGAGAATCGTCAGAGCGCCAAGGCAAGTCATCGCTGGAGCCCACCGAGAACAAGAACAGCAATCCCGAATACGACGACAGTAACACCCAGAGGGCGGGCAAACTTCTGCGTGTTCGTGGTTCCTTGTGAAGTGGTAGTTGAAGATGACGAGCTGGATAATGCGAAGAGTTGCACCAGAGCTTTATACCAGAAAATATTATACCATCAGAGACGAAATCGCGGACTGTAGTTAAACCACAAACCAACACCAGCGCTCGCGCAAGCCAAGCTTGTGCGGACGTATGCCAGGTACGTTCTCTCGGCTGCCAAGTGATCACGCGCGACGTTACCCTTATTCTCCAGCACAAGGCTCAGTTTGAAGGACGCTGCGGCATTTTTGAATCTTTTCCATCTCACGCCTTGTCCTAGAATCCGGAGACACAGGACGGTCGGATAGGTGAAGTGGGGGTTGGGTGAAGTTATCTGGCCAACTACAGGGCGCCGAATGTGTTTCGCTGGGAACCTCACTGAGAGGCTCAAGATCTGGCATCCGGTCCGGACCGTCATCGTGCGTGACACCTATGCCACTCATTGCATCAGTACTGTGAGGAAGAGGGGAAGGTGCCAGTCGCGAAGGCTCCAATTCTCCCTTTTCTAGGTTGGCCATATTAGGTAGGTGATCCCCTCCGGCACAGGTCGATATCCGCTGTGTACTCGCTGGCCGTAGATTGCGCCGGTAAGAGTCCCATGGATGATCGTGCAGGACAGGCTTTTATACAGTGGGAGTAATAATAGCGAGCCATGACGTAGCTAATCGTAACATATATGCCATTTTCATAAAAGAAGTGGATTCAAATTTGGTCATAGTCTGACGGTGGAAGGGGATTCGGCTGTTTTGCATGTTGGGCACCGTACTTATCTAGTAACGAGCGCGAACTAATGTTGCACGTAGGCTTCTTACAAGGTAGATCATCCAAACACCGTGTATCTTTCTGGTAACGAGCCTATTCCGATCCACTTGATCATTCTAGCCTCGTCGCTGCGCTGTTCCCCATTCTGCTATGTGGGTGATGAAAATATTCTACGTGCCCATTGGTGCACTCCTTCCATCAGATCACCATGCACCGGCAGACTTACTTCTGTCTTTCCTTCTCAATGCTAGCCTCTCGCCATTGCTTTCCTTTGTAGAGGGCCAAAAGAATTATCAACTCGGCAATTAGCATCAACCCCGCCCAGATGGTGTACAGTCCCCCATCACCAATTGCATTCTGTGCCATATTCAAACACGGCGCGCGTTAAACAGAAGAGAAACGCACCTGCAAAGGCACAGCAACTTCAGCCGCAATGAATGCGAAGGTACCACGAATAGAACTATTTGCAGCAACGGCACTTGATGACCTTCCGGCATTGGAGTCTACAATGTACGCCAAGGTACTGGAATATATCCATCTAATATCAACAACTATGAGTCAGAACTACATTCCAGGTGGCCGAGCTCACATAGAGAAGAAGCCGCTCAAGAATAACATAGTACACATCGCAGCAATGTGGACACGCTCTTGACATACCCAAGCGTAACCGGTAACCGCTGGCGGTAATACCCACATAGCAATCTTCGTACTTTCCAACCGCATCTACCAGAGCGGAATGTCATTAGTTAACCTTCAGTCCAGCTAGGACCCTGGTTTACCTCTGGGAAACTCGCACCACCATTCGCTGCTGTCAGTCGTGCAAGGGTCCTATCGGACCACTGACCACCCAGTATACTCCCCAACATAGATCCTGATCAAGAACAAAGCATGAGCTGAGGCGTTGCCTGGTATCCTTGTGATGCAAACCGATGCCAAAAGAAAGAAGAACCAGCCCAGTCTTCAATGCATCATAATCATAGTAGAGTGAAAGAGTTCGTGCACAAGTATATGCGATACTGAAGCCGAACGCAAACAAGAGTCCTGTGAAATATGATATATAAGACATGATCGAGTCATGAGATAGACCATCGACTAACCAGACGGTATCAAGATCACGAGATTATATTTGCGGCGTAGAATCTTGACATATGGCGGAAAGGGATTTACATTCGAAAATGATAGGGCGATGTCTTTTGCATCTCCAACAGTGGCAATGGATGGTTGCGCTTCAACGTCCCTGGACGGCAATTCACCGACCCTCTTCTGGCTGTTAAACATCTCGGCTTCAGACAAACGTGGCTCTTGCATCCTTCTCTTCAGGATGTTCTGGTATGCCAGGCTGCGCTCCCCTCTGAACGTGTCCTTGAATAAAAACAAAAATGCTGAGAACATGATTCCACCCCAGATCACCAGAAACCAAAATACAGCACGCCAGCTGAGTGCTTGTGTAAGTACCCCACCTATAATCGGCCCCAAGGAGGGGCCGAGAAGGGGGGCACAATAGAAGACACCCATCTTAGTGCCCCGCTGATGGGGCTCATAAATGTCTGCTAACGTGGCGGCACCAATTGAAATGACAGCGCTCGACCTACAGAAATCTGTCAGATGGATAAGTACGTACCAGTAGAAAACATAAGGCATACCCAATTGCCTGTAGGATACGCATACCGATGACAAGTCCTATATTCTTGGAGACAGCAACAACAGTTGAACCCAATGTGAAGAACGAAACCGAGGCAAGGTAGACAAGCTGAAGAAAATAATCTTTCAGCCACAGGAGATTACAGAAAGCAATGTTTACAGACTTTTCTTCCCTTAATCTCACTCAACGCGCTCCACAGTATCGGAAAGTTGCCTTGCACAAGGATAAACAAGGACAAGCTCAAGCTTATCTGTCCGCTCGACGCATGCAGTTGTTGTTCGATCTGTGCGTTTGCGGCTGGACTGGAGTTGGTGAAAGTGTCTTTCAATAAAATGCAACGTACGATTCTGGATATTAGCACATAGCCCTGCGATCATAGATGCTCCAGAGATAATGAATAATATTGCCGTCTGAAACGGGTCAATACTATCCTTGAATATGCGATAGGTATCCAGTAGCGCATACCTTTCTGGTATCGGACCACAGTCGGGGATCATCTTCTACCACGGCATGTTCTATGTCAAGCTTGGATTTGTCTAATTCCTTCGTTACGATAGGAGAGGTCTGGAGAGGTGAGCCACCAGTATCTTTCTCGGTTTCGGTGGGTGGGATAGTCACAGCCGGGGGGTCTACAACACGCATAACCAACTGCGTAGTTGGGAAAGGGGTGTAATGAAATGAAGAGGCAGCACGCTTCTCGCATACTCAGGTAGCACCCGCGGATTATATTTATTGCAGCACGGTTGTGAGTGATGACAAAACCTGCAACCATTGCCGCATAAGCCGTAAGTGGAATTCCTCCGGGTGTTATGATATCAGTGGGACCTTGTTCCGGGTCGGATTCCACGGCCGAAACACGGGAATTTCTGCTGGTGCCATTCATTCAATATAACAAAGTTGAGCCGTACGCCTCAAACCTAAAGCAGCATTATTAGTACTGTAATGAGCGTAAGCATCCCGTCATGCGATACTTCCTTGTCAGATAGGACTATAAGTAACACGGCGGCCATGTGTAGCTTCAGTCTAGAATATTAGGATGTTCACTTACTTACCTCTATTTGGCTATGGGAAACTCGATGTGGGCACTGACTCACATCATCATATATTCCACCCGTTCCGCGCCGATAGCCGTAGATCGTAGGTCTTGTGGTCTTCACTTGATGTGCGATAAGTACAATAAGCTCGCTGAGGCGTCGGCGATACCGACCTGACGGCAGCACAGTACGGCAACGAGAGCAAAGCGTGAAGCATGTCAACGTGGGGCTAATACATATGGTTTGTTAGTCGTTGCATGCTCATAGCGAATGTCCTGAGGAGTCCGCAAGTGGCGTCACCATGTTATCCGTGTTGGCACGATGTTCCCTCCTCGAGAACAGTGCTCATGATGAACGCAAGTAGGACGCTATCTGTCATCAATTTAGTGCCACCAGTCTAATCCCGATCGAAGCAGCTTACAGAAAGTATCAACGGAGTTTGAACGATCCCCCTTTGACTGCTAGTTTACATGAAGCTATAGTACATACAATTCGTGCAACGTGCACTCTCAAGATATCCGTGTTTCGCAGCCGAATCGGCATCTATATCACCATTCACTAGCAGAGTGCCGTCTTTCCTCCTCATTACTAGTCTCTCGCCACCCCCTACCTTTGTAGAGAACCAGTAAAATCATTAGCTCAGCCAACAGTAACAATCCAGCCCATGCGGTGTATAAACCTCCGTCACCGATAGCATCCTAGGCGGGTTCAATAGAGCATGGGTGGCACGAATGAGGAAGGCGCACCTGCAACGGTACAGCAACCTCTGCTGCGACGAACCCAGAGACACCACGGAACAGACTGTTCATCGCAACTGCACTTGATGATCTTCCGAGATTGGAGTCTACGATATATGCCAAGGTACTCGAATATATCCATCTTAATTCCATGCGCCAAAGATGTATCAGATACCGTAGATGCACATGAACATACTCACATAGAGAAGAAGCCGCCAAAGAATAGCATTGTGCACACCGCGGCAATGTGAACGTGCTTTTGACACACCCATGCATAACCAACCACTACCGGTGGTAACCACCACATCGCTACCTTTGTACTTTCTAGTCGCATCTACTTAGATCAAAACATTGTGAGGTATTTGGATGGGAAACCTGCGAAACATGTGTTCTAGTCTCACCTCCGGGAAACCCGTTCCGGTGTTAGCTGCCTGCAACCTCATTAGGGTCCTATCAGACCATCGACCACCTAGAACACTCCCAAAGAGGGATCCTAAGAACAAGTGAATGAACGTTAGCACGTTAGCATATCGGTAGGCTGTGCACATTTGATACATACCAATGCCAAAGGAAAGTAGGACTAACCCGGTCTCCAGGGCATTATAACCGTAGTAGAGCGCGAGGGTTCGTGCGCATGTGTATGAAATGCTGTAAGTGAAAGCAAACAATAACCCTGGGAAAACGACGTAAGTCGGACGGAGAACAATTCATATCACTGTTTGCCAACTGCCCACACACCTGAGGGAAACAAAATCGCGAGGTTGTGTTTACAGCCCAAAATCTTAACATAAGATGGGAAGGGGTTGACATCCACAAAGGAGAGCGTGATGTCCTTCATGAACATTGAGTTTACCAGCGTTGGGTGGGCCTGATCACCTTTTGGGGTTTGTACGCCATTTTGACCACTGTTCCTCATTTCGCTGGTGGGTGAATTGGGTTCCGACGGCTGACATTTCAACTTGTGCATCCACTTTTTTTTCAAAACAGTCTGGTATGTCAGGCTGCGCTCTTTCCGGAACGTGTCCCTAAATAAGAAGCAGAATGCCAAAAGCATGATACCTCCCCAAATCACCAGGAACCAGAAGGGGGCACGCCAGCTGAATGCTTGAGTGAGCACTCCACCCATAATTGGCCCGAGTGATGGGCCTAGAAGAGGTGCACAATAATAGATGCCCATCACGGTACCCCGTTCATGAGGCTCATATATATCTGCTAACGTAGCGGCACCGATCGCCATAACAGCACTTGCCCTGAGGTTTGCTGTCGGGTTAGGAACCGCACATCGGCATGAAAAGTAACACATACCCGATCGCTTGGACAATGCGCATGCCGATAACCAAACCTATACTCTTCGCGACAGCAACAGTAACCGAACCCAGTGTGAAGAGCATAACCGAGACAAGATAGACAAGCTAATAATGGAAAACGTCTTGTAAATTGAGGCAAAACGATAACATCACCATTACCAACCTTTCTTCCTTTGATCTCGCTCATAGCACTCCAAACGACGGGAAAAGTGCCTTGTGCAAGGACAGAAAGAGACAAGCTAAGACTGATCTGTTCACTCGTGGCGTGCAGCTGTTTCTGTATCTGTGCGTTGGCCGCTGAATTCGTGGTAAGAGGGTCAAGGGAAATGTTACGTGGGAGATAGCGCACGATTCTGTATGACTGTGCAAAGGCCGCCAATCACAGATGCGCCAGAGACCAGGAACAGCGTTGAAGTCTGAGAAATAGATTGCAGTTCTGTAAGTTCGCGACAAACGAAACTAGCACGGAATACGCACTTTCCTGACTTTCGACCATACTCGAGGGTCATCATCCACTACGGCATGCTCGACATCGGGTGGATGAGCCTGCAAAGAAGATGCTCCTTTGGTTTCAGTTTCAGCTTGTACCATGGTCACGGCCAAGTTGTCTGTGGGCGACATTAGGTGTGCAGTATGGAGCTGTCACAGGAGTTAGGAAATGACAGGCAGTCCAAGAGTATGCAGATATTCGAAGCACGGCACGCCTGCGGCATGAGCGATGATAAACCCCTGGCAGCTCAAATCTTGCCGCAGATGCCGTGTAATCTGGGTTGTGTATGATCACGGGATCGGCGAGCACACCTTCGAATACGTCGGCCGAATGATACGTATTTGATTTGATCGGGTGAACCAGAGCCGAAGCCATTGTATTGAAGCGGCAGTGCGATGTTTGTTAGTTTGTCCACATGTGTCGTACACTTCCACGGCGTACAACGTACTTAGTGCGTTCAGCGAGCTAGCCCTAGGGGGAACACCAAAGTCGCACAGAAAACACTTAAGTGACGGCAGACTAAAACGTTTGATGGTGGGAACCGGGTTGGAGTAATGTATCCCGCTTGGAAAGTCAGCAAATTTCTTTCAATTGGTTTGCCTTTGTCGTAGATACCTACGAAGTAAGATGAATTTTCATTTCAGATGAATCTAAAGGTTATAAATCCAGGAACGGGGTTGGTACCTTTGTAGATCTGAAAACCAGTTCGTGGTGTTTGAATACATACCTCACGGATGTCGGGCCTTGGGATGTCAAAAATACATCAGCAAACAGTTGACAGATGGGCGGGGGAAGAGTATGAAAACCGTATTAGGACGTAGGTTATGCAGCCCAGTGGAGTTAATAGTTCCGACTTGCGTCTTGGGGAAATGGGCCTCAGTGGGTGCCTATTGGCAGATGAGATGCGCGCGTTCCAACTTGGTGTTCAGACTCTATTGCATTATGATCGCCTCAATGCATGGGGTTGACTGTCAGGTGGTGAAACAACAAAACCGTGATGGCTTACCCACCGAGTTTGTCAAAGGTCGTCGGGTTTGATGGTAAGTGTTCTAGTGCGTCGTGTATTTTCTCTCACAGGGAACGCAAACAAGTAGTAAAGCCCCGTTCTACCCGCCTTTATCGTAAGCAGGCCTCGCTCACTCTTCGTTGCTGGCAGCGTAATGTTGGTAACATTGGCTTCGGTATGAACGCCCAGTAGGTGAGCAGCTCCTGCCCTGCCATGGGTAAACCGTTTGCAATCTAGCGTAGCTGGTGGACCTAGGTTGCATAATGCGTCTGGATTGATAGTTGCATTCAAAGCATCCGCGGAGGGTCGTGTTGGTCTTATCTACATACCTGTCTATACGGTCAGCGCAGAACAAGGATGAACCAACGGGTGGGTCTACCTTCCTTGAGCCAGCAGAACGGAGTGCACCAGTGAGCGTGTGACTGGGACATAATAGCGTTCGTCGACGAGCCTAGGCCACGACTTGCCAGCTAAATAAAACTTTGCCAATACTGAACCTAGTAGTGCGTAGTCGATGGTTAGAAAAAAAATTGTGCATTTTCACACTATGTACGAGTTCCGGGGAAGTATGTATGTATCTCAGATTGACAGCCCCGACGCGCCGAACGCGTTGTAAATCCCAAGTCCGAGAAGCCACCATCATCAATTTTCCGCAATGAGGCCTTCCGCCGTGCGTCTGCTCAACATCCTCGTCCCCGTCAAACGGTGAGTCCCAACAAAATAGTGGGCTCTAGTTCATGGTAGAATACCTGTTATAGGGCTGTGGACTTTGCAGTGAAGATTCGCGTGAACCCAGAGCAGACCGGTATAGACCTCAATGTGAAGCATTCTATGGTGCGTTTCATTCAGTCCCGTACCCTCGGATTTGCTCAGGTATCGCATGTACAGAACCCGTTCGACGAAATTGGTGCGTTCCTTCTGTTCAGGATCGCACCGCGAACACCCTGTCACACATTCACCCAGCCGTCGAGGAGGCCGTCCGACTCCGGGAACGCCTCAAAGATGCTGTCAAGTCCATCAAAGTCGTCACCATTGGACCCCCCAAAGCTGTGGAGACACTCCGCACTGCACTTGCAATGGGTGCCGACTCTGCTATCCACGTGGAGATTCCCGAAGGCACTCCTTCTCCCGAACCCCTCGCAGTCGCCAAGACCCTTCGCGAACTTGTGGTGCGCCAGAAAGAGGGCGTCGACTTGATAATCATGGGGAAGCAAGCTATTGACGACGATGCAGGGCAAACAGGTCAAATGCTTGCGGGGCTTATGGATTGGGCGCAAGCAACGTTTGCAAGTAGGGTAGACGTAGATCCATCGACAAAGGCGGCCAACGTGACAAGGGAAATCGACGGAGGATTGGAACAATTGAAATGTCAATTGCCTATGGTCATCACAACAGACCTCCGGTGAGCGTTCGGAACTTGCTCGATCCTCGTTTTCTGACTGCGCAATTGTTCCTGTACAGACTTAATGGCAAGTATCCGACGAATAGAATCACTTGAACATACTGAACCGTATTCCATGCAGAGCCCAGATACGCATCCCTACCTAACATCATGAAGGCAAAGAAGAAAGCGATCGAAAAAATCACGCCCGCAGACCTCGGCGTTGATCTCACTCCTCGATTACAAACTCTCAAAGTCACAGAACCCCCCAAACGTGTTGGTGGGGGCAAGGTGGGTATAGTCGTATAAATTACATTTTCCCGGCTCACGAACTGGTGTCATGGAAGGTGGCCAACGTCGATGAGCTGCTGGTGAAGCTCAAGGAAGCCGGGATTACTGCTAAGCGCGCATGAGAACACCCTGTACCATTGTTATCGAAATAATATCTACACTCCTGGAAACATTTCATTGGTGACATTTGGTCTCGGAGTACTAGGTCCTCAACAACAGGCACGCAATACTACTACACAAGAAACGGAAGAGGAGGGCTGACGAGATATGGGTTCCAGATTGACCAGTGGTTAACTTGAGATTTTCTTTTTTCTACTTTTTCTATTTGCTTTTTCCGAAATTGCGTCGAAGCCACTAATGAGTAAATATATAATATGAGGCTTCGATAACAGGGAATGATAGGGAATGACAAGACAATGGCTACACGGAAAAATGAGAGACACGATACGTAGGAATGTGGAGTATACAGAAAAGAATGGGATGAGTGGATGATTCAGCTCACTCGCAATGCTCTGAACTTGAACTATTACGAAGTCGATCTCGAAGTTGAGGTGGAGGTATCCGCAGTTGTGGATGACCCACTGCTCGTGTTCTCGACGCCCTTATCCTCCGTGAGTACGATGAAGAAATTTAAGAAATATGGAAGATCACAAACCTTGGAACGGCACGCGGGACAATTGTTCCTGCCAGTCTCGAGCCACCTATCTACACAAGCTTGGTGAAACGCATGTTTACAAGTCAACACACGAATGTGTTCTTCGGGAGTGTAGTCCTCCAGACATATCAGGCACTGCACCAGGCAATCAGTTTGATAATCCTTCCCGAAAAAAAGGAGCCAAGTTTCCCCCTACCCTTTCGATACAATTATTGGCAATGCGCCCTGTCTTTTCGTATTCTTCCAAGGATGAGGATTGGATCACTTCCAACCCAGACCTCTCGATGTCCTCTCTAGAAGCTGTGGGTGGCTTTACTTGACCTAGGAACTCTGCTAGCTCCCTAACACGGCCGAATAATGAATAAAAATGGCTTTGTTGTATCAACACTACGTACCATAACGCTTCGAATGAGTCCAAGTTGCCACCCATGATTACATGATGATCGTCCGAAGAAAACCCTGCAAGATGAAGGTGCAGAGTTGCATCAGTTACTGTTCCCCCTTACCCACGGTAAGAAAACAATCGGATGGACGGACCGCCGATCACATAGATGAGAAGAGTCTGAGAGGCGAGCGTCTCTCCTGTTACGGCACTCGCCGATGCGATACCGCTCTGCCTGGCACGAGTCAAGTTTCTGAAGGCGTCAAAGGCGCGGTTTTGCCACGTGCGTGGCTGGGGAGATTGCTGCGTTTGTCCTGAAAGGAACCAATCTTGCGGAGTGCTTGCTTGCGATGACAGATCCGGCTGCTGTGTAAGAGGTCCGGAGAGGGAGCGATTGCCTGGTGCAGACGAGAGAGGGCCAGGGACATTGAAGGGGTTAGGGAACCCATCACTTTCCAGGGTGTCGTCCTCGTCGATAGAATGGATACGCCCATGATAGTGCTGACTGACGGTGAAGCGGATCATGAAAGTGTGCGGGGTGGGGTGACTCCCGACCTGCGGTGGGAGGCTGTAAACCAATGACAATAATAGGTATGATCAGGTTAGACCGAGTTCCCGTTCCTGCACCCGCCGACGGGGAGGACGGGGAAGGAACGCCGTCCGTAGGTGGGTGTGGTACCGCATCGACTGGAATAGATGGGGGAGAATTGTGTGTCTCAGACATACCTGGTGCATGGGTGGTAGATGAAAGAGAGGGGAAAGGGTCTTGGGCGAACCCAGCGCCAAGGGACATGTTGCCCCCCGCCACGAGGTGCCCCACCAGTACTTCCATCGTCACCATTACAGGCAGGTTGTGAAGAAGTGGCATTGGAAGTCAGCTCCTGTAGCGAGTCAGCATGTGAGTGGGGTGTAGAATAAGAAGACGACGGCGAGGACGTTGTCACTGGAGCATGAATGCGCGGCAGCGACTGCCCAGATGATGGAGGCACGGATTCATGGTCATCCGCCGGCGTTCCGGCAGCTGAAGATCGAGACCTGCGCCACCAGCTTCCACCGCTCCTCGGCGTACGTTCACGGCGAGCAGATGAACCCTGAGAGAAAGGGAGACGAAAGGGCATTACTGCAAGCTGTGATACGACTGGGAGCCTCCGAGTTGACAAGAACGTGCGCTGCAAATACGCTAGAATATGGAGTATTGACGACCCTTGTAGGATGACTGTATGCAATAGACCAGGTCAACGATGTCGACAGCGTCGACCACTAGTTGTGGAGCAGATGTAGCAGCAGGGAAGACGCCTGGAGACGTATTACCAGGACACGGCCACACCATCCATTTTAGGTAATCCACACAGCTAATACACGGTGACTTGATTCATCGATGAATGCTGAGCAAGTCACAGCACTGCGATCATGGCGCCGAAAGTTCTTCTGGTGGTCGGTGTCCATATTTTAGTGGTGCTCAGTAAGCATATCTGACACATCATGGGCTACAGACATGTTGGGCATATATGTGGCGGAACTCATATGGCCAACTGTTCAAGGCCCTGGACGAGGAGAGTCAAGGGATGATGTGAGTTTTATCCTTCGGATGGAGCCCGGATATCGGGCCTCTGATATCCCCCGATGTGTCTACACTTCCTCACTTCCTATTGGAAGCGATAGATGGGCGTTCAGCATGGGCTACGCTACTGTCACACCGTTGATGGCTTGCTTCGCTGAGAGAGAGTGTGGTGAAGTGACAAACCCTCCTAATAAACCAAGGTTGCTGAAGTTGTGGGTCTTGTCCCGCGAGTCGAGGCAGCAGCGCAAGCAATCCCTGAGTTTACTTGACGGCGGTTAGGCAGCTTAGCACCACATGTCGGGCAGGTACTACAATGCGACAGGTAATGCACAGGCTTCCAAGCCTCGTACTAGCTGCAGGAAGATGGCACGAAGTCGATGCTTGCTATAGTGCATCGCGATCCATCAATCTTACAGCGGTGCTGGTCATGCTTCACGTGCTCAGTGTAGGGATTGTTAGCGAAGGTCAACTTGATGACTTAGGCTTGTCGTCGCAAGGTGGCATGTATTAAGGACATCTAGTGTCGATAGCATCATATTAGATTTAGCTTTAAACTAAAGGACATAATTCTTCATAATAACCGGGAATGCACTTGAGCTTCTGAATTCAAACTTGCGAGTGGTAACGGGACATCCTTTGTGGGTCGGAAACCTGCTACTGGCCAAAGACACGCACCCATCGCGGCTCGAGACCTGTAAAGTCACCTGAAGGAGTTGGGAATGTATAGATCCCGACCCGGCCATCCTGTTGACCACATTGACGAGTATCTTGAGTGGTTGCGGTGACTTTCTTCCAGTCTTCGTCTTTGTTTTGCTTGTCGCCAATTGGAGAGACAGCTTCTGAGGATGATGGCGGCGATTGCGAAGCTGAAGCAATTCCACAACGGGCGCAACGCTTAGTATCCCTAACTGCCACTGTTGGAGCAACGGCACCTACCTATTTAACTGCTGTTCGGAAGTGAGATCCAGTCACAGTCGGGAGGGCCAGAGACGTCGGCAGCCCCTCCAAATGATACTCCACACCATAGGGAATAGCATCTATGGAGGCGAGGTCAAAGATGCCACAGCGACGTGAAAAGAATGGAGCTGATGGATGCTGGCACAAACTGGATTGCAGCTGCACACTATTACACTCAAGAGTACAGTAGACTCACCCGGTACATGACCTCTCGGAGGCACAAGTTTCGGCCTTCCACCGGTTCCACACGAGCAACTACGTGACTAGTCCCGGTAACGGAAGTATTAACGGAGATGTACGCCGTGTTTGCACACAGACGTTCGGCTCAAAACCATTACTGTAACCAAGTACGGCTTTTCAGAACTTGCCAGATGATGGCAACTTTGTAAGGGCAGCTAGGATGTCACAGGATGCGATGCAAGGCTAGGTGTGCACCGCATAAGTCGGTTTGTGTTTGCCTGGTGAATCCCGGCATGTTGATGCGAAAGATCAGGCGATACGGAGAGAATGCGAGCCTAAGCATGTACATCCTGTCTTCGGAGAGCGTCGAACAGCACCTGAATGTACGGTTGCTCTAGCTGACCGACGGCAGGGTTGACCCATATAGGGGTTCCCCACAGTACATGAGCAGCTTACATAGAGACCACCTTACGGCAGGTGTGGAAAACTGGGAGAAAAGATGGGAGGACTTGAACGAGACCCAGCAAGCACCTAAGCAAATCGAGTGGTGGTCCGTGCCATGCCACAGCCGTAGTATGTAGTAATAATGTAACGTGTTCTCGGTGCCCAACGCCAACACCCGACCTTGACCTTGTTCACACCCTTAGCATCGAATCAACTCCCCAAGACCTCACATGAAATACTCATTTTTCGATGGCCAAAAAGCAGTTCAAGAAACCTCTCTTCAGAACTAGGAAGCTTTCCACCTGTTCCCTTCCCGCGGTACGCAATCCATTTCTTTCAAACGACAATCGATTTGTGATAAATCACTCGCAGGGATCGTCTCAGGCTCTCGCTGGGGATCTTGCCTCTGATTCTCAAACGTTGTGGGATGGCTCTTAGCGAACGTTTGCCAGGATAAAGGACTTCCTCCATCCGTCTTGGGTGGCACCAGTTAAGAGCGTATGTAATCTATTTCGCCCCATCATTGCGTGACGTTGATTGCTCCCAACTGAACAGTGCCAAGGATCCACTGCGGAACCAGACCTCGACCCCCTATCTGTCGAAAGCCAGGTTGATGCTGCTCAGTTGGCACTGGATGTCATGACGACCATTCATCCACGGATGGGCCATACAGTCGTCGACAACGTGGCAAGGGCTAATACATCTATCGCAGACATTCAAAGTCTGAGTAATACGTATCTCTATCATTTCAAAATCTTCAACTCCGTCGTTGTCACTATCGCAAATGTATGCCGGTGGTTCTGTGCAAACGTGTTCTGATGTAGGTCGGCAGGTTCACCCGTACGCCCAGGTGGCATTGGGAATTTTAATTGCTGCTTCTCAGGTATAGTTCTCCATCTGATTCGTCCCCTCTGCTGACATCGTCGTTGCGCCAGTTGATCCTCACCCAATCGGGCTTAGACGATGCAATTTCTGCTCTTCTGAAGAAACTCAGCATTGTTTACAAGTTACTTTCGGAGGAAGATACGTTGAAGAATCTCGATGATATGAGGGATACCCTTGCGAAGATTGCGCGGGTCGTGAGCGACGCTGCACAGTTCGTCGCGAACTACTCCGAGACGAAGAGCTTCTGTATGTCTTATCACATTCATTTGGCCCCAAAGTGCTGAGGAAGGTGCGCACCAAGGGAAACGATTAGGCAAGAGTGTGCTCTCCGAAACACAGTCGGTTGTTGATGGCTACGTCGAGACTCTAGATGATTTGATGCAACAATACCGCGACTGCATTGTCCGAGATATTCAGATTAACGTATACCGGGTACTTGAAGACGTGAACCTCGAAGGCATGGCTTATGCGGCTGGGGCCGGCCTCGACACAACCAAAAGATGCCTCGACGGCACGAGGACAGAAATTCTGCAGCAGATCGTGTCCTGGGCTACTGATCTTGATGTCAATGCCCCTCGCATCTTGTGGCTCCGTGGGCAGGCGGGAGGGGGAAAATCTACCATTGCTCATACGGTTGCATCATGGATCAAGGACGTAGGGGGTCTTGGGTCATGTTTCTGTTTCGCTCATGACAGGCAGGCCGAACGTCGAGAACGGAGGATATTCACAACTATTGCCCGTGGTCTGGCAGACCGCGACCCTGCGTTTCGGCGAGCATTGGCGGACGCCGTTTCAAGGGACTACGATCTCAAGACCACATCTGATGTGGTGCAGCAATGGCAGAAACTCATCTTGGGGCCGTTGTCCAAGGTAGATGGTATGATAGTTGGGAACGTGATTGTGGTGATCGATGCCCTGGATGAAAGTGGTCCGGAAACTTCGAGGAGACAGATACTTTCCCTCCTCACATCGACGGAAGCTAACCATCTACCCACGAATTTCCGCATCCTCCTGACATCCAGACCATTGCCAGACATTGAACATGCTTTGGGTACTTGTCCCCACGTAAAACCGACTTCGTTGGATAATATATCTGCAGAATTAACGGAACGTGACATCCGGCTGTACGTTTCCACACAACTTGGTCATCTTCGGGAGATGGGAGCTATTGAAGTCCAAACCATCGTCCAAAAGTCGGATGGCCTATTTGAGTGGGCTCGCCTGGCGTGCGAGTTCATTAAACCAAGTAAGCCTGGTCGGACGGTTAGGGAGCGCTATGACGAGGTTGTGTATCTTGGCTCTGGAGGTGGGGGAACCCCATTGGATGTCACGTACAGGACAATCCTGGAAGACACTATACCTGATGACAATACCACGCTCGCACGATTTTGTTTTGTGATGAGGGGCATTTGAACCTCTTGGAATGGATGCTGCAAACAAGATTTGCACTCACTTTCCTCGGAAGGAGGACCACTGGACATGGCCATTATCCTTAGATTCATGTCTCTAGTATTGAGTGGTATTGCAGACAGGACCTCTGTTGTCTGGCTGCTGCATCAGGAAAATAACACTTTACTATTTTTGACTTTTTGTGACTAATGTGACTTTTTGGGAAGGAATCTACTATCATTACCCATGTCCTGCAGGCATGGCTGCACTGTTCTTGCTGATTGGTCTTGTTCAAATCACCTAATTCATAGCTTTCAGTAGATACCACATACATTCAAATTGGTGGAGGTTCCAAAGAGATATTGTGATTTTTCTCTCAGACAGTGTGCATCACACCAATGGCTCAATATCTCTGAATTTTCAGATATTTTCTAGTCTTCTTGGCTTAGATATATCATCACTTAGTTGTCTCAATAGATTCTGTTCTCTTTTCATTCTTCAAAATGTTGTATATGGTCAAAAAAAAGTACAGATAGTAGGTTCCTTCCCAAAAAGTCACAAATAGTCACAATAGTCACAAAAAAGTCAAAAAAAAGTCACAAAAAAGTCAAAAATAGTAAAGTGTTAATTTCCTGATGTGCATGCTTTGTTCTGTGATTCTCTCACTGATCCTGCATGGAGTGGGATATATTGTGTTGGTGCATCTGACATGCACAACCTTGTCTTTGCTTCACTGCAAATTCTCTGCAATGACCTGTGATTCAATATTTGTGGACTGGAAAGTTCCTATCAAGGCAATTCTGAGGTTCATGATTTGGCAGAGAGAGTTGACAAAGGCATCTTGGCATATCTGTCCTATCCATGCAGATTCTGGGCTCAGCATCTGTAAGACCACATTTGATGTGTGCTGCACTTGTGGAATGGATGAAAGCTGTTGTTCAAAGTGAAAATTTTCTGTTCTGGCTTGAGACTCTGAGCTCACTTGGTGCATATAGGAGTGCTGTAGATTCTCTTGTCTGGACTGCAGCATGGTTACTGGTGAGTGCTCCACACATGTATTTGATATCATCTGAATCACAGCATAGGGCCAGAATGGTTTGGAGGATTTATCAGCATTTGCACAGGATAGGATCAAGTTCATTCAAAATTTTGCCAGTGGAATCTCATGCAGTCCACCACACCTTTGTATCTCTGCTCTGCCAATTGCTCCTTCAAATACACAATTGTCAAGACTATTGATGCCAAAATTCTCTTCCCTTATAGGAATCTCTGGGGGAGGGCTTAAAGAGTGGCCAGCTGTTCAGCTTGCCTTGTCAGATCACACTGCTAGAGTTAGTGCAGTTGCAGTTGCCCCTGCCAACAAGAGGATTATCTCAGGCTCTTCTGACAAGACTTTGAGGGTGTGGGATGCTGAGAGGGGTGTGCAGATTGGTAGCTCTCTTCAGGGGCATACTGGTTGTGTCTGGTCAGTTGAGTTCTCCCCTGATGGAAAGAGGATTGTCTCAGGTTCTTTTGACAAGAATGTGAAGTGTGGGATGCTGAGAGGGGTGTGCAGATTGGTTGCCCTCTACAAGGACATATTATTTGGGTCCAGTCAGTTGGATTCTCCCCCAATGGCAAGAGGATTGCTTCTGGCTCAGATGACAAGACTATCAGGATATGGGATGATGAGAGAGGCATGCAGATTGGTAGCCCTCTTCAGGGGCACACTGGTTGGGTCTAGTCAGTTGGATTCTCTGCTGATGGCATGATGGTTGTCTCAGGTTCAAGGGACAAGACTTTGAGAATCTGGGATGCTGAGAGATGTGTGCAAATTGGTAACCCTGTTCAGGGGCATGCTGGCTGGGTCCAGTCAGTTGTATTCTCCCCTGGTGGAAAAATGATGCTCTCAGGTTCTGATGATGGGACTGTGAGGATATGGGGTGCTGAGAGTAGTGTGCAGGATTGGTAGTCCCCTTCAGGGGCATACTAGGAAGGTTCAGTCAGCTGGATTCTCCCCTGATGGAAAGAGGATTGTCTCAGGCTCCTCTAACAAAACTGTAAGGTTATGGGATGCTGAGAAGGGTGTGCAGATTGGTGGCCCTTTGCAAGGACATATTAATTGGGTCCAGTCAGTTGGATTCTCCCATGATGGAAAGAGGATTGTCTCAGGTTCAGATGACAAGACTGTGAGGCTATGGGATGCTGAGAGGGGTGTGCAGATTGATAGCCCTCTTCAAGGACATACTAATTGGGTTTGCTCAGCTGGTTTCTCCCCTGATGGAAAGAGGATTGTGTCAGACTCTTCTGGGAAGACTGAGAGGTGTGCAGATTAGCTTCCCTCTTTTGGGAATACTGATTGGGTCCAGTCAGTTGGATGACCCCATGTAGTGAGTTTAGTCACAACATATGGGTAGCCTGCATGCCAAAACACCATTACTCATGTAGAGCCTGGGGTGGGCCTGTCAAAATAGTTTAGCCATAACACATGAACAGGCCTGTGGGCCCAGAGTGACAGCAACAAATGAGCAGGCTGGTGAGTGGGTGATCACAACAAATGGGTGGGCCTGTGTGGGGTAAGGATAACAACATATAGACAGGCCCATGAGAACAGGGTTATACTACTTCACTGTAAGATATGGATGGGCCTGTCCATGGTAGAACCCATGCTGTCACAAAATGAAGATGAGCCTGTCTGTCCTAATGTGGATGATGGCACAACATATGGACAGGCCTGTCTACATTATGATCTACCCTGTCACAACAGAAAGATGGGCCTGTGCCTGCTATCATGGATGATGGCACAACATATGGATGGGGCTGTCTACATTATGATCTACCCTATCACAACATTAAGATGGGCCCATCTACATTATGATCTACCCTGTCACAACATAAAGATGGGCCTGTGCCTGCCATCACAGATGATGGCACAAAATATGGACAGGCCTGTTGTGAGTCAAAGTGCAGTTCAGTGGTGTAAACCAACCAAAACCAACACAAAAGACAAAGAAAGTGAGTGGTGGTGTGCCTCTGCAGTACCTAAATGGCAGAAGGTCTTATTCAGGTGAGTTTTTGCAAGTTCCAACACTCAAAGACAAGTGCTGAGGGTTGGGGGTGCTCCTGATGAGGAAGGAGCAGGAATGTGAGAGGAAGCAATGGGGTAGACTGCTGTCAGCCTACAGAAGGATGGATGATGACTTAATTTGATGTCCCAAGCTGTACTGAGCTTAGGGAGGACTTGGAGTGAAGTAGATGATGATAGTTAGACCCTTAATAAAGTCTCAACTACCAAAGCTGATGAATGAATTGCTTAGAGACAAAGAAAATGTGAGCAAGAGGGGCTCTCTGGTGTCTTGTTCTTTGTCAGCTATCTAAGTACAGTGATTTATATACAGTACAGGGGCATTGCCTATGGAAAACAAGGTGCACATGTGGTAAGTGATTGGTAACTGATAAGTAAGGAATGTAAGCAGTGGGTAATTGGCTTAGAAAGCATTGGTGAGCACTGGTAAGGATAAATAAGCCAAAAAACAAAGAATCAGTAAGCAAAGTCAAAAGATTGGTATGTATTGGCAATAGGTGAGTCAAGGACAGTCAGAATTTCAAAGTATGGGTCAATCATTGTCAGAAACTGAGTAAGCACACTGGAATCACAGGGGAGGCTATGCATGTCACATCTTAAAGGAATCACTTCTAGGCCAAAGTGGGATGACAGAGAGGCAGTGCTGATCTGATGCCAATATAGGACATCCATAAGGGGATGGCAGGTGTCAGGTGTCAAAAGGGGTCAAGCTTTGGGGGTCTGTAGGGTGACAGGAGCATAGGGGATCACATTCCCCCCCAACTGTCCTCTCAGTGAAGCAAATAAAAACTTCATGAATGAGACTCTGTTGGAAGAGAGGATGAAGGGGGAGCATCTTCTGCTGCATCTTGCAACAAGAAGGCCAGATGTGTGTCATACTTGTCATGGATGTGATCAGGGAGAGTGGAGAGCAGTAGATTATACTGTAGCTGTTGAAATTTTGGAAGAATGATGGATGAGACTGGCATGAGGACATTGCAGGGAGCAGGGAGGAAGGATCTGTATGCTTCTTGGAGCAGAGAAACTGAAACAACCACTAAGACCTTTCTAACTGAATGACAGACCTGAGGCAACCAAAGAATGTCCTCCTGGAGGTCATACTGATGATAAGAATGTGCTGTCCAAGCTGGATGGGCTGAGAGGGGGCAGATGAGGATAGGATGTACCAGGATGAGGACCACCTGGTAAATATATGTAGCCATGGTCCCTAGCAAAAGGGACAGGTGAAATGATCAATGTGGAGGCAGCCATATCAGAAGAATTAGCACAATGAGCATCTGTTGGAGGGAGTGCTGTAGAAATGTGTGGAGTGCACAGATCCTTCCCAATTTTGGAAGGTAGGATCACATGGCTGAGCACTATAAGCAAGTGTGGGAATGGCATTGGTATCTGCAGAAATGGGGGAGATACATCAAAGACTGGAATGTTGTACATGGGTGCTAACAATTTTTATGGGTGCTTAACTTGCTTCTGTCTTCTTTCCTTTGGCATTGATGACTCATTCTTGTGTGATAGATGACTGCCAATGCTTTTGGCTGTCTTTCTTGATGTTAAGGCCCTAGTCTTTCATCTCCATTCATCAGCATTATCCATGTCCACATCACCAAACACCTTTGGTGTGTGACAACAGGATCCTTGCTGCATGTGAATGCTGGTGTGGGGTTAGTAGGCAGAATGTATGGTTTTGCAGGCATGGGTACTGGTGCAGGTACAGGGGGGTCAGACACCTGACATGCAGCACATGAGCTCTGAATGCCAGGGAGATGATCTCCTCTTTGACAGTGGCTGCATGAGGGTCTACTTGTGGAGGGTTGGCTGGATGTGCCATGGGTTGTGCTGTAATCTCTACCCCATTGAAGCAGGATTTCTTTCCATGGGAAATGACTGCACCCTTGTTACCTTCATCAACTTGGTAGGTAGCCCAAGCTTGAGCAACATACACCTGAAAGTCAGGGTCAGCTAAGTCAGCAACAGATTTGTTGACATCCTAGACTGTGTTTAGAAATGCAGATGGCTGGATCTCTAACTGCATGCACATCAACTTGAGGGTGAGCAACACAGAAGAGGTTGGCTGTGCCCTGTGAGGCTGGGTTGTGCAGAGTGGTGGGGATTGTAGTGCATGCACTGGCCTGGTCTCTGTCAGCCATGATGCAGTCAACAGCATCTCTCATCAAGTCACATTCAGGGAATTGTGGAGTTCTGCTTCTGTCTGCAATATAGACTTCAATGAGCACACACCTCCTTGTCCAGTGGTTGGGGTCTGTGCAGAAGCTGCAGCTGGGTCTGCATTGTTGCAGCAGGCACTGTGTTTGGAAGTTGTATTCTTGCTTGATGACAGTTCCAGCAGGTGGTGCTGATGGGAGGTAGGTAGGTGAGAGAGCTGAGTGGGCAGAGCTGTAGCTGCTAAGGTTGGTACTGTGCTATGGAGAGTGGATCCAGTTAACAGGAGCTTGGCAACTTGGACAACTTCTGTGAGCAGGTAGAGGTCATCTGGGTGGAGGTCAGTGCAGACTATGGAGGGGCAGTGATGAATATAATCTGTGATGGCCCTTGGGAAGCTGTTGAGGAACATGGAGTCCTATTCTGTCTCTGCAAGCTTTTTGGTTTTAATGAGGAGAGCAGAGATCTTAGTGAATTTCTGCTGGTATTCTCTGAGGTTGTCCTGGTTTTGCATGCACTTGGACTGATACTCTTTGATGAGGTACTGCAAATCTGCATGGCAGTAGTGGTTGTCACCTTTGCAGCCAGGGTACAACCCCTTGACAGCAACTATGAAGGCATCCCAGTTGTCAGCTGTGGGGGTGGCTTCTGGAAGTGTCTGCCAGACCTCAGCTTTTTTGAGGTCAGCATAGTGGATTGCAGCTCTGATCTTGCCATGGTCATTGAGAGCAGCTAGAGTACCAAGGAAGTTGATGCCCTCAAGGTAGCACAGGAGTTGCATAGGGGAGCCTCCACTAAATTTAGGTGAATTTTGTGTACTGCAGAAGAGCATCTGAAACTGTGGATTAGCCATTGGTGGGTTTATTTGTGGCAGTGGTTCTGGATTGGTAACAAGAGGAAGCTAGTCCTCACCCAAAAAACATAAAAACCACTAACAAAAAGTCTAAAACTGCCCAGAAAAATAACAAAACACATGAGAAGTATATAACTGAAACACTGTCTGTCCTGCTACTCCACTGCCTATGCAGTTGGACTTACATTCCATATGTTTCCTTTTGTGTCTACCCCTAGGTATATGGTCACCTGCCTCTCTGTGCATTTATCCCTTGGTTCACCCCTGGTTCCCTCTGCTGTGGAGACTTGGTTATATGGGTGTAACTGCTGTGCAGTGACTCTGTATGACTTGACAACCCTTAATGGGAACTTGGGTGTGTGTTTAAATGTTTTTGAATGTTTGGTTTGCAGTACTTTACAGACATATATAAACCTGCATGTATTGTACTGTCTCTCTATTTGAAATCTACTTTGCAACCACCCTTAGCTCTGCAGTCTGTACCATGAGGACTACCCAGTATGACTTTGGTTGGCCAAGGCTAGTGTTCCATCACTAGTGAAGTTAAATTACATGTCACTTCTCATGCAGTCACATGCTTGCCTACAAGGCTTGATTTGTGACATGATATGAGTCATCAGCATAATGATTACCCATTGCTTATGGTCCTTACTCATTACTTACCAAGTGTTTGTGCCTTGTTTGTCATAGGTTGTGCTCCCCCTTACAGTATATAAACCTCCCTGTACTTTGCTACAAAATCACTCATGAATCAGAAGCAGTCAAGAAGCCAGACAGTTCAATTCATCTCAGAAGTAACTTGTCATCAATAGTTGAGGCTCAATGGAAGGGTCTATCTGTCATCACTCATCATCTGTGGTAGTTGAGGTTCCATTACAGCTGTTTTCATTAGTATGTAGAAAAGTACTTTGAGTAAAGACACCTGTTGGAAACAGCTAAGTAGGGACCCTAGAAGTGATGTTGTGCCTGTTGGGCTTGGTGCAGTGCTTTCATATGAATGGTACTTAGAATGCCCCCACACACAGTTTTGGCAAACTTGAAGGCTCATACTCCTGTGCTGAATGCCTGTGGTTATACTGTCTGTCTGTCATGACCATGTCTAGACCACCCTAGACTGGCTCTACCCCAGTCTCAACCAGTCTCATCCAACCCTTGCCCTGGTCCCAGCCTTAACCCTTCAACCTAGAAATGTGTTAGCTCATGAGGCACTGCAAGGCAGTGCCCAATCAAGTTGTCCACTCAGTTAGTATTGGGCCAGTGTAACACCTGGCCCAGCCACAAGTCCTGCCCCAGTTCCCAGTAAAACCCTTGTTCATACTTTTGCTTGATAATATTCTTTGTAACATTACTTACCAATCAGTTTACCAACCATTGTTGTACCAGCACAGACTGGTCTCCAGTGCTATGTTACACTTAGGTTACCTCTAGTATTTAAGCTGTAGGATAATCTGTTTCAGCCTCAGTCTGAAATCAATCTAGTCTCATCTAACCCAGTCCCTTCTGTTCTCTGTCTTCTGCCTCTTGACCAGACTACAGCCCATGCAAGGGAATAGTGCTGCACCTTCAGTTGCTAAGTCCAACAGTCCAAACCCTCTAGTTTCTTGTCTACCCTCTGATCCCCAACCAGACTCCAGACCAGCTTTTGACTGGTGAAGACCTGGACTTAACAGTATTTCAGACTCACACATGTGTGGGTCACTACCCTTCTGTCCAAACCTCAGTATCACACCCTCAGCATGCCTACCCAGACCAGAACTCAAGCAGTATGGGCATGTGCTACCACCAATCCAGATTCTGCCTCAGCAGTTGACTTGTGCCATGCTGCTGCCCTGGTGTCCTTAGGGACAGCCAGAAGGTCACCTGGTGAAGTCAATAACTTCAGGGGCTTCTCAGCCTGCAAGTCTACCACTCCCACTTCCAATTGACCTCCCACACCCACTAATGATCCAGATGATGAACCAGACCCAGAAGAACCAGATGACTTCAATCCTGGTGGTGATGACCCCAGTGATGATGGTCCTGGCAATGACAGGCTGGGAGATGACCCAGATAATGATGAAGAAGATCCCCTCCCAGAAGATGACATTGAGCCTGGGGTAACCATGCTTGACAACCTTGCTAAAGCTATAGAGCTTCTCACATGCAATGCTCATACCAGCTCTTAATCATCTTCTAGAACCAAGTTGCATGAACCAGACACCTTTGATGGGACAGACCCAAAGATGCTGTGCACTTTTCTTATCCAATGTGAACTCAACTTCCAGGACTGGCCCCAGGCCTTTTGAAGTGATCAAGCCAAGGTCACTTTTGTGCAGTCATTCCTGAAAGGGATGGCTCTTGAGTGGTTTGAACCAGACCTACTTGGGACTGAAGACCTGGAGGACCAGCCATATTGGATGGACTCTTGGAAAGAGTTTGTCATGGAACTTCAAACCACCTTTGGACCTCACAACCTGGTGGCTGACACTGAAGCCAGCTAGACCACCTTCAGATGAAAGACAATCACCAGGTCAACAAGTATGTGGTTGAGTTCAACTGGTTGGCCTCCCAGGTCCAGGGATACAGTGACAGCACCCTGCACCACTTCTTCTACACTGGTCTTCCTGACCACATCAAAGATGAGGTCTGCTGGGTGGGCAAACCTAGAACCCTGCATGAGCTTCACCATTTAGCTCAAGAATTGATGCATGCTACTGGGAATGCAAAGAGGAGGTTCAGCAGTCCAGTAAGCACCAGGGGTCATCCTCTAGTAACAAGTCAACTCACAACCCCAGCCACAACAACCAGTCTAAGCCTGGTCAAGAGAAATCCAAGACTGGCAATAACTCTGGAAATAGCAACTCTGGTAGCCAGGCCTTGTCCAAGACTGCCTCAACTGGTCAGACTGGCTCTAACACACCCAAGCCAGACTCAAGCAAGTTGGGGAAGGATGGCAAGCTGACACCAGGGGAGCACAAGCATTGCAGAGATAACAACCTTTGCATGTTCTGTGGAGGAACTGGACATTTTGCAGATAAGTGTCCCAAGAAAGCTGGGAAAGCCAAAGCATGCACTGCAGCCACCTCTGAGGCAACACTGGCCTCAACCTCAGGCTCTGCCCCCAAGGCAAAAAAATAGGTAGCAGCTCTCAGGACTCTGCACAGACTGAGAGCTGCATTGACTCTGGCTGTGCACTCATGGAGGCCTGTCTCAATGTGTCCACTCTTTCTAACCCCAATTCATTAACTCCCTATGTTTCTGTTGTCAGTCATGATTTACCATGGCTTTGTACACTAGTAGACTCCAGTTCCACACATAGCTTCATAGATAAAGAATTTGTTAATCAACACTCTTTTGCCCCTTACCCCATGTCCCCTATCTAACTCCAGCTCTTTGATGGGTCATCAAGTTTCATTATCACTCAAGCAGTAGATCTTTCAGTTCAATTTGCGACCAGCAATGTCACCCTGGTAACCCTGTTTTTAGCCCCATTGGATTCTGAATGTAAGATGGTCCTTGGACATGACTGGCTCACCCACTACAATCTGTTGATTGAATGGGTATTGAGCAGTCTAACTTTCCAGACATCTACAGGAAGAATGCCAATCCCATTGACACCCCCTGCCACACTGGTCTTAACCAGTCTTCCCAATCCTGGTCTACCTGACCAACCCAACCCCAGCCCTGCACCATCTGTACTGTCTGTTGACTCACTGGTTTGCACCCCCCTGAAAACTCCCCCTATCACCCTGATCAATGCAGCTGCATATGTATGTGCTTGCAAGCTAGAGGGATCTACCCAATTCCAACTTCATCTATGCCCACTGGACCCAGTCCTGGCCCAGTCTACCTCTACCAGTCCTCCACAGGACCTGGCCAGTGTACCAAAGGACTACCATGACTTTGCTGACATCTTTAGTAAAGCCAAGGCATCAACTCTCCCCCCACACTGGGAGTACAACCTTAAGATTGAACTGGAAGAGGGTACTACACCACCCATTGGAACCATCTACTTGCTGTCCCCAGTTAAGCTGCAAGCTCTCTGGGCTTTCATTGATGAAAACCTGACTACTGGTTTCATCTGGCCCACTTCTTCCCCCTATGCTGCACTGGTCCTCTTCATAAAGAAGAACAGTTCACTCTGGTTATGTGTTGACTTCCAGGGCCTTAACAAACTCACCAAGAAAGACTGGTACCCCCTACCACTAATATCTAATCTACTCAACTCCCCTAGTCACACCAAAATCTACACTAAAATTGACTTGAGGCATGCATACCACCTCATCCAGATTGCACCTGGTGATGAGTGGAAAACAGCCTTTAGAATGCACTATGGGTCTTATGAGTGGTTGGTGATGCCTTTCAGTCTTACCAATGCCCCAGCCACCTTCCAGTGGTTCATCAGTTCAATCTTTGCAGATATGCTAGATGTCTGCATTGTCATCTACCTTGATAACATCCTGATATACTCTGGAGATGAGTCTTCTCACAAGCAGCATGTCCAGGAGGTTCTTTGCCAGCTCTGGTTACATGGCCTGTATGCCAAACTAGAGAAGTGCAAATTCCACTCAGGCTCTGTGGAATACTTGGGCTACCACTTGTCCCTGGCTGGCCTTACCATGTCTTCAGAGAAGGTCAAAACTATCTGTGACTGGCCTGAGCCCCAGAAGGTAAAGGACATTCAGTCCTTCCTGGGCTTTGCCAATTTCTATCACCAGTTCATTTTCAACTACTCTGACATAGTGGTACCTCTAACCTGGTTGACATGCAAAGGTGCTCCCTGGAACTTTTCTGAGGAGTGCCACCAGTCTTTCAATAAACTCAAGCAGGCCTTCACTACTGCCCTGGTCCTCACTCACTTTTCCCCAGATGCTCCTATCACTGTTGAGACTGATGTGTCTGACTATGCCATAGCTAGTATTTTGTCCATCACTGGTGGTGATGGTCAAATCCAGCCAGTTGCATTCTATTCTTGCACCTTAACAGCCCTGGAGCTAAATTATGACACTCATGATAAGGAATTACTTGTGATCTTCAAGGCATTCCAGACATGGTGGCACTACTTAGAAGGATCTGCAGTACCAGTTGACATTGTCACTGATCATAAGAACCTGGAGCCAGGTGCACTGGCCTGAGTTTTTGTCACAGTTCAATATGATTATCTGGTTCAGACCTGGTAAACTTGGTGCTAAGCCTGACACCCCCACTAGATGATGGGATGTCTACCCCAAAGAGGGGGATAGCAACTATGCCTGGGTCAACCCACAGAATCTCAGACTGGTCTTCACACAGGAACAGCTAGCCACCTCCCTGCATGCCACCTACCTTGAATACCTGGTCCTACATGCTGTTGCACTGATGGATGTGGAGAAACTTCATAATGATATCCTCTCAGCTCTACCCTCAGACCTGGTTTCCCAAGTCTGGTTCTCAGATACATCAGATTCCCAGTGGTCAGTTGATGACACCAGCTTCCTCCACCTGGATGGAAGAATCTATGTACTGGACTCTAATGACCTTTGCCTTCATGTCTTGAGGTTCAAACATGATCACCCCTTGTCCAGCCACTTTGGCCAAAATAGAACCTTGGAACTCATCCAGCATGAATACACCTGGCCCAGCCTAAGGACATTTGTCAAAGACTATGTCTAGTCTTGTACTACCTGTGCCCAGGCCAAGGTACCCTGCCACCAGGTCTTACAGCCTACTCAAACAACTCCCTGTGCCAGAGAAGCCATGGAATTCCATCTCAATGGATTTCATAGAGCAACTCCTAGCCTCAACTGGCTTTACTGCCATCCTCATCATAGTTGACCAGCTTTCAAAGCAAGCCATTTTCATACCTACTCACAACACCATCACAGCCCCTGAGCTCACTAAGCTCTTCCTGATGCATGTATTCTCCAAGCATGGTGTACCAGCCCATGTGACCTCAGACTGGGGATCAGAATTCATATCCCACTTCTTCTGGTCTCTTGGTAAGGCTCTAGATATGTGTCTACACTTCACCTCTGGGTATCACCCAGAGGGGGATGGTCAGACAGAGTGCACCAATCAGACCCTTGAACAGTATCTTCAGGTCTACTGTAACTACCAACAGGATAACTGGGCCAAGTTACTACCATTGGCTGAATTTGCTTACAACAATGCACCCAGCACTATGACTGGGGTATCACCCTTCTTTGCTAATAAGGGTTACCACCCTAATATCTCAGTCTTCCCTGAGCATGATCTCACATCCAACTGGGCTTGTGATTACACAGTCAGCTTAGATTCACTGCACCAATACCTTCATGAAGAAATGGCACTCACCCAGCAATGCTACCAAGGACTGGCAGATGCTAAGCACATGCCAGCCCCAGACTTCAAAGTGGGTGACAGTGTCTATATAAAAGCCAAGTATTTCTGGTTGACCTGGCCCTCCAAGAAGTTGAGTGAGAAGAACCTTGGGCCATACCCCATAATAGCCCAGGCTAGGTTCTCACTCATTCCCAGACTCTATGCATGCTGTACACCCAGTCTTCCATGTATCCCAACTTGAACTGGCCATCCCAAATACCCTACCCAACTGGACTCAACCTCCACCCCCACCAGTAGACATTGATGGCAACTTAGAATTCGGAGTAGCAGAGATACTCAATTCAAAGGTTGACTGGTGCAGAAAGTGTTGGTTGCAGTACCTGGTCTGGTGGACCAGTTATGAGGGAACTGACAAAGAAACCACCTGGGTATTAGCAACAGAGTTAGATAATGCCTCAGAACTTGTTCAAGAATATCATGACCAGTACCTGGACAAACCTGGTCCTTTCAAGAAATAACCTAGAACTGGTCTCAGGTTTCTTTTCTCCTTATCTGTTTTGTTTATCTCATAGTTACTATGCCTTGATTTCTCTTACTCTTCTTTTATTTGCTTTCCTTCATACCTTAGAACTGGAACTGGGCAGTGACATTCACAACCATACATACAGGAAAAAACACTATTCTACACACATGACATCAGGCTTGGGACCCAGCAGAACCAGCACTGGTCTGGTCACCTGACTCAGACTGGGACCAGCTTTCCCTTCCTCCTCCCTCAGCCCCTCCAGCTCTTTGTTGAGCCCCCCTACATCCTCCTCATCCTCATCAGTGGTGTCCCAGTCAGAAGGCACATCTGGCACAAGGAACTCAAAGCATTCCTCAATGTAGGTCTTGTATGACTGGGCAAACCAGTAGAAGTTCCAGGACACTTCTCTTTGTGCTGTCAAAAGACCAGCCATGTTGTTGGCCACATGCTCAACCACCTTGATCAGTCACTTCATCTGTGCACTGGTGATTGAACCAGTCCCCATGTTTTCACCAGTCATCTTGGTCACACTGGCCTTTGACATCAATGGCCCCTTGCCCATGTCTTCCTCCTTGTCACCTGTGCCCTCAAGTACCTTGGTGGATGGCCACTTCAACCTCTTTTTCTTCTCACCAGTGCAGGGGGAGGTCATGTCCACTTTCCACTTTCCCTTGTCCACAGCTGGACCAGCACCTGGACTGGTTTCACCTTTGACTGGCCACCAGCAACACTCCTTGAGCTCATTGCACTGGTTACAGGCCAGGTGCTTCTTCTTGCCATTGGTGTTGCACAGGCAGGTCATGTTTGTCTGGGCACAATGAAGACACCTGGGAAGGTGTCAGCCAGTTGCCTACCAGTCATTTGGTCATTACTCACTGGGGGTTCATCACCTCCATGCTTGACCTGGCCCCGGATGAGCTACCCACCAGGGTGTCTGCCCACTGGCTCTCAGTCACCTTCCTGGCTTCTTCAGCCTTGCACACAGCCTCTGCTCTCTGCACCTCTGCCTCTGTGTGCACCCTCTCCTCTTTGAGCCAGGCTTTCTCTTGCCTTTCAGCCTCCAACTGGGCTTCTTCCTGCATCTTTTCCTTGCACCTCTTGCACTCAGCCAACTTCCCCCAGATAGCCTGCTCATTATCATTGCTGCCTACCTGCAGCTCAACACTTGTCACCTGGGTCAGGTTGGGCAAGAGGCCTTGATCATAAGGTGTTTGGGACTGGTGAATAGACATGTTGAAGTGGGAAACCAAACCTGAGATGGACCAGTCTTAAGTCCACTGGTTTTCAAGGTCAGACACAAAAATTTTGTTCTCAGCATTGTCCTCATTGGAGCCTTATGGGCTTGGCTCCAAGAGGGGGATACTGTCATGACCATGTCTAGACCACCCTAGACCAGCTCTACCCCAGTCTTGACTGGTCTCATCCAACCCTTGCCCCAGTCCTGGCCTTAACCCTTCAACCTAGAAATGTGTTAGCTTGTGAGGCACTGCAAGGCAGTGCCCAATTGAGTTGTCCACTCAGTTAGTACTGGGCCAGTGTAACACCTGGCCCAGCCACAAGTCCTGCCCCAGTTCCCAGTAAAACCCTTGTTCATACTTTTGCTTGATAATATTCTTTGTAACATTACTTACCAATCAGTTTACCAACCATTGTTGTACCAGCGCAGACTGGTCTCTGGTGCTATGTTACACTTAGGTTACCTCTAGTATTTAAGCCATAGGATAATCTGTTTCAGCCTCAGTCTGAAATCAATCTAGTCTCATCTAACCCAGTCCCTTCTGTTCTCTGTCTTCTGCCTCTCAACCAGACTACAGCCCATGCAAGGGAATAGCACTGCACCTTCAGTTGCTAAGTCCAACAGTCCAAACCCTCTAGTTTCTTGTCTACCCTCTGATCCCCAACTGGACTCTGGACTGGCTTTGGACCAGTGAAGACCCAGACTTAACACTGTCATATCTGTCACATTCTGGAGGTCAAGAAATCTCTGGTTTACAAAACAATCAAACTTCATTCCTTGCTCAGCACAGTCACCAATCCCTATGCATGACAAGCTGTTCAACATCGCATAGTCAGCACACAAGATGTTGGATTTATCCTTGACATGCTCTGCCAGAATCCCACCCTCTATCTTGATGAGATTCAATTGGAACTTTGACTCTCTCATAACTTGCACCTTTCCATCCCTACACTTTGTTGCACACTCCAGCAACTCAACATCAGTTGCAAAATTGTATCAGCACCTGCTATTGAGTGGAACAAAAACAAGTGGGTGATTTTCATGAATCAGATTGCTGAGATTGTGCCAGACCCAAACATGTTCATGTCTGGTGATGAAGCAGCATGGGATCTGTGGACATTGTCTTGGAGACAAGGTTGCACATTGAAAGGTGTCCATTGCATGAAAGCCAAAGTTTTTGTGTGGGGAATCTGGTATTCAATCATTCCAATCATTACACTAGATGGAATCATCACCTATGACATTGTTCAGGGTCTGGTGACAAGTGCACACTTTCTAAAATTCCTTTAGGAATATGTGGTAGGTTGACTTATAGATTCAAATGATGATGCTGATTAGCCATTGAAGATAACTCTCACAACCCCTCACCCTGGTCCCAGGAGTGTCCTTGTGCTTGATAACTGTCGCATTCACCACACAGAAGATATCTGGAAGCTTGTTGAGGATGAAGCTTGTAGGCTTGCCTTTTATTTTTGGCCTTCCCATCACTTACATTGTGTGTAGAATGCCAGCTCATCTTTCTTCCTCCTTACTCTCCAGATTATAATCCTATTGAGATGGCATTCTCTGCCATCAAGGCTTTTCTTCAGCATCATCAGGATCCCTCTGTATTGTCCATTGTTGATGCATGTCAAAGCATCACTGCCAACAAGGCCAAAGGTTATTTCTGAGCTGCTGGATACATAACATAGGTAACAGTGGTGAGTATCTGGTCACATACTGCATGTGGTAAGTAGTTTGGTAAGTAGTTTGGTAAGTGTGCATCTAGACAGATGAACCTTTGTCATCTTCTCCCTCTTCTTCAACTTCCCATCCCTGAGGGATTGGAAGCCAATTTCCTTCTGCATTGTCACATTTATAGTACCAATCAAAATCCTTGAAATCTTCTTCTGCATGGGCCAGATCTTTTGGTTTCATGGGCCCAGCAGTGAGGTGACATCCACCTCCATCATGGTAATGCTTCTCATACTGAAACCTTCACTTGGAAGCAGAAGCTTCAGCTGACTCAGAATGTGTAGCACTATGCTTGTGCCTAGGCTCAGGGCCATTCCACCATGTAATTGAGCCTCATTTGAGGCAAATAATATCTCCAGGTGTGACACCAGCATCATGAAGGATAGCATCATCCATTTCTGAGAGGATGTCTGGACCAGCCCCAAGTTGCCATAGTGCTGGTTCAAGAAGTTGGGCATTCTGAACCCCTAGGTTAGCCTCAGCATGCTTGAGAAAGTGAGTTAGATTGGATGGCAACAGAATGATAGTTGGGTCAAGATTGGTTTCTGCAGAGTCAACTACCTGTGGGGCTGGGGCTGGAGTTGAATGATGAAGATGTTCCCTAGCCATGTCCAAGAGAAGGACAGAACTCAATGCAGTGATGTCAGCATTAGGAGAGGGGGTAACTGGAATAATTGAGGTCTGAAAATGATGTCCAGGATGAAGGGCAGGAACCTTGTTGACTGGGTTGAATGACTGAATATTGGGTGGATACAAAACAGTGGCTTCTCATTCATACTTTTGAATATGGTGAATCTTTGGACTGTTAGCCAGTGATGGAAAGTTCACTCACAATGGCAATAGCCCAATGCCTGATCATAAGAGGGGTGCAAGGGATGCTTACACCCATGGGATGGAGGTATGTCACAGAGTTCTCACTGGTGTTACCCCACTCCTTTGTAATCTGATGATGGAACAGTGCCATGTTCTCATCAAAATCATTGCTAGATTCCTTCAAAGTATCAGAGTCCTATATCATAAATTTTGCCTCAGTAGTTGCTATGAATTATGCATGTAGCATTCCTCACCTTTTTTTTTTTAACTCTGAATTAAAGTGCATGAGAGTATGTAAGTACACCCTATGCTGCACTATACTGGCTAGACCTGAGGTCCAGAGAGACTAATGAAGGGGGGCATCTATCATACTATCAATCTACACTGCCCAACACCACAAGGGCAGATGGAGGAGGACAGGCAGTAGTAGGGAGGTGAGAATAAGGAGGGGTGCTCCTGATTGGGACATATACCATGGCAATAACAGCAGGAGAGGGGGCCTCTTCCAACATGATTAAGTCTCCATTGGAGTCAAAACTGACATGGACAGTGCCCCATCTCTCAAACAACATGGAGACCACCCGGTATATGTCCTCAGGGAGTGATTTGGTGTAGGTGGGAACCATGGAGGAGTCAGTATGGCAGAGGAACACTGGGCAGAATTCATTGTCTAGTATGGGCACAGCCATGGGGGCAGTGCCTGGAGACTGTGGGGTTTGAAGGGATGCCTCATGGGCTTTTACAGAAGGCTTTGAACTCAGTCTGCAGGGCTGCTATCTGGCTGTGGAGCTCCACCACCTCTGCCAAAGGTTCCAAGGGGGGGGATCCCACTGCCAGGGTGGGGCTTGGAGAGTGATCTGGAGGGGGGAAGAGGCTTGTGGAGGGCCTGCTGAGTGCAAAGGTGCACCAGCATGTTGTTTTGGTATAACTTCATGAAATCAGGGTGCACCCACCCAGTCTCTGGCACCAAGGCAAGAGGGGTCAGTTGAGATTTGAAGGAGTGGAAGACAGAGACAATCCATTGGATTGCCTTGGGGCTGTCCTTACCACAGGTGATAGGGACAGTGGGTACTGGATGGATTTTTCCAGCATGGGGGCCATCCTTTATGGTCCAAGACCATGTGGGGGGTGGGCAGTGAGGTGATGAAGAACTGCATGAGGGACAGCTGGTGGTGCAAACTGGGATCTGAAGGTACCTTTAGGGAAGGCATGAAAGCACCTCCCCACCTCAGTGAGGAGGATTGGGCAGGGGGCTGGAGATGAGCATTGGTGCTTGGTAGCAGTGTGGGGCTTTCCCTCAGGGGATGATGGCAGTTGCTGATCAAGAGGCATCCTCAGCATTCCTCACCTCATCCCTGGTGTTGGAGCCATCTGAATCATCATCTATGTCCTTACTTTTTTCCCACACTAGGAGTGAGCACTATACAAAGTCCAAGCAGTGATTACCTTGTGATGTGCAAGCTGTTTGTGAACATGTTTCATGTCTATGAAAACTTGAACCTTGTCAGGTGTAGTCTCAATTATCTTTTTTGCCATCTCAGCAAATTCTTCTGCATTGTCAATGTCCATAGCATCTGTGCAGCTGTACAACACTGATGTGGGTAAAAAGAAGCATGGAACACAAAAACAAGTAGTACACTTTGGCAGGGGGGCATCAGATACATGAGAGAGTATGTACCCCCTAGACCATCCCCTTGCCAAACCACAGATGCATATGTCAAGAATTGAAAGAGTGGGGACATGATTCATGTGATAGCACAGCCACAGTAAGGTCCAGCATGCACTCAGGGGCAAGTTAGTCATGTGCTTAGGTACATAGTGCCAGTTGTGAGGTAGGTTCAGTCATGTGGCCTCACATGACTCAGAATTCACACAGCCACATGACCACTGGGACCATAGGATCAGCCACTCCCATGACCTAGGGACCTGGATCATGTGATCATAAGTGTCAGTTCAGTCATGTGATATCACATGATCACTGATTGACCTCAGCATGTGACTATTAGGTGCACATGACTGATCAATGTCATGACCTGGGGTCCCAAGTCATGTGATTCAACAGCATGTGACTGACAACTCCCACAACTTCATTGCAAATAGTTGCATGACCTAGATCATTTGACTGGGACAGTGCAATGTCACATGACCATTATGTCATTGATCATGTGACTGTTGCACTCTGACTCACACTGCACTTTTCATAGTCAGTCATAGTCAAAGACATATGCTACCAAAGTGTAGCATAGCCTACACTATGCAGTACTACCAACTACTACAACTAGGACTAGTAGGTGTTAATACCCCAGCAAGTGATAATGAGGTGATGTCATCATAATGAAAGTTGTAGCTCCTGATTTTGAAATCATGATGGTATGCTTATCTTATCAGAAAGTAGAAAAATGCATGAGTAAAACACAACACACTTGTGATCAGTGCCATGCCAGGAATATCAATGGCTGCCCTGAAGTCCCCAGGCATGGTGCTGGAGAAAATAACTTTCCATGGCAGCAGCTGGGTATACCCAACCTGTTTAGACATCATAGGTATATAAATCTATAGAAATATATAGACTTAATGGGTCTCCAAAGGGGATTGACTGAAGTGCTTGCAGCCTCCAAAGCTATCATGGGACATCCCATTGGTCTCCAGAAAGGGGAGTGGGATGTCCCACAGTAGCCACTGAAGCTATCATGGGACATCCCAATGGTCTCCTGAGAGGGGGATAGGGTGTCCCATGGTAGCTTCTGAAGTTATCATGGGACATCCCACTGGCCTCCAGAGAGGGGAGTGGGACATCATTTAGCTTGAATGATTTGGAGAAAAACTTAATGCTTATGAAAATGGGTTACCTGAAGTGTACTTGGCTCACAATCTTGGTTATATGTGTGAAATCAGCCTATGTTTTTTTATAGATGTATATAGCAGTAGAACTACTCTAATTTTTATAGAAGAACCTGAATCTAATTTACCTGGTTCTGAATCTGCAAAAATACTGGAAATCTGACTTGAATTGATTGAGATATTCAGGTTATAAAATTTAGCTGTCACATATGTCTCTCTTGGACTCAAGCCCAGTCCAGTCCAGGCCCCTAGCCCCTATCTCCAGTCAACTCTGGCCTAGATAACTCAAGTCTGGAACTTTACCCCTATCTCCAGTCCACTCTGACCTCTCAGCCTTGCACTGCTCCACCCCAGACCTCCCAGGTCCATGTCCAGGTCACCTAGACATAACTCAGGTCTGTTTCCCTTTGTTTGTGCTATATTTAGTCTAGTCCTCTCATCTGACCTCTGCTTACTGTACAAAACCTGTTCTGACTCTAGTTATGCTGCTCGCCTGGAGTTTGACTATTAGTCTTGGCACAGCCTCTGTGGCTGTCCTCTCTTGCTAATCATCTTCCTAATAGCTTACCAACAAGTCCAGCTCTATGTTCATTACTCCAGACTGGTGTGAAGAAAGATAATGGAGAGGATTGAGGATGGAATACCAGAATCCAGGAGGGAGAGTAAGAAAAAAGGGGCTCCTATAGCCTGAATGAAGGAAGGATGGGATGGGAGACTGTCTAGGTCAGTCTGGGGCAGTCTTAAGTTTGTTCTTGTCTTGGGGATAACTCATCTATTGGTGACAACTTACAGTAAGAACAAACTGTAGGTAAGTGCTGACTAAGCACAAAAAAGCGAACTATACAACTAAAGTATAGTACTCCTAACATTAAGTAAGGAAACAACAAAACAGGAATTAATACCCAATCCTTTAGTAAGGAGATCTGTCTCCTTACACTGGCTTCATGTATTTAACCCCTGTACACACTCTGTAGTACTCCAGTCAGAATATCACCTATGTATTACCCTCAACCCTGTATTACCCTCCAAGTCTACTCAATAGCTAAGGCCAAGCCTTAGTCTATCCTCTGCCCCTGTCTTGGACCTCTTCCCAGCTTGCATAAGGGTACAGCACATAAGCTGAGACCAAGGGAGGTAGATCCAACCCTGGACCAGCTTCCCCCTGTGTGCACTCTGAGACTGGTTGGTTTCCCATGCTCCTGGCCTTGACTCTGGACCTCCAGACTTGGCCCCTGTCTCCCAGCCTTGACTCTGGTCAACTGGACTTAGCCCTTGTCACTGAGACTTGAAGCCCAGTCACCTGAAGGTAAACCCATACTTGACATTAGCTACTACATGTGTGTGATTTTGTTCCTTTAGCTGCACCCTCAGTTTTGAAGATGGCCATAATTTGAAGTAGCTCCAAAGCACTATACATTGTGACACACTCAAGTTACATTGTAAGATGCTACATTTCTAGGCACAATGACTACATAGGTATGATTTTGTGGACAAGGTGATCTTTACCACAAGTAATGAATTGATGAGAATGTGCAAGTGGTTTGTTCAGGTTCATTATATTTGAAAACATATGCCTCTTACAATCCATACCAACCCAGCCAAATTGCAATCCTTTGAAGCGATTGATAGCCTCATTCAAACACCATGGGTTGCTTCCATCAAGGAGGAGTTGCCCCATACTGTTCCACCACACCACAGCCCAATCCTCTGCACATCCTTTGTGATCCTGACAGCTGTCAGAATGCACAATGGGGGGAAATTCTGCAGCAACCATGTGGATATACTCATCCAGGTTGGACTTGACATAGACATAGGTGACATAAGTATCCATCCCCATCCAGACACAGTGAGACTTTTTAATCTTCATCAGCAGGACTTTGCAAAGCCTTGTAAAACCTCTTTTGAAGATGGCCCAGATCTTGTACTCAATGCCTAGATAAACAAGTGCAGAAGGATGGAAGAAATATGCTCTCTTGATGACACAAGAAGTGACAAAGCTGAGCATATGGACACTGCATTGGAAATGGCAGACAAATTCCAGCAAGTTCTTGAGGTCATCCAAGGAATATTTGGCAGAAGGACTGGGACTAGAATGAGAAAATTCAGTAGGGGTCTCCATCAGGGGAGTGCTCAGAGACTTACCACATGAACTTGAATTCAACAAACAAGTCAAAAATTTGTGCAGTCAAATTTTTGCCACCAAGAATAATTGGCTGCCCATCAACCTTCCCCTCCTGGCTGTCTGGCACATATTTGTCAAGTGAAAAGATGTCAGCAAAGAGTTCGGACTCATTCACCAAGATGTCATGATTGCCACTTTACACTATTAAGACAGCATGAGGACTTGGTGAGCAAGCTTAAAAAAATGGCTCCCAATGCTATCAGCCTAACATACACATTCATGTTTAGTTTTGATGAAACATAGAAATACCAAAGCTGGTAGCAGAAGTTCACACTGGTTTATGAGGATGGCCAAGGAAAGTCATCTATATCAACTTTCTCAAGGAGGTCATTTCAAATTCAAGACAAATTCATTCCACTGAACTCATGTGCCTTCTTGGAATCCATCAAAATACTCTGTGCCTTTACGTAAGGTGCCATGGCATTGAATGGAGATACACTGAGATTAGCAATGTGGACCTTGGCAATTTCATTGAGGAATTTAAGAAGAGATGGCTGGAATTTGGACTTTGTTACATCATTGGGTTCATGCAGCCACAGGGGGTTTGCATGCAGTATTGCCATGTAATCCAGTTGCTCTCTACAGTGGATCACCTGGGTCAAGCTTTTTGAGACTGCTGTATGAAAACTAGGCACAAGTATCATGTCAAGTGGCTCAATGTGTTATAGCACATGGATGTCACCACAAATTGATTTGGGGAGGATTGTTATCTATTCATTCATTGATGGGTTTTGCCACATGGTACCTTTTTCAGTTGTCCAACTTGCAATATTTGTTGATTTGTTCTTGATTCATTCTTAGGTTACTGTGATACATGCTAGTGATGATAACTGGTCAGCAACCATCCTACATGTATTTAAACAAGTGATTGAAGATTATAGCAGGCCTTCCCACATATGTGGAGACTGCAGTGGTGAGAACCTTGACATTGCAACCCACATCATTATGAGGAATGGCCACCACCAAGGCTCATTTATCTGGGGAATTTAAGTATATTTTACATTATTTTTGCATTCATCATTGCTAATCACATATGAATCTAGATCAACTCAAAATTGTCATATTGAGCATTTGTGGGTCAAAGTTGGATCTCAGTTCACCAGACACTGGTGTGCATTCTTCACTCAGCTTGAATGAATTCACTTGCTTGATGTTAACAATGCATTGCATATCTGGTTACTTCATATACTTTTCCTTGACAATATCAATCATAACTGTCAGGTGTTTTGAGAGGAGTGGAGTTTCCACCTAATAGGTAGCCCAAGTGCTAACAACAAGAGTCCCAGGGTGAGATTTGAGTTTCATTAGTTTACTACTCTACTCATCCTGTGATATACAAGGATATGAGCCTGTTAGGTCAAATCAGGTTTGGCTTATACCAATATCATGAAGATCTCAAAGGACTTGGCCTCACTAATAATGAAGTAATGGATACAGTCAATGTGATTTCATGTCAACAGCAAGTACATATTAACCATGAAGCTGTGCATGTACCCTCACTTCAGAATCCCTTTAGGAGTGATGAAGATGGGCTAATTTTTTTCAGTGGCCTTCATGAGGTAATTGCTCAAAACATCACACTGGAGAACTTCAGGTTGATACCAACAGAGTGGGGGTTGGATGGATATCTGATGATTGGAACTAAATGCATTGGTTGATGTGCAGCCAAAGACATGGACTTGTCATTAGCAGACTCAATTTGGTATTCCCAGGCACATCTATTGTGCCAGGCTTTATCCACATTATCATTTCACTTACTAAGCCTTGAACCTTGATCTAGTATGTTAGCAGCAATTATAAATTGCACAAGGTTCTGTTGGCCTGCCTTCATGCTCCATTTGTTCTTGCTCATATCAATGCCAGCCAAGGAGGGTCTCTGCTGGGGCAGTGATGGTAATTGTGACTGTCAAGCTCTTTTCCCCAAAAAGGCAATGCTACCCACTGCTTGGAGTGTCTGCATGGGATAAGCAAGCACTGCAATGCTGATGGTACCTCAGTTGTGACCCAACCTCACCCAGCTGTACCTGGCTTGTCAAATGTTGCAACAATATTAATATTTGAAGGCTTTGCTAACAAATGTCCCACTGGTTTGTCTCAGGCTGCTCAATTGCATCCCTGTCATGAGGCACTAGCAACAAAAAATTCAAAGCTAGTTGCAAAGGTAACCTCCTCTACCAAGCACAAGGCAAGTGTTTCTGGTGGTATATCAGGATTGTTCATATTGGGTAATCTATTCTAGGCTTCATCTCAGAGGCATGCAAGTAGTCCAAATTTCATGTCAGTGCTTTTGCCATTGTGACTTGCAGATTGGATGTCACAAATTGAAATCAATCAAGGCTAACAGTCAATTGCTGAAAGACACCTTACCCCTACCACTTGCGGAGAGGAAGATATTCATCCAACAACTTGAAGATCATGGAAGTTACCTGCAACAAACAATCAAAATTGACACATTGTGGTCCCATGACAATGTCACTGGGTGACCCATCTTCATTCTTGGTTCCCCAGAGTCATTGATCATTTTGATGCACAGCATGAGCAGGCTAATATGGCTTACCAGACTCAGCCTGACTGGCAACTCCTCATTCCAAATAATGGGAAACTTGAGCTCTCCACAGCTGTCTGCCCAAATGGTATTGTTCTTGCTTGTTTCAAGGGATGTCAGAAGGCAAGTATTGCCAATAGTAACTTGTGGATTGGTATGTCACTACAGCATGATAGTTGTGATCACTTATATTTTTTGAACAGTTACCCAAAAGCCAGTCCCACCTGCTGTTTTCAACAAATGGAAAGTTGAATCTGACATTGTGGGAATGGACATCAAGGCAATGAGTGATCATGGAAGTGAAGTGATTGAACTCTCAAGTGCTGTTGCTGAGCTCAACATCCACACCATGGCTGAGACAGGTAACAACTTCCAGCACTATCATCTTTACTAATAGAATTAATGGGTTTTCTTTGAGTAGGCAAGAGGTCTCACTCAATCACCATCTTATCCTCCCCCAAGGTGACAGATTGGAAGTGTAGGAAAAAATGAAAACAAAGTGAGAAGTAGCTGAGGCAGGGAGTAGATATCTGAAGGAAGTGAGTAGGGCCAAAAGGGGCTTCTATAGCCTGGGACTGGAGTGATACAATGTCTGGAGGCTTCTAAGGCTGTCTGGGTGCAGAGAAATGACCTGCTTGATTTTGTCTCTTGTCTTAGGGTAACTCATCTATCATTTTAAGAAAAACCAACTATGCCAATCACTAGGTAGTGCTGACTAAGCAAAAAAAGCGAAATTCTAAGAATAACTAGCAGAGGGATAGCTAGAATGAAAATAAAGTAAAATCAACAAAATAAAACTATTCCCCCCATAGGGAAATTACATTCCCTACAGTGGTCCTTCTGCAAGAAACACAAGGATCGTAAGTCATGTGTTCCCAGTTCTATGATGACATGCTAACTGAGCAATATCTACAGTTAACACAAACACACTGCCCACCTGGCCTTGTCAACCTGCAGGGCCCATTTTGTATCTTCAGAAATGAGGGAAATATGTTGAAAACTGGACTGCCATACATAGGCACTAAGAGCTTTCATGGGCACTTAACTTGCTTCCTTCTCTTTTCTTTATGTGAAGGATGACCACTAACACTCCTGGCTGTCTTCCTACACATTGGGGCTCTAGTCTGACCTCAGTCAACCCCCTTTGGGGAGCTATTAGGTCTGGAAACTTTGATAGATGTATTAACCTAATGGTGTTACTTTGTTGGGAATTCACAACTTTTGGGGTTCTCCACCACCATGCTTGGAGATTCTCCAGAGCAGTGATTTAATATGGTTGGAGAAAATGATTTCTCCATAATACATATATATATATACATATCAAATGAAAGGGTAGTGGGGGTCCAAATTGGGCTTTCTCCAGGCTAAATAGACCCCCTTTCCAGGTTGGACATGGGCTTTCCCCAGGATAAATAGACCTGCTTTCCAGGTTAACCTAGGCTTTCCCCAGGCTAAATAGACATACATGCTAGGCTGAACCTGGGTTTTCCCCACAGTAAATAGACCTGCTTTCCAGGCAGAACATATGCTTCCCATAGGCTGAATAGACCACTTCAGTCAACCCCCTTTGGAGACCTATTAAGTCTGGAGATTTTCCAGAGCAGTGACTTAATATGGTTGGAGAAAACATTTTCTCCATAATATATATATATATATATATATTATACATCAATTGAAAGGGTAGCTGGGGTCCACATTGGGCTTTCTCCAGGCTAAATAGACCCCCTTTCCAGGTTGAACCTGGGCTTTCCCCAGGGTAAATAGACCTGCTTTCCAGGGCAAACCTAGGCTTTCCCCAAGCTAAATAGACCCACTTTCCCAAGCCATGTCCTGGTGGGGATTCTCCATGCATCAGGAAAGCAGTGACTGTTCTAACTGTTCTAATCACAACTTATCTCAGAAAGGTAGATGTATAAGTGGAATGGATGCCAAGGAACATATACAGCAAGTAAATTAAGCAAGACACTTATGGTTCTATAGAGTACTGTGAATCAAGAGTTACAGTAATATAGTGGCATGAAGATATCAATAAATCACTTACAGACCACATTAGGACCACTGAAAAAAAAGTGTGTCAGTAAGACAGCATGAATTAGATGATGTTAGACAATGAGCACTAAATGCAAATATCAAGACATCATTAGATGCAATGTAGACTATTAGACCACTTGGAAAAAGTGTTGTTTGCCTGATGCAGACCACTGGGGATTCTTCATGTCATGTTGGGGAGTTTCCATGGCATGATGGAGATTCTCAATGGCCCCTGGGGATTCTCCATGTCATGATGGAGATTCTCCATGGCCCCTAGGGATTCTCCATGGCATGCTGGGGATTCTCCAGTCCTAATTGACATTGAGGTCCAGTGACATCCTGTGTAAATACTCATGTTTTTCTAAGTATTCTGTGTTTTTCTCATGCAATCTTCTTCACTTTCTGATGAGATAAGCATACTGTCATGATTGCACAATCAGGGGCTACAACTTTCATTATGATGACATCACTCCATTGTCACTCCCTGTGGTATTTGCACAGTCTGATTACAAGTAATAGTAGTTATTAGTGTTGTGTAGTGTAGGCTATGCCACATTTTGGTAGTGCACATTTTTGACTACCACTGACTATGAAAAGTGTAGTGTTGAGTGGTAGTGGTCAAGTCACATGACAACAAATTACATGATAACATGATCCTTATGGTCACTTGGCAATGTGACCCTATGTCACATGATAACATGTGACTGTACTCACCTCATGTTCAACACTATGAACCTCACCTAACTAAGCCACCTCTAAGTGCATGCTTCCCCATACTGTGGCTGTGCTTGTCACAACCATGTTTATCCTAGGTCCCCACTCACTCCCCATGCTACTCCACTGGTCACTGACTCACTCTGCACCAACTACCTGTCCTCTATCATTTATGAGCCTTCTCCACTCTTTCTACTGTCAGACTTGTACTGGTCTACTATCAGACCATGTAGACCATTCTCCAAGAGGTCAATTGACCTTCTTTTGGCCTTCTTCTTGACACCACACAGTCAGGTACTCCACAGTGTGTGCACCTTGTGGCCCAGCATCTAGCTGTTTCCTTTCTGGTCTGCCCTATGTTACCTGTTGTATCTTCTCCATCTTCCCTTCATTCACTGTCCAGGAAGTTTTTAGTTGAAAATTTACAAGTCTCCATATGTCAGTTCTGATTCTGGTTACTGTACCTCCATAGTAGTATAAAAGCATGTACAGTACTCCATTGTTCCTCAGTACAAATATCCCCTAAGTTCCTACTCCATAGCTCCTCTGTCCTCTGTCTGTTGGAGCTATCTCCAAACAGCTGTCTGGTCTCTTCCTCTGAAATATGAGGGCCAAGATCATGCAAGGAGGTATCACACAAGCTAAACCTGACATCCTCACTCCATCACTTCTGCCTTGGCAGACTTTGTTCCTGCCAACCCTCTGCTAGATGGAGTTCCATTTGTCTGTGTTGGACTTGCTTCTGCACCTCTCCCTAGACCCTGTTAAGCATTGGAGTTGGTCAGAGTAGACCCAGACTTGACAGTATATTTGTACTCACACTTGTACAATCTCATTTTCTGTCCTCTGAAAAACTTATGCCATTATGAGAACTTGAGCTCAATCCCAAAGAGAGGTCACCAACAACCTTGTCGCAGTGCTGGCTAATCCACATTATCTACCTTCCATTGTTGAACAATTCCAAACATTCTCTGCTCAATACCACTCCTGCACTGAAGCTGTAAGTGCTTCACAAGCTGGTTGCTCTGACCTCCATCTGACAATCTTCCACACTCCATCACCTCACGATCAAGATGATAGACCCAATACCAACCCCAATGATCCTGATGGTGCTTCTGATGGCAGGGGCAGCAGTGACAGGGGTATCCCTGAAGACCTGGCTGAGCTGCCAGAAGACCCCCTCATTGCTCTGACTAGGGCTATTCATGTGCTTGTGTGGCCTGGTCCACACACTTGGTACTCTGCTCTAAAATCTAAGGTCTGCAAGCCTCATACCTACAACAGCTCTGACCCTAGGAAACTTCATGAGTTCCTTGTTCAAAGTGAGTTGAACTTCCAAGACCCCTGTGCATTCTGCTCTGACAGAGCCAAGGTTACCTTCACTCAGTCCTATCTGAAGGGTATGGCTCTGGCTTGGTTCAAGTTGGACCTGCTAAACCCCAAAGACTATGACCATCCACTCTGGATGGATGACTACCATGAGTTCTTACATGAGCATCCTTGCACTCTGATATCATCTCTGCCCTGCCCCCTGACCCTGTCTCCACCAGCCATCTTCCTACTCCAACTAAGCCTTGGTGGTCCTTGGACTCCAATGGTCTCCTCTGCCTTGACAGTCATATCTTTGTCCCTGACATTGGTGACCTCCACCTTCAAGTGCTTTGGTTCAAGCATGATCATCTTCTGGAAGGCCATTCCAGGCAAAACTGCATCCTAGAACTCATCCACAGAGACTACATATGGTCTGACTTCCACTCCAATGTGAAAGACTATGTCAGGTCCTGCACTGCCTGTAGATGGAGCAAAACTCTGCATCATGGCCATTTCTGATGGACCTAGCAAAATGAGCATCTGACAGATGGAGTGCTGTAGAAATGCATAGGGTGTGAGGATCCTCTCCAAATTCAGAAGGCAGAATCATGTGGCTGAGCACTTCAAGCAAGTGTGAGAACAGAGTCAATATCCTTAAAAATGGTGGAGATATGATGAGAACCAGATGCTGTACACAGGTGCTAAAAACTTTTAATGTGTGCTTAACTTGCTTCCTCTTTTCTCTTTAGCACTGATGACTCATTCTTGTGCAAAGGATGACTGCTCATGTCCAGCAGTCCTTCTACACATGAGGCTTTAGTCTTCATCTGCATGGCATGGGTGCACAACTTGTTGACAAGTTATGCAGAGTCAGCTGTAACCATGTCCACAACACCTTTGGTGTGTGACAGCACAGTGTAACAACATTCTTTGGTTGCCTCAGGTCTGTCATTCAGTTAGAAAGGTCTTACATGGTCATTTCAGTCTCTCCAGTCCAAGAAGCATATAGATCCTTCCTCACTGCTCCCTGCAACATCTTCATACCAGCCTCATCCATCATTCTTCCAAAATTGCAACAGTTACAGTATAATCTACTGTTCTCCACTCTCCCTGATTGCATCCATAATGAGTATGATGCACATCTCATCTTCTTGTTGCAAGATACAGCAGAAGATGCTCCCCCTTCATCCTCTCTTCCAACAGAGTCTCATTCATGAATTTTTTATTTGCTTCACTAAGAGGACAGTTGGGGGGGGGGGGGGGGGGGGGAAATGTGATCCCCTATGCTCCTGTCATCTCACAGACCCCCAAAATGTGACCCCTTGTGACACCTACCATCCCCTTTTTGGATGTCCTGTGTCAGCATCAGATCAGCACTGCCTCTCTGTCATCCCACCTTGGCCTAGAAGCAATCTCTTTGAGATGTGATGTGCACAGCCTCCCCCTAATGTGATTCCAGTGTGCTTTCACACACCAAAGGTGTAGTGGACATGGTTACAGCTGACTCTGCATAACTCATTGAGGAGTTGCATACCATGCCATACAAATGAAGACTAAAGCCCTCATGCATAGAGGGACTGCTGGATGTGAGTAGTCATCCTTTGCACAAGAACAAGTTGTCAGTGCTAGAGAGAAAAGAGGAAGTGAGTTAAGCACACATCAAACATTTTTAGCACCCATGTACAGCATTCCAGTTTTCTTCATATCTCCACCATTTCCAAAGATATTGACTCTGTGCTCACACTCCATCAGATATGGCTGCCTCTTCATCAATCATCTTGCTTGTGTCTTTTGCCAGAGACATTGGCTACATATATCTGCCAGGCATTCCCACCAGCTTCCATCCTGAAGCCCCCTGGTTCATTCCATCATTGTCAGCCCCATGCCATCCCATGCAGCTTGGTCAGTGTGTTCTCCTTGTCAGTATGACTTCCAGAAGGATGTTCTTTGGTCAGCTCAGGTCTGTCACTCTGTTTCAGAGGTCTTATGTGGTCATTTCAGTCTCTCCACTTGATGAAGCATATGGGTCCTTCCTCCCTGCTCCCTGCACTGTCTTTATTCCAATCTCATCCATCATTCTCCCCACATTGTGACAGCTCCAGTATAATCTACTGTTCTCCAGTCTCCCTGATCACATCTGTGACAAGTATGACATGTGTCTGGCCTTCTTACTGCAAGACCCAGCAGAAGATGTCCCCCCTTCTCCCTCTCCTCCATCAGAGCCCCATTTATGAAGCATTTATTGACTTCACTGAGAGGATGAATGGGTGGAAGATGTGATTTCCTATCTTTTGGTTCAGAGATGTCTCCACCAAGATCTGACTTGCATTGCCACCCCCTAATGTGATATCAGTGCACTTACTCAGTTTCTGACATACTTTGACTCACACTGTGATATTTTGACTGTCCTTGACTTGTTTATTGCCAATACTTACCAATCCTCTTTGCTTGCTTACTTTTCATTTCTTGCTTACTCATCATGATTACTCCTTGCTTACAGTCCTTACTCATTACTTACCAAGTGTTTGTACCTTGTTTGTCATAGGCTGCACTTCCCCCACAGTATATAAACCCCCCTGTACTTAGCTATAACCCAAGCGATCAGAAGTTGCTCCACAGTTGGTTCAGCTCATCTCAGGCATAACTTGTTGTCAACAGTTGAGGCTCATTCAGAAGAGTCTACCTGTCCCCATTCATCATCAGCAGTATCATCAGTGCTTAGTCAGCAACTTTTGCTTAGTCATTCCTCCACTCCTGCATAACTCATTGCTGACTTGTGCCAGGAGCACTTCCTATTGAAGCTCATCACTCCAGTCAGCATCCCCCTCACAGTCATCCCTCACTCATCTACTCCTGTGTAACTTGTCAACAACTTACACCAGGAGCAATCCACTTGAAAAACCCCCCCACTTCAGATTTTTCTGCCCTCCAGGTACTGTGGAGGCAAACCACCACTCACTTTTATTTGTCTTTTGTGTTGGTTTTTGGTTGGTTCACATCAGCTTTCCACACTCTGACTCACAGCACTTACTCAGTTTCTGACATTGCTTGACTCATATTTTGAAATTCCATCTGTCCTTGACTCACCTATCACCAATACTTACCAATCTTTTGACTTTGCTTACTGATTCTTTGTATTTTGGCTTATTTATCCTTACCAATGCCCACCAATGCTTTCTAAGTCAATTACCCACCACTTACATTCCTGACTTATCACTTACCAATCACTTACCAAGTGTTTACATCTTGTTTTCCATAGGCAATGCCCCTGTACTGTATATAAATCACTGTACTTAGATAGCTGAAAGAAAAATAAGACATCAGAGAGCCCCTCTTGCTTGCATTTCATTATCTCTCAGTAATTCATTCATCAGCTTCAATAGTTGAGACTTCATTAAGGGTCTAATTATTGCCTACTTTGCCTATTGATGCCTATCATCAATTATCTTTGCATCCAGACCTTCCTGGGTTCAGAATAGCCTAGGACATTGGTGTGAGTCAAAGTGTGGTTCAGTGGTGAAAACCAACCAAAACCAACACAAAAGACAAAAAGAGCGAGTGGTGGTGTGCCTATGCAGTACCTAGATGGTAGAACCTGTTCTTTGGGAGGGTTTTTGCAAGCTACAACACTCAAAGACAAGTGCTGAGGGTTGGGGGTGCTCCTGATGAAGAAGAAGCAGGAATGCAAGAGAATTGCAATAGGGTAGACTGCTGTCAGCCTACAGAAGGATGGATGATGACTTAATTCAATGTCCTAAGCTGCACTGAGCTCAGGGAGGGCTTGGAGCCAAGTATATTGATGATAGACAAGGATAAGTGAAGTAGATGATAGTTAGACCCTTAACAAAGTCTCAACTATTGAAGCTGCTGAATGAATTACTGAGTGATGATAAAATGCGAGCAAGAGGGGCTCTCTGACATCTTTTTTTTTTGCTATCTAAGTACAGTGATTTATATACAGTACAGGGGTGTTTCCCTTGGAATACAAGGTGCAAACACTTGGTAAGTGACTGGTAACTGATGAGTAAGGAATGTAAGCAATGGGTAATCATCTTGGAAAGCATTGGTAAGGATTGGTAAGGATTAGCAAGCCAAAAAGCAAAGAATCAGTAAGCAAAGTCAAAAGACTGGTAAGTATTGGCAATAGGTGAGTCAAAGACAGTCAGAACATCAAAGTATGAGTCAAGTAATGTCAGGAACTGGGAAAGCACACTGGAATCACATTAGGGGGAGGCTGTGCATGTCACATCTCAAAGAGATCACTTCTAGGCCAAGGTGGAATGACAGAGAGGCAGCACTGATCTGATGCTGATATAGTACATCCAAAAGTGGACAGGGTGAGTCAGATGTCAACAGGGGTCAAGCTTTGGGGGTCTGTGGGGTGACAGGAGCATAGGGGATCACAACTTTCCCCCCCAAACCATCCTCTCAGTGAAGCAAATAAAAACTTCATGAATGAGGCTCTGTTGGAAGAGAGGATGAATGGGGAGTGTCTTCCACTGTATCTTGCAACAAGGAGGCAAGATGTGCATCATACTCATCATGGATGTGATCAGGGAGAGTGTGGAACAGTAGATTATACTGTAGCTGTTGCAATCTTGGAAGAATGATGGACAAGGCCAGTATGAAGACATTGCAGGGAGCAGGGAGGAAGGATCCATACACTTCTTGGACTGGGGAGACTGAAACAACCACATAAGACCTTTCCAAGCAAATGACAGACATGAGGCAACCAAAGAATGTCCTCCTAGAGGTCATACTGACAAAAAGAACACACTGTCCAAGCTGGATGGGCTGAGAGGGCACAGACAAGGGTGGGGTGTACCAGGATGCTTCAGGATGGAAGCTGGTAGGAACTCCTGGTAGATATATGTAGCCATGGTCCCTAGCAAAGGGGACAAGTGAAATGATTGATGTAGAGGCAGCCATATCAGAAGAAGTTAGTGAAATGAGCATCTTTTGGAGGGAGTGCTGTAGAAATGTGTGGAGTGCACAAATCCTTTCCAATTTTGGAAGGTAAGATCGCATGGCTGAGCACTACAAGCGAGTGTGGGAATGGTCTCTGTATCTGCAGAAATGGCAGAGATATGTCAAAAACCAGAATGCTGTACACAGGTGCTTAAGAATTTTAGCCAGCGCTTAACTCACTCCCTTTCTTTTTCTCTGGCACTGATGACTTGTTCTTGTGCAAGGGATGACTGCTGACATTTCTGGCTGTCCTTCTTCACATGAGGGCTATGGTCTTCATCTCCATTCATCAGCTGTATCCATGTCCACCTCACCAAACACCTTTGGTGTGTGACATTGGATTGAGTCATCATCCATCCTTCTGTGGGCTGACTGCAGTCTTCCCCATTGCAATTCTCTTGCATTCCTGCTCCCTCTTTGTCAGGAGCACCCCCAACCCTCAGCACTCATCATTGAGTGTTGTAACTTGCAAAAACCCACCTGAATAAGACCTTCTACCATCTAGGTACTGAATAGGCACACCACCACTTGCTTTCTTTGTCTTTTGTGTTGGTTTTGGTTGGTTTTCACCACTGAACCACACTTTGACTCATAACAAGAACTGGCATGAAAGCAATGCAGCACCATGCATGTGATGATGCCTGCATCCTCACATCAGACTGGTGTTGCCAATCATAATAAAGACTGGGTGCATTTCCAGCCCTCCAGTGTGCCTCATCACTAGGGTCTTGTCAGAGGCAATAATGATGGGGATGATGGTTGCACCCTGAGGAAGCTGCACCTGGAATAAACAAAGATAAGTGATGAGGCAGTCACAAAGCATAATCTGCACATACTTGGATGTCAAATGCATGCATTGCTGTGAAAAACTCACTATACTCCCTTTCTGGTCCTTGGAAGACCATGTATGGGTCATAGGTCATGTAGTTTGCAAAGATGGGATTGGAGAAAAGATCCTTGATGACCTTGAGGGCATCCCACCATATGAGCTGAATGGGATGTATGGATTTACAGCCTTTGAATTCTACTGTAGTCCTGCACCATTGTGAGCCATGAGGTAAACTTGCCATCCACCCAAGCAATTGATCTTCTGATTTAAATGATGGCTTAACCCAAGTTTTGAACTAAGGATATCATTAGCAACAAAAATCAGAGTCTCAATAGCCTTACCCATTTGAGCTTGAGAAACTGATTCATCTGTGATGGAGTGAAGTTCAATGCCAGGAACTTTGCCAGTTCCCATTCACCCTCATCTGCAAAGGGATAGTACAGTTGATTTTGATGTCATCATTCATGTTCACTAGCCTTCATCTGGTCAAGGAAAGTTTCATCTCTATTGTAGATATATCCAGAGGTTGGATAATAGTGACCCATAATGTCATTCTCCTCAAATCCATGCTGGAAGGCTGGCAGCACAGGAATGTGCTGCACTGGGATTGCATCAGTACAGACCCCCCCTTCAGTTTTGAGGTGATTTAGTAGTGCAGTGGGTGAAGGAAATATTGCCTGACATCCAAGACAATCAAAGGTGATGCTCTTACCATCATTGCTCATAGATGCCATGATACTGCAGATGAGAGGTTAGTGTTGCTTGTTACTCTGAAATTCTCTAAGTCCTTCAATTTCTGACAGAAACTCTGCTATGTGGCAAGTAACAATAACATATCTGTATCTGGTGAGAGTATGATGATGACTGCTATGTCTGCTGGTACTGTACCCTCAGTCCCCCAACTATCATTGTCTCCACACTCCTTGTCCAAATCTAGTCCAAAAGCTAATTTCTCACTGCTGCTTGTTCATAACAACATCCTTTTTTCACCATTGTGCAAACATCCAAGCCTGAGCAGCTTCAACAAAGAGGGACAAGAACTGTTGAATGCACTGCCTGGAAGGAGCATCATATCACTGACTTCATGCTCTTCCATGTCTTCTGTGTCTCCTCATGGCTCAAGTCCCTCTCTCTGGAGGCACATCCTAGAGGCACAAAGCCACATGCATACCAAGTACCACCCATACAGTGAGGGACAAAAGTGTTGCAATGTTTGTGAGGTGTGACTTGTTGCTGATGTAGCTCAGGCTATTCTGCACAGATAATCATGATACCCATACCGATGGAAAGGGGTGACTCTAAGCTTTCCAGAGCACTAAGGTTCAGTCAACACAAAGCAATACATGCTGAGATACACCCTATTCTTTCTGAAAAGTGCATTGCAACACTTTTGTTCCTGACTGGTGAAATAGTGAAAAGTGACCTTTTGATGGGATTGAGGGCATGAAGGATGGGAAAATATGATTACATAATAAACCACATGATCATCCAGATGTACAAGTCCAATGTCAAATCATCTGGATGATCATGTGGTTTATTATGTAATCATATTTTCCCATCCTTCATGCCCTCAATCCCATCAAAAGGTCACTTTTCACTATTTCACCAGTCAGGGACAAAAGTGTTGCAATGCACTTTTCAGAAAGAATAGGGTGTATCTGTATCTCAGCATGTATTGCTTTGTGTTGACTGAACCTCAGTGCTCTGGAAAGCTTAGAGTCACCCCTTTCCATCAGTATGGGTATCATGATTATCTGTGCAGAATAGCCTGAGCTACATCAGCAACAAGTCACACCTCACAAACATTGCAACACTTTTGTCCCTCACTGTACAGAAAGTGAGCAGCCCCATGCCCCCTGGAGCTTTGCTTTGCTGCAAGAACCACTGGTCAATTGTCTCACACTGATTTGTCTTTGGAGGATGTACACAAGGTAAGTTATTGTCATATGTGTGGGGCACTACTAATGAATGAAACCAAGGGAGATGACTTTCTACATTGTGGTTTGTCACAATTGCCTGACAAAGTTCTTGTCAAAGACATAATGTACTTGCAAAGTGTGCATTTCAGGATCGTATATCACAGTGGGTCTCTCAAACCTTGGCAGAGATAGAGTTTATTGAGTGGCAGAGGGATTTATTGATTGAAGTTCACACAGCAGCTTGGGAAACTCTGGCAACTGTTGAATTGCAGTTGGTGATGTTGATGGATATTTTCTACAAATGTGACCTGCAGGATGCCAAAGATGACATGACATTTTACATTGCTGTATAAGCTGATGAACTTGTTGCATTCATAATCACAGCAACTCAGACAGAACAGTTGGAATCTTTCATGGATGAGAGGTCACCATTCCCTGATGAGCATGTTGAGGACAACCCTGACTGAGATGACAATACTTGTGGGAAGCTGTTCACAGGGTTACTCTCCTCTGACAATGATGAGGCTGAATAATGGTATGTATTCACTTAATCTTCTGACCTGTGAGTGATCCATTATATTCATAGGTTACATAGCTATGTCCTTGAGAAGAATTTGTACTGAGTATTGTGAGTTCAAACTGTTTCAGTCAGCATCACAAACTTACTCATCCAACATACTGATAGGTCAATAAGTTTATGCTTCTTTTTCGTTTTGCTACCACACTATCTGTATTCACTGGTGCTTTACTCACTGAAATCCATCACCCTATTCCTGTTTGGTCATGCCTGATTAAGATGGATCACAATGGATAAGTAGCCTGCAGCATCCACCATCTGCAACTCTGCTCCTCTGACTGCCATGCCAAGATGTAGGCCAAACAGTAATGTGGGGTTGAACTTGAATCCCAGCAGCAATGACATGTCAAGCCAACTAAAGCTCAAGGGTGAGCAGGCTGTGGATTTGTCTTTTCTGCATCAGGGACCAGGGTACCAAATGATGAACCCCTATCCCTTCAATTACCAGACACAATCAATGACTGAACCCCATCAACTGTTGTCTAGCACCTGGGTAGACAGGCTCCCTGCCCATGCACCACCTGGTGGCCCATCTGTGGGCAGTTACCACACCTCTCAAGACACTCACCCACCTGCCTCCTTACTCATATTTGACTAATTTCTAATAGCTCTTTGACTCAAGGTGATCAAGAGATCAGTCAGCCTCAGTGCCAACACTGTGTCACAGTGCCTCTGACTCCACCACCCCCTGCCTCAGTGGGCACAGTTACCAATGAAACTGCACCATGTGAGGGCTACATGGCTGCTGTTGCACTTGTTCTTGTGATGGTAACCAAACAAGAGTGAGGGTAGATTGTGGACCAAGCAAAGAAAGAGGTACAGAAATACATGTTTGCTATGGATGCTGTGCCAACAAAGAATGTGCATGCTGAATGTGTGAAAGCAGCCATCCAAAAAGCCACATGCACTGTCATTGGAGGAGGTATGTCATGGCCTGCAGTACATTTCCCCAGCTGATATCTGTTGGAGACTGGATGTTGTATGGAAGAGCAAGAACTTCCTACTTACATAATCACCCCTTGTTATGGGCAGAACAATTTTTCCTTCTGTTAAGTACAGGTTTACCCTCAGGTGACCAGGCTTCAAGACTGGGTGACAGGGGCTAAGTCTGGTTGACCAGGGTCAAGGCCAGGAGACAGGGGCTAAGTCTGGTTGGACCAGAGTTGAGGCCAGGAGTGTGGGAATAAGGCTGATAGCATGGGAAACTGACCAGTCTTGGAGCACACACAGTGGGGAAGCTGCTCAGGGGTTGGATCTACCTCCCTTGGTCACAGCTTATGTGCTGTACTCTTATGCAAGCCAGGGAGAGGTCCAGTGTAAGGAATCCACATTCCTTGGATGTGTAAGCACCTATCATCAACTGTTCCATGACTATCATTACATCCCCAGACCACTCACATCCACTGCTGTTCATGCACTGTCTTCCTGCCTACCTCACTACCTTCCCATGCCCTTGCTCCCTCTCACACAATGCTATACCTGCAGCTGCTGTGCTCCAGTCATATCCTTTCTTCAGACTCATTTCTTTTTGCCATGGTCTCTTTCCCTTTACACTAGTAGTATACTCTTGGCCCCTGTTCAGGCCTGTCTTGTATGTACATGCTGTCACACAGCTTCCCCTTACTTGTACCCTGTTGGCCTTTGTCTTCCATTAGAAAGTGTCCATTCTGAAGTTGACCACAAGAATGTTCAAGTCTGACAACTCCTTGCTGACCTCACTTTCCTTAAACCCTGGTGTTATCAACCAATGGTATGCACAATGTTCCCATAATTCTTATGTTGTCAAATGACTCCAGTACTCTAGCAACCAACAGAGGATCCCTATACTGCAGCAAATGAAGGCCTATGCACGTGTGAGTTATTCACAGATGTCATCATCAACATCCTCTTCCTAAGCCTGGGACAGCTATACAAAGCCATCAACAAGGACTTGATGGATCCCCTTTGCACTTTGGCAGGAACTGCCATCTATGCTGCCCTCAAGGATCATCAGAATGGCATGTATGTAGAAAGTGCTGTTCACATGAACATCTGGCATGATGTATACTGTGATCTTATGGCTAGTGTTTCTAAGCTGTGGGTGAGTGCTGTTGAGAGTGCAAGATTATCTGAGGTGCAGAGGGGAATCATCAAGAGTGGTTACATATTGATTGATGTGCAATGGTTTTGTAGCCAACATCAGTTGATAAGATCACTTCTCTACATCTAGTCAGGCTAAGCTGAACTTAACTTGGCTAATGTTGCTGTAAGTTTTCCTGATATATTAAGCATATAAAAGTAATTACATACTACTAGGTCAAGTGGGCCATCTCAATGTGGGTTGAACCTGGCCAATGCAACAAGGACAGCAAGGGCAATGCTGGGCAGTTTTCTGGAAGCCCTGAAAGCAAGTGGGGTTCCAGCAGTGCTGCATTTGTGCACTCAATTGCAATGCTGAAGCAGGCTGTGTGAGATGAAACAGAAGCTGGTGCTCTACAGTCAGTTAAACATAGAAAGCAATCGAAGACAGGACTGAATTCTATGCAGGATGTGCATGTTTGCATTGCAGACTGTGACTTGGTGTGGGACATGACTTCTGGGAAGCATGTGACTATGTGAAAGCTGAAGGGAAAACTCCCTAGGGTCATCCCAGGGGGTGCTGAGTAGGAAGGGTAAGTAGAATTCAATGCTAAAGGTGTATAGTAGACTGTGAGAGTTGCAGAATTTAATTCCAAAGGCTTGTGGGCATGTGAAGAGTGAACAGGTTGGGTATATGAAATTCTGAATGAGGATCTTGATGCAAAGAGGGAAGTTACTCAATAAAGAAGGTGTGATAAGGGATTTGTATGATGCAGAAGGTTTCAGGGAGATGCAAAAGCCTCTGAAGACACTGTAGATGCTGTAGACTCAAAGGATGCTTTAGACTCTGGGAACTCTCTAGACACAAAGGGGCACAGAGATAGTGACTCCAAAAGTGGGTGGTATTTTTCTGACACTAAGGTGGAATTATATAGTACATGGGATGTAGGTACAAGTCAGAATGAAGTGTGGTGGAAATACTAAAACTCTGGAAACATAGAGATGGACATGTCAGATGTCAGTGAAGTACAGGGACACATGAAAGTGGACTGGTAAGTAGTAGATAAATAGAGGAGAAGGGGGGTGCATATCCAGGGTATCTTCCACAAGAACAAAGGTATAGCATACTGTGGTGTAAAGAGCAGAAGGCAAAGCTAGTAAGGAAGGCAGAAGTGCCAAAGGGAAAAGCACACTGGTACAAAGAGAGGCTTGCAGGATTTTGGGGTGACAGGGGTAACTGGAGTTTTTTACTAAGTTCTAGCAAGATTGACTGGTGATGTGGCAGGGCAGTGGCTAGGTTGTGGAATTTCAGATCAATGTATTGATGACTCTGGTCAACATGTTGATTGTTGGGAGAAACTCTGAAGCCAAAAGGGGGTAGGATGAAACACAAGGCAATGAGTGGAAAGAATTCTGAAAGGGACAAACAGGGAGGATGAACAGGGAGCATCGATACAGGCTTGCCTCAGAGGTGGCAGGATTAATTGATGGTATCCTGTTTCAGCTTCAGGGGAATATGGCATCCTACATTGGAAAATGACAGCTTTGATGGTATTGCAGGGAATGGTCCACAGGATCAGGCAATGGCTGTCACTGAACAGAACAGGGAATGTTCCCATGATGAAACTATCTTTGCCTGCCCCTTTGATGCATCAGAGATCCTGGAGGTGAACACCCATGCTACAAATCCTCAGCATGTGCTACCACAGCCCTTGTTCAGCCCTGATGTTGCAGGACACTCAGAGTCACAGCCTAACAGTGCCATGGCTGCTGATTGCTACTTTCTGCCACTCATGTTTTTCCTGCCTACTACCCCATTTGTGGATCAGCCCTCAGTGGCTACCTTGCCACCTGCTCTGATTGCTGGTCAGTCTTCAATCAGTGACTTGTCACCTCCTGCTCATGCTTCAACTTCTTGGACTTTACCTGTCATGCCCATGCCCAATTCTTGCCAATCAAATCAACATTTTGCCAATCATCCTACCTCAGAATCTGGTTGTAGTCTTGGTCAAAGTGACCAACAACTTGGTGATCATCATACCAACCCTCTCCTTCCATGCAGTCCTGACCCATTCACATGCAATGGCAGGTTTGCAGCTGATCATCCACTTGTGTTGCCATCAGGCCTCAGGATGGGTAGCAATTTTCTGATGGGTGCAGTTGATGCAGATGACACAGACTACTGATTGGTTTATAGAATGGTATCACCAGGCAACTTGATCACCCTGTGGTCACACAACTATCACCCAGTGTGATCATCCATTTTTACATAGATGTTCTTAGTATCTATACATATGTACATACACTACATTGGGTATCTAGCATCAGGCAACAGCTATCTCCATCCACAGAAAAAGTTCCTCTGATAATTTCAGGGAGTCCTGTTCATGGTGAGTAAACCCAGCAAGCCAAATGGAATCATAGATAGACTGTGGTAAGCCCAGGACTGGATTGTGCAAACTTTGGGGGTTTCCAGGTGCATGAATCCTCTGGATAGGCTTTGATCCTTGGGGTGCAAAAACATCATTGTTGACAAGTCTCTGGAGGTCAATAATATCAAGTTCCCATTAAACACTGTGTCACCATGCCATATTCTTAACTTAGATGACAGCCATGTGGTTATTGTCAATGTCACTAACCTTGGAACTCATCCCATGCTCACCCAATGTGTGGATCAGCTGCAGGAGCCATTGCCAAGCACAGAGATCACCTTTGCCATTCATGGAGTCTTTCTTGAGAGCAATGATATGTTTGAAATGGCACATTGACATTGATATTCTAAAACAGGTTGAGTTACTGGTATGAAACAGCAGAATTAATGCCCTACATTTCATCATTGTGTGGTCTGTCTGCCCTCTTTGAGTACCTGGGTTCATTCCACTACCAAGCATTCTTCAATCTCAGTGGAAGTTTCTACTGTGCCCTTTGTTGTAATATGTGGCTGAGCTTTCCACCATGTTGTGCATAGATGTTTGTAGCATTCATGTAAGATTTCCAACATGTAATCATTGGACTTCATTACAAGCCAGTGTTCTTCATTGCCTCATCTCTGAAATTTGTTGAGAAGGTGGTTGATGATGAAAGAATTCCATGGAAAGGAATTGCCCTGCTGTTATATCCATGATTCTTGGACTCAAGCCTGGTCCAGTCTGAACCCCTAGCCCATATCTCCAGTCAAGTCCAGACCTAGTTTGGCCTAGAGAACACAACTCCAGTCCTAAATAACCCAACTCTGGCCTAGATAACTCAAGTCTGGTGTTTTACCCCTATCTCCAGTCCACTCCAGCCTCCCAGCCTTGTGCTGCTCCACCCCAGTCCATGTCCATGTCACCCAGACATAACTCCAGTCTGTTTTCCAAATGCTGGTCACCTGGACTTTGACTATTAGCCTTGGCACAACCTCTGTGGCTGTCCACCCCTTGGTCATCATCTTGCTAATAGCTTACCAACAAGTCCAGCTTCATGTTCACTACTCCAGACTGGCCTTGTGTATTTAACCCATGTACATACTTTGTCAGCACTCCAGTCAGAATATCAACTTAGTATTACCCTTAACTCTGTGTTACCCCTTGAGTCTACTCAATAGCTAAGGCTGAGCCTTAGGCTATCCCTGGCCCCTGTCCCAGACCTCTCCCCAGCTTGCATAAGGGTACAGCACATAAGCTGAGACCAAGGGAGATCCAACTCTGGACTAGGCTTCCCCCTGTGTGCACTCCAAGACCAGTCAGTTTCCCACACTACTGGCCTTATTCCCATGCTCCTGGTCTTAAGTCCAGACCTCCAGACTTAAGCCCTGACCTCTGGCCTTAACTCCAGTCCAACTGGACTTGGCCCCTGTCACCTGGTCTTGAAGCCTGGTCATCTGAGGGTAAACCTGTACTTCACACCTGCATGAGGTCAAAAGTTGGTGAGTCCATATCAGGTGGTGGACTGTCTTCATGTTTGTATGCATGGACATCATCAGGGGGGGCCATTTTGTTCAAAATAAATTCATGGTCCTGACTTATTTTGAGTTTTTCCTTGGAGAAGTGATGGACTTCACTCTATCACAGCTGGTTTAGCACATGAACAGAACTAGCAATATGTCACTTACCAGTATAAGATCACAATGTCCTCATGGCTCTGTAGCCTTCTCTATCTCCACTTCTTTATCCACCTCCTTTTGTTTTTGAGGTGACTGCTGTGACCACCCTGTTTGTGGCATAGTGATAGCACCATCACCAAGTACTTTCCAAAGTGCAGCTTCAACCCCCTTGGCAATTGCCTCTGCCATTGATACAGGATCACTGTTACTTGCTTGTGATACCTCAGGTTCAGAAGCAGTAGATTGGAACTCTTCATTGTCAATAGGCTATTGATGGTGAGATATTCATATCAAGTCATATATTTCCTTACTTACCTCATGAGACATGCTGATGAGGCAGGTTCTTTGTGAAGCTGCTCAGGTTCATTTGATCTTCTTGAGAGTGTCCAAATATGGAGTTCATGCATGTTGGGGCAGTGGTGCAGTGGATGCTTGTTGTGGTGTTTGTGGCTGGTTGTCCTGGCAGGTAGGAGACTTGGATTCAGCTGGAAAGTGTGCTAGTTCAGCTCGAGATGTTGTTTGCACTGTCTGAGGGCAGTCAGCATAGCCCAAAAAACTACATAGTTTGTTCACTTACATGTCTATGTCACATATTGTGTTGAACCATTGCTGCTAATTCCCTCTCTTTCTCTGCTTGGCAGTGCATCACCACATCATTGCCAACCTTCTTTAGTTCTGATTGCAAGTGCTCTTCCACAGCAGCAGTATGTTGCACTATCTCAATTTCCTGCAGTTGGTTACATCTCTTCAGTGTGATGTAAACTGTTAGGAGTGTATAGTGATCTACAATGACCCACCTGCAGTTCATTTCAGAACCTCAAAAACTCCTCCTTTTGAGCTGCCAGTAAGGTATCACACTGATGGTGTTGTTCCTTCATTCATTGAGCAATGGCCTGACAGAGCACTGAGGATAGCATACCTGAATTTCATCTCTGAGCATGGTAAGTTCCTGCTCATGAGATTTAAGAAGAGTTTCCCACTGTCTGTGGTTTTTCCTTTAGAACACATGAGTGTGATACTAAATAAAGCTATGCACTTCTCACCTGAACCTCTTCTTGGAGGTTTCACAAAACACTGTGCAGTGATGCTCCTTGGTTCACATAAATACAGTCCAAGACAGTGATATGTGATGGCTGACCTGAATTTCATGCCAGAGTCTGCAGAGCTCTTGTTCTTGAGTAGCAAGCAAAGTACACATATCAGATAGAACTTTCTTCTTCAAATCAAACTCATTCTTTGCAGTGAGAAGGCAGTTTTGTGTAGTCTTCTCAATGGTGGCAAGTTTACACTGGCATGTTCATGATAGTCCTTCAGCCCCAGTGACAAGTAGTAGGTTAGAGTTGGCTACTCACTGACCCTTTCAGATGTAACTTGGCCTTCATGTGGTTCAATTTTGCTCCCATTCCCTGGAGTTGCTGACAAAGTGAGTAGGAGTAATCTAGTTCTCTGTTATGACACTTTGCAATAGGCCATGGTTCATCATCCTTATTGCATCACTTGTGATGTGTTGATGTAGTGGTCATGGTTTGTGTGGTGGAAACTGAGGCATGTGGGGGCTCATGTTCAAGGGCAATGCCAGCAGTGGTGTTGTGCTCTGCTGGTTTTGTCATGGTACATCTTGCAGCAAGCTGGTCTGTGGAGGATGCATTGTAACCAGCATCTGTACATGAGTTGGCAATGGACCTGCCATTACCCTGATCCTCACTGTGCCTGATGGTAAGCTGTTCTTTGACAGATGCATTGCTACTGCTTTCCATCTGCAAACAGAAGCTGTTGCCATTATCATTGTCAAAAAGTGACATGTTGCTATCTACAGTTTGTGTGCTTTCTCCTCCTTGTAAGCTGCAATTAGGGATCATTATGGACTCCAATGCATACACCTATGGATACCAAATGCACCTGGCATTGAAAATGGGTTAGAGTTAGTAATTGTGGGGTGAATGGAAACCTAGAGGGTTAAATTGGAGATGATCAGTGCCATGAGTCCCTAACAAAAAAAAAGGAAAGACAATAGAAAGTCACATGGAACAAAAGCATCCATGGTTGTGGATCAGAAGAATACAACAGAGTACAGCAACATGTAGCACACATCTGGAATGAGACTAGAGGGAAAAAATGAAGTCAGCACTAGGCAAACAAAAGCAGACAAAAACAGGGCAGTCAAATGTGGGCACATTGCCATATGGGAAATAAGTTGATATCACAGACATGCTCACATACATGCATGAAGAGGTATGGGCCTATTTCCAATAATTGCCCAAGTCAGGTGAACAGAATGGGTCTGGAGGAGGTAATTTCTCAAAAGTAAAGACCTGATCAGTCTCCAGCACAGCCAGGCAAATGCACCTCCATTGTAATTACAGGCATCTACTATCTGATTGTAGTTTTGGTAGTAATTTAGTTGTGCCACTTCATTATATCAAGTTGAGCTTTTTGTTCACCTTGTTAAAATCAGATCAGGCATTCTTCCCACAATTAAACCTCACAAGCAGCTGAAATAATAGGCAACATCATAATGGTTATAGTCAGGAGGAAATGCACCTCTATCAGCCATGGTAGGCACTGTCATGAGGGCACAATAATAATAAAATTGTTGCATTAGCAATGCTCAGGTTATGCCTTCACAACATTATGTAAATTAGCTGTTAGGCAATAACAGATACAATGTATTTACATTGTCAATGACTTTGCCTTACCAATGAACAATTTACCCAATGATATTCAACTCTATTCTCAAGTTGCTGACAAAGTATGCACTTGGGTGTTGTGGACATGGTTACAGATGACTCTACATATCTCATCAATGAGTTGTGCACCCATGCCATGCAGATGAAGACTAAAGCCCTCATGTGTAGAAGGTCTGCTGGACATGAGCAGTCATCAGTACTAAAGAGAAAAGAGGAAGCAAGTTAAGTACACATTAAAAGTTTTTAGTGCCCATGTATGGCATTCCAGTTTTCATCATGTCCATATCTCCACCATTTCCAAGGATATTGACACTGTTCTCACACTTGCTTGAAGTGCTCAGCCACATGATTCTGTCTTCCAAATTTGGAGAGGATCCTCACACCCTATGCATTTCTACAGCACTTCATCTGTCAGATGTTCATTTTGCTAGGTCCATCAGAAATGGCCACCCCTTCATTGATCATCTCACTTGTCTCATTTGCCAGAGACAGTGGCTATGTATATCTGCCAGGCATTCCCACAAGCTTCTGCCCTGAACCCTCCTGGTTCATCCCATTGTTGTCAGCCCCATCCCATCCCATGCAGCATGGTCAGTGTGTTCTCCTTGTCAGTATGACTTCCAGAAGGACATTCTTTGGTCACCTCAGGTCTGTCACTCAGTTAGAAAGGTCTTATGTGGTCATTTTTGTCTCCCCACTTGATGAAGCATATGGATCATTCCTCCCTGCTCCCTGCACTATCTTTATTCCAATCTCACCCATCATTCTGCCTACATTGCAACAGCTGCAGCATAGTCTACTGTTCTCCAGCCTCCCTGATCACATCCATGATGAGTATGACATGCATCTTGCCTTCTTACTGCAAGATCCAGCAGAGGATGTCCCCCCTTCTCCTCCTCCTCCTTCATCAGAGCCCCATTCATGAATGGTTTTGTTAACTTTGCTGAGAGGATGAATGGGTGGGAGACATGATTGCTTATGTGCCCATTGCCCCACAGACCCCCAATGCCCTAGCCCTTTGATGCCTGATGCATGCCCTTCAATTCTGGAATTAATACTTCCCTATCTGGAAACACCATCCATCTGTCATGCCATCTTTGGATCTAGTGATGTCTCTGCTGAGATCTCACATGCATCACCACCCCCTAATGTGATATCAGTGTGCTTACTCAGTTTCTGACACTCTTTGACTCATTCTGTGATATTTTGACTGTCCTTGACTTGTTCATTGTCAATACTTACCAATCCTCTTTGCTTGCTTACTTTTTATTTCTCACTTACTCATCAGGATTACTCACTGCTTACAGTCCTTACTCATCACTTACCAAGTGTTTGTGCCTCATTTGACCCCATGTAGTCCATTTAGTCACAACATATAGGTAGCCTGCATGCCAAAATGCCAACACTTATATAGACCCTGTGATGGGCCTGTCTAAATAGATTAGCCATGACACATGGACAGGCCTGAGGGCCTATAGTGAGAGCAACATATGTATGGGCCCATAAGCACAATTCCACAACATATGGGAGGGCCTGTGGAGGGTAAGGATGCTGCAACATATAGATGGGCCTGTGACCAAGCAAGTATGCTGAGCTACTGTAAGACATGGATGGGCCCATCCATGGTAGGGTGTGCCCCAGTCACAAAATCAGGATGGGCCTGCCTATTGTATCATGAAGAAGGTTGCAACATATGGATGGGCCCACCCATCATATGCTTTATAGGGTTACAACATAAAGAGGGGCCCCTCTATGATAGACTACAGAGTTGGCAACATATGGAAGGGCATGTCTTTGGGATAATATACCCCTGTCACAACATATAGATGGGCCTGTCCATAGCAAGATGTATGCCTGTCACAATATAAGGATGGGCCCATCAGTAATATCATTGACAGTGTCACAATACATAGACAGGCCCATCTAGTAAGATGCATCCCTGCCACAATATAAAGACAGGCCCATCAGTAATGTCATTTATAGCATCACAACATATGGATGGGCCCTTCTGTAATACCATTTATACCATCACAACACATGGGTGGGCCCGTCCATAGTAAGATGTACCTGTCACAACATAAAGACAGGCCCTTCAATATATATCATTTACAGGGTCACAACACATGGATGGGCCCCTCTAGTAAGATGCACCCACATCACAACATAAAGATGGGCCTTTCAGCAATATCAATTACATGGTCACAACACATGGGCAGGCCTGTCAATAGCAACACATATGCCTGTCGCAACATAAAGACAGGCCTGTCAGTAATATCATTTACAGCATCACAGCACATAGACAGGCCCATCCAGTAAGATGCACCCCTGTCACAACATAAAGATGGGCCTGTCAGTAATATCATTTACAGTGTCACAACACATAGATGGGCCCATCTAGTAAGATATGCCCCTGTCACAACATGAGACAGGCCCATCAGTAATATCAATTACACAGTCACAACACATGGATGGGCCCATCAATAGCAACATGTATGCCTGTCACAACATAAAGACAGGCCCATCAGTAATATCATTTACAGCATCACAGCACATAGATGGGCCCATCTAGTAAGATGCACCCCTGTCACAACATAAAGACAGGCCCATCAGTAATATCATTTATAGCTTCACAACATATGGAAGGGCCCTTCAGCAGTATCATTTATGCAGTCACAACATAAGGACAGGCCCTTCAGCAGTATTATTTATATGGTCATAATGTATGGATGGGCCCTTCAGTAATATCTTTTATATTGCCATAAAACAAGGACAGGTCTGTCTAGTAAGATCCACCCCTGTCACAACATAAGATGGGCCCAACACCAATAGCACATATAGCATCACAACATATTGATCAGATCACAGCAAAATATTGAGGCAAGCATCCCAACATGCTGTAATTTTCCAACAAGCTGCAAGCAGCTTGCCCACTATACAACTCCTGACCTCATCCACCCCAAGCATGAATACTATGCAAGACATGTCTAAAACCCCCCACAGATGGAAATGGAACTAACAGACTGCATTGTGTCATACATGAAAGCCAGATTTCAAGAGGAGGTATTCAGTGGACCTCATGCCCTTCCAGATATATCAATTCTGTTTCTGGTGTTATGTGAAGCAGATCACATATCATCAGTAATCTCACAGGCCTATCAGTCACCCAAGTAAGTCCATCATAATGGTGTGATGGAAGTTTTCATCTTTCTGCAGTCAACATTGGGAAAAATCAGGGTGGAAAAACCTGCAATGCAGAAGCTGCTGAGAGATATGCTGGAAGTGACTGAGCCATCCATTCTGGTGACTGACTCAAACACCATCCACATTTGGTATTTGCCAGATGCTCTCAGCCCAAAAAGAAGGGTAAGGGAATGCAGAATCTCATATTCTACTGACTTAATGCAATGACAGGCTGATGTATGGAACTGCCTTCATCTTCTGAGGGAACCACTGCAGGAGAGCATAAAGGCTTCCCCACAGGCATGGTGGATGGACAAGTCATATTTCCTGCAATAATGCTGAGTTGAAAGGTGCCATCAACCTGTCACCTGCATGGTTTCAACAGGGTCATGGGGTGGGTGATCATTTCTTTCCTTGTGAATAAAGTGCTCATCTGTCTTGAAGCCCCAAAATGGCTTCCTAGAAGCCTCATGGCTGCTCAAATCCAGGATGGAAAACACTTCTACAAGGGAATGGGTTGACCAAATGTCCAACACCAATGCCCTGTTATCTGCAATCCTGCATGTCATCCATCCATGAATGTATGCAGATGGCAGGGAAGCATTGATCTGCCTTGGTGAACAGGCAGAACAGTGGGTGGATTAGGATATGAGCTCCATACTGCCAATATGGAGCTCCACATGTATAGCAGCATGTCCTTGATGGTGAATTGGGCAACTTGTTACCACAGGGATATCAATGGATGGGATCCATGGTATGACATGCTGGTAACATGTGGGTGACTACCTGCCCTTGGACTTTGTCATTCCAACATTGAATCTGTGGCTGCACTACAACCCAGGGACAATCATTGCATTTTCAGGTTCAGCATTGGAGCATGGGGTGGGAGCTGTAGACAGGTGACAGAGCATGCCTGGCATACTACATGCATGCCAATGTACATCAGTCAGTGCACATTCCCATGTGTCAATCACTGCAGGATGGATGACCTACTACCTAGACCAGTTGCAACTGGAGAACTGTTGATTTGAAGCTGCAAAATTTAATGTAAGATTTAGTAGGTGATGCTGATCTCATATTTTATTAGGATATGCTGGCTCTTGAACTTTGGACAGGGTGGTGTTGCCAAGATTTTGCAAATGGGCAGGTGCTTTGACATCATAGATTGGGCAGGTACTCAGAGCTAAAGGGTGTGCATCATAAACTGCAAAAAAAATAAACCTACTCAGGCCATCATGCAGATGGGTGGATTGTCAGACATCATGCAGATGGGCAGGGGTTCAGACATCATGCAAATGGGCAGTATCTCATAAATGATCAACATTCACAGCAATGTATATTCAACCAACTCCACAGTCAAAAACATGTAAACTATTGAAGTGGCATGCCCAACAACCCATGCAATGCCCACCACCTAGTGTAGAAATGGTCAATTTGTCAACCCCTGACCATTGACAACATCAGCATATTTCCAAATATTTTCGAATGCAGTAGTTTACCTGCTCCTTCAATATGGCCATTGAGACAGTCTGCAATTGGGCACCTCAGGCAATGGCCATAAGCCCTGGGCCATCATCAACTATTTGCAGTGATGAGAATAAGCAGCATACCTTAAAAAAATCCCAGGCCATGGAAAACAATCCCTTGCCTTGCAATCTTTGGGAATCCTGCTGCATATTCCTTGGAACATGATATAGCCACCAAGGGAATGCAAAGCTAGAATTGGGATCAGCTGCATGTGGGGTCCAATGCAGGATGATGGTGCTGATATTGTTGATTATGCAAAATGCACTAAGGGGAATTAGCTGCATTTGATTGCAGAAGCTAACCTCATCATCTTGGTGTCTGAGGTATGCATGGTAGCATGCCTGGGAGGGGAGGAGTATAACTGGCATGCAACACCATCACCAGAATCAAGCTATTAAGCTGATTCTGAAGGAATTATGTATCAGTCCCACATTGTGAAAAATTGATGTAAAACCTACCAAGTCCATTGCTAGGTTTGCAAACCAATGCATGGGCCATCCCATGCAATATTGGCAGTCTGCTTCAGATGTACAGAGGCCACCTTGATCTGGCATGCCAAGTAGAGGATACCCATCTCTACCACAGACTGGCAAGATGGGTGTGATTGGCTGGTGATGAATGGCTCAGGACAATTTTCAAAGGTGGAATGCAGATAATGAATGACTTCCATCAAATCGAGCATATTGATGAGTTGAAGGCCCTGAGAGGCTGCACCATACTGGTCCCTTGCAGCTGTGCCCAATTCTCTTGCAATGGCATTCACAGCCTGCACAAGGTGCCTATCGAGGGTGGGATTGAACATGGCATGTTGCTGGGAGTGGTGTTTCCATGATAGCAAGATACTGCATGGCATGTAAGGCATGCAGGACTAAAATTATCAATGTCAAAGGTGTATCAGATTAAGCTCATGCCCATACCTTGATTGCAATGTGGAACAGGTGCCAATCCCCATTGTTCCATTTGAAGAGATTGCTGTGCAGATGGAAGTTCACCTACATAATTGATGGATATCACTGATCACATGAATAGAACCAAATAAATGCTCACCATTGCATATTTCTTGAAAAGATCCCTCATCTCTGATCATTCAGGCATGCCAAAAGTCAAATGGTTTGTGCCATTGTCCTCATCCACTGCCAAGTCAAAAGATTCAACAGGTACATTTGAAATGAGTGGGGGAGGCATTGGTTCCCTCATATCCTGCAATTGAGCAAGCAGGTTAGTTGGAGAATCAGGTCGAGGAGATCAGGTCCCTCAGATTTGATGATTGCAGGGTGATGGGCAGAGGAGATGGTTCCCACACATTCTGCAAGTCTGCCAGAAAATTGACCTGCATAGTAATGTCTTGTGCAGGTGTTGAAGACCCTGTCCATCCTGTTTAATTTCTCATGCTGTGACTGGTGGTGCCAATGGTTCCTGCACATTCAGCAATTGCTCGAGTAGATCCACATTCATACCATCCACTGGGGGAGCAGTTGGTTCCCATTCATTCAGGAACTGATTCATCAAGTTGTCATGTGGATCTATTACTAGAAAATTAGTTTGTTGCATTAGCTTGAAGGGCAATTGTGCCAACTCACTGGCTGCAATTCCACCCTCTGCCAGAGCAGTTGGCTCCCTTTCCTGCAGGAACTGATCCAGCAAGCTTTCACATGAATCTATAGTGAAAGAACATTTGTTGTTTAGCTTGGAGAGAAATCATGTTCACTCACTGGCCATGCAATATCCATGTTTGACCCTGCCATATCCACCCTTCCACTTGAGACAATTGGTGGAGGGGTTGGCTCTCACAACTCACGCAGTTGTACTAGTGTCTCCTCCAGATTTTTGGACTGCTTCATGTGGGAGCTAGATTGCCTTGGCTCAATTGGTCTTACATTAGCTGTGGATGGCTTAGGTTGCTGGATCCAACAATGAAGACAACCTCACCTTGATGACAGAAATGAACTTGGTGGGACTGTTCAGTGGACATATTTGACAATGATGGGTTCACTGATAGGTCAATGATCAATCAAGATTTAAACTTGTAGGAACAATGGCGAGAATATCATTCACACCATGGGAAGCAAGGTTGGACAATGGCAGATGGAGCCAAATTTTGGGTAACAGCAATACATGGGAGATGAGCAGCAATATCTCCCTACATAGATAGCTACCAGTCGCTTCCACATGGCCAATACATAGACCTGTCCCACTCAGCTCTCCACTCAATTGTCCTGCTCAACCATCCCACTTAACTATCCCTCTCTCTGATATCAAAGATGCCTCTCACAACCACCATGGTGTCATGAGCTACTGTACATGCCATACACTTGTATTCTAATGTGTCACACTAGGCTAAGCCCTCTATAGACCATACATGAGTTCCAAAAAAGGTTTCCACTCTGACTGTTTGAGGGATTTGACAACTACTTCCACTTCTGATTGCTGCCTGTTTGCTTGTGCATGATCTCTTTGCATCAGGAGATGGAACATCTGCATCTGGCCTTGCAGGGGCCTTTCTGACACAAGGTGACTTCCAGGTGCTCCCAGGGATGCCCTGTTTCACATTTGTGGATGCTGCATTGGTGGTCACAGATCCATTATGGTTGGACTTGGATGAGTATTTGGCCCCAGGTCAATGTTGATTCATGTCTGGCTCACTCAATTCTGACAGAGCCTGCTTAATATACAGTGCAAACTTGTTAGCCATAACAGCTGATTCAACATGACTGAACTTGCCTGGTGTGTGTGCTTCAGGGTGGATTTCAGCTTTCCACCTTTTTTTCTGCTCATTGACCCCTCCTCAGTTGGGTGGTCAGTGAAAGGAATGCTCTCCAATCCATCTTCATCTGCATATTCTGAGTGGTCCTGTAGTTCAGTTGTGTACTCATTCCCTGAGTGCAGATCAGGGTTTGCTGTGAATACAAGTTACAGCGGGAAGCTCACTATTCAGGGATGTTGCCATTTTCTTTGAATTGGATAGGGTGGGCAAATAAGTGTCTTCATCAGCTTCATCATCAGAATCATGGCCATTGCTTTCCTGCCCATTATAGTCAGTTAGCACTTTATTTCATGGACAATGCACCAGGGTCTTTGCATGGGCTGGAGGTGCAGAGAGCCACTCACTATGGGAACCATCAGCTGGTGGGGTATTTGAGCAGGAACGAGAAGGGAATGGTGTCTTGGCACAGTTTTGCCTCCCACCAGATACCTGAAGACCAGAATTGCATTAGTGCTGCTCTGTTGTGCATGAAAATCACACATGGTGCACCTTTTTAGTGGAGGGACCATCTGTTCCAACATCACTCACCTCAGCCTCACTGTGATCATCCAAACTGTTATCTGCACTGTTGTCTGCACTATCATCTGCACTATCATCTGCCACTCCCTCTTCCTGCACTTTACCCTTGCCCTTGACATTTTTCCTTCCAGGATTCTTTTTGCATTTGGGGGCAGGTGTCTTTTGGTATTTCTGTTGCCTGACAACCTGGAGGGGTACCAAGGTTCTATCCACCAGTGGCTGCAGCTTGCCAGATCAATCAATCCATTTCTGAAATCCAAACACATCATTTGGATGGGATTCCTGTTGCTTGCACCAAAAGGACAGCAGCTGGGTAGCTGTTGTCATCCACATGTGACTTGGGTCATGGTTGAAGGTAAATCCTTCAGGAAGATGGTGGGCTGCTATCATTTCTGCTTGATGATGACCAAAATTCTTAAATGGCACTGCTGATGAGGAATTTCCACATGCTAATCCTGATAGCACTCATCAGAGATTGAGGACACTAAATACTCTGGCCACTCATGGTAGTGAGCAGTCACAAATCTGTGAACCATTTTTTGTAGTTGGTCCCAGCTAAGGCCTGCAATTTCTCCTATCCAAGTCTCTCCATTGGCATTTTTCACCAATTTCATGGAGTCAACCTTGCCTGTCCTTGTTGCTTTGGCTGCTGTCTTTTTCTGAGCACAGTCAGGACTTGACTTGCCATTATGCTCAGGCAGTGTTCCTGGTTCCTCAAATGTTTCCCCAAGGTACTCTCACCAGCTTCCTTCCAGTGTGCAGACATCATTGAAGGGGATTCCATCTGTGATTTCATTATTGAAGTCCATACTGTCATTGCATGAGTCTTACCTAGGCCTAGAGGAGAATATGGTGGGACTCATGTGCATGCCTGTATAGTTCCCTCCTCATTTTTCCACCCAGCCATACACACTATGCGCATTCTGCAATACCTCCACATCTCCATCACAAAGTTTCAGACATACTTGTACCCATACTTGGCTGCATTCCTGGGAACCAGGATAAATTGAAGACTGGGAAGTTGACCTCATACAATCACACCTTGCCTTTGTCTCTGGTGTGGGGCCTTCCTGCCCATTCCACCTTTCTGCTATATCTTCAGCTGCAGCCAATTGTTCCTCCATCAGGTCATCCTGAATAAAAGCCATCAATGCATTCTGATACTGTTGGATCTGCTTGCTTCCATGGGTATCACCTTCTTCTACTTTCATTTTTGCAAGCTTCTCCTGTATTTGCTCTTGGTACAATTCACAGACCACTGCCTGCACAGAGTATTTGTAACTGGATCTAAGGGTAATGTGGGGCTTCTTTGAACAGAGGGGCTTTTTCAACCAATCTTGTATTAGCTACAAGGGTGCTTTGAATTGTGAGCATCCAAATCAGAACTTTTAGAGCATATGTTGCACTTGGTCTGGACTTTGCTCCCTCTCAACTCCTTGTTCCTGTCCAATTGCTGCATCTCCTCCCATATGGATAGCAGAACTGCAGGCTTCTTCTTCTTCCCTGCTTGCCTCCATTCCTGGCATTGGCACCCAAGGATCTCCAACTCTTCCACTTCAAACCTTTCTTCCTCCCTTTCCCCCACATCTGATGGTTCTATGTCTTGCTCATCATCAGCATCATCTCTTTCTGTCTGATCCCAGGTGTCTGATTTGTACTGGGACTCCATGGAGTATGATGTGGTATGATGTATAATGGTGTATAATAGATGGTTGGCTACCAAGTTTTTTTGCACCCTTGTTTGGTCTCAATGCATTTCAGTACTAGTGCAGTCATGCCAAGGAATTCATTCAGACCTCCATGAAGCAACTGAAATATCCAATCAGGCCGAGTCTCTTTGGCAGGATCCTGCCCAAAGGCAGATTAGCTCCCAGTTTGCATCCAGGTTGTCAGTTGGCTTGCCCAATCATATCCATACTTATATTGATACTGAACATCTCATTTCACCTTCATCAGCTAATATAGCATCCAAATTCACCATCATAATCCAGGCAAAGCACCCAGGTAATGTTGCAGCAGGAAGGGAATGTGCAGGCAGGGATTGAGCAGTAATAAGAAGGCAGCACCATGCATTGTGCAAAGCCAGTGTAGTTGCATTTGTATTTATGCCCTGACATGTGTTAAGGTACCAACATTGATAGAGCTAAATGATAAAGTGACTTGCACTAGCAGTAGCATTTCTAACAACTGACTTCATACTGTGAAATCAGCAACCTCCAGATGGCCAAGGGAAGCACTCAAATGGGTATGAGAATGATTGGTCCTACCCCAGGCCATCAGGTGAAGCAGCTGGAAGTCAAGACTCAGAGAACTGGAGGTAGATATAGATTGTGATTGGTAGAAGTCATGATCAAACAACCAGATCCAACAACCCCTGTCCATTCTCCCCAATCCTCACCATCCAAGCATTCAAGGTCTCACTCCCACAAGTACTTTGATGCATGGGTGGATTCAGCCTTCAACAGACATGAAAGCATGGGCCCACTGGTCCAGCAACTGATGTTACTGCAGAAAAAGGTATGCAGCAGTTTGCCAACCTGAAAGTGGACTTCACATGGTGTGTCAGATGCAGAACAATTACATCCACAAATGGGTTCCACAGAAGGGGGAGTTCTTGAAGATACTCCTGGAGCTGGAAGCCTCCCCAGAGCCAAGGAACTGCACCCAGTGTGGCAATGACAGGGTATACAGATGTCCAGATTGCTTGCATCAGCCCCTACTCTGCACAGAATGTTGCCAGAAGAGCCATGAGAGCCTGCCTTTCCACAGGATCCAACAGTGGACAGGGGACTTCTACAAGCAATCTGCCCTCCACATGGTGAGAGATCAGTTGGTTGCCCAGAATTACACTCACACTGAGACCCACAGACTGGTGTTCAGTTGCACCCAGGACATGGCAGAGCACCCTGTCCCCATGTGATTGCACAAGCCCAGCAAGCAGCAGGTGAACCTCTGCCCATGGATGATCAAGAATGGGAAGATGTGGAAGATATCAAAGGACACCCAAAGCACCTCTGTCCTCCAATGGGGTCAAGATATCTCACCATCATGGATGTCACAGGTGTTCATTTCATTGTAGTGAATGGGTGTGAATGCGAGACTGCAGAAACCTGATACATACAGTTACTCAGAGCCAAACTATTTCCCTCAACATTTGAGAAGCCAAGCACCACATTCACATTTGCAATTCTGGATGACTTCCTGAGGGACAACCCAGAATGTGGAATGTCCAGCATGAACTATTACAGCAAGTTACATCAGATCACATCCAGTGTGTTTCCACACCTCATTCCAGTAAGATTTGGTATTTTAGTTCCAAGTGTTGGAATGACTGAAGGGTCAATCAGGATAGATACTGTGAGCTTCTACAGGTTGTGCAGAAATGGCAATACCTCAAGCTACTTAAATGCAATGGATTCTACAGGACAACTGGGTCAGCAGAGAAAGGTGGACTGGCATTATTTTGTGCAGCATGCCCCCAGCCTAGAATAAATGTTGATACCAATGAGGATTTGGACCAGTAAGCAGCTCCAATAATGCACCCTCATATGCTGACCTTCTCCAGCTGGTGGTTCACCTGCACAGTAGTAATGGATGGAAACTTTAAAGTGGAACACATGCATGAGCAGAAATCCAAAGATCAGGTGTGGTTGATGGATGAACTAGGTTATATGGTGACCAATCCACCCTATGTGGACTACCTGAAGGCCACCCCACACACTGCAGAGGTATGAATTCATTCAACCTGTGAAAAACATGATCTGAGCTCAGGCACAGAAATCCACCTGCAACAACCACAGAGCTATCAGTCAGGCAAATGCAGCCTGGGGAAAGCTTCATGCAACTGGAATTGGGGCAACTGCATGCACACAGCACAGATGCTTTTATCCACATTGTGTTGTTGACTTCCAAAAAGGAGACAGGTATGAGGTTGAATTGTCGATTTTGACACCTGCTGATGGTGCTGCAGACAGTTGAACATGGACTACTCTTTGGCAAATGCATTGGGATACAATATGGAAGGGATCAAACAAGTGGTTTGCTTCTATGACATTAACTGCTCCTACATGATGAATTTGCAGAAGTGTGTGGGTCAAAGTGAGATGATTGATATCCTGTCATCACTTCAGATTATCCCTGGAATTGGCATGTGGCATGTGCATGGGCACAAGAAGGAATGTTATGCACAGTATGCCCCACTGTTCATCAAGGGGGCTGGATGGGTAGATGGAGAAACCATTGAAATGTTGTGGTCCATCCTTAACATGGCATCCACATCTGCATGTGGGATGACCTCACCACATTGCCAAGCACTGCTGGATTTTCAGATGAATGATTCCAACTTCATGAAGATGATTCAGATTGGGTAGTCTGATGATCCACTTGCAGCACACTCTCTGACATCCAAGATTAAGTGGATAGCCTATCACAGAAGCTCAAAGTGGCTCAAGCAGCAGTGCCATTGGTGAGGCAGGCATATACAAAGCTAGATGAAGCCTTGACTGCAGAGCAGCAAAACAGCTGGCAAATGCAAGAGATTCATGCACTGCATGATCACATCAACAACCCATCTGTCATGGACATCTTCAAAGTTCAATTAAGGGTGGGTATGGCATCCACCTTTTTGGATAAATGCAAAATACTGACATATCACAAGAAGCACCAACAGTGTGTGCCATTGAACTAGCATTATTGGAGGAACCAAGACCCAGTGGAAGCCTACATGGAGCAGCTAGTTGGCTAGCATGCAGTTTACACTTAGAAGAGGCCATAACCTCACTTCACATGGACAGAAAGGACATCAGGGAACAGGCATCAGAATTGAAAAAATTGGCTATGGAATGCCATGCTGATTGCATTGCATCTGAACAATTGGGTTTTATCATGGATGCCATGATTTACTTGAAGCTGCACCTTGAAGCAGGCTCCAACACTTCCACCAGCAAATCTGTACAGCAGACTGCATTTCTTGATGCAAATTCAGAGCAGGATTATGCTTTGGATGGAACCCTGGAGGGACTGCAGGACAAATTGCCACTGCCATCCACTCTTGGCATTGATGCATGTTGAGCTCAAGGGCTTCAAAATCTTGCAGAAATGGAGCTGAAGCTTCACACAGGTCAAGCTAATGATGTGCTACATGGCCTCCATCTTACATTGGCAGACAAGGTGGCTGTCTTTTGGGGGGTGGTGCACACAGCTAAGAGCTATTCTATGAAAACTTGGGCCTGGGATATGATCTGTGCTATCAATGTCTCAGTAAACAAACAGGCCACAATTTATAATTGATGCAGAGATGCCATGGTTGTACTTGGTACAGGTGCAGATATCTTAGGATGTTATCAAGAGCTTCATAAAGAAGACCTGGCTGTGCAGACAGTGGCCTTCTCCCAAAATGCACAGGAGCACCATGGAACCCATCTTCCATGGTTTTGGTCAATCAACATCCTGCAGGACACAGAATCAATGAGTTGGATGTCTGAATGTATGTTGACCTTACTGTTCAACAGTGCTTTAAGGTTGATGAACTTTCTTCAATTAGTTTATCACATTCATTGGCTGCGAAAAAAATCCATCTAAGATCATTGGGAAGAAGAGGAAGAGCTTGTAATATCAGAATTTCAATGGGCTATAAGTTTCTTCAGACTTCAAGCAAAAGAATGGCATAAGATACAGATGGGAAGCAGTGCTATTGGAGCTCCTGGGGTGTGGTGTTATGCAGTGAGGCAGAGGATGATGTATTTGAGGTTGGCCAAGCATGCTGAACACAAATGGCAGGCCATGAATGTGACTGATATTCAGTTTGTTCTGGAGAAAGATTTGTAGTTAAATGTTAGCTTAATGTGAACCTGCAGTTTCTGCTCCCCACCCTTGCATTCTGCCCTGTAGCTGATGGGTGGGTCAGTGGGTACTTTGCAGGAGATGTCCAGTGGCAAGCTAGCCCATTCATTTACCTTTCACATGTTTTATTTCCATTGTGGATATGTCTGGTATGACATGAGTATGTATATCATTTGTCTTGAAAGGCTCATGTGTCTGTGGGCTGAGATGAATGGCAACAAACCATTGTTGGGAAACAGAATATTTATTGCTCACTACAGAGGGTGAATTGGTCACTAGTGACTGGCTGAATGCCCTTGGTTGTATTTCCATCTGTGGAGAAATATTTATCTGCTCATTTGCAAGGGTTCCATCTATTGGGATCCATGGAATGCTGTTTTTGCAGGCTGACATCTTTCTTTGCATTGTTATCCTATTATTAGCCACTATCCTATTTTGTAACTCTCAAGTGAACACTGTAAATAGCATAGCCTGCTCATTTGCCAGGTGTCCATCTATTGGGATTCATCAGTGGCCATATTAGCAGACTCAGATGTGTTGGCCAAATCAGACTATTAATTGCATTTGTGTTGAGTGGCAGGTTGCTATCACATATTGCACAGTCTGTTCATTTGCAAAGGTTCCATCTATCAGGTTCCATCAGCTCCAGTTTTAGCAGAATGAGACCATCCTGCTATCTCATTTTTTAAGTTTCAAGTCAACTATTCTACATCACAAAGCCATGCATTCACTAAGCTTCCACCTATCAGGATACATTAGCAGTTGTTCTAGTAGAATGAGATTATCCTTCACAATTCTGTTGGCTGTCTAGCCATTATTGTCTTTTTCTCACTCTTAAATAAAGGTTGAATATATGATGTGGCATGAGTGGTCAATTAAAATGGAAATACAAAATGACATTGTATGTACCATGGAGGAGTAAAATGATAGATGGCCTTGTTCACCCTGCTGTCCTATCTGCCCTTGTCTCATCTGCCAGAGGCCCTAAGAGATCAATGAGATTGTCACCCAATGCTCATCCATATACCTGAATACACAGAGCCTCCAGCTCATGAGCCATCCTGTCCAGCATCTGCATGGTTTTGTCCTGTTGTATTTGGAAATCATACATTTGATCCTCATAGTATTGGCAGTGGGCCTCAGCATCACAGAGTCAACATTCCAAATCTTTGATTCACTCTTTGATTGTGTTGGATGTTTGTAACACCTTGGCAATTGGGGCATGGACAGGTGACAGTGCACTGGGAGTTGCAGTGGTTGCAAGTTGGATGGGTGCTGCTGTTGCTGATGGGCAGTGTAGGGAGTGCAATTTCACTATCAGGGGAATTGTTTTATTTTGCTTGTTTTACTTGGTTTTCATTCTAGACACCTTTTTCTATGAGTTGTACTTAGATTTTGCATCTTTGGATGCTTAGTCAGCAGTAGTATTACTTGTGTATAGGTTTTTCCTTAATAACAAAAGATGAGTTACCACAGACAAGAGATGAGCTCAAGCAGGTTGTTCCCTGCACCAAGACAGCCATAGAAGCCTTCAGATGACTACCAGGATCCAGTCCCAGGCTATAGAAGCCCCTTTTGGCCTACTCATTCCCCTCAGATATCCCTACTAAACCTCTCTCCTCATTTAAATCCATTTCCTACAGTAGGTGTCTGCTTTGAATACAAGGGTTAACCACAATAATTAGTGTAAATGTAGAGTGATTAAACATACCTGCTGCCATAGATCCCTCTACCTCCTGTGCAATGGATGGGCCAGCCTCAATGATCAAATTCACTCATACAGCAGCTGGGATTGGGCAGGAATCCCTGCATTTGAATGCAGGAATACAAATCTATAAATAAAATTTGAGTCAGCATAAATACATGAAATTGTGAACATACCAAGTGAAGAGCCCTTGGGGATTGTCTCTCCCTGGTTGGAGGGCCCAACCCTGGCATTGATGGCTTTGGAAGCCATCGAAATGTGTCGCTTTGGGGGACATTCATTTGGGCTTTGGGATTCTTGGGCCTCCATCATTGGGGACAGACTTTGAGCTCACTTTTTTCCCCTGGCCCACAATGGATTCTGTTGAGTTGGAGCAGCAATCCCACCTTTGGCATGGCTACATCAAATTTTGTGACTGTCACATGGGAAGCAGGACTTCCCAGGGTTCTTGTAGCATTGGACCTTGCATCTGTGGCATGACTCACAGGAATGGGGGTCAGGGGAAGGCATCCTTCTGGCAGCTATGGCAGTGTGACTGTATAGTCCATCTGATGGTGGATGAGGCTTGTGTTTTGATTGGCCTTGAGCAGGAACATCTTCATCATTGTTGGTTTCCACTGTTTCCTTCCTAGAGTGGGATTGATGTCTGGATCGATGGGACATCATTTTCACAGCAGCTTTGCACTTCTGCCTGCCTTGTGCTGGTTCTTCCTTATCATCCTCCTTCTCTGGCACCTCATCTTCACCCTCATCATCCACCTCCATCCTGTGTGAGCTATCTGCTATCATTTGCTCCACCTCTGCCTCAGTCACTTTCCATTTTCCTTTGTCACTCATAGGCATATTGGTCTCTTGAGCAGGTGGTGTTGGTGTTGGCACCATGTGGGGCATAGGGAGGCCCAACTGGTGGTAGTCATATTGACACTCGACAATGTCAAGCCACTTGTGGTTGGCAACATCGGTTTTGGAAGGGGATAGGGCAGTCATCCACTCAGGCCATGGGTGCTTGATCAAGCCAAGGTCTTCATGCCACTTTAAAAACATGTCAATGCTGATGAGGGTCATTGGAATCTCATCCGTCCTAGTGATGAGGTCATGTACAGCATCCTGAATGCATCAGTTAGTGAAAAAAATGTGATGATGCTATGATGCACTAGTTCATCATTTATTGCCTTGATGGCACCTCTCCACTTCACAATCTTGTCCACCTTTCCCAGCATGCTGCTTTCCACAATATCCTTGAAGTAAATTTGAAGGATGCAGTTGGCTGCAGCATCAAGCTCAGGCAATTTCTTGAAGAGCTTGCAAGATGACAATGACAACATGTTTCTGATGATGAGATGATGGAGTAGTTTGACAGTGAGAGTGGTGATGGTGATTGGAGAGTGGAAGAGTCAGAGGTTAAAGACAGATGACAAGACATGCAGATGTCACATTTTTTATCTCACCTATGAATGATTCCCACACCATGACAGCAATACCAGTACAAGTCAATAATCCTGAATGCATTTATAAAGCAGAGGCTCAGATAAAAATATGATGCATTGTTCTGGAATAGCATTGCTGTTTGTTTTGCATGTTTCCTGTCTGCTCCAATGGTGGAGCCTGGCTCACAGCTACATAGACCAGTGCCTGAGATTCCAACTAAATAGACAAATTGTTCAACATGAAACACAATTTATAGTGGGAAATTCAGATACTCTATAGTGCAACAGGTTCCACTTTCTTCATTTCTTGTCTTCCTGGGCCTGTCTTATATTGTGACAGGGGGATAACCCAATTATGGATAGGCCTGTCCATTTGTGGTGAGCTATCTATGATATGACAGATTGGCCTGTCTTATGCAGTGCCAAGGGTTTGTAATCCTGCAATGGATGGATCAGCCCATCTTATGTTGTAACACTGGTTTTTGTTTTCCCTTGTCTGCTGCCTGAGAATACCATGGATGGGCCCATCCTTATGTAGATCCCTTTGATCTCCCTTTCTGCTGCCTGAGAATGCCTTACATGGACCATCCTTATGTAGATAGCTTGGATCTCCCTTTCTGCTGCCTAAGAATACCATACATGGACTCATCCTTATGTCGCGACAGGGGTGCATCTTGCTAGATGGGCCTGTCCATTTGTTGTGATGATATACATGATACTACTGAAGGGCCTGTCCTTATGTTGTGACACTATTAGATGATATTACTGATGGGCCCATCCACATGTTGCAACAACATAAACAATACTACTGAAGGGCCTGTCCTTATGTTGTGACACTATTAAACAACATTACTGATGGGCCCATCTTTATGTTTCAACAGGGTACATCTTACTGGGGCTGGGCCTGTCCATATGTTGTGATGCTATACATGAGATTACTGACAGGCCTGTCTTTATGTTTCATCAGAGGTACATCTCACTGTGGATGGGCCTGTCCATATGCTGTGACTCTATTAAATGATATTAGTGACAGGCCCATCTTTATGTTTTGACAGGGTACATCTTACTGGGGCTGGGCCCACCCATATGTTGTGATGATATAAATAATACTACTGAAGGGCCTGTCCATAAGTTGTGATGCTATACATGAGATTACTGATGGGCCTGTCTTTATGTCTCATCAGAGGTACATCTTACTGTGGATGGGCCCATCCATATGTTGCATAATACTACTGATGGGCCCAACCTTATGTTGTGACTCTATTAAATGATACTAGTGACAGGTCCATCTTTATGTTTCAACAGCAGTACCTCTTACTGTTGACAGGCCTGTCTATATGTTGTGACATTATGAAATGACATTACTGACAGGCCTGTCTTTATGTTGTGAGACAGGGGTACAGCTTATTATGAACAGGCCTGTCTAGATGTTGTGACACCATAAATGATATTACTCCCAGGCCCAACCATATTTTGCCAACTTTGTATTCTAATCATAGATGGGCCTGTCCTTATGTTGTGACCCTCTCCATGTTATGATAGGTGGGCCCACCTTGATGTTGCAACAGGGGTGTAACCTACCAGGATGGGCCTGTCCATGTCTTACAGCAACTCAGTATACTTAATTGGTCACAGGCCTGTCAAAATGTTTCAACATCCTTACCCACCACAGGCCCTCCCATATGTTGTGGTAATGCACTTACAGGCCTGTACATATGTTGCTCTCACTTTAGTCCCTTGGGCCTGTCCATGTGTACCAGCTAATCTATTTAGGCAGGCCCATCTTGGGGTCTATATAAGTGTTGGTGTTTTGGTGCACAGGCTGCCCATGTGTTGTGACTAAATGTGACTACACTATGTGGGCAAAGAGTTAGCACTGGTCCAGAGTGTGGCAGCTCTGGAGCATTGCTTCCATAATAGGAAACCCAAGGCTCCAACTTTGGGTGTAGCCCATTAGAAGATTGTAGCATTACCATTGTATGATACTTCATCTAACCTATGGTACTTGCATTAGGATTAGTTTAGTTGATCCACATGAAATTTCACAGAGATCTAAGCTAGCAGGGGGAATCTTACACCAGTAAAGCTCTAGTTGCACAATGCAGTGAGTAGACTTACATTATCTTTTTTCTCCTTGGCCTTGATGGAGTCTGACACTCTCTTCTTCTTTGCCCAGCATCCAAAGTTGGCAAGGCCAACTTGTGCCCTCCTCGAATGCTTGGGTATTGGGCCAACCAATGCACCAGGGAGTGTGGTGATGCTTTGGACAATATTTGTACATGATATTAGACTTAACAATACCATTTTTACTTTGTAAAACTATCTCCTTCTTCATCATGACTAATTTTGATATTCTGAAACTGTCAAAATCTCAGTACTGATGATTTAGACAATCTGAGAGTTTGCAATTTGTAATTCTAGCTAGTGTTCGTTTTCCTATGGTTTTTTCCTCGTTTTGTCACGTTTTATCATGCTTTGTCACGTGACATGCATCGAAACTGTTTGTGCCCTACCTTAGCCGTTTTTACTTACGTACTTGTCGATGCACGTCAACAGTACTGGTATCTGTGGTGGTACTTTCACGGTATAACTTGTTAATCGAAGATATAGATTTGACATGTCGGCCGGTCGTTCTCCAGGTCCTACTTGGACTACTCTACGAGGTGGGGCAACGGTCATACAATTTCCAGCACACTCAAGGAAGCCTCCTTTAATGTATACAGAACCAACCGATGCATCATCTGTCATGCGCTCTAGCGACGACGATGGCGATGACGAACTGGAAGTAGAGAAGGAACTAACGGACCCGCCTCTCCAAAAGCGCAAGGCCCAGTACAGCCCTTCCACCGCGCTCCGTGTTAATAAATTTCCCCGCCTTGGGCTCAGCGGATCGTCTAACACTGGTCGCTGGGTACAGGGTATAGCGAGTGATGATAGTGAGGACGCTGGTGGTTCCACTGGCCCACGGCCTTCTGTGAACGTGTCATGCACCCTTTCAACGTGTGCGATAGACAAGTCTACATCTACGAAGTCAACTTTCACTGGAGGTTCCAGTTCAGACGAGTTTGGGGGAACATTGTCCCAAGTCATCAGACAGGCTAATACGAAGGAGAGACTTGATGAGCGGAAGAAAAACATGGATGTGGAGGTCCAGAGGGACCCACGGCGTGACGTGCCTGCGCCCACGACCCGCGTTGTCGCACGTAAACAAGTAAATGGTCGTCCAAGAGTCTCCACTGGATCGTTATTGCAGGGTGTTCAGAGATCCAGTACGTGCTTGATTTTTTTTTTTTTTCGCTTCACAAGTTTCTGTGTTTCCACCACCCCGTCTGTGCGCTCCGCACTATTGCACGCCGAACATTGCTCACCTTGACCTTTCCAGACGACCCAGATTCCCCTGCTCGCACACGTGTCCGACCAAAAAGGAAGGGTAAGTCTTATCATTACTTACCAGTTGATTCCTTCCCACGTACGCACGCCTTGTAATAGCTGCCGTAGTCAACCGTAACGCTCTACTGGCACATTTCCGCCCACTTGACACTCCAAGACGGCGAAGTAATGCTGAAGTAATTGAGCTCACTGACTCTGACGGAGAACGTGGTCCGCACGGCACCGGCGCGGTTCTTGGGAATAGCACAACCATATCCAAAGGATCCGAGGATTTAATAGTCATATCAAGCGGTTCAGATGGCAATTCTCCCCGTTCGCCCACTCGTCTGCGGCGTCGAAGCACGCCAACATTTCGCAGTGCAAAGAAATCCCATAGCACGGTACCGCGCCGTGCATCTGATTTTATAACTATCTTAGACAGCGATGATGACAGCCCGGTAGCTGCGCTTTCCGTCACCCACGAGCATCGACGACCCACGGTAACTGCACCATCTGTTAGTACCACCATCATCGGAACACAACAAGAGGGAAGCTCGGAACTGCGGTCTATTTCCGTGCCCGAGCTTGGTAACGGCTTCACCGTGGATGACGAGGCAGCAATTCCCGACCCTGATGGCGCAATGCCCGGCTACGACATGGACGTTGGCTCCTGCCGTGCTTCATCAGCATCCCCAGAGCCTTCACCACCTCGTACCTGTTCTCCTCCCACATCTCCAAGCCGGCCTGACATTGACAACACCCGTGAGTGCGTCCTGGGACCCGTCTGTTCACTGATAGGAATGATATGATGACAACAGTCGACCGCGCGTTTGGCGACATCGACCTCGATCTTGGCGGTGGGGACGACGGCGTGGCGGACGCGGATCCGAATATAAATGTGGACGAACGAAATTCAGCGACGGAGGCATGCAAGGAGCGGCGTGGTGCGAGTGGTGGGCAAGTCAACGCAGATGTCGCATCGGAAGAGTATAGTGGAAATAAAGATGACAGAGAGAGTCTACAAAGTTCGCCCGGATCAAAGACGATCGTATGCAGCAGTATCAACTCTTCTAACAAAGTGGAGACTGCTTCACGCGATGCTTTGATACCGCTTCAATCCTCAACTCAAGCTCAGTCTTCCAAACTGTCCCAAAATACTGCTATCGGTCAAATGCCTGGCACAACTCCTGGGCAAGCTCAGAAAGTGCCACCCACTTCCAAAGAAATTGTGCTCCCAAATGTTTCATCTTACTTGGTGCGATTCAATCGTCCGGAGAGCTCCCAAACCTCCTTTTTCTCTCGTGCTCTTGGGCCAAGTACCTCAATTCAAACCGCCTATATGCCGTTGATTGCCAAGAAGAGCACATCTGTAGAGGTGAGTCACTCAGCATCGGCATAAGCAAGGGACCGACACCTACTTCAACGAATAGGTTCAGATGCCAAAACCAGACAGGGCAGTTTTACTCTCAGTAACAGGCCTACCCACGGAACCAGCGAAGGAACATCCTGATGCTGAAGATTCCTCGCAAACGTCCGCAAGCGCTCCTGCGGCACATTCTGAACCATTTGCACAGAACACCTCTGGGCCTCTGACATCTGAAGTGAACGTATTCACCACAACGCAGGAGGTGGAAATACCCTTGTCGGTGGGATTAGCTTTATCACCGAGGCAGTGTGATCTCCCTCAAGCTAGGCGCATGCTGCCTTCTAGGCCTTCTGGATCCGAGAGTTCCTTTCTTCCTTTCCGGGAACGATGCCCGTCACCTTCCGTACAACCCTCAGTCCAGTCGCCCCAACCATCATCGAGATCAACGTCTGCCACCCCAGCCATGCAATCTCATTCGACTCCCTGCCCACGAATCCCCCCACTGTGCAGACCGCCACCTCTTTCGAAGGCATCTCTCGTTGATACATTAAACCAAGTTCGGCGGGATCACCTGCAGGCCAAGGTGACTCGCCAAAAGAGCAAGGAACCTGCCGTTCAGTCAGAGAGGAGACTAGAGAAAACCACCTCTCAGCCACTTGCGTCCGATGGAGTCGATCCTCCATCTACTCCATCGCAATTCCAAACATCACGAGAGCCTCGGCCTCGTCGGCAGTCCCCTCGGGTTTCTGGGGAATCACCTTCACTGACTCGCTTGCGTCCACTTCTTCATGACAAGCGACTACCCAAACCGGGGTCGAAACCTTCCCTAACCGAAGCGATGGCACACCCTGCATCGAGATCTAGGTCTGAATTATCTAGCTCTACACGCTCGGCCGCGATGGAGCCTTCGCTGCACGTCCCGGTTGATGTTCCTGGCCTTTCTACGACTACAACTCCCTCCTCCGCATCAATTGCTAAACCACATTCAATGAGCCCCGTTTTCGCGCGTCGCGTGCCTGTTTCATTCGAGGAGCTCATATCGAAGTCGCCTGCTACACAGCGATCTCTTTTGACTCCGATGCGGCCGGATGGTCCATCTCCTTCGCACAATTCGCCTCGGCGGTCTATTAGTGTCCCCTTCGAGAAATTCATCGTCAAAACGCCGCGCGGTAGGAATGGTGCACCACCTCCTGGAGAGTCCACCCCCAGTGCCCCACCATCATCCGCGGCCCCTGTGGCAAGCATGCCGCCGTCCATTCAACTCCATGACGTGCCTATCGAAGCGACCATGGAATGCCAGTGGCCACAGCGCGATGGTTCACAGAATAACTGTATTACTGTCGACCAAACTGACCATCCCCACGGTGGCATTGATGCTGACCGGTTACTAGAACTGGCTGATATCTACCTCGAAACCGGTGAGCCTGAAGCCCATCCGCTCGTGCAAGGATATCCCGAGCCTGTTGGAGAGGTAGGGGTTATCGATTTCTATGCATCTTGAACGCTGAAGCAAACCCTGATAGTCTGGTATGCTTACCACAGACGTGGAAATGGCTGTGGGAGCCGAAACTGGCCACGCGGGACAGACGCTACCTGCTGGAGAGTCAGACTCGGTTGCGGCGCCCGGAGATACCCTGGTACTAGACCACCAAACATCAGCTATGACGCCAGGTCGTGGCCATACCAGCACGGCGCCAGTGGATATCAGGGTAGATGTACGCGTTAATTGGCAGTGGGATGCATTTCTTATTAGAGCTCACAGGAAACCGTGTCTGAAGATAACTATTTACTCGTCAGCAGCAGGACCACCCCACCACCGGACGCTGTCTCCAGGCATTCCCTCCGTCGGCGGTCCTCTCATCATCGTTCTCTATCTAGATCCCGATCCTCCGTGGAACCACCACCGTTGGATTTTTTTTCCACTGCCGATGCTGTCAAACAACTAGACAAACCCTTGCCCCTCGGTGTCGCCGAGTACATTGGTGGCTATCCTGTCATAACTTGGCAATCCTTCACCGCCTCCCAACGACTTCTCTCGTCCATATACAATCGTGCCAAAGACCTTCCTCATGGTTTGCAAGACCGCATGAATGCCTTGCCCAAATCATATCGTAATTCAGAGTTTGGGCGCATGGTTTTCGAAGAAATGATTCTAGAAGCTATGGATGACGAGCCGTACGCTCCACCTATCAAGATATACGAAAACGGGATAGGAGAAGAGACGACGCCGCCATGGGAATTTGTGTACACAAACAAGATGTGGTTCGGAGAAGGCGTGCCACCTCCTGACGTTCGCAATCTTGTGAGTTGTGGGTGTCCAGGCAAATGCGACCCGAAGTCAAAAACGTGCGCATGTGCGAAGCGCCAACTACAGTGGCTTGAGCCGTACATCCGCGACGGTTTATTTCCGGCAACCTGGCCTGGCTCCCCATTTTTGTATGACAGTAGGGGGATTCTGCAACGGGAAGGGTGCCCTATCTTCGAATGCAACCAATTCTGTGATTGTGATGATGATTGTCCGAATCGGGTAAGGTCGAGATCTCTCCTCATGGGTGAAGGAGTAACCACATTATATTAATAGGTCGTTCAGAACGGAAGGATATGGCCAGTCAATATCGTCAGAACGGAACGGAAAGGCTGGGGTACATAACAGATATTGAAGAGGTGTCATGCAAAACTGACATCGGAACAGGAGTATTTGCGGGCCCAAAGAAGATACCGAGAGGGTCGTACGTTGGTATATATACAGGAGAACTCCTGACCGAACAAGAGGGAGAGGCCCGTGGACTGTGAGTGATAGTCTTCACTGAGTTCCTGCCGTTTAACCCGATCCCAGGCTCTATAACGTTTTCGGTCGCACATACCTATTTTCAATTGATTTTCACCACCTCAAGCTCGGCCTTAAAAATGAAAATGACTACGAGAACCTGTATGCGGTAGACGCCTACCATGCAGGAAACGTATGCTCCAGTGTCTGAGTTTCACTTGCCACTGACTAATTGTTTCCCAGTTCACACGGTTCTTGGTATGTTATGCCCCCGTTCCTTCTTCCTATTTATGGTGACTGACACTGTCGCAGAATCATAGCTGTGATCCTAATTGCGAAATTACCGCTTGCTACATTAATGACGCGGATATCAACAAACCACTACTGGCCGTATTTACCATCCGTGACGTCGAACCATGGGAAGAGCTCTGTTTTTCGTACTACGGGGATACAGAGGTGAGTAGCATGTAAATTCACTTGCGGATTCCTCGTTCAAATGATGTCTAGGCAAAGAGGGAATCGCTGGCGGAGCAGCAAGCAAATGGCAAGCTGATAGCCCGCAACGATGCCGTGTACGTCGAGTGTTCGTGCGGCAGTACAAACTGCATTGGAAAATTGTTTTGAGATCAGGTCCTTATGGATACTTATGAAAGCACTGGATATTGCAATCTTTCGTCTATCCAAACCCAGCATCCCACAAATACTGTGCAAGGCAATTACACACAATTGGAAGTATTCAGGTCTGGTGGGAGGTGGGCTGAGCTCAATCTCGACTTCTTTCAGACCTGAACATGCCTATGGAAGCGTAACATGGCTGTTGTAATATCCAAAGGGGGAGTCAAATCGGAAACTCCAGTGCAAATTTATGGGCAACCGCATGGCTCTCGCTGGAAGCACACTAACCTCGTGCATGATGATGAAACAAAGGGGTGAGGGAATCACGGACCAGCAACGTAGTAAAATTCTGCTATCTATATGAGGAAAGAAGTGCAACATGTCACCCACGAGATGGGGTATACTGCAATCAAAGGCTGGGAACCGCACAAGCACTGCAGGTCTTTAGTGCGCGTGGTTCTTATGATGCTCTATTTAACCCTAAGTACACATGAGGGAATGCCAACGAAAGATCACTCACTCAAGTGCACTGTATGGGAGATGGACTATCAGCAACTTGAAAAATAGAACTCGCAGGAATCACGAACTCTGGTAGTCGATGGTATACCCAAGCGCAAAGAGGCCAAGGATGACCCAAACAGCAGGTGCTGCCGAGGCGTTCTTCCCGCTAAAGTACTTTGCTTTTATTCCTCCGACTTGACTTGGTGCTGGCCCCTTTGGTAGCCTTGAGTAGAAATTTACGAGGGGTGCTAGCCCTTCACCAGAACCTGCCGACTAAAGAAGGCCTCAGGAATGGTCAAGACACAGCTAGCAATCTGAACGCACCACAAGTTTCAGTGTAGCAATTTTGGGAGGAATAAGGTTTCCCAGCTGGCGGCGGACGAGGGAGGGCTGCATACTTTGGTTTGTAGTCTAACGAGCGGCAGCGGAACTTGCGGTTAGACTCGGGCAACTTGGTTGGTCTTGTTTGCGCGTCGGACGATGTTGGCTTCCCCGACTCCCACGATAGCAGCCGGAACACGTGATCGTTCTTCGACCTCCAGGGTGAGATCAAGTGAGACTGAGGAGGAGGAGGGGAACTGGCGTGAGGGGTTCCAGCCCCGTGGTGATATAAAGGTCTTTTTCTCCCTTAAGTTATTTACCTACTAACCACCATCATGGTCCTTAGTCCCTCTAGGTTGTTGGCGTTTGCTACCTTGCTTAGTCCATTTGCACAGACAGTATGGGCGCTCTGGCCCATCCCAGCCTCTCTAGAAACTGGAACGACCGCGTTGATGCTATCCCCCTCTTTCTCGATCGACGTCGCAGTCCCCAATAACCCGTCGGATCTCCTTCAAGCAGTTGCTCAGACTCAGTCATACCTTCAGAACGACAAGCTTGGCCGCCTAGTCGTTGGACGTGGCGTTAGCGATAGTTATGCCATTCGGAATGCAAAGGCCCTCTTATCCTTGAAATTGACACTTATGGAAGGTAGTCAAGTCGGGAGTATCTCTTCCGAGGCGGTGAAGCCCTTGGGCACTCGCAGCGAAGAATACACCCTTGTCGTTCCCCAAGACGGGAGCCATGCCACCCTGACAGCGAATTCCACGCTTGGCCTCTATAGAGGTCTCACAACTTTTACCCAGTTGTGGTACTATTATGAAGGCGTGATCTACACTCTTCTTTCCCCAATAAAGATTGTCGACGAACCCGCCTATGTAAGCATGAATTTCCCGTAGCAGCTGATCCGTTCACTCAAATCTCGCCTAGCCCTATCGCGGTTTTGCGCTTGATACAGCTAGGAACTAGTACGTATTCACTGACTCACTGACTATTCCAAGTTAATGAGTTCCCGTCCCTATAGCTTTCCTGTCACAGACCTAACCAGAACTTTGGACGCAATGAGCTGGGTCAAGCTAAACATGTTCCATTGGCATATCACAGACAGTCAGAGTTTCCCTCTCCAAGTCTCCCTGTATCCAGAACTTGCCAATAATGGTGCCTACTCCCCCCAAGAGGTGTACACCGAAAGTGACGTCCAGTATATAGTGTCATACGCTGCTGCGGTAGGTACTCGTGAGATTTTCGTCATATCATTGACCAATGTTCGCCAGCGTGGTATTGATGTGCTGCTAGTGCGTGTTTCTTAAACGATAAATCGGAGATAATTCATACCACATTCCACAAACACAGGAAATTGATACTCCAGGTCATACTGCTATCATCGGAACTTCTTATCCTGATTACGTAGCTTGCTTCGATGCGTCACCCTGGGCCACCTACGCGAACGAACCCCCCGCTGGCCAACTTCGCTTCGCAGTCCCCGAAGTGGTCAACTTTACTGCATCTCTACTCTCCAGTGTTGCTCAAACCCTCATGTCCAAATACTTTAGCACCGGAGGCGACGAACTGAACACGAACTGCTACGTGAACGACTCTGTGACACAACAGCAACTGAACCAAACAGGCATGACGCTCAACGCTGCGCTCGATACTTTTACGCAGGCGACACATGGGGCACTCATCGCCCAGGGGAAGACCCCAGTGGTTTGGGAAGAGATGGTTCTGAATTGGAACCTGACACTATCAAACGAAACAATTGTAATGTGGGCATTTTTGTCTTACCACGAGGAAGTGGTGATGTTGATTGGATGAAGGGTCTGGATCTCCTCAGCAGATGCTGCAGCTGTAGTTGAGAAGGGATTCCGCATCGTGCAAGCGCCCTCCAACTACTTTTACCTAGTGAGTCTCTTCATTCTACGCTCTAGGCAACTACAACTGTAAACCGACAGGACTGTGGTGCCGGGGGATGGATTGGAGACGATCCAACTGGGTGAGTTCCGCCAAGCTAGTGTGGACTGTGCGTCTTACACGCCACATTAGGAACAGCTGGTGCGATCCATTCAAGACTTGGTCCGAGGTAGGCTTCCAGTCAACTGGCTACCCTTCTGGATACTTATCGCTCCCAGTCCTACACGTTTGACCCCCTTGCCAACTTGACGGAGACTCAATATCCTCTCGTTCTTGGTGGTGAGTCACACGTTAGAGTATCAAGTGCTCTGACTGAAAGGCTTCCGTTGCAGGAGAGCAACTCCTCTGGACAGAACAATCGGGTCCTCAAAATCTCGACTCCATTGTATGGCCTCGAGCTGCGTCTTCTGCTGAGATCTTCTGGAGCGCCAAGCAGCCAGGTGGCGCTCCTCTCAACGTCTCAGAGGCACTTCCGCGTCTGCAGGCAAGTTACATCTAAATCACTCATTCATACACATCTGTTTTACCTCACAAATAGGACATTCGATACAGAATGGTCCAACGAGGTATCAACGCTATACAACTCCAACCACAGTGGTGTGCTCTGCGTCCATATGCATGCGACTTGGACGCATGAATGAGCGCCATCCGTACAATGGCCTATCACGACTCGTCACCGTAGTCGGTCTTCAGACGTGGGGGAGATATAAATTATGTACTAAAGGTCAACGTATTTTCTCGGATATGTAAGCGCACACTGCGCTCCGACGGCCACTCAAAATTTACACATTCAAAAGCATCTGCAACGGATATGTTTGCTAACAAGCGTCGAGTCAGGACGGGCATGCATGTGTAATGGAGAACATACCATCTTCACCAATATTGAACCCTAGTGTCTTGTACGGCTGTGATCCGGCATTTCCCTGACGAGGGGGCGCGCCAGGGTGGAAAAAGCTTGTGAAACTCGAACCCACTTTCCACACAAGTACAGTGCCTTCTTCCAGTGAAACTGTGACGAGCCGGCGGCCATCCGGTGAGAATGAGCACGCCGTTGGCTGCTTTTTGTGGCCCTCCAGAACGTACAATTGAGTCGCAGTTTTGAGGTCATACATGACGAAGGCACCTTCGCACGTCCCAACCGCGAGACGTTGGGTGGCCATGTGGAAATCAACCGTCGGGAATCTGTGGATCACAGCATCAAGCACCACACAGGATGGAACAAGAATGACCCACGTTTTCACGACATAGCCGATGATTTCTGTAGCTGTGTCATGAACTGCGTCGCGATTCGAAGTTGAATTGGGGTCTAAGGACTTCACTACTGCTTCCATCAAGCGGGGAAGATTTGAATACAGTAGCAAAGGTTTCTGTACGTTTATCGAACACCGAAATTTGACGATGAATAGGTGCGGGAACACGAACCTTCCGGGTGAGCAGCGCCACTAACTGCATCACAATTTTACGGTATTCGAGATTCTTCGGGCTGAGTATGTCGAGGGTGAGAGTCGTCATGAACAGTGGAGTGTTTGTCGACGCAATCTGGAAGATGGCCTGTCTCGCCTGTTGACCGACATTCTGCACTGAGACATTATCTTTGCGAGAATTCATAGCGAGAGTGAACAAAGCACGCAGGATAGCCATCGCATCCACATAACGCTGCCAGACTTGAAAGCCTCGGGTGCATAAGTCAACTGCTAACAAACGGCTGGTCAAGTCTTCCTTATGTAAATATGAGGCGACCGACTTGGAAATGTCGGCTAAAGTGCTGAAAAGAATCTTAGATGCTTCCCGCACAGGAAGATCGACACAACTTACTCATCAGACAAAAGAGCGTGTTTCTCGACCGATACGTATCCACATAGGAAGACGGCCAACGAAGATACCTTGGAGTGATCAAGGGATCTCTCGGTGCTTGGAACTATATTGAGATAAGAAAACGTGGACCTAGTGGAATCCTAAACTTTCCACTTACGATGCCGCTTCCAAGCTCCAACCAGACCGACACTTTCCTCGCCGCCCAACCTTACTACTCCAGCATCAACGAGGATCTTCGTCGCCTGGCGTACGTCATCTAGGTAGTGATCAGTATGTGAAGGTACTACAGAAATGAAACTCCCAACTCGTTGTTTCAAACCACTTTCTTGCCAACCATACAAGATCTGGAGGTATATAGTGTTGCCCTATCACAGTTGGGAGTGACGTAGCGTAGAATATGATCACAGTCTCGCAATCGTCGTGCAGAGCTGACATAAGTGGTCAAGGCACGATCACAGTAGACGACAGGTCGATACCTTCATAAGATGACAACGCCTTTAGAACGGCTACGATCGCGGCCGCCCGCAACGCAGAGGCATCGCCAGATATGGACCAAGCATTCCTCGAGTCCGAGCGGCAGCACGCGGAGGCCAATCGACTGCTGAAAACCATGTCGGCAATTCTGTCGTGGGGCACTTCTAGGTACTCACCAAGCACGACCCAGGCGCCCACGGGATGCTAGAACACCTAGTTTGCTAGTGCATATCTCATCTATCTCCGGACTTAATGTTGGTGTCAGCAGCAGGGATAAAAGAGCACGAAGTTGGGGAAGGGGTGTCGCCCGAAGTGAACGTTTCGGAATGTAAGATGAGGCGTTGTCGAGTGCCGTCGTATCCTTGGCAGTAAAAACCACAAACCGCTGAAGAGCAAGGGACGTGGCACACACTGTCACTTCATAAGTACCGTGCTAAGAGAAAATGCGTAAAAAAACACGCCTGGTCCCCCCAATTCGTTCAAAGTTGTCGGGAGGGAAGCCGATAGCTGTGACGTTTGATTATCAAGGATACTGGTAAAGAGATACCTCAGTCGCTGATGTATAATTTGTTGTGAAGACGCCACGCGCACAATTCATCCCAGGAGGATTTAGCAAGAGACTCCTTGGCCTTCTCGCGATCCATTGCACGGCGGAATTCCCGAACCTTGAAGTCCCATAATCTGGCAGACCCATCCCCATAGATGGCCATAATCTGTTCGTGATCAGCTCCGCCAGCATAGTAAACATGCGTAAGCGCGGAAGCCGAGCCTGGGATGAGACACAAACTGCGGAAAACGCCTTGAGTAGCATGAATGGTACGACCATTCAAAATGAGCGTACAGCTGGAACTCGTTAAGTGTAATTACGGCTATCGTCCCATCAGAGGAGAAACATAATACATAACCACCGAAGGGATTCGCGGTTTCATGTTGTGGCCGGATTTGAGCTACATGGGAGAGGGGTTCCACGAAGTGTATGAAACGCATAAGTAGTTTCAGATCCCTGGATAGAGTTGGTAAGATTGATGAAGGAGCCAGATAGGTGGTCACTCACCGTAGCGACCATATAGCTACACCACCATCATCTGATCCACCTATGATAAATGCGTTCCCAGTTCGTTCGTTGCGAATGAAATGCAATGATTGAATGGAGGCTGCTATAGAATATTTGGAAGACGCAACAAAGAAAGGCTTCTCGTCCTGGTGACCAGCTTCTGGTAATGCCGACGAAGGAGGTGAGTCCGACACGGGTTCGCAACAGCGCAAGGCAAGAGCGGAACAAGAGGCTTGTCGAATGTAGCCATCATCTGAGCCAACATGCTTCTCAGCCTCGCTACCAGAGTGGAGAAACGCGTCTCTTACTGTACCCTAGCAGAACGAGGTCGAGCTCCAGTGGAAGCACTGCAGTCAATATTGCATCACCAACCCGACAGAGACAAGTCATGAGGCTAGGATATCCTCAGCGTCGTCGTAGGTCTGCTTCGCCCGCTCGTCACTTTGAAGTAGTAAGCCTCTCTAAAAAAAAAAAAAAAACGATAATGATCGGACAAAGGGATTGCAATGGTCTTTGGCAAGTATTATGTGAACAGTGCTAATCTTCAGCGGTAACTACTAACACTGTGGAATTCCAGGTTGTCCTCTAAACTTTTTTAAAAGGAAACGATGATGTACCACGACAACCAGCATGTACGTGCATTTCACCTTGTCCAACATATCTCCTGAGAGTCCGTGGGTAAGCTTTTCTCTGTCGGACCACCGTACGTCGTCGGGCGCCAGTCAGCCAGTAGAAGGTCAAAGCGTGTCATGGTGGCCCTTTTCCGTGTTCAGCTGTCCACTTGTTGGGGTGGAAAAACGCGAGGCGTGGAACCCTCGACTGCAAGGAATATCCTGGGCAGGTCCTGGTCGTTAATACGCCATCCCCACTCCTCCATTTCAAATACTCAGTCAAAGTCAACGTGGAGGTATACGTATTGGAGGTTGAACACCTCAGAACCCTCCCCCCACGAGATAACATCAGGGTGCCGGACCTTTCGCAGATCTCCAGAGTCATTGGGAGTGCAACTTTCTACGAGAATAGCTCCGTAGCTCCTGGCGTGTGAACAACATCCCGGCTAGTCACCAGGGCTGCGAAGTGCACACGCCATCTCAGAACTGCAACTCAGGGGTACTGCATTCTGCATGGCGTTCTACTTTTAGCCGTTTAGCAGTTGGTGGTCAAAATTCGACACAATGCAGGGTAGTCATCCTCAAGCCTATTAGTGTTCCCACCTGACAAGCTGCTTCGGTGCAACGTTCCGAACGCTGAAACCGAAGACCGCAGTATCTCATAATTTCATGCTTGTGCAAGTCATAGCCTTCCCAGTACAGGCAGTACAGTTGGCAGTGCGGTTCAGCAATTTGTACGGATAAGCATCATCTAGCCGATCGATAAAGTGGCTGCCATTTTGCAAGCTGTAGTTTGCCGAAGTTACTAGCCAAGCTAGAGTCTCGTGCATGTTCTCGCAGCAGGTTGGACTATTTTCCACTACTTCACACCACGCGCTTCATGCCTAGCTACCCAGATCTTCAGATCGGGACCATGGGGTCCATTTTAAAGGCGCATTCATAGTACTGTCCATTGTCGCGCGCGCTATAAACAAAACAAAACAAAAAAAGAATGAACATCCACAGTAAAGATCTTCCCTCGGCATTAATAACCAGGCACATATGTAGTTCTCTCTAGTGCCTTTCGAGACAATCCAGCAATAATATAATTTAATCCCGGCAGCTCTCTCCATGAAAAAGGAATAACTAGGCCTCAATCCCATCGAGCGTACATGCACAACTTCAGGTGCGGTCGCGTGACTGAAGAAATTACCGAAGATTCCAGCGTTGTCTGCCGAGTAGAGTGCGAACTTACTTTGGTTTGCCGACCATTTTGCTGTCTCCGCACTGTAATACGTGTATCTTCGTTTGTCGAGGGGCTAGGCGTCCGCCGCATGTCATAGGCCTGACATAAAATAGTTAGCAGTTGGTACTTGCAAGGTAGAGGTGGAAGCCATACACTGAGTGCAGCGAAACTCTGCTGTGTTCCTGCTTGTTGACTTCGTTTCTGAAGTGCGTACTCCATCTGTAGTGGGTCATGTAAAATTTTAGAACTCTATGGTGCAGAACCCTTACCATTTCCCTGCTGTGTGGTGCGGAATTATAATGAAGCATATCGTTTGGGAGGGAAGACATGGCCGGAAGTTTCGCGAGAGAGTGCGTCACGGAAGGTAGGGCGCCGCGTAAGCGGGAAGAAGATGTAGAGGAAGTGGTCGACATGGGCCTATCTGACTGTGCCATTGATGGTAGGGAAAAATGGAATGCCAGGTCTCTTTGCTTTCGCAGGCTGGTGTAACGGGGTCATGCTTTAAATGGGTCTGCGGGAAAGGGTCATTCATCGTCAGGGTCTGACTGTGTATGGCGTCTTATGAAGCGGATATTATCGATGCCGTGGTGTTGTTCGATGCAGAACGAAAAGAAACCTTCAGGCATGGCGATTCCTGCAATATTTACACGCGATCAAGAGGGAGGAAAGGGAGGCAGTGTCATTAGGCTTGGGAAGCGGATGACTCGTGTAGCCTGTTTTGGGAAGGAAACCACGTTCCTGTTGCCGCGCAGAGTCTGCGTGTATGGTCTGCAAGTCTTCAAGGTATCTGACCACGAGGCAAGTTACAAGAGCTGGACGCCACTTGTGGAGTCCGCAGATTCCCGCGATGCTGTGATAGCACTGACTCCATCGATCGCAGGGACATCAGACCAGCAGTACAGTGTATAAGGAGAAGTAGACGTACGAAGGTATACACAAGAGACTCCCGAGCAACGTAAAATGTCAGCTGACAGTCGCTATTTCAAAAATGTCATCTAGCTTTCCAGAGAGCATCCAGTGGGGTGTGATGACCATTGTCCAAATGGTGGCTCCAATCATTTCCGTCCGGGATCCAGAGCGTTCGACCGCCACCTGTCCTGAAACATACGTACTCCATGAAAGGATAATAAACACGGATCTCAGAGGCGAGGATGCGTTGCTGTGTTCCCGAAGGTTGTAGCGTCCATGCGGCTATGTTAGCCTCTAGTATCCGAAGCTGACGCATTGATAGCAATGCTCAGTAAAAGTTGTTTGACTGAGTTCAGGAATTCAAGCTGCTGTTAGCAATGTCGGTCATAATTATTAGTTATATGTGCTTACGTTAGGCCTTCGCAATGGCAAGGAGATAATACCACAAATAACGAGGCAACAGCACGTAGCTGCAATTAACGGAAGGACTCGTACGGTCAAACGCTCTGAGAGGTGGAGTACACCTAGAGCACCAAGAGATGCAAGGCGTACAGGTTTTGGAATGAATGCCAAAAAGTCCGGCTTGGAATTCGTGTCCAACGTGATTTGCAGATGCGTGATGGATGTCGTGACAAACATGGTGTGTTCTGCAGCCATGAGTTTTCCATCGAAAACTTGTAGCCCAGGAAGGCTTCCAACCTCGAGCTGCAAGGGTCACTGTCTAGGCCATCAACGATGTAAAGACTCCTTAGCTTATTTTTGGCTTCCCAGAAACCTGACCAGCTTACAATCCCAGTAAAAGAAAAGTCGGGCTTCCAGGAGTTAGGAAGGAATGTGAGACATATCACTCAATGCCCGACCATTGCTATAGGTGGGGTCGTGAATAAAAAGACACTGTAGAAAGATGGCTAGCTGTACGACCCCAAAAGTCCTCTGTCAAGTGTCAACACTCTTTGGCAGCGCTTACCATCCCGGAAGATATGGAAAGGGCGAACACACGATCCGAGATGAGCTCCCGAAGATGACAGATAGCGGGCGCGAAATGTGACCTGGATGTTGCCCGACATAATGATTTCGTACATTGTAACTTCTGCTTCTTGCTGCAAGGCTTCAAAAGTGAGGCATAGCACCGCTAGGCCGCTGCACCTGGTCCATTGCACGATTCGCCTGCAGACCTGAGTTGGAAAAGCGTTGCTAGAGATGGAGGCCATGAATTCCTTGAATGAAATCAATAATTTTGTCCTCGAAGCAAGAAGAGAAATTGTTGGCTCCATCGAAAGCAAGAGCATGCACCATCCGTCATTATTCACGTCCAGCGACGGTCAATCTGGCCTACTCGGACAGCAGCCAATCGCCGCAATATGTTTGCTCGATGAAAATCCGCAGGTTTGATGACGTTTTGCTGCCACTATACGCGGGGATTGGCAGGCTTTGAATTCGGAAAGTGGCACCTCAGTTCTTTGGACAAAATAGTCGTCTGTTTCAGTCTTCGTATCACAACTCCTCATTCATTCCGAACCTGAGATCTGGCCGTTGACCTGTAAACATGACTGCCATTTCTCGTTCAGACCTACTAGCTTGGCTTAATGAACTTCTTCAACTGAACTATACCAAGATCGAGCAATGCGGCACTGGTGGTGCCTATTGCCAGATTCTGGACTCTATCTATGGTGCGTGCCACCAGGAAACATCTTCTTTCGGATTGTTTATGATAAAACGCGTCGATCTTTTGCCAGGGGACGTGCCTATGACGAAAGTTAAAATGAATGCGAAGGGCGAGTACGAATTTGTTGCAAACTTTAAAGTGATGCAAAACGTCTTCAAGGCAAGGAAGATCAACAAGGCGTGTTTGCGACAATTCTTCTACAGCGTTGATTTGGCTTAAGCACGATCTCTTCAGCCGATACCCATCGAAAAACTTGTCAAATGCAAAATGCAGTGCGTGGTTTGCTTGGTGCTCTGCTGGCGCAAACATTGGTAACACGATTTTACTCAATCTCAGGGACAACCTAGAGTTCCTGCGATGGATAAGACACTTTTGGGACTCTAATTACGGCGGACAGGGTTATGATCCAGTCGCCCGCAGACGAGGGGTGCCAACAGGTACTCCCAGCACGATCGCGCCATTGTCCAGTTCTCGAACTGGCGGCGCCTCTGCGGGTCTGGGGATTGGGGGCCGTGTTGGAGGCAAAAGGCCGATCAGCAGCAATCGAGCTGGGTCCGCTCAACCGAATGAAATCATGCAGAATCTCCAAGCTGAAATCCGAGATTTGACCACTCGTATGGAGGGCTTAGAGAAGGAAACGGACTTCTACTTTGCAAAGGTATGCTGTGTTTTAATTCCCGTTCGTTTTCTGCGATCGTTTTGAACATAGTTGTAGCTTCGCGATATCGAAATTTTGGTGCGGCAGGAAATGGAGACGTTAACTGACGTCCAAGAACCTCAGAAACTGGCTCTGGAGAACATTCAGAAGGTCCTATATTCAACTGAGGTTTGTGAGATCAGATTCGGCTCCAACGATTTACTGACCGTGCGTTTCAGGATGGCTTTGGGAATGAATGCCAAATAATCCGGCTCGGAAGTCGTGTCCAACGAGATTTGCAGATGTGTAATGGATGTCGCGCCATATATGTGTCGGAAAAACTAAGTTCGAGTTCCCACGCCTTGTAACTCATTGGAACCCCTCAATTTACCACCGGCATTATGACTCAATTCCAAGGCTACCCGAAACTAGAACATGACTGGCACTTTCTTTACCACGCCGGAATGCTGCACACGCCATAGCTGCATTTGTGCAGATAGTACAATGTACAACGATGTAGAGATACCTATTGTCACAGCACCTTGATGAGAGATGAAGTGAAACTACATATACTTTGAAACATGCAAGATCCACTTCTTCAATGCAAATCAAAACTCACTTCTGAGGAAATGAGGGCCAAAGAGATCATGCCCATTGCAAATCAGACATGAGTGAACAGCCAGCTGAGAGAGGACACTTATGAATCATGCTCAATCAGAAAACATTGCACTTGGATGAAGGGATACATGGCACCACATACATACCCCCTCAAAAGCCAGTTGATGCATGTCATATGCTGAGACACCCACAGCTTGGTCTTAAGTTCTGAATGCTGAGTCAATGCTGAACACCAAAATGAACTCTGTTCTTCACTATACCTTTCTAGTTAGCTTTTGTACTGCCCTTGCTTGTGCTGAGGCAGTGTCTGTCTTCAGCTCTCTGACCCCTGCCTTCACACTTGACTTTTAGTTAGTTCCTTGCACCACTATTTAGTCCCTCACTGGTAACCCTGGCCTTTGGGTTGCCAGACTTCAGTAGATATACTCTATGTAGATTGTACTTAGTTCATCAGTCTGAATATCAATCTAGTTCACCCCCTAAGCTCCTAGCTTAAGCCTGAGATGACTCTTGGCTTTTGCTACTGACCCCCCTCAACTTTCTCTGACTTCAACCTAGCTTGCACAAGGGTCTAGCACATGAGCTAAGACCAAGGGTTGTTGCACCCAGCACTTGGCCTTCAGCCTTTGACCCCCAACCCAGTCATGAATTTAACAGTATATTCAGACTACCACTTGTGCAAGTCACTCACCACCCGTGACCAGAACCTGCACCCAAGCTTGAGCAGACTGTGCTTTAGAATCTGCCTCTGCCTTGAGACCAACTTAACCAGAAACCTCAGACAACCCCCACCACCAGTCAGTTCTTAGTTCCCTTGCCAGTCACTGCTGGACTTCTGCAATTGTGCAGCAGTTCCAAGGATTCTCAGCCTGTTGTTCTGGTACTACACTGGCTTCCAATAATTGAGGTACACCAACACCAGCTGGTCATCAGCCTCCCACTCCCTTCAGCAACCCTGGAGGTAATGGTGACAATGACCCAGATGACTCTGACCATCACTCCAGTGATGGCAACAATTGAAGCAACCAAAGATGCAAGTCTTCTCAGCTATCACTTCAAACCAGAGAGTGTGTGGGAGTGGAACCTGTTGATCAAAGGACAAGCTCAAAATGAACTAGATTAGAGAGAGTGACTATGACAAATGACAGGACTTATATACTGCCTTACTGTTTGTATGTACTGCCACAAGAGAATGTTCAAGAAGGAGGCAAACAAAAGAGAAAACTATGCTATTGGATGAATGCATACATGTGTTAGCAATGAGGCACAGCCTTACTAAGTATCATGTAAGTGTAAAAGGGTAAGCAAAAGGAAAAGTCTGAGATGACTAAGCATCCTTAAAGCATAACCCTAACCAGAGGGTTTGATATATATGGGCAACTAGGACATGCAGAAGTGAAAAGTCTGCCAGTCATTACACTATCCCCTCCTAAGGCTCAATTTCCAGGTGAGACCAAATAGGATGAATGGTAGTAAACAGTTCTGGGACAGGTGTGAACAAGCTGTCAAGGCTTTCTGATAAGAGGAGAGACAACCTCCAGGGGGCACCAGGGTAGGATTGATAGAAATCCTTGATCACCATCTGTGAATTCTTCAAGGTGGAGGCTGGCTCCCAAGTATGATCTTCCTTGGGGTATCCCCTTCAATGGACAAGGAATTGAAGAGCTCCACATTTCAAATGGGAGTCAACAGCATATTCAACCTCATATTCAACATCTCCTTCATCAGTAACCCTCTGTGGTCCTGGCCTGTTGACAGGCTGCCCATCAAGAGCACCAAGATAGGGTTTAACCCATGAGACATTCACAACCAGACAGATCCTCATGTTGTGTGGTAACTTTAACTTAAGGGCATTTGGAAGTACCTCTAGAACTTCATACAGTCTGATCCACTTTTCAGAAAGTTTATGGCTCTGCCACTCTTTCAGAGACAGATGGTCTGTAGCTAGCCAGACCTGTGATCCAACAGAGTAAGAGGGGGAAACTGAGTGGCATCTATCCACTTGTTGCTTCTGCTGGGGATGTGCCTTGGTGAGGTTTGCTTTTACATCTTGGAACACCTGGAACCAAGATTTGGCAACTTCCTCTGCTGCTTCTACCTTCAAAGTCATTGGTTCAATGCCCATCCTAGGTCTATAGGAATGAGTAACTTCAAAGGGGCACTTCTGAGCTAATGGTAGCCACTCCTCCCAGCAAGCCTGCTGCTGGTTGGCATACATCCATAAATACTGTTGGATTTCACAGTTCAACTGCTCTGTCTGACTGTCTGTCTGTGGGTGGAATGCTGTAGAGAGTTTTTGCTGTACTCCCAACATTTTAAATAGCTCCTTCATGAAGGATGAGGCAAACTGAGGGCCTTGGTCTGATACAATAGAGTCCAGAAGTCTGTGATGCTTCCAAACATGTGTGAGATAAAAACAAGCTGTGCTAGCAGCTGTTTCTTCTGCAGTGCAGGAAATGAACTCTGCTTCCTTAGAGAATCTGTCAATGATGACCAGGACATGGGACTTTCCAGAAGATCCTTTTACTCCAAGGTCCATGAAGTTGGTCGTTAACTCTCTCCAAGGCCCATCAGGGATAGGTAAAGGTTTGAGTTCACCTGTGGGTGGTCTATTTCCAGACTTGCTGGCTTGGCATGTTTGGCAATGCTTTACATACTCTTCTACATTGGGTTTCAAGGTAGACCATGTGAACCAGTGTGTGATCAACTCCCAAGTTCCTTTTACACCACAATGTCCTGCTAGGAGAGAGTTGTGAAGAGCATTAAGCAGTTTCCTTCTAAGTGCACTAGGCACCCAGGCCTTTTCTCCATCATGATGAAGACCATCTCAGAACTCACACATGGTGGGGATTCCTTTGGCTCCAGTGGATTTGATGTGCAGGTCTTCCATGAAAGGGTTTTCTAACTTTACCAAATGAACCTGGTTTGGGTTTATAATTAGGGACTCTTCTGACTTTGCTCTTTCTTTCCCTTCTACAAAGTCCTCTTGTCTTGACAGGGCATCTGGTCTTCCCATTGTGACTCCAGGTTTATGAACAATAATATAGTTAAACCAACTAAAGTACTGTGCCCAATGCACCTGGCATGGGTGGAGTTTCTGAGCAGTCATGAACCACTTGAGGTTATGGTGGTCCATCCAAATTTCAAATTGGTACAGGGTAGCCTTGAGGTAATGACACCATTGCTCTAGTGCACAGATAATGGCTAGCATTTCTTTGTTGTGAACTGTATAATTAAGCTCAGCCCCAGATAGAGAGTGACTGGAGTGGGTGACAGGTCTCCAGAGACTGTCATCACATTCTACTGAGAGCACTGCTCTGGTGGCATAGTCTGAGGCATCTGTTTCTAATCTAAACTTCTGATCCTGATCAGGGAATGCAAGGACAGGAGTGGTGGTGAAGGCTTCTTTTAGTGTTTCAAATGCCATATGACACTTGTTATCCCATATGAATGGAAGGTCTTTCTTTGTGAGGTTATTTAGGGGTTTTGCCATCTGCACAAAGTCCTTAATGAAGCATCAGTAGAAGTTTGCCAGGCCAAGAAAGCTGCAAACTCCATGAATGTTTGCAGGTATGGGCCAATCTTGCACAGCAGAGATCTTGGCAGGGTCCATACACACTCCATTAATGTCAATGATCATTCCTAAGAAGTCCACCTCTTGTTGACCAAAGATACACTTCTGGGGTTTGACAAATAGGTTGTTTATCTTCAAGCTTCTAAGCACTTCCAGCACAATCTTGTCATGTTCCTCCTGATTTTCCATTTTTGTAAATACCATTAGGTCATTGATGTAGACAATGAGCACATCCTCCATATTGCCAAAGATATTGTTCATCATGTTTTGGAATGTGGTGGGTGAGTTACAAAGCCTGAAGAACATGACTAGGGGCTCAAAAGCACCATGATGGCATACAAAGGCAGCCTTCCATTCATCTCCTTCTTTGATCCTAATGTTGTTGTAGCCCCAATATGGAAAGCCAGACGGTCATGCTCAGGTACATGGTAGGAGATGTGCCGTACACCTACTGCATTTGGTAGTCGGCCACCTTGGGACCTGGGACAGCCCCAGAAAAATACACATGGGTGTTTATAGGTATTTATGCAGACTCTGCCAAGGTCGAAGTAATGACATCCTAGTTACTGTAGTACTACATAATGTATCAAGTACCACAGGTACTTGCCTTCCACTAATACCATGCCTTGCTGGGAGAGCATCAGTGCAAAAGTGTGCTCAGAATCGCTGCTATTCAGGGCATCGATGATCATATCAATTGCCAGGCAGTACTGTGAAAATGAACCTTCAGTATCTCGGTAGCTGTCAAGCGCACTCTAGAACTTCAATTGCAGCTGCTTGTTGAAAGCCGAGACCGAAGCTTCACATTATGTAATTGTGTAAGCCACACCTCTCGTGGAGCGCTTCCTGCCCTTGCCCGCCTGCCGTAGATAATTCCATAGCCACTGACAAGTTAAAAATGCTGCTGGCCCACCACTACTCCCAACCCACATCCGCATTTGGTATATATTGAAATTTCCCACCCTACTGCCCTGTAGTCCCCTGGGTCAGCTCCCTTGCCCTACCGGGCTCTATCTTCTGCTGGCATGCATCATATATGATCATTAACATGAAGTATAAGTATATTAGAGCATAATTGAACACTTAGTCGAGTATACTAGTGGCCCTGAATAGCTTGGAAATGAGATAGGGGTAAAAAGCCAAAAAGCGGACGCTTTTCTGATATATTGGACATATCTACTTGGTTTTCATGTCTCCTTCAAGGTAATATGTATGCCTACAGCATATCCAAAGTTCATAGTCTTTGATGGAGTACTTTACATGTGGTGACACAATCTCCTCCTCCCTGTATTTCACCATAGAAAATTTTTTCTGGGTCTTTTTGTGCTGGTACTGTGATGTAACATGGTATAGTAGTTACACTTCGTGAATTGGTGCATAATTGGACCGCCCATCAGGTGGCTGAGAAGCTCTGAATTGCTAGAAACGATTTCAGGGGTTACAGACAAAAAAGTGTTCGCAATTTTGCTACATTTGATATGGGCATTTGAGAGGGACATCCCCTTGTAGTGGCCCTCTGTACCTATATAATATCACAAGCTCATTGAATGGGGTGGAGCTCCTGAGGTGTTGTGCCATGGTCTTCCCCTGCTGGTATTTAGGGGCTCCATCAATTTCCAGGAAGTATATTGCTATTCCGACTATCTAGGGATCTATTGAATACTTATTCACAACCAAAAAAATAAATACCAAGTCCACAGCAGAAGGGGAGAGAGCAGGGGAAGGAAAACAATCACCCAGAGAGCGTGGGAAAATGCGCAAAAAGTTGCGGAGACTTTTAGAACATATCAAAAAGATGGAATGGTACGTCATACACAGTGTCTGGTGCTCAATGGATGGTAGTACTGGGATTTTAACATCTGATAGCTCCTCCTAGAATTATATTACGCCTACTTCAGTGTGTCACACCCTCAGAACTTGAGACTTGGTACCAGTCTCTTATCCTCAGTAGTGAAATGTATTTACTGGATCAGAAGTCCACATGTATCATTTTTCACATATTTTTGGGTTCTCTGGGTAATGCAGGTATTATATTACATGAAGGCATGTCCCATGACCAAGGGGAACATGGTACTCCATCCATTGAGTACCAGACACTGTGTATGACGTACCATTCCATCTTTTTGATATGTTCTAAAAGTCTCCGCAACTTTTTGCGCATTTTCCCACGCTCTCTGGGTGATTGTTTTCCTTCCCCTGCTCTCTCCCCTTCTGCTGTGGACTTGGTATTTATTTTTTTGGTTGTGAATAAGTATTCAATAGATCCCTAGATAGTCGGAATAGCAATATACTTCCTGGAAATTGATGGAGCCCCTAAATACCAGCAGGGGAAGACCATGGCACAACACCTCAGGAGCTCCACCCCATTCAATGAGCTTGTGATATTATATAGGTACAGAGGGCCACTACAAGGGGATGTCCCTCTCAAATGCCCATATCAAATGTAGCAAAATTGCGAACACTTTTTTGTCTGTAACCCCTGAAATCGTTTCTAGCAATTCAGAGCTTCTCAGCCACCTGATGGGCGGTCCAATTATGCACCAATTCACGAAGTGTAACTACTATACCATGTTACATCACAGTACCAGCACAAAAAGACCCAGAAAAAATTTTCTATGGTGAAATACAGGGAGGAGGAGATTGTGTCACCACATGTAAAGTACTCCATCAAAGACTATGAACTTTGGATATGCTGTAGGCATACATATTACCTTGAAGGAGACATGAAAACCAAGTAGATATGTCCAATATATCAGAAAAGCGTCCGCTTTTTGGCTTTTTACCCCTATCTCATTTCCAAGCTATTCAGGGCCACTAGTATACTCGACTAAGTGTTCAATTATGCTCTAATATACTTATACTTCATGTTAATGATCATATATGATGCATGCCAGCAGAAGATAGAGCCCGGTAGGGCAAGGGAGCTGACCCAGGGGACTACAGGGCAGTAGGGTGGGAAATTTCAATATGTACCAAATGCGGATGTGGGTTGGGAGTAGTGGTGGGCCAGCAGCATTTTTAACTTGTCAGTGGCTATGGAATTATCTACGGCAGGCGGGCAAGGGCAGGCAGCGCTCCACGAGAGGTGTGGCTTACACAATTACATAATGTGAAGCTTCGGTCTCGGCTTTCAACAAGCAGCTGCAATTGAAGTTCCACTGTTCTCGACAGTGGCCAAGAGCGAAGCTTCAAAAAATACAGTGTAGGGTGTTTTCTGACGAAGAGAGTGATGATGATGACCTATTCCTAGATAAGTGGTAGATACTTTGTAGTATGTCAGGCTCGTATCTACATTTTCGTGGCCATTTTTCGTGATTCATTATAATATATGCAAAGCTGTTAAATTATACCTCGGGTAAGTTTGTGGTGTCTTGGGTCCCAAGGGGGTCAATTACCAAGTCTAGTATTTATGGGCACCTTGGCCACCGCCTTTCTGAGCATGACTGTCCAGCTTTCCATACCCCAATGAAGATCCATCTTTGTAAAGAGTTTGAAACCTTTCAGCTTGTTGACAAGCTGAGATATTAAAGGAAGAGGATATGAGTTTTTAACAGTATGCTTGTTTAAATATCTGTAGTCCTGAACCATGCACTTCTTTCTGTCCTTTTTAGGGATGAAGAACACAGGAGTGTTATGCCCGGGCGCGGTGACTTCTTCAAATGGAATAGGCACGAAGCGCACAAGGTGGGAGTCTACGGGCCGAACGTATCGTAACCCCTATGGCTGAGTTATTGCGAAGATCCAACAGAGGTCTTGTCTGCTGGCGAGTCCCTAAGGTTGTTCACGCGGAGAGAAGACGAGGATCGAAGCAAAGTAATTAGCTCAGTTGCAAGCTATTGAAAAACTGAGGATACAAGGTATGGTACTCAAGTTTATATACCTCTAAGTACGAGTACCGCTCCAGTCGCAACGTGTATCCACAGCAGTCAACAAGCTGACCTTTTGAAATAAATAAGAGTCATACGGTGTCAACGATGGGGATAGGGATGGAAACAAAGGCTATACCGGCTGTGCCATCAATGCACAGCGAGGAGCCAGACACCGGAACTATAGTATAACATACATGCAATGAAAGCGAGTCAAAGAGAATCAGAAAGAGTCACCGGAGCTAGAAGGGAACATCTCTTCAATCACAAAGGCAGTGAACACTTCAGATCACAAACGGTGAGTCTCGACAGGTATTGGAAATACCTGGACAGCGGGTGATCTGAGTTGTCCTTGCAACATATGCACTCCTAACGCGATGACAAGTATGAGGGACGTGACAAGGCACGTGATGCACATGACCGCAAGAAGTCGAAAAAGGTAAGACCCCTGACGGAAGCGTAACAAGGAGAGGTTTGTGGTGATTTACTAGGCCAAACATATCCCTTCTTGAGCTGACCATTGACAATGTCACAAATTTGTTCAGTACCATTAGGATGCTGGCAACCTTGAATGACATGTCATCACATTATAATGTACATTATGATACCATTCTGATGGAATCTAATAGAATAACTGTACCTTACCTATCATTTCAATAAGCCATGTGACATTGCAATAATCTTTGATAATCAGAAGGTATTGTAAGGATAGTCCTAATGACTCTGCATCTATAATATATGTAAATGAAGCGGCATTCCAAGCTGATCATTATCCCTTCACCATCATGCACTGCTGTCCTTGCCCTTCAAGGTGTGTATCACTTCAATCCATTGCAGAACCCACTAACTTTCCACTATTACTTGCTATTAACCTGACATAATTGACAGACTACTGCTACCATGGGGCCATCTTGAAGGGCCCACTCAAAGTACAAATATTCTGAAAGGACTCTAGCAGGTCAGATATGCAAATATTGCAACAAGACATTCAAGCCACACAGTTTCAAGAGGCATGAAGCGAGCTGCAGGAAACAAACTGAAGCCAAGCAAGAACACAAATGATATGGCCAAGTTTTGGAGCAGTTTGAAAAAGGTGAGCATCGTTCTACATCACCTGTCCTAAGTACCACTTCCCAACAGCCATGCCCAAGTCAGCACAATTCTGTGCAATGAAGAAAATGTGTAATGCTCAGGGTCTGCCTGCTGAAAATGCAGAACCCAACATGTTACATTCCCCTTCCAGTTTTGTCACTGTTCCCAATGGTGATGAGGCTGGCCCATCTATATACTCATTTGATGATGAAAGTAAGGCTTCCCTTCCCCTTCTTCTGCCAAATACACAACTGGCTTAGGAAATCCCATTGTCAATGCCCCACTGTGCAAGTTTGTGGAACATGAATACCCTGCCAGTGCACATGAGAATGAACCTCTTGGAGGTCCAGGTGCAATCCTCAATTTAGTTTTTTCTATTTGATGGTTACAAGTACACCTCTTTAGCACTATCAGATGCTATGATGGGCACAAGATCATTGACTACTTCTCAATCCCAGCCATTGTGCCCCTGGCTATCACAGCAAGTAATAGAATTCAAAACTGAGTTTCATCCATGCAGCAACCAGCCTCCACTTTGTCAAAGTTTTGATGAGTTCCAAAGGTGCTTGACAATGTTTGTTCCTCCAACAGACAACACTCCCTACTGACCATTCCATGGTGTTGGTGACTTTGAGTTTATGGAGATTGCCCTGGAAGCAAGCCTAAATCAGAAGCAAGTTGATGCTTTGTTAGATCTCATTGGCTGTGTTGCAAAAGGGGCTGCTTGGGTGACTCTCAAGAATGATGTCAAGTTTTGCAAAGCCTGTGATGCTGCAGTGGCAGAGCTCACACTGGTATGTTAGTACCATGTTCAGTTTACTAACTTTGCTGTAACTGCTCCATCATACTTACAGTTCTCCAAACATACAGTCGTTGCAGCATATAAGAAGGAAGTGCAGACATATGAGGTACATGACCCATCTGGGAATGGGCACTTGACATTTTGCCTCCACACTTCATTTGGGATGCACAATGCTTGTTCAAGCATGATGGACATGGGTGTGAATGCTTCTATGATGAGCCCTGGATGGTGTCACACACCAAAGGTGTTTGGTGAGGTGGACATGGATACAGCTGATGAGTGGAGGTGGAGACCATAGCCCTCATGCAAAGAAGGACAGCCAGAAATGTCAGCAGTCATCCTTTGCACAAGAATGAGTCATCAGTGCCAAAGAAAAAGAAAGGGAGCAAGTTAACCACTGGTTAAAATTCTTAAGCACCAGTGTACAGCATTCCAGTTTTTGACATATCTCCACTGTTTCTGCAGATACTGAGACCATTCCCACACTCGCTTGTAGTGCTTGGCCATGCAATCATACCTTCCAAAATTGGAAAGGATTTGTGCACTCCACATGTTTCTACAGCACTCCCTCCAAAAGACACTCATTTCACTAAATTCTTCTGATATGGCCACCTCCACATCAGTCATTTCACTTGTCCCCTTTGCTAGGGACCATGGCTACATATATCTGCCAGGAATTCCTACCAGCTTCTGTCCTGAAGCATCCTGGTACATCCCACCCTCATCTGTGCCCTCTCAGCCCATCCAGCTTGGGCAGCATGTTCTTTTTGTCAGTATGACCTCTAGGAGGACATTCTTTGGTCACCTCAGGTCTGTCATTCACTTGGAAAGGTCTTATGTGGTCATTTCAGTCTCTCCAGTCCAAGAAGCATATGGATCCTTCCTCCCTACTCCCTGCAATGTCTTCATACCAGTCTCATCCATCATTCTTCCAAGATTGTGACAGCTACAGTATAATCTACTGTTCTCCACTCTCCCTGATTGCATCCATGACAAGTATGATGCACATCTTGCCTCCTTGTTGCAAGATACAGCAGAAGACACTCCCCCTTCATCCTCTCTTCCAACAGAGCCTCATTCATGAAGTTTTTGTTTGCTTCACTGAGAGGATGGTTTGGGGGGGAAAGTTGTGATCCCCTATGCTCCTGTCACCCCACAGACCCCCAAGGCTTGACCCCTGCTGACATCTGACTCAACCTGTCCACTTTTGGATGTACTATATCAGCATCAGATCAGCACTGCCTCTCTGTCATCCCACCTTGGCCTAGAAGCAATCTCTTCAAGATGTGACATGCACAGCCTCCCCCTAATGTGATTCCAGTGCTCTTTCCCAGTTCCTGACATTACTTGACTCATACTTCAACATTCTGACTGTCTTTGACTCACCTATTGCCAATACTTGCCAATCTTTTGACTTTGCTTAATTCTTTGCCTTTTGGCTTGCTAATCCTTACCAATGCTTTCCAAGATGATTACCCATCACTTACATTCCTTACTCATCAGTTACCAATCACTTACCAAGTGTTTGCACCTTGTTTTCCAAGGGCAACACCCCTGTACTGTATATAAATCACTGTACTTAGATAGCAAAAAAAAAAAAAGAAGATGTCAGAGAGCCCCTCTTGCTTGCATTTTATCATCACTCAGTAATTCATTCAGCAGCTTTGATAGTTGAGACTTTAGTAAGGGTCTAACTATCATCTACTTTGCTTATCCTTGTCTATCATCAATATACTTTGCTCCAGGCCCTCCCTGAGCTCAGCGCAGCTTAGAACATCAAATTAAGTTGCCATCCATCCTTCTGTAGGCTGACAGCAGTCTAACCTATCACTTTCTATCGCATTCTTGCTCCCTCTTCATCAGGAGCACCCCCAACCCTCAGCACTCGTCCTTGAGTGTTGTAGCTTGCAAAAACCCACCCAGGTCAAAGGTTCTACCATCTAGGTACCACATATGCACACCACCACTTGCTCTTTTTGTCTTTTGTGTTGGTTTTGGATGGTTTTCACCACTGAACCACACTTTGACTCACAATGGGTGACAGCTGGTGGGACATTCAAGTGCATACTTGTTGTCAACTTGTTAGGTAGCAGTAATTTGATGTAACTACTAGTTCTCCTTGCCCAAAGTTCCAAATGCTGTACCATTTGCCTTTATTATTTATGCCAACAAAACCAAATTATCATTGTTTGGCACTGCAAAGGGCTATCCTGTTGTGGTCCATTGTGCAAACCTCCCAGTAGAGATATGGAATAGCCATGCAATTGGGGGAGGCTGCATTGTTGGATGGTTACCAGTCATACATTGTCCCAGTGCCCTGAAGTTCATGCCTTTTGTAAACAGATATTTCCTTTGCATGCAGGTCCCTGAGGATGCTGAAGAAGAGGGCAAATTAGGATACACAACTCTCAAGTGTGTTGTTTGGCATGAATCATTTTCTAGACTTCTCAGTGACATTATGCAGCACTTGAAAACTGGGTATATCCATATGTTGTGCCATGACCAAGTAACCCATTGGTTGTTTCCCATCATATTGATATTGTCTGCAGATTATGAGGAACAGTAAGCTTTCATTTATCCCAGCCCTTGCTCAAGACTCACACACAATGCAGGTGTATGATGTTGCTTATCCATAGCCACACCAGCAAATGCCCATGCCCAGTGTGTCTGTGTCCTGTTCCATTAGAGGAGCTTCACAATATCTCCAAAACATATCCACTTCATTCCATGGATGAGGCACAGTGTGCTGTGCACATTTACAGACACAGCCACACTGAGGGTGAAAAGGTGCTTAAGGCACTTGGGTTGTGGCCCATCGATGTAAGTTTGTGATTCTTGTCCTTATTCCAGCATTGTACCTACATTAATTTAAATGACAGAATGTTTTCTGGCTCATCTGCAATTCTGACCTTTATGGTGCACTCAGCTTTGACTGCCTACATTTTCTACATGGTGGTCTATGGGGAAAGCACATACTACAGGACATCTTGAGAATTCTGAACATCCTTGGGTGCAATGCTGAAACCAATGTTGAGAACTAGTGAGTCTTCCTTCTGATACTTCATTCCATCACTTCCTGGGCTTTCTGTAGTGTTTCCAACTTCCCCTGATGGCAGCTCCTCTTTCACTTCAAGCATGTCATCAGTGTAACATTTTCAGATGGAAACAAGATGCATGATCTGGCAAAAGTAAGTCTGGTTTTGTTTGCATTCTGTGTGCTTACTATTTTATGCTACAGGCAATGTTCTATGCATTACTGAATGTTTTTAAAAGGATGGCCACACCTGAAGGCTATTGTCTTCTCCACATCCTTGCAAGTTATCTCCAGCTGGACAGTTTGATAGGTTTGGACATGCATACTGAACAAACAATAGAAATGATAGATGCAGAGTTGCTGAAATTTGACAACAAATTGAAGGTATGCCAACTTTCTTCCATTGGCTCCAGATCACACATTGGCCTACACTAACTTCATTCCTAGGCATATATTGAATGTGTAAATAAATCTGGGTTAGAAGGGCTGCAGGTGGACTGGGACTTTCCAAAGGTGCACCTTTGGAAACATGTAGTGTGCAATATCTGGACAAAGGGTGCCACCAGGAACTACAGCACATGCCCAAATGAGAGTATGCATGGCCCTATCAAGGAGGCATATGAGTGTCAATCAAATGGCAGGGACTTCATTGATCAGGTATCATTATTCATTTCACTTGTTCATTTGACATTGCAACTCTGTTTTATATTCCACAGATCCTACATATGGATGAACATAAGCTTGCTGCCAAGCTGCTCAGAATGTGTGATGATAACTACAAAAATCATGTCTATCTCGGTTCCTCTTCCAAACCATCTACTGTGCAGGACATTGAGGCCAGTCACAGTGTCTCTGACACTGCCTTTGTTGGTTTTCGCATGAAACTGTCAGGTTTTTGTAACCAGTGCCTCCCTCAATATGGCTATCAAGTTGGTAAGTGGATTGCTATCCCCACTCACTTCAAGGCAAGTGACCTTCTTATGAACTTCTTTAAACTAATGCCCAGCTTGTAGATAACAGAATACAGATACCTCAAAGTGAACTACAAGTCATCTGTTGATTGGAAAGTTATTACTGACCATCTGCGATGCAATCCATCATTCTATGGGCAGCCTCAGTATGATTGCACTCTCATTCAACTCATGGAGACAGACACTGCATTTGTCCACCTCATTTCTATCTTCACCTGTGATGTCCCAGGTGTTGGCTCTATTAGTCTCACATTTGTACAGCTGCTGACAGCAAAAGTTGGTGGCACCCATCAAATTGACATTGATCTCTGGCTTATCTGCATCAAGGCTGCTCCTTGCAACAACCCCATATTCATTCCCATTCAATCCATTCTTCATGGTGCAGTGGTAGCTCCTGACCCTTCACACCCTGGTGAGTTTTGTGTTGTCAATCATATTGATGGAGATATGTTTCTTCACATGAGGATATTACAGACTCAATTCTGCTTCCTATTTGCTCTGAGCCTTTACTGCATGTAAACACATTCTTTATGACATACTGATACAATGGCATTGTCATTGTGCAGTTATCTGATGTAAAGCTAAGTGTTTCCCCACCCCATAGCATTAACAGTTATCTCATAGGACATGCTGAATGTTCAAGTACTGCTTGCACTGATTTATGCACATATTCTATCCATGCAGCACATAATGAGTGTTTTTACAGCATGCAACATGTTGAAATGGTGCAGCAATCACACTAGTGACTCACTCTTGCAGCTTGGTTTTAGTTCCAGAGTCAGACAGTGATGGGTGTGATGCTTATAAAAGAGGTGAGATTCACATCTCAAACCTGGTGCCATGTCCCTCTCAACCTCCCTGTCTTCACAACATTCCAGTGCCTTTTATTGTCATTCTCTTCCATCTGCTGTGCAAACACATCCCCCATGCCCCAGCTGAGCAATGATGATTTCTTCTCAAATGAGGAGATTAATATTGATAGAGAAGACAACAACTCTGACAATGATTCCTCAGAGACTGACAGCTCTGAAGCCAGTGACTTTGAACAGATGCAAAGGGTTTTACATGATCCAGGGCCAACTGCTGAAGTCCATGAGCTGCGAAAGGTGAGCATTGACTTGGTTCTTTCTTCACTCATGACTGATGCTGCTGTGAGTCAAAGTGTGGTTCAGTGGTGAAAACCATCCAAAACCAACACAAAAGACAAAAAGAGTGAGTGGTGGTGTGCCTATGCAGTACCTAGATGGTAGAACCTTTGATTTGGGTGGTTTTTTGTGAGCTACAACACTCAAGGATGAGTGCTGAGGGTTGGGGGTGCTCCTGACAAAGAGGGAGCAAGAATGTGATAGAAAGTGATGGGGTAAACTGCTGTCAGCCTACAGAAGGATGGATGGCAGCTTAATTCAATGTCCTAAGCTGCACTGAGCTCAGGGAGGGCCTGGAGCGAAGTATATTGATGATAGACAAGGATAAGCAAAGTAGATGATAGTTAGACCCTTAATAAAGTCTCAACTATTGAAGCTGCTGAATGAATTACTGAGTGATGATAAAATGTGAGCAAGAGGGGCTCACTGATGTCCTTTTTTTTTTTTTGCTATCTAAGTACAGTGATTTATATACAGTACAGGGGTGTTGCCCTTGGAAAACAAGGTGCAAACACTTGGTAAGTGATTGGTAACTGATGAGTAAGGAATGTAAGTGATGGGTAATTGTCTTGGAAAGCATTGGTAAGCATTGGTAAAGATTAGCAAGCCAAAAAGCAAAGAATCAGTAAGCAAAGTCAAAAGATTGGCAAGTATTGGCAATAGGTGAGTCAAAGACAGTCAGAATGTTGAAGTATGAGTCAAGTAATGTCAGGAACTGGGAAAGAGCACTGGAATCACATTAGGGGGAGGCTGTGCATGTCACATCTTGAAGAGATTGCTTCTAGGCCAAGGTGGGATGACAGAGAGGCAGTGCCGATCTGATGCCAATATAGTACATCCAAAAGTGGACAGGGTGAGTCAGATGTCAACAGGGGTCAAGCCTTGGGGGTCTGTGGGGTGACAGGAGCATAGGGGATCACAACTTTCCCCCCCAAACCATCCTCTCAGTGAAGCAAACAAAAACTTCATGAACAAGGCTCTGTTGGAAGAGAGGATGAAGGGGGAGTGTCCTCTGCTGTATCTTGCAACAAGGAGGCAAGATGTGCATCATACTCATCATGGATGCAATCAGGGAGAGTGGGGAACAGTAGATTATACTGTAGCTGTTGCAATCTTGGAAGAATGACAGACAAGACTGGTATGAAGACATTTCAGGGAGCAGGGAGGAAGGATCCATATGCTTCTTGGACCAGAGAGACTGAAACAACCACATAAGACCTTTCCAAGTGAATGACAGACCTGAGGTGACCAAAGAATGTCCTCCTAGAGGTCATACTGACAAAAAGAACATGCTGTCCAAGCTGGATGGGCTGAGAGGGCACAGAGGAGGGTGGGATGTACCAGGATGCTTCAGGATGGAAGCTGGTAGGAATTCCTGGCAGATATGTGTAGCCATGGTCCCTAGCAAAGGGGACAAGTGAAATGAGCATTGTTTGGAGGGAGTGCTGCAGAAATGTGTGGAGTGTGCAAATCCTTTCCAATTTTGGAAGGTAAGATTGTGTGGCTGAGCACTACAAGCAAGTGTGGGAATGGTCCCTGTATCTGCAGAAACAGCGGAGATATGTCAAAAACTGGAATGCCATACATGGGTGCTTAAGAATTTTAGCCAGCACTTAACTTGCTCCCTTTCATTTTCTCTGGCACTGATGACTTGTTCTTGTGCAAGGGATGACTGCCAACATTTCTGGCTGTCCTTCTTCACATGAGGGCTATGGTCTTCATCTCCATTCATCAGCTGTATCCATGTCCACCTCACCAAACACCTTTGGTGTGTGACAGTGCTGGTCCAGGATTGCTATTTGTCTGACCTGCAGCAAGGTTTTGGCAGTGCAGGTATGTGGTCACTGCTGCTTTAAGTTACTGCAGCTCACTGACTTGACACCAATCAAACATGTCAGATTCCTCAAGTCCTACATGCTATGAACTCCTTATTCCCTGATAGATACCCTGCACCTACTTGGAATTGCTGCATCATCATTTTGTCCTCTTATATTAGCCTCAAATTTAGGTACTATGACCTATATCCATGTGGTTAAGTACACTGTAGTCAATGTCATGCACATGGGTTTTTAAAAACAATGTCTTGGAATTGCGATCAGAATGAAAGAATGAGAACAAGAAAAATGTTACATTGACCCAAGTCAACATTGGTAGAGTGGAAGGTAGCATCATAATGATAAATATGAAATTATAATGAGTGTCGACATGTTGGCAGGTGCTGGTAGCCTGTTGTAATCCCTTAGCATAGCTGCATGCATTAAATAGCCTTTTAAGGGTGTTATAATGACAGTATGGCATGTTGATGGTGACAGAGCTTGTCATAGTGCCTTATGATGCTCTCTCCTTGAATAGCCTTTTAAGGGAAATATAATGACTACATCAGGCAGTGATGATGAAACCCACCATCATTCTTATGTCATTATAACATCAACTTCATAAACTTTTCTGCCATTAGCATGCATTAGAAGGCAGGGTGGGAAAGCAGGACCTTAACTTACATTGTAATGTCTTGTGATGTGTGTGAAAAAGTTGGGACAAAAGTCACTGACTTCTCATTGCTTGCCAGGGGAGAGAGGGATCAACCTTCCTTTCTTTGGTACAAATGACTCCTTTATCTCTATTGCATGGTCCCAAGGTTTCCTAAGTGGCATGTGTTTGGATTCCTTTTCTGAAAAGACTGATAAATATTCATGATATGCCTTTAGAACAAGTTCCTCAGGGGTTTTATCTGTTTTTGGTTTGTCCATTCCTAGATTTTGAATCCAGGTTACATAAGAGTCCATGGCTTCCCTTTTGAGCTTTTCCACCTTATGTACAAATGAGGATTTTGGTGCCAGCTGTTGGCATCCAGCTGGGCATCTTCCCATTTTAACCTTGCTGGTTTTCCAATCTATCAGCAGGTTATGCTAATGTAACCAGGTGTGTCCCAGGATCATGGTACTACCTCCTAGATCAGTTATCTTGGCAAAGAGTTCCTTGTGATGGTTAAGGTAGGAGAGTTGAAGGTGAGCCTGATGCATAATCCTTCCAGTGGAATTAGGTGAACCATTGACATTAAACACATCCACTGCCCTTGGCAGCACTATCTTTGGAATCCAGTTCCTTTCAATGAAGCTTCTATCTATAAATACTCCAGTAGTGCCACTATCAAGCAGCACATTAACCTTGAATGCCAACCCAGCATTTGTTCACAAGACCAAAGGGACCTCCATGGAATCCTTCAAGTTCAGTGTGCATCAGGTTTCAGACCATATGGAGGTCTTTGCACTACTACTTTCTGGGTCTGGGAGATTGAAAGAAACATTTTTTTGTTTTTTGTTGCAAGTGGAATTAAGCAGGCATGGTTTTACATCTGGCCCTGAGCCCTTTCAGGACTCCACTTCAGATGATGTAAAAGTGAGAGAGGGAGAAACAGATTCTGAACCATTAAATAACTCCTGTGGTTCTTCTATGCTAAGGAATGAGAAATGATTGAAAGAAAATACCAGTACACTATTTTTGGTATTTTTATTTTCTATTTTTATGTTTTCTTTTATATTTTTAAGTCCATAAGTAGGTCAAAATCTGTAACTAAAATGAGGAGAAGGAGAAACAGGAGCAAATGTCTGTATGCCAGAGTCTTCAGGACCCAATTTCATTGCAGCTCTGATTTGTTTAACTGGTTAATATGAGCAACAATTTCTTCAAAGCTCATCCCCTCCATTGCTCTTAGGCAGGGGTCAGCACCAGTGTCAGTATTTACAGCCCTGATGGGGCATCCTTGTGGTTGTGCCTGTTTAGGGCACTCACTTCGGTAATGACCCTTTAGGCCATGTCTGAAACAGGTTATATGGGACTTGTCCTTAGGGGGTCCCTTCCCCTTTCCTTGCTGCTGGGCAGTGCCTATGTCCATGGGGGCACTGGCTCTGGGTTGAGTTCCTGTGGCAGAGAAGCCACAAGGATGGTTTTGAGGCCATACCCTCAAAGAGGAGGCTGTCATGTAGTGGTGGTTTTCAAAATTGCCAGCCACCAGCCAGAGCTCAGTTACATACTCTTTGTACATGTCCTTTCTTTTTCCCAAATGGTGCATGAGCTGAAGCACCTTGGGGTTGATTGCCTGTTTGAGGCACAGGATAGCCAAGTCATCAGAAGAAGCTGCCATTAGTTTCCAACTGTCAAATTCTGCCAAGAAGGCATCCATTCAAGACTGTCCCTGCCTCACTTTCTGCATCTTCTTCCAGGCCCAATCCCTATTGTTCATGGGCCAGAAGCAGGAGTTGAGGTCAGCCACCACCTCATCAATCATTGGCCAGTTTCCATTTGCCAAGTGGAAGTCCAGCTTGGCATGAGCATAGTTGCCAGTGATTGGACCAGTCATCTGGGTCTGGAATGCCATGCAGTCCTGGCTTGTGTAGTGGTGAACAGCCACTTTACAGAAGGCCCTCATCTTGATGACCCATTCTTCATATTTTGCCATGGACCCATCAAAGGTTCTGGGCTTGGCAACACTCCTTTTTGTGGGGTCAAGTTGTTTGTTTGCACCACAGCTGGTGTGGGGATGTATTGCTGCATGACCTGGGCCATTGCTGCTGCCATTGCCTGAACCATGGCATAATCAATCTGGTGGCTGGGGCTGGTTGGGGTCCATTTCTGCTAGTTAGTGGGACCAGGTGATGGAGGGGGTGGCAGATGGAATGATGGTTCCAAAGGTTGTAAGGGACATTGAAGACAAACCTGAGTTCATTTGGATTGGGAGAGGGCAAGGGTGAAGGGTAAAGGAGTTCTGGAGTTACCTCACAGAAAAGCTGAAGGGGAGGAACAGGAAGCAGAGTGAGCAGAGAGAGTGAGCACAAAAGGTGCAGAGTAGAAAGTTCCCTTTTGTAAGGGAGGAACCTAAGAGGGAGACAAAGCTCAACCTCTTCCTTCTTGATGGTGGGAATGGTGGTAGAGTTGGGTAAGGTACAGTAGTGTAGATGTGCTACTTGCCAATGATGTTCAGGACCACTAAACATGTAGTCTGTTTGCTGTCACACACCTGATCAACTTCCTAGCAATAGGGAAGGACCAGCCTGGCATGCTATGCAAACTACAGTGGGCACAAGAACATTGACTACAGGTCTACCTCTGCTGCTGTGCAGTCACTACAACTATATATGGCTCAGCTGCTCTGGACCTTGCAGGCCCTCTTGATCAAGCATTGCCCTTTGCTCACTGAGCTCAACCTTGGGATGGTGTATATACATAGACTAAAACTCCCTAAGACATTTGCCCAACTGGCTCTGTCACTCAGGTGCTCTTGGTCACACTGATGGAGGTGGAAAGAATCTATGGGTGGAACTGCCCACTACAAGTATTGTACTGCTGTTGACCCTCAGCACCAGGTATGAAGGGATAGGGGAGAGGTAGTAATCTAGTTTGAGTGAAGCAACCAAAGACATGAGTCTTCTCAGCTATCACTTCAAACCAGAGAGTGTGTGGGAGTGGAACCCATTGATTGGGGGACAAGCTCAAAACAAACTAGATTAGAGAGAGTGACTACAACAAATGATGAGACTTATATACTGCCTTACTGTTTGTACATACTGCCACAAGAGAACATTTGAGAAGGAGGCAAACAAAAGAGAAAACTACACTATTGGACAAACACATACATGTGTTAGCAACAAGGCATGGCCTTACTAAGTATCATGTAAGCATAAAAGGGTAAGCAAAAGGAAAAGTCCAAGATGACTAAGCATTCTTAAAGCATAACCCTAACCAGAGGGTTTGATATATATGGGCAACTAGGACATGTGGAAGTGAAAAGTCTGCTGGTCATTATGACAATGACAACAATGATGATCCTTTCAGGCCTAATCCTGAGGAAGGTGAAAACAAGGAAACTGAAGAAAACCTGCAAACCATGAGGGTCTTAGGCAGTCTTGCCAGGGCCATACAGTCCCTCACCCAGTCTTCCTGCTGAGGCACCAAAGGAAGCTCAGGATCAGCCAAGGTCTGGGAGCCAGACACCTTCAATGGCACTGACCCAAAGAAGCTCTGGCAGTTCCTCATTCAGTGTGAGTTGACTTTCCAGAAGAAACCCCAAACCTTTTGCAATGACTGCCAAAAGGTAACCTTCACCCAATCCTACCTCAAGGGAATGGCACTCAAATGGTTTGAGCCAGACGTTCTCACTGGCAAACCTGAGGACCCACCCCTGTGGATGGACAGCTGGCACAAGTTTGTCATTGAACTCCAGTTGACCTTTGGTCCCCATGACCTGGTAGCAGAAGCCAAGAACCAGCTTGACCTCCTAACCATGGAAGAAACCCACCACACCAACAAATACATGGTTGAGTTCAACAGGCTAGCTACCCAGGTCTGGGGTTACAGTGATGGGGCTCTCTGCCACTTCTTCTATGCAGGTCTTCCTAACTGAATCAAAGATGAGATAAGCTGGGTAGGCAAACCCTGCACCCTTGAAGACCTTTGCCATCTAGCTCAGGACATAGATGCCTGCTACTGGGAACAATGTGAGGAGGTCCAATGCCAGAACTGGTCTTCTGGTAACCAGAACTCATCAAAGATCAGCAATAAAGACTTGAACACCAACAAAGGGAAAACCTCTGCATCCAACACCTCCCAGTCCCCCACTGCACCAAAGATTGGCAGTACCAATGCCAGGTCTTCAAAGCCTGAGCTAACCAGCAACAAACTCAGCAAGGATGGAAAGTTAATGGCTGCTGAGTGAAAGTGACACTTTGACCTAAAGCTCTGCATGTTCTGCAGAGGGGAAGGTCATGTAGCCAAGGAATGCCCCAAGAAGGTGGCCAAGGCTAGAGCAGCTGTGGCAGCTCTGGAAGCCACACCAGAGGCCTCCACTCAGGCAAAAAAATAGTCAGCAGTCCTCAGAACCTCACACACCCCAAGGACGATGTTGACTCTGGTGGTGTGCTATTGGAGGTTAAGCTCAATGCATCTGCTCTTTGCAACCCAAATAGTCTTATGCCTACCATTTCTTTAGCATCCTATGACAAGCTGGTGTTCCTGGTACTCATTGACTCTGGCTCTACACACTGTTTCATAGCCACAAAATTTGCAAATAAAATCTCTGTTCCCCTTTACTCCATCCCACCAGTCCAGCTTTGGCTGTTCAATGGCACATCCAACTCAGTCATCACCCAGGCAGCAGATCTTGTCTTTGTTTTTCCTTCCAGTGATGCAACCCTGGCCACCCTCTATGCAACCCCACTGGACTCTGAATGCAAGGCAGTCTTAGGATACAACTGGCTCACCCAACACAATCCATCAATTGACTGGGTCTCAAGCAGTATTAGATTCCAGACACCTGCACAACAAGTGTCAGACCCCCTGACATCACCCCCTGACCCCAAGCCTAAGGCTCCCAGACCAACCATCTTCAGCTCTAATGAGCATCTGACCCCACAATTAGAGAAACCAGTTGCTCTGGGCTTGACTTGCCCACCCATCACCTTCATCAATGCCATGGCCTATGTCCAGGCATGTAAACTTGAAGGGTCTTCTCAGTTCAGCCTCCAGCTCCATCCCTCAGCTCTCACCTCCCTTTGGTCTTCAAAAGTGGAGGACACACTGAACCTCTTTGGCATTCCACTGGAGCACCATGAGTATGCCAATGTGTTCAGTAAATCCAAAGCCACTACTCTGGCACCCCACTGGGAACACAATCTTAAGATTGAGCTGGAAGGAGATGCATCACTGCCCTTCAGCCCTATCTACTCCCTGTCACCAGTAGAACTTGAAGCTCTCTGGGCCTTCCTAGATGAGTATCTGGCTACTGGGTTCATCCAACCTACCCCTTCCCCCTACAGAGCACCAGTCCTCTTTGTCAAGAAGAAGGATGGCTCCCTTCAGCTTTGTGTTGACTTCCAGGGTTTGAACAAGATCACCAAAAAGGACTGATACCCACTCTCCCTCATCACCAACCTCCTTGACTCACCATCCTGGGCCAAGGTTTACACCAAAATTGACCTCAGGCATGTGTATCACCTGGTCTGGATTGCCAATGGTGATGAATGGAAAACCATATTCCACACTCAGTATGGGTCCTTTGAATGGCTTGTCATGCCTTTCAGTCTGTCCAATGCCCCAGTGGCATTCCAGTGCTTCATCAACATGGTGTTCACTGTCCAGTCCTTCCTAGGCTTCACCAACTTCTACTGACATTTCATCTACAACTACTCAGACATAGTCATCCCCCTGACCTGCCTCACATGAAAGAATGTGCCCTAGAACTTCTCTGAGGAGTGCTGATTGGCCTTCAATGTGCTCAAAGAAGCTTTCACCACCACTCCTATCCTTACTCACTTCATTCCCAGTGCTCAACTCACAGTGGAAACCAATGCTTCAGACTATGCCATCACTGGCATAGTGTCCATTACCAGTGAAGACAACCAACTTTGCCCAGTCACCTTTTACTCCCAGACACTGTCCACACCAGAGCTCAACTACAACACCCACAATAAGGAGCTACTCACTATCTTTGAGGCCTTCTGGGCCTGGAGACACTACTTGGAGGGTGCCCCTCTACCTGTTGATGTGGTCACTGACCACAAAAACCTAGAATACTTCTCAACCTCTAAGGTACTCACATGCCAGCAAGCCCAGTGGTCTGAGTACCTGTCACAGTTCAACCTTGTCATCCATTTCCACCTGGGTAAGCTTGGTGCTAAGCCCAACACTCTCACTAGATGATGGGACATCTACTCCAAAGAGGGGGATAGGGGCTATGCCCAGGCAAACCCCCACAACCTCTGACCAGTGTTCATGCAAGAACAGCTGGTCTCAGCTCTCCATGCCACATGCTTGGAGTACCCTGTACTACACATCAGCCTTCTAATGGACATAGAACAACTCCACAATGAAATACTTGCCACACTACCTTCAGACCCACTGTTCCAACACCAACTCACAGACACCTCTGACCCTTGGTGGTCAGTCAATAGCACCAGCCTGCTGCATCTTGATAACCAGATCTATGTACCAGATGCCAATGACCTTCAGCTCAAGGTCCTTCAGTACAAGTATGATCACCCACTGTCAGGACACTTTGTGCAGAATTGGATGTTGGAACTGATCTGGCAAGAATACACCTGGCCCAGCATTTGCACCTTTGTCAAAGAGTATGTGAGGTCCTGCGCCATGTGTGCAAGAGCCAAAACACCCAGACACTACCATACAGCACCCTGAAACAACTGCAGCTACTGTCATGACTGTGCATTCATCCTAGGTCCTCACTTTCTCTGCACCCCTTTCCACCAGTCATTCACTCACTTTACACCAACTCCACCCATCCCCTGACATTTACAAGTCATCTCTGCTCCAACTGCTGTCAGACTTGTACTGCTCTCCTACTGGACCACACTGGCCATTCTCTGAGGAGTCATGTGACTACCCTTCAGACTTCTCCCTGACAGTGCATGGTCAGGTACTCTGCAGTGCATGCACCACATGGCCCAGTGCCTGGACTGTTTCCTCTTTGGGATGTTCTGTGTTACCTGTTTGTGTGTTCTCCAATTACCCTTCATTCATCATCTAGGAAGTTTTACAAGTCTCCATATGTCAGTTCTGATTCTGGTTACCATACCTCTGTAGTAGTATAAAAGCATGTATTGTACTCCACTGTTCTGCAGTACAAATATTGACTTAGGGCCTGAATGGTAGCGAAATTTCTGCTTCCTTATGCAAAACATATACAAACCAAGTCTGTGCAGAGTTCAGTGGACTTCCAAGTTGATAATCATGGACTATCTGTGACTGTGGTGTCTACTGATCAGGTGATGACTCACAGCTACCCACATATGCATAGTATGATATGCCACCTTGACAAACCAACCATTATTGCAGGCTAGATCATTCCCCATCCCTGACCCACTGCTCACTTTGACTTCATGGCAAGATGGAAGGTAGGGGTTCTGAGTCAAAGGGAAAGGCCCCATCAATCAGTTCAAGCTCTGAGCCTCAGCCAAAGTTGCGAGCTGTATGGCCCCATGCAGATGTTGAGATACTTCTTGATTTTGTGGAGGAAATCCAACCCAAGGCAGGTGATCATATGGCCTTTCAAGCAGGGCACTTTAACAATTTAGTATCTTGGTTACCCGTCCAACCCAATGGCTACTGTAAAACCACAAAAAACTGTCAGGACAAGTGGGAAAGTGTGCATTGATTGATTTATCCTTGCATTCTGTATCACTCATCTCATAAACAGCTGAAACAGGATTATTATGCAGCTTCAGCTGTGGCAGGGGGGTCAGGACTTGTGTATTCAGCAGTGAAAGGTGCTAATGTCATAACTGAGGCAGGGCAACTTGTGATGGATGATATTGTCAAGGTATGTCTGGGATTTTCTCATCATGTGGTGTGCAAATCCTTGACCATCCACTAGAATCAACCAGATACTGCCCAGTACCACAACACAGGCTTCAAATACTTTGATCGTATGTGAGACTTTGTCCTTCCTGACAAGGCAAGGGGCACCAATGCACACCATGCCACCTGTTCCCAACCCCCTGCCCAAAGGTCCCAGGCTTCCACATCCACACCATCCAATTTTCCCCCCACGCCACCAATGCAAGCTGCTTTACAGTTTACCTTTGTGCCATATCAACCCAGGTCTCCTGATCAAAGTCAAATTATGCTGACTCCTCAGATGGTGCAGCCTGCTGTAAATGCTCAGGGTATGCCTCTACCACCAGGTGTTTTGCAGGCCTGGTCTGGTGTGCCACCCATACTCCTACCTGACCCCACAGTCTCCCCTTTGTCAATTCCCACATCACCACCATCTTCTGTGATGACATCAGTAAGCACATCCATCAAACCTTCATCCAGCTTGTTGTCTTGTGGCAAGAAGCAGAAAAGTGATGCCACTGCCGAGCTCAACACCACATCCACAACAGCTTCCAGGGGAAGTTCTTCTGGTTCTTGAAAGCAGTGCTCACAGACAGCTGGCCTTGAAGATGCAGTGCAGGATCACCAGAGTCTGCTGACTTTGACCAAGCAATGTGGTGTTATGCTCATGTCAGGGGTCTTTCCTTTTTCAACTCTCTGCAGTCATGTGCATCATGTGCCTGGTCACGTCTCTCATAATCATCGCCATCCTAGGGGCCTGTATGCAGTGAGGCTCCTTCAGATCTCCTGCTGTTGTGGTATTTCCAATACCTGTCAAGACCACACCTCCTGGTTGACCCAGTATTCCACTGCCCTCTCTGATGGATGACTTGTTTCTTTCTTGTTCTGGTGACTTGTTTCTGTCTTGTTTATGTTGCTCATATGTTGTATTATAGTTCCAGTGTCTGGCTCCTCATCACACATTGATTGCACAGCCAGTATAGCCTTTGTCCCCCTGCCTGCCCCCATCATATGACACCTTATGACTCCTTTTGACTTATTTATTTGTCTGATTGTTTTGTTGATTACTGTGGATATGTGTCATGACACACCTCATCATGACTGGTATGGTACTTGCACTTAGGGGTATATAAACCCATGTACTTTACCTTGTATCCTCAGTTTTTTGATAGCTTGCAACTCAGCTAACTTCCTTCTCACTTGTCCTTGTTCCCTCCTCCTTGTGATCTCAGAAGAACTCACTAGAAGGAAGTGAACCTCCATCAGACCTTTGGGATAACTGAGCCATAGGGGTTATGACACATTTGGCCCATAGACTCCCCCTCACATGCTTCATGCCTATTCCATTTGAAGAAGTCACCACACTTGGGCATAACAAAATTGAAAAAACTCATGCAGCTTTCAGGACTCATTGACCCCTTTGCGAAAGTCTACTCATCCCTGGTTACTGAACATCAACAAACCAACCACTCACTTGCACTAGGCTCGTTGCTCTCCCTATGTGTAAAGACTGACTTGCCTTTGTCCTGCTTGTCGAACAAGATCAAGAAGCACCCTTCTACTCCTAACCAAATACATCGCTCTACAGGCAGCCACTAGGCCTTAATAGATTGCCTCCCTAGAGTCACGCTCATGTCTCCCTACATGTAAAGTCACTCACACATACACATCAACCCCTCTACACTGACAGGTTTCTTTCAAGAAATAAATCCTCCCTCAGCCTTCGTTGTCACTATCTGTAGAAGTGTCTAACCCACAGAAGTCAAAGCCCCCAGTCCCTCCTCGATCTAACCCCCTTGGACTTGGATGGAACCCACCGTTACTACCCATGCTTTTAGAACAACTCGGTCCTTTGGTCACTGCAACAAACCCTCACTTATCTTATCTGTCCCAGTTCAGGGATTTGGAAGTTGCGCTTAGTTTGGAAGAAGATGATGATCAGAAGTCTGATACTTCATTCGGATCAGTCCTCAAGGAAGAACAAGAAGCACACAATCAAGAAGAAATGTCCATGACAATCAGTCACAGAGATTTGGTTCCTGAAATGCCCCCGAGGACCATTTCAGAAGAGGAACTGAGACAGAGGTTGGAAGAACAAAGAGTTGCTATGGCAGAGGAGCTCCACCAGGCTATGCATGCAACCACAAGCGACCCATTCCCAACAGGTACACCTACTGACTCAGCTTTGTGAGGATGGTATCATAGGAACTTTGGAAAGGCTGTACCCCCAGAGCTGTCTGCTGGAGGTAGCAGTAAGGGGAAAGCCAAAGCCGATGAAGATGATTACTATGGCTCAAGCTGCCCACCCAACAGAGGTCAGGAGTTTAATGTCAGGCATCCCAGAGAATATGACAGAAGCCATAATGGGCTGCAGACCTGGATTACACAGGTCGAAGGTTATTTGAACCTGAACAAACACGTCTATAACACAGAGTCCCTCAAGATTTTGTTCACACTCACATACATGACCAAGGGTGCAGCCATGTCATTCACTGAGAACTATCAAAATGAAAACAAGATGCTCGATGGTACAATCTACTACACTGACACCTTTCAAAGGTTCATTGAAAGGCTAAAGGCAACTTTCGAGTCAGGTGATCAAACCACCCTCACTATCTTACGTCTCTCAGATATTCAACAGGGCAAACAAGAACTTGAGGCATACATCACCGAGTTTACAGGGCTTGTTAACAAGGCTCAACTCAAAGAGGAGTCATGTGAAGCAGGGATCTTCTTTGGAAAAGGCTTAAATAAAGAATACCATGACTGGGTTCTCAATTCTGGACATGCCCCTTCCATGGTCATCAAGTGGATACAGTGCATGGGAGAAGCTCAAACCACAATTGCAACAAAGCATATCCTAGAAGGGAAGGAATCTCGGTATGAATGCAAATTCATTCATTACTGTGGAAGTTCCCAAGATCCTGATGCAATGGATATTGACAAATGCAAATGGAACGTTAGATGTTCTGGTTCAGAAATTAAGTGCTTCAATTGTGGAGCCAAAGGTCACATCAAGTGTGACTGTAAAGTCAAAGTAAAGACTCAACTGTCCAATGTCCACATTGTCCTCTCAGAGGATGGTATGAAGACTGCCTATGTCAGGGATTGCAAAGCAAATGTGGAGGAGCAGAAGTTGTTGGGTTTTTAAAGGGGACTGATGAATCTCCTGCATCAGTCAGTCCTGTCTCTGTGTTGTCCACTAAATGTACTTCTATAGATGATGAATTGAATATGCAAATTCGTTCTCTCAGATTGGTCATTCTACCAGACTACAAGGCAGGAATATGGGCCTGTATCAACTCAGGCACAGAAGTTTCCCTCATCTTGGAGAAGATGGTCCAGAAACTTAGGATCCTGACATATCAGGTGGAAAAGAAGTTCAAGATGACCTTGTTCACCAGAAAGGATGAAGAGTGGGTCACCTGCAAGGTAACCCTGAGGATGGAGATCAAGGAGTGCATTGTTCGGGTCAAGTGTTACATGGGGCCCCTCGTCAGAAAAGAACATGTCCTTCTCGGGATGCTGTTCCTCAAGGAGTTCAAACCAAGAATGAAATGGGAGACCAGCAAGATTACATGCTGGGACAATGGGTATGTGTACCCTGAAGGATCTGACTATTTCATAAAACAGGTAGTGTCTTTGGACATGGGTAGTATGAAGGAGTCTTCTGATCTACCCTCGGAAGCAGTAAAAAGGGACCCAGGTGAGACCCCTGAAGTAAAAATTAATAAAACCACTCTGTCTACAGCACTTGAGGCCACCTTGGCTGCAGGTAAGGAAGACATCAAGCTTCCAGAAATTTATAAGGATTTTGCCATGGTGTTCACAGAAGATGATATCCCACTCCCAGTACATTGGCCAGGATTAGATCATGAAATCTGGCTTTGTGATGACTTTAAGCCCAAGAAGGCAGCAGTATGTCCCATGTCTCCTGATGAACTTAAACTTTTAGATGAGTTCTTGGATGAGAATCTCAAATGTAAAAAGATTCAACTGTCAACTTCACCACAGGCAGCACCAGTGTTCTTCATGGCAAAGAAGGATTGTAAAAAGCAGTTAATTCAAGATTACCACTATCTCAATACATTTACTATCCTGGATGCCCACCCATTGCCTAATGTGCAGGCCTTGTTCGATGAGCTAGTCAAATCAGAGTACTATGCCAAGTTCAACATTTGATGGGGATTTACTAATCTTAGGGTCAAGGAAGGAGATGAATGGAAAGGAGCATTTATCACCCTGAGAGGGCTGTTCGAGCCCACAGTAATGTTTTTTGGTCAATGCAACTCACCTCCCTCCTTCCAAAGGTATATGGATAGGACTTTCACATCTCAACATGGAAAGCAGGTCAGGTACATGGATGACATTGCTGTTCATGCAAAGACAAAGGAGGAACTTTGGAGTCAGGTCTGCAGGTTCCTGGAGATTTGTGAGAAAGAAGGTCTTTGCCTCAAGATTAGCAAGTGTGTCTTTGAGGCTGAAGAAATCAAATTCCTCAGAATGATCATAGGAAAAGGGCATATGGAGACTTCACTGACAAAAACCAATGCCATTAGTACATGGGAAGCCCCTGACAATCTCACTGGGCTTTGCAGATTCCTCAGATTCCGTAATTTCTATTGCAAATTCATCCCCTCCTTCTCAGGCATCACTCACCCCCTTCACAACCTGACAAAGAAAGGGGTTTCCTACCAGTGGACTCTGGAACATGGTGCTGCATTCGAAAAGTTAAAGTCCTTGTTATGCTCCTCTCCAGTCCTCACCATTCCCGACTTCTCAAAGCCCTTTGCTCTCTTTACAGACACTTTGAAGCTTGGAACCAGGGCCATTCTTGCCCAGAGGGGAGCTGACAATGAGTGGCACCCATGTTCTTACCTCTCACAGTCGCTGGTTGGGGCCAAACAATGTTACCAGGTCTACAACTTGGAAATGCTTGCTGTCATCCAGGCACTCAAGGCCTTTCACCCTTACCTCTTGTCCCCCATCAAACCTGCTGTGACTTGCATGGATCACAAGAACTTGGAGTATTACCATGAGCCTCAGCAGCTCACCCCTCGACAGGCCCAATGGGCCGCCACTGTCCAGTCCTACCCTGTCTGGTTCTCTTGGCAGGCTGGTCACCTGCAGGTACCAGCCAACACTCTTTCATGCAAAGGCGCTGTGGAGGAGCCCACCCCAGTTTCCATGGTCCTTCCCCCAGACCTCTGGCTTTCAGAGGGGGTGGATTCTCAAATCTGCCTTGTTTTGCCCAATCAACTGTCTCATGTGAATAGGGCAACTTCCTGCCCAGATACAGTGTTCCAGGTTGAACTCAAGGCTATATTCTCACCCAACTGAGGAAAAACCAAAGGAGAATAGGCTGCCTGATGCTCACCCTTTGAGGAAACCCATAAAAGGAGCATGGGGAGTTTATGCTATATCTGTGGATCTGTATGAACATGTCAAGAATGATATGCCAAAGGATTCGACAGGCCCAGAACCTAGAGATAATGTTACTATCGCAGAAGATGGAACAAAACGGTTCAGAACTACATGTCTGTATATTCCCCCAGAAGATTGCCACCACTGTATGTGCTCATATCATGATCATGAGTCAGCTGGACATCCCAGACAAAAGGCAATGTTTGCAACGATGCAAAAGGAAGTATGGTGGGAAGGTATGGGAAAGGATATACAAGCTTATGTGGCAGGTTGTCCTATGTGTCAGACCACCAAAGTGGCAACTCACCTGCCAACACTGCCTGTCATCCCCCATGGTATGCCCAAGACCATGTTTCTGTTCCAACAAATATCTATGGATCTCATCACAGACCTCCTGGTCTTGGGAGAACAAAGATATGACTCTATTCTCATGGTTGTTGATCAGGGGCTTACAAAGGCTGCCCTGTTTGTTCCATGTCATAAAACAATTGACTCCATTGGGGTTGCCTGACTCTTCCATCAGTTCATCTATTCCTGTTATGGCATTCCAGAATCAGTAATCTCCTGGAGGATTGCAGACCACAGTTCACATCTTCTTTCACAAAAGAACTTTACAAAGTGATAGGGGTCACTCCTAAACTCTTGACCAGTTATCACCCACAAACCAACAGAGAAAGTGAATGCATAAATCAAGAAGTGGAGGGATACCTTCGGCTGTATTGCACTGAAGTGCCAAACTCCTGTCCGCTGAGTTTGCTCACAATTCCCAAGTCCACTCTGTCCATCAAATGACCCTGTTTTCGCTACTTCTAGGCTATGACCCATCCCCCTATCCAGAAGTTTGGCTAACTGTGGTCCCCTCAGTTGATGAAAGGTTGGAAAAACTGGCCTCAAACCATGATGTTGCCATTCTTGCACACAAGAAAGCACAGGACTTGATGTGTTCGTTGTGAGTCAAAGTGAGGCTCAGCGGTGAAAACCAACCAAAACCAACACAAAAGACAATGAAAGCGAGTGGTGGTGTGCCTACGCAGTACCTAGATGGTAGAACCTGTTCTTTGGGAGGGTTTTTGCGAGCTACAACACTCAAAGATGAGTGCTGAGGGTTGGGGGTGCTCCTGATGAAGAGGGAGCAAGAATGTGATAGAAAGCGATAGGGTAGACTGCTGTCAGCCTACAGAAGGATGGATGGTGACTTAATTCGATGTCCTAAGCTGTACTGAGCTCAGGGAGGGCTTGGAGCAAAGTATATGGATGATAGATGATGATAAGTGAAGTAGATGATAGCTAGACCCTTAATAAAGTCTCAACTATCAAAGCAGATGAATGATTTACTGAGAGATGATAAATTGCAAGCAAGAGGGGCTCTCTGATGTCTCTCTTTTTTTTTTTTTTTGCTACCTAAGTACAGTGACTTATATACAGTACAGGGGCGTTGCCTATGGAAAACAAGGTGCAAACACTTGGTAAGTGATTGGTAACTGATGAGTAAGGAATGTAAGCGATGGGTAATCGTCTTGGAAAGCATTGGTAAGGATAAGTAAGCCAAAAAGCAAAGAATCAGTAAGCAAAGTCAAAAGATTGGTAAGTATTGGCAATAGGTGAGTCAAAGACAGTCAGAATGTCACAGTATGAGTCAAGCAATGTCAGGAACTGGGAAAGAGCACTGGAATCACATCAGGGGGAGGCTGTGCATGTCACATCTCGAAGAGATCACTTCTAGGCCAAAGTGGGATGACAGAGAGGCAGTGCTGATCTGATGCTGATATAGTACATCCAAAAGCAGACAGGGTGAGTCAGATGTCAACAGGGGTCAAGCTTTGGGGGTCTGTGGGGTGACAGGAGCATAGGGGATTGCAACTTTCCCCCCCAAACCATCCTCTCAGTGAAGCAAATAAAAACTTCATGAACGAGGCTCTGTTGGAAGAGAGGATGAAGGGGGAGCATCTTCTGCTGTATCTTGCAACAAGGAGGCAAGATGTGCATCATACTCATCATGGATGCGATCAGGGAGAGTGGAGAACAGTAGATTATACTGTAGCTGTCGCAATTTTGGAAGAATGACAGACGAGACTGGTATGAAGATGTTGCAGGGGGCAGGGAGGAAGGATCCATATGCTTCTTGGACTGGAGAGACTGAAACAACCACATAAGACCTTTCCAAGCGAATGACAGACCTGAGGCGACCAAAGAACGTCCTCCTGGAGGTCATACTGACAAAAAGAACATGCTGTCTAAGCTGGATGGGCTGAGAGGGGGCAGATGAGGGTGGGATGTACCAGGACGCTTCAGGACGGAAGCTGGTAGGAACTCCTGGTAGATATATGTAGCCATGGTCCCTAGCAAAGGGGACAAGCAAAATGACTGATGTGGAGGCAGCCATATCAGAAGAACTAGTGAAATGAGCATCTTTTGGAGGGAGTGCTGTAGAAACGTGTGGAGTGTGCAAATCCTTTCCAATCCTGGAAGGTAGGATCGCGTGGCTGAGCACCACAAGCGAGTGTGGGAATGGTTTTGGTGTCTGCAGAATTGGTGGAGATACATCGAAAACCGGAATGCTGTACACGGGTGCTTAAGAACTTTATTGGCACTTAACTTGCCTCCTCCTTTTTCTTTGGCATTGACAACTTGTTCTTGTGCGAGGGATGACTGCTGACATTGCTGGCTGTCCTTCTTCACATGAGGGCTATGGTCTTCACCTCCATTCATCAGCTACATCCATGTCCACCTCACCAAACACCTTTGGTGTGTGACATTGTGCTCAGAAAAGTCCTATGTACTGCCCAAGGTCAGAGATCAAGTTCTCCTTGATACTGGGCATCTTTGTGTCAAAAACCAGTGTGACAAGATTGCACCCTGATGTCTTGGACCCTTCCAGGTGACTCAGGTCATGTCTCTGGTTGCTTTCCAATTGGAGCTTCCACTAATGTGAAAGGTACATCCTGTGTTCCATGCCTCCCACATCTACCCTTATACAGAAAACAACACCTACAGAACAACTCTGCCTGCACTGCTACTGGAGCTTGTCGATGATGAAATTGAGTGGGAGGTCAAGTCAATAATCAATCACAAGGTTGATGGGAGCAGAGGTAAACAAAGGTATTTGGTCAAGTGGAAAGGGTTCCCTCATTCATCAAATACTTGGGAACCTGAGGAACATATAAAGGGCCACACCTCAGAAGCCCTCTCCCAGTACAAGCTTGCCTGCCACCTTCAAAATTAATGGACTCCCCTCACTCCACCAACACTGAAAATGACTATGCCGACCTCCCCCTTGCAGAATCCATTTATCACCCTGCAGCAGACAGGGATGACCTCTTCATCCCTCCCATCACTGTCTATGCCCCAGCCTCACCTCCAACAACCACCTCCAGCCTTTTTGACTCATACCCCTCATCCCCAGTCTCACAACCCCATTCGTCATCACCCCCTGTTGGCTGCCCTCTCTGACCATGCCCACATGCAGGCTTCTTGGTTAGGAGGGTCCCCACCCCCAAGGCCAGGGTCTCCCCTAGTGGGGACAGTAACCAGCAGGGAAAGGGAAAGGGTAAGGAGCAAGCTAACAATGACTCCAGTAATGGAGGAACCCTGACCAATCCTGCCAATGCTCCTGAACCTTCCAACATACACACCACCTTCACCACCTACTCCAACAGTGCACAATGTGCTGCCCTTGACCTCCTTGCCATGGCCACCCTTGCCCAGGATGACAAGCCTCAATTACCAATCACAGCAAGTGACTACCTGGACATTGTTAGGGCACTTGACATCTTCCATGATGGGGACAACATTGACAGGTGCTCACCAGAACAGGTTGAGTATTTTAGGCTGTTGTCTGAAATCTACAGAGTGACAGATGTGATCAATTTGGCTGTTTCTAAAATCCATATGCAAAAGCTCTCCAGGACTGCTCCCCTGTCAGAGGTAATAATGATCAACATGCTGGAACAAGGTTCTTTGGGACTTCTTGAAGCCATAACTGGTGGTGCCTATCATCACCTTCTCCATCAACAGATAGGCAACTTCCTTGCCCCACCCACTTCTCATCTTCTTGATTGTATTCACCTGAAACAAGAGGAACCATTGGTTTCCTGCAAACAAGAGGAAGAGAAGCAAGCAGAACAAAAGAAGGTCGATGAGTGGAAGGCAATCAAGTTGGCTTATGCTGACTCAGGAGATCTGTTTAAAGAGGTTGGTGCTTGCCTCGGGACTGGAACTCACAACTCCACCTGGGAGGTTTTGCTGCAGGATGCATCATGGGCTGGGCTCCACAAACACTATCACAATGCCATCTACACCACTGACCCTCTCCCTGCAACTCCCTTCATCCCCATCCCTCTTGATCAGCTTCGGTTCTACCTCGGAGGGCAGACCCCCATCCCTGCTGGGCATGTACTTTATCAACATGCATGTTTCCAGTGTCATTACCTGGGACATTGGTCATGCTGCAATGGATGTGGCTCCTGTTTTACTCTGGCCTTCAAGGAACCACCATCTCCATCGTCTCTGTTGCCTGTTGCCTCTTGCACTCATTCCTGCATCTACACTACTTGCCAACCCCTTTCCACCCATCCCACTAACACAGCCAGCTCATCCTCAAGGGTCTGAAGACCATAGAGGGGGGGTGATGTTATGCCCATGTCAGGGGTCTTTCCTTTTTTGACTCTCTGTGGTCATGTGTGTCACATGCCTGGTCACATCTCTCATAATCATCGCCATCCTAGGGGCCCATATGCAGTGAGGCTCTTCAGATCTCCTGCTGTTGTGGTATTTCCAATACCTGTTGAGACCATGCCTGCTGGTTGATCTGGTATTCCACCACCCTCTCTGATGGATGACTTGTTTCTTGTTCTGGTGACTCATTTCTGACTCATTTATGTTGCTCGTATGTTGTATTATAGTTCCAGTGTCTGGCTCCTCATCACACATTGATTGCACAGCTGGTATAGCCTTTGTCCCCCTGCCTGCCCCCATCATATGACACCTTATGACTCCTTTTGACTTATTTATTTGTCTGATTGTTTTGTTGATTACTGTGGATACACGTCACAATGTGCCTCATTGCAACTGGTATGGTACTTGCACTTAGGGGTATATAAACCCATGTACTTTACCTTGTATCCTCAGTTTTTTGATAGCTTGCAACTCAGCTAACTTCCTTCTCACTTGTCCTTGTTCCCTCCTCCTTGTGATCTCAGAAGAACTCACTAGAAGGAAGTGAACCTCCATCAGACCTTTGGGATAACTGAGCCATAGGGGTTACAACACATTTGGCCCATAGACTCCCCCTCATGCACTTTGTGCCTATTCCATTTGAAGAAGTCACCACACTTGGGCATAACATGCAGTAGTTACCAGAAAAGCAGTTACAGAATTCATGGCAACTACCACTTCCCAATATAGACAATGCCCCCTGAGTGACAACCTCTGTTGGTGTTTGAAAAAAATTCAGATTGGAATGTTCCCAAGGCAGGTTACCCTGTCACAAATATTGATAATTTGCACCTGTACTGTGGCTATACAGATGAGCATGTGACCAGTAGATGTGATGGTCACATGATGAGTGACATAAGCAGGGATGACCCTAGATCACATGATTTTATGTAATTGATTACATGATGGTGACCCTCTGGAGCATTCTGTTATGTAATTTACCACATGATCATGGGACTTGACCAATCCAAGAGCTGAGATCTAGATGAAGTTTGCACACTGATGTTTGAGCTTGAGAAGAACCTTTTGGAGCAAAACCTGGTCTGCTTGCAAATGCTATTTGAAGAGAAACCTTCCTATGTTGCAGGTTACAAGAATGCCACTGCTCACTTGCCAACATACAGAATGTTTTGGGTCAAGATGAGGCTTGAGGCAGTTGGCTGCAAGGTTCTGGAATATGCAGGAATGGGGAGGGGGATAAGTAGTCTATCTGTACTTGTGCCATTATGCTGTAGTCAATGCTGTAGTTGAGAATCACAATGCAAAGGTTGAGTCACAATGTTTGGGAGCAGTAACATTCATGAGAGAGTTGTGAATACAAGGTATGCAATACAAAAAATATGAAAACTACAAATGGCTGAATCAACCACACCTCACAAGCTTGGCACAATAGTCCTCCCACATCTGCATTGTGATCATGTCACACAAGGCATTCATCTGCTTGCATGACTCAGCATTCAACAGAATATCTTGCAAGTCTCTGACATCAGTTTCTTTGGGTGCTAGGAGTGGCCCTTCTTCTTCATTGACTGTGTCAGGATCTGGCATGTTGACATTGTCAGGATTGTGGAGGTGGATAATATTGTGAAGGCAGCATGCAGCCACAGGCAACCATGATTGGATCACCATATCATACTCAGGCAGAAGAACGAGAGTGGGAAAATGCCACTTGATGATTCCAAAGTTGTGCTCAGTGTTGTTTTGAAGCATGGCATGGTGAAGGTTGAAGAGTTCTTTGCTATCCTTTGGCCTGTATGGAGTGAATGAGAATCAAATGTACATAAGGATATAATAGTACTTACCATAAGTTAGCTCAACCTCACTTGGCCAAATGATAATGTTGCCCATGGTACAGTACAAGTAATTGTGGAGTTGATGGATATCCTGCATCAGCAAGATAATAGTGCCCATCAGGAATCATGAAGTCCTGCAAGTGCACATTGTGGTAGACAGTAGCATCAGTGGCTGATCCTTCCCAGCCTCCAAGAACATATGTAATAATACCATTGAACAAGCATGCAACAAGACAATTTTGAGATAAGAAACCTTTGTGATTGTGCATCAGATCCCATTCACTTTTTGATGGCACATATGCAATATGTGTGCCATCAAGAGCACCTATGGTGTCCTTGAAGTAAGGATAGAATTTAGTATTGGCAGTGATATGACTGGGGATCAGTGAATCAGCTCTGGGAAGGTGGACATATGTGGTATAAATTTGACCCTTGCTGAATGCATGGAGCATTTGTTTGAAATACCTGGGTAAAATATATGATTAGCAGAAATTCCATGCATTCAGGTGACTGTACACTCACTGTGATATAGTGTCCATTGAATGTTGGAATCACTCGCCAATATGCTGGGCTGATAAGCCTGTAACCATTGTGTACAGGAAAATTGCCAGTTGCTCTTCTAGCATGACATTTCTTGAATCTTGAAGCTGCCCTTCTTGAAGGATAGATATGAGCCTGAGGAAGATATGTTTGTGAATGCCAAGTTTGGTTCTGATCTGCCAGGGGTGCCCATTAAGCAGTTCATCTACCCATCCCTGTCCCAAAAGAGAAGATGTGTGGTAAGGTTCTGGGGCAGTGCTTTGAAGGGTTGCAATTGCAGCCTGGTATATACCAAGTACAGCAGTGACTGTTGCATAGTTCTGAACCTGCTGCATGACTAGCACCATCCAAATGAGATCAGACCTGGAATCTTTGTCATCCTCCTCCTCTTCCTCCTCCATGGTAATGAGGTGATTCTTGACCATAGCAATAGTCAACAGCATAGTGTATAAGTGGTTGATTGCCATGTGCCCACAGCCAGGTATCAACTTGGAAGTCTGCTGAACTCCACACAGACTTGGTTTGTATATGTTTTGCATAAGGAAGCAGAAATTTTGCTACTGTTTAGGCCCTTAGTTCCTACTCCCTCTGTCTCCATCTTCTGTCTGTTGGAGTTACCTCTGACTGTCTGTCTGTACTCTCCCTCTGAAATACAAGGGCTGAGATCATGCAAGGGGGTAGTGCATGAGCTAAACCTGACACCCTCACTCTGCTCTGCCTTTATCTCAGCAGACTTCATTCCTGCCAACACTCCACCAGTTGGAGTTCAGTTCTTCCTGTTGGACTTGCTTCTGAACCTCTCCCCAGACCTTGCCTAGTGTTGGAGTTGGTTGGAGTAGGCCCAAACTTGACAGTACATTCATACTGCACTTGTATGATCTCATTCTCTGTCTCCCAAAAAACTTATACCATAATGAGAACTCAAGCTCAATCCCAGAAAGAGGTCACTGAGAACCTCACTGCAGTGCTAGCTAATCCACATCAACTCCCTTCTGTCATCAAACAATTCCAATCCTTCTCTGCTCAACACCACTCCCATACTGAAGGTGAAAGTGCTTTGCAAGCTGGTTGCTCTGACCTCCACCCAACAAACTTCCATACTCCATCTCCTCATAACCAAGATGATTGACCTGACCCTGACCCTGATTATCCTGATGGTGATCCCAACAGCAGGGGCAGCAGTGATGGGGATATACCTGAAGACCTGGCTGAGCTGCCAGAGGATCCCCTCATAGCTCTTGCTAGAGCTGTCCATGCACTTGCGCAGTCTAGTTCACACACCAGGGACTCCACTCTGAAAACCAAAGTCTGCAAGCCTGACACCTTCAATGGCTCTGACCCTAAGAAACTCTGTGAGTTCCTCATACAATGTGAGCTAAACTTTCAAGACTGCCCTTGTGCATTCTGCTCTGACAGGGCAAAGGTTACCTTCACTCAGTCTTATCTTAAAGGTATGACTCTGGCTTGGTTCAAGCCAGACCTACTAAACCCCAACAATTATGACTGTCTGCTCTGGATGGACAAATATCACAAGTTCTTACAAGAGCTCACAACTAATTTCAGTCTGCATGATGCCATTGCAGATGCCATCCAGCAACTCAAGAGCCATACTATGAAGGATGGCTCTAGAATTACTAAATATGTCATGGAGTTCAATTGCTGGGCTTTGCAGGTCAAAGACTACAGTGTTGGTGCACTCCACCACCACTTTTATAGTGGACTTCCAGACTGCATCAAGGATGAGATCACTCATGTCAGAAAACCCTCTACCCTTGCACAACTCCATGAACTCAGACCATTGATGTGCACTACTGGGAGCATAAAGCAGAGGTCTTGTGCACCACCAAGTCTGCCAGTGACAAGTCACAGTCCTCCAACTCTGACAACAAGCATAAATCATCATCCTCCACCTCTGCCCCAAGGTCTGAGGCCAAGGGCAAGGGCAAACAGAAAGACCTGCCCAAGTCTGACACATCCCAGTCTGATATTGCCCATCTTCTGGGCAAGGATGGCAAACTCACCTCCACTGAATGACAGTGCAGGATGGAAAACAACCTCTGCCTCTTCTGTGGCAAGGCTGGCCACTCTGCCAAGGACTGTCCCAAGTCTACCTCTCACACAGCCAAAGCCCATGCAGCTACAGCTGGAACTCTGCCTCCTCTGCCTGCAGAGAAGGCAGAGCCAAAAAATTAGTCTGCTCCTCCAGGGAGCTTGCACAGCCTGGAGGAAGCATTGTTCCCAACTGTGCACAACCAGACATCCAACTCAATGCATCCACTCTCTCTAGTCCCAATTCTTTGCTTCCATCTGTAACCCTTCTTGGTTATTCTGTTGATACTGTTTCTGTGTTGATCAATTCTGGCTCTTCTCATTGTTTTGTAGACCCATCCATAATCAAAAAATATGCTATTCCCATTTCCTCTGTTTCTCCACCAGTTCTGCTCCACTTGTTTGATGGTAGTACAAATGCTGTCATTTCCCAAGAAGTAGATCTTTCCCTCTGCTTTCCTTCTGGCAATGTCAACTCCATTTCATTTTATGTTACTCCATTGGATTCTTCATGTTTGCTGGTATTAGGACACAACTGGCTCACCCACTTCAATCCATCAATTGACTGGGTACTGGGCAGTATATCATTCAAACCATCATTACAAGGAATGGTGACACCCCAGGTGCCTTTGTCACCTTCTGCTGTGACCTCTGCTCTGGATCCAACACCCTCCACTCTGACTGCAGCTCTTACAGACTTGCTGTGCTCCACTCTGCTTGTCTCACTCATCAATGCTGCTGCATATGTCAGCACCTGTGCTCTCCCTGGCTCTAGACAGTTCTGCCTGCAGCTCTCTGCTGATGATGTGAAGCTTTGTGCATCCTCCACTTCTTCTCTGCCTCCTGACCTCTCCTCAGTCCCTCCTGAGTATCACAAGTTTGCTGACATCTTTAGTAAAGACAAGGCTACTGAACTTCCACCACACTGCTCATTTGATCTCAAGATCAACCTTGAGGAAGGAGCTTCTCTGCCCATTGGCATGATTTACTCTCTGTCTCTGCCAGAGCTTGAAGCTCTCTGCACCTTCATTGATGAACATCTTGGCTATGGTTTCATCAAGCAGTCCACCTCTGCTCATGGTGCCCCTGTCCTCTTCATAAAGAAGAAGGATGGTTCACTCTGCCTCTGCATAGACTATCAAGGACTCAACAAAATCACAAAAAAAGATTGCTATCTGCTGCTGCTCATCTCTGACCTACTCAACTCTCCAAGCCACACTAAAGTCTACACCAAGATTGACCTCCACCATGCCTATCATCTTGTCCACATTGCAGATGGAGATGAATGGAAAACAGCTTTCTGCACTCATTATGGTTCTTACAAGTGGCAGGTAATGCCATTTGGTCTGACTAGTGTGCCTGTGGCTTTCCAGTGGTTCATTAATAGCATCTTTGCAGACATGCTTGATATCTGCCTTGTGGTATACCTCAATGACATCCTAATTTATTTGCAGGACATGGAGTTGCACTGCAAACACATAAAAGAGGTACTCTGCCACCTTTGAAAGCATGGTCTCTATGCCAAGTGAGAGAAGTGTGAGTTTCACTCTGACTCTGTTGAGTACCTCAGTTATGTTCTTTCCCCCTCTGGTCTCACCATGTCTGCTGAGAAGGTTCAGGCAGTCTGTGACTGGCCTGAGCCATGGAAGGTGTGAGACATCCAGTCTTTCCTTGGCTTCACAAATTTCTACAGATGATTCATTAATAACTACTCTGACATTGTTGTTCCACTCACTCACCTCATGTGAAAGGGTGCTCCTTGGAACTTTTCCAAGGAGTGCCACTCTGCTTTCCTCTGCCTAAAGGATGTCTTCAGCTCTGCTCCTGTCCTCACTCACTGGGTTCCTGATGCTCTGCTTGCAGTGGAAACCAATGCCTCCAACTATGCCATTGCTGGTATTCTGTTGATCACCTGCTCCAACAGTGAACTCTGCCTGGTTGCTTTCTACTCCCACACCATGACCATGCCAGAACTCAACTATGATACCCATGACAAGGAGCTGCTGGCTATCTTTGAGGCCTTCTGCCATTGGCAGCATTACCTAGAAGGTTCTGCCTTACCTGTTGATGTGGTGACAGACCACAAAAACCTTGAGTATTTCTCCACCTCTAAGGTCCTCACTTGTCAACAGGCCTGCTGGTTGGAGTACCTTTCACAGTTTAACCTTTCCATCTGCTTCTGACCTGGCTGCCTGGGAGCCAAACCCAATGCACTTGTGCAATGTTGGGATGTCTACCCAAAAGGGGGGGATAGGGACTATGTGCAGGTAAATCCTCACAATCTCTGCCCTGTGTTTACACAGGAACAACTCACATTGTCCCTCTGTACCACCACCCTCATGGCACCTGTGCTCTGCACTGCCATGGTCTTTGATGTTGAGTGCTTGCATTCCAACATCATCTCCACCCTACCATCCAACTCTGTCTCTGCCAGCCATCTTCCAACTCTGACTAAGCCTTGGTGGTCCCTGGACTCCAACATTCTACTCTGCCCTGATGGTCACATCTTTGTCCCTGACATTGATGACCTCTGCCTTTGAGTGCTTTGGTTCAAGCATGACCATCCTCTAGCAGGCCATTTTGGGCAAAACTGCACCCTAGAACTTGTCCACAGGGACTATGTGTGGCCTAATCTCCACTCTGATGTGAAAGAATACATCAGCTCCTGCACTGCCTGTGGACAGAACAAAACTCTGTAGCACTGCCCCTATGGTCCACTGAAGCAACTCCCTGTCCCAGAGAGACCTTGGAACTCCATCTCCATGGACTTCATTGAACACCTCCCCAACTCTGATGGCTACTCTGCCATCCTCATGGTAGTGGACTGCCTCTCAAAACAAGCAGTGTTCATCCCCACCCATGACTTCATCACCTCTGCCAAACTTGCTAAGCTCTTCCTTACCCATGTCTTCTCCAAGCACAGAGTACCAGCTAATGTCACCTCTGACAGAGGTCCTGAGTTCATCTCACACTTCTTCCACTCTCTAGGAAAGGCCCTGGATATGTGTCTTCACTTCACTTTGGGTTACCACCCAGAAGGTGATGGCCAGACCAAGCAAACAAACCAGACCCTCGAGTAGTACCTTCATGTCTACTGTAACTACCAACAAGACAATTGGGCTGAGCTGTTACCTCTAGCAGAGTTCACTTTCAACAACGCACCAAGTGTGACAACTGGAGTTTCTCCCTTCTTCACTAACAAGGGATATCATCCAAACCTGTCTGTGGTCCCTGACCAAAACTTCACCTCTCCAAGGGCTCACAACTATGTCATTGAGCTCTCTGCCCTTCATGACTTCCTCCACTCTGAAATGTCCACTGCTCAGCAGCACTACGAGGGTCCAGCAGATGCCAAATGCATACCTCTGCCTGAGTTCAAGGTCAGAGAACAGGCCTATGTCAAAGCCAAGTATTTCCACTCCACTTGTCCTTCAGAAAAACTCTCCAAAAAGTACTTAGGTTTGTTCACCATCTTGGCCAGGCCAAGTATGCATTCTGTCACCCTTAAGCTCCCTGACTCTATGCACTGGGTACATCCAGTCTTCCATGTCTCACAACTGAAAGCCACAGTGGCTAACCCTTTCCCAAATTGACAACAACCTCTGCCTCCACCAGTAGGTGTTGATGGTGACCTTGAGTATGAAGTGTCAGAGATACTCAACTCTAAGGTGGACCACCATCGCCACCACTGTCAACTCTTGCATCTAGTCTGCTGGGCTGGTTATGAGAACACTGATGAAGAAACCTCTTGGTTGCTTGCAACTGAGCTGGATCACACTTCCAACATAGTCTCTGCTTTCCACAAATGCTATCTGCACAAACCTGGCCCATATCAACCTCTGCCATAGGACTCTGCCCACATAACCTTCCTCTGTGGGCTGACTCCACCCCTTATTGAACTACCTTAAGTACTTTAGAATTTTCTCTGCTTATCTGTTTCCCTTCTCAGAATCACAAGTCTATTTCATAGTAATACAAAATATACAAACTAAAAACAAAAGACAAAAAAAAAGAGAAAGAAATCTACACTACTCTTCCATTGATTGCTCTTCCAACCACCACCTGTGCACTCAAGCTCAGCCATCCTGGCCTCTTGCACATCCTCCCTCCTCATCTCTGCCCACTCTACCCAGGCACAGTACAACACCCACTCATTGGCTGTCCACTCTGCAGCCACTGCCATCTGCTCTGCTGTGTCTGCCATCCTCTCAAAGGCCAGCACAGCAGTCTCATGCACTTTGGCCTGCTTCTCCATGGCCTGCAGCTGCCACTCCTGCTCCCACTCCACCCACTGCATGTGGACTCCTGCACCTGAGGGACCCTTGAGTGGGGTCATGGGTTCATCTTCCTCTCTGCCCACCTCCCACTTGTCATCTGCCTCTTCCATCACCATCACTCTCTCCTTCCCCCTCCCTCATGGTCTCTTCTTCTTCTCTCCTTGGGAACTCCCTGTCCCCACTCTCTTCCATGATGGTCCTGCCACCACATCCTCCCTCATCCAACTACACACCTTTTTTTTCTTGTGGCAGGGCATGCAGGCCCTGGTCTTGCCTTGTCCTGGCTTGCACTGCCCCACTGTCAGGCTCACTACACAGCGAGTGCAGGGGGGCTGCCTGGTTGTGGTGACCACCACAGAGGTTGCAGGGACCCTCTGGGCAGTGTTGACATCATACACCATGCCACATAATCTAAGAAAAATAGAGCTGTGAGTCAGCTCCACCTGACTCATGGTACTCCACCACTCACCTTTGTGCAGCCTCATCCTGCCTGGCCTGGGCCCTCTCCTCAGAGGTCCTCTGCCTTTACCTTTCTGCCTCCTCTGCTGCCTTCTTCCTTCAGGCCTCCTCTTCCTCCTCTGCTCTCTTCCTCTGCTCTGCCTCCAACCTCTCCTCCTCTGCCTTCTACCTTTTGGCCTCCTCATGCTTGGCCTTGTGCTCTGCCTCACTCACACTCTCTCTCTGCTTGGTCTCCTCTCATTTGCATGCCTTCTCTGCAGATTTCTCCTGCTCGGTGTCAGTGGAGTTGTCAGTGAGGATGACCAGGTCTTCATCTGTGACTTGGGAGTAATTGCAGACATGGCCAGGGGTTGGTTGGGGGGGTTTGCTCTGGTGCTGGGAGGACATGATGATGGGGGGAAGGGACAAGGGTTCAGAACCCTAGCACATGTTTTTAAGCAGTTCTTCAGACTCCAACAGAGCTCTGCTGCAGCTAGAGCCATTATCCTCAAGGCATCAGAATAATTTCAAATGGTCAACTCATGTTGATCTCATCCCATACAGGTGGCCTTCAGGGGGGGCACTGTCATGACCATGCATTCATCCTAAGTCCTCACTTGCTCTGCACCCCTTTCTGCTGGTCATTCACTCACTCTGCACCAACTCCACCCATCCTCTGACATTTATGAGTCATCTCTGCTCCAACTGCTGTCAGACTTGTACTGCTCTCCTACTGGACCATGCAGGCTGTTCTCTGAGGAGTCATGTGACTACCCTTCAGACTTCTCCCTGACAGCATGTGGTCAGGTACTCCACAGCACATGCACCACATGGCCCAGTGCCTGGACTGTTTCCTCTTTGGGATGTTCTGTGTTACCCATTCATGTGTCCTCTGTCTACCCTTCATTCATTGTCTAGGAAGTTTTACTTGAAGTTTTATGAGTCTCTGTATGTCAGTTCCAATTCCAGTTACCATACCTCCATAGTAGTATAAAAGCATGTATTGTACTCCACTGTTCTGCAGTATGAATATCAACTTAGTTCCTACTCCCTCTGTCTCTGTCTTCTGTCTGTTGGAGTTATCTCCAACTGTCCATCTGTACTCTCCCTCTGAAATATGAGGGCTGAGATCATGCAAGGGGGTAGTGCATGAGCTAAACCCAATGCCCTCACTCTGCTCCACCTTTATCTTGGCAGACTTTGTTCCTGCCAACACTCTGCCAGTTGGAGTTCAGTTCTTCCTGTTGGACTTGCTTCTGAACCTCTCCCCAGACCTTGCCTAGCATTGGAGTTGGTCAGAGTAGGCCCAGACTTGACAGATACCAGAAAAGTCATGGAATTCCATCTCTACAGATTTCATTGAGCACCTACCAGCATCCAGTGATCACACTGCTATCCTGGTGGTTGTGGACTGACTATCCAAGTGGGCTATATTCATACCCACCTATGACACTATCACCTCCCCCAAACTTGCTAGACTTTTCCTACTCCATGTCTTCTCAAAGCACAGTGTTCTGGCACATATAACCTCTGACCAAGGCTCTGAATTTGTCCCACACTTCTTCTAGTCCTTGGGTAAAGCACCGGATATGTGCCTACACTTCACTTCTGGATACCACCTGGAAGGAGATGGCCAGACCAAACAAGCAAATCAGACCTTGGAACAGTACCTCCAGGTGTATTGCAACTACCAACAGGACAACTGGGCTGAGTTACTTCCATTGGCCAAGTTTGCCTACAACAATGCCCTGAGTGCTACCACCAGTGTCTCCCCTTTCTTCACCAACAAGGGTTACCACCCTAACCTCTCAGTCTTCCCTGAAAGGGACTTATCCTTGGCATGGGCTAGGGACTATGCCATGGACCTAGACAAATTACACCAGTTCCTACAAGAAGAGATGGCACAAGCCCAAGCCAGATACCAAGGTCTGGCAGATGCAAAAAGGCTACCAGTGCCCAAGATCAACCTCAGTGACCAGGTCTATGTCAAAGCCAAGTACTTCCAGACCACAAGAACATCACAGAAACTTGCAGACAAGAACCTAGGCCCCTACTTGGTAATAGCCCAGCCCAGCACTCACTCATTCACCCTTTGCCTCCCAGACTCCATGTGCATGGTATACCCAGTGTTCCATGTGTCACAGTTAGAACTGGCACACCCCAACACCATCCTGAACTGAACCTGGCCACCACCACCTCCAGTCAAGGTGGACAGTGAACCAGAGTACAAGATCACTGAGATCCTCAACTCAAAGGTAGACCAATGACAGAGGTGTAAGCTACAGTACCTGGTATGCTGGGCTGGCTATGAGGGCACCAACAAGGAGACATCCTGGCTGCCAGCCACTGAGCTGGGCAATGCTGAGGACCTACTTGCTGCTTTCCATGCCACCTATCCTGGTAAACCTGGACCAATCACTAGTTAAACATATCTTTCCTTTCCTTCTCTCTTTTTCTTACTTTTGTGTCCCTTATTATACTGAGAACAGTTAGATGCATTGATGATATAGTACATACATTGGTGTTTGGTCCTAACTGGCACTGTCACTTGGAGTCCCCCTCAAACATGTCCCCCTTGCTCATCTGGAGCTCTCATTCCTCCCCACTCTCCAAACTGGACCACTGACCCTTCATATGCATGTCCTTGGGCCAGCACATAATCCCCTTGTCCAACTCCACCCCCACTCCTTCTTGATCTGACTGGAGGCTCTCAAGCTCCAGATCTGCCACATCCAAGTGCAACTCCTCACTGGACTCAGATGCTGGGGGGGTTGGGCAAAGGACAAATTCAAACTCACCCAGCAGGTCCCCCAGCCAACTGTTGAACCAGTGCTGGGTCTCCCTCCTGGCTTGCATCTCTGTGGTTTGACAATCCATAGCCACTGCAATTAACTCAAATCCTCTGTTGACTGCTGCAACTAAGGGGTCAGTGGGAGTGGCAGAGGGCACACCTACCCCTGAGGGGCCAGCCTCCAACTCACTGGGTACCCCAGACCTGGTCTGAATGACCTTCATCTTCTCCCCAGCCCTTGGCAACATGGCATCCTCTGGCACTCTCTTCTTCCCAGCCTTTGCTCCAACCTCTTCAATCTTGGGCTCCACCCCCTCAGGAAACTCACACCTGACCTTCATATTAGTACACTGTCACACATCCTCTTCTTTCACTTACTCTGCTGCATGTGACTGAAGGTACACAGTACCTGCCCCTTTTTGCATTGTTGGCATGACATGGCATTCACAACACCAGTGCTCATCACCCACACCTTACCCTTCAGTTCTCCCACCATCTGTTGGGCATGGGTCTCCTGCTCCTGACACTTGGCCTCCAATTGTTCCTGCTCCCACCTTTTGGCCTCCAGTTGCTCCTGCTCATGCCTTTTGGCCTCCAGCCACTCCTGCTCATGTCTCTTGGCCTCCAACTGCTCTTGCTCTTGATGCTCAGCCTCCAGTCACACTCTCTCAAGCCTTTCCACCTCCAACCAGGCAGCCTCTTCCCTCAATGCCTTGCACCATTTGTGCTTGGCCATCTTCACCCAAATGTTGACCTCCTTGCCATCACTAGTAGTCTGGAGCTCAGGCATAGTGGCCCTCTGGAAACCAGATGGGTTGTTGGGTACATGTGGGGAAGCTTGATGAGAAGACATGATGAAGGAGTTGGGAGAAAACAAGTCTTCACAAAGGCACACCTTTTTAACCCTGGGGAACATGTGTTCTACTGGCACAGCAACTGCTGACCTCATGTACCTTAGGGTGGGTCTCAGGGGCTTGACCCTAAGAGGGGGATGCTGTCATATGCTGAGACAACCACAGCTCAGTATTAAGTTCTGAATGCCAAGTCAATGCTGAACACCAAAATGAACTCTGTTCCTCACTATACCTTTCTAGTTAGCTTTTGTACTGCCCTCACTTGTGCCAAGGCAGTGTCTGTCTTCAGCTCTCCAACCCCTGCCTTCTTGCTTGACTTTTAATTAGTTCCTTGCACTGCTATTTAGTCCCTCACTGGTAACCCCAGCCTTCAGGTTGCCAGTCTTCAGTATATGAACTCTATGTGGATTGTACTTAGCTCATCAGTCTGAATATCAACCTAGCTCACCCCCTCAGTTCCTAGCTTAAGCCCAAGACAATTCTCAGCTTTTGCTCCTGACCCCCCTCAGCTTTCTCTGACTTCAACCCAGCTTGTGCAAGGGTCTAGCACATGAGCTAAGACCAAGGGTTGTTGCACCCAGCACTCAGCCTTCAGCCTTCGACCCTCAACCCAGTCATGAACTTAACAATGCATCAGGAAAATAATACTTAGCACAAAAAATTTGCAGGTGGCGATGCCATGGGAGCTGCCTTAAAAGGAAATGCTGCCCTCAGGCAGGGGGCAGGGAAGGTGGTCAAGCATTTGGGTGGGCCCCACCAGGCATCACACTGTCATGGCTCAGGCAGGGTGGCTTTGGAGGGTGCCAAGGAACTCTGTTCACATCCTACACATGTTTATCTATGCTCTTAGCTAATGAAGAGTGGGAAATTTGCATCAGGAACAGGTTGTAAAGTGCAAAATCCATTGTAAAGTGTGCTAAGTCACTTAGCACTGGGAAATTTGCAGCCAGATAAGCAAATTTTCCCAGGCAGGAGGGTGGCCCATGCCAATTTTTTTGCAAGCTTACATTCACACACACACAGCCAAGCACCAAGTGCACATGCCACATGTGAGGCACAATCATGTGACCACTTCCTGCCCCTGAACACCACTCATCTAGCAAATTTGGGTGGGTCTCTTCGCAGAATAGCCATTTATCTCATGCATAATTACATGGCCTATGTACAGTGTCTTTCAGTAGAATTGAATTGAGTACCAATGATTGGGAAAGGGTTGCATGCAGGTCACAAGTCACCCAACCATGACTTTCTCATATGTGCACCTTCTGCTTTGTCAGCGCATTTGCAGTGGCTGTGAGCACAGCCACCTGCAAATTTTTCGGAATAAATGTACTTTACTATTTTTGACTTTTTGTGACTATTGTGACTTTTTGGGAAGGAATCTACTATTGTCACCCATGTCCATTAGGCATTGCTGCACTGCTCTCACTGATGTTGGTCTTGTTCAAACCACCTAATTCATAGCTTTCAGTAGATACCACATACATTCAAATTGATGGAGGTTCCAAAGAGATATTGTGATTTTTCTCTTGGACAGTGTGCATCACACCAATGGCTCAATATCTCTGAATTTTCATACATTTCCTAGTCTTCTTGGCTTAGATATATCATCACTTAGTTGTCTCAATAGAATCTGTTCTCTTTTCATTCTTCAAAACACTGTATATAGTCAAAAAAAAGTACAGATAGTAGATTCCTTCCCAAAAAGTCACAAATAGTCACAATAGTCACAAAAAAGTCATAAAAAGTCATAAAAAAGTCAAATATAGTAAAGTTTTAATTTCCTGCTGTGTTGATGATCCCCAAGCAGTTTAAAATGCCACCATACCAGGAAAACCACACTTTTTCTAACTGTTCTAATCATTGTTATATCAGAAAAAAAAAAAAAGATGTCAATGGGTCTGATTGTCATGACCATGACATCAGCTTAAGCCCCTAACACCTACTCTGCCCTCTTCCAATGTGTTCCTGCACTCCTCCAACCCTCCCAACACATCTCTGCACCTCTCCAAGATCCCCTGTCCACATTCCAACTGCCTCTGCTCACCTGTGCCTCCTCCAAGGCCTTGGTCAGCTCAGTGGAATGTCAGACTTGCCACCCTGCATTCCAGATAGGGTTCTGCCCTTGTGTTGGTTTTTCTCCATTCTTCCACTCCTTCAGTATTTACCCTCTCTCCCTCATTGTAGTAGTTCCCTTGTCTCAGTTAAGGTCCCCATCATTGCTGTCCTCTGTCCCTTATGTTGGAGGTACTGCTAACCTCTTATATGTTTATTGGTCTGCATTCTACACTGCCCCACCCTTGACCTACATTGTATACAAGGCCATGTAGTATTCCAATGTAATCAGTATGGATATTGACAATAAAGTCCCCACTTCCAACTCCCTCTGAGTTCCCTCCAGAGTTTCATCTCCACTCCCTCTGTAGGAACACCAATCCACTGTCACACCCAAATAAGGAATTAACAACATGCAAGGGGCATGGAATACACATCATAACCCCAAGAGGGGGCAAGTAAAGAAAAATACAAAGGTGGGAGTAGGGGCAGACATGCCCCAACAGACAAGATATCAAATGGTGGTTCCCATGTCAGCCTCCATGCACATACTGTTCTCATCAGGTTATGAGCCACACCCGCTTGTAACTGACCTCACTGCCAAGCCACCAACATAGAGCTGAGAAGATCCACCTGCTTATCTGTCAGAAGGGGGGGAAGAGAGATGTCAAGAGCAAGGGCACCAGGCATTCCATGAAGCATGATGCCCAAAGGGGATGGACCCCCTAATGCACAGACCAATGAGCCAACATGGTCCTCACCTGCAGCACCAATGGCTTCAGCTAGTGCCCCAAGGACATTGCAGGTAATGCCCAGCTCTCCTATATGTTTGCCCACACTTGCAGGGCCCTTGTCACAACCAGTAAGGTTGAGCCCAGTCATTGATGGGTCCTTGACATCAGTGATGGCATTGTCAAAGGGGAAAGGGTGAGCCAGGTCTAGAGAGAGAGGACAAGAGGGAGAGATGAAGATAGTCAAGACAGAGAAGCTCACCTCTAATAACTGGGCAGCATGGAAAAAGAAGATTGCCACTGTACTTTGGCTCCAAGATCTGTACAAGATGGTGACAGGGGATGACCTGCAACTGTTGTGAGTCAAAGTGTGGTTCAGTGGTGGAAACCAACCAAAACCAATACAAAAGACAATAAGAGTGAGTGGTGGTGTGCCTATGCAGTACCTAGATGGTGGAACCTTTTATTCAGGAGGGATTTTACAAGCTACAACACTCAAAGATGAGTGCTGAGGGTTGGGGGTGCTCCTGACAAAGAGGGAGCAAGAATGCAATAGAATGTGATGGGGTAGACTGCTGTCAGCCTACAGAAGGATGAATGAAGACTTAATTTGATGATCTGAGCTGCACTGAGCTCAGGGAGGACTTGGAGTGAAGTATATTGATGACAGACAATGATAAGCAAAGTAGATGATAGTTAGACCTTTAATAAAGTCTCAACTATCAAAGCTGATAAATGATTTACTGAGTGATGATAAAATGCAAGCAAGAGAGGCTCTCTGATATCTTCTTCTTATTCAGCTATCTAAGTACAGTGATTTATATACAGTACAGGGGCATTGCCTTTGGAAAGCAAGGTACAACACTTGGTAAGTGATTGGTAAGTGATAAGTAAGGAATGTAAGCAGTGGGTAATCATCTTAGAAAGCATTGGTGAGCATTGGTAAGGATAAGCAAGCCAAAAAGTTGAAGGATCAGTAAGCAAAGCCAAAAGATTGGTAAGTATTGGCAACAGGTGAGTCAAGGACAGTCAGAATGTCAAGGTATAAGTCAAGTAATGTCATGAACTGGGAAAGCACACTGGAACCACATTAGGGGGAGGCTGTGCATGTCACATCTCAAAGAGATTGCTTCTAGGCCAAGGTGGGATGACAGAGAGGCAGTGCTGATCTGATGCTGATATAGTACATCCAAAAGCAGACAGGGTGGGTCAGATGTCAACAGGGGTCAAGCCTTGGGGGTCTGTGGGGTGACAGGAGCATAGGGGATCACAACTTTCCCCCCCTAACTGTCCTCTCAGTGAAGCAAATAGAAACTTCATGAATGAGGCTCTGTTGGAAGAGAGGACAAAGGGGGAGCATCCTCTGCTGTATCTTGCAATAAGGAGGCAAGATGTGCATCATACTCATCTTGGATGTGATCAGGGGGAGTGGAGAACAGTAGATTATACTGTAGCTGTCACAATTTTGGAAGAATGATGGATGAGACTGGTATGAAGACATTGCAGGGAGCAGGGAGGAAGGATCCATATGCTTCTTGGACTGGAGAGACTGAAACAACCACATAAGACCTTTCTAAGTGAATGACAGACCTGAGGTGACCAAAGAACATCCTCCTAGAGGTCATACTGACAAAAAGAATGTGCTGTGCAAGCTGGATGGGCTGAGAGGGGGCAGATGAGGATGGGATGTACCAGGATACTTCAGGACAGAAGCTGGTAGGAACTCCTGGTAGATATACATAGCCATGGTCCCTAGCAAAGGGGACAAGTGAAATGATTGATGTGGAGGTGGCCATATCAGAGGAATTAGTGACATGAGCATCTTGTGGAGGGCATGCTGTAGAAATGTGTGGAGTGCACAAATCCTTTCCAATTTTGGAAGGTAGGATCATGAGGCTGAGCACTATAAGCAAGTGTGGGAATGGTGTCAATAACTGTGGAATTGGTGGAGATGCATCAAAAACTGGAATGCTGTACACAGGTGCTTAAGAATTTTTATGGGTGCTTAACTTGCTTCCTTCCTTTTCTTTGGCATTGATGACTTGTTCTTGTGTGAGGGATTACTGCTGATGTTTCTGGCTGTCCTTCTTCACACGAGGGCTATGGTCTTCATCTCCATTCATCAGCAGTATCCATCTCCACCTCACCAAACACCTTTGGTGTGTGACAGTGCTTACTCAGTTTCTGACATTATTTGACTCATTCTGTGATATTTTGACTATCCTTGACTTGTTTATTGCCAATACTTACCAATCTTCTTTGCTTGCTTACTTTTCATTTCTTGCTTACTCATCAGGATTACTCACTGTTTACAGTCCTTACTCATTACTTACCAAGCATTTGTGCCTTGTTTGTCATAGGCTGTACTCCCCATATATATAAACCCCCATGTACTTAGCCACAACCCAAGCAATCCAGAAGTCACTCAGCAGTCAGTTCAGTGCATAACTTGTCATTGACAGTTGAGGCTCATTCAGAAGAGTCTATCTGTCACCATTCATCATACTTGGTAGTTGAGGCTCCATCAAGGGTCTATCTACCTCCATCCTTTATCTGAAGCTTTATCCACACTTAGTCAGCAACTCTTGCTTAGTCATCCTCCTACTCCTGCATAACTCATCATTGACTTGCACCAGGAGCATGTTCTATTGAAACTCATCACTCTAGTCAGCATCCCCCTCACAGTCATCCCTTGTCCCTCTACTCCTGCATAACTCATCATCAACTTGTGCTAGGAGTCCTTTCAGCTGAATACCTTCACTACATTCAGCACCCCCTGCCAAGTCTTCATTTATTCATCTGCTCTTGCATAACTCATTGTTGACTTGTGCCAGGAGCACCTGCCATTGAAATTCCCCCAGTTTTGACCCTCCAGGTTCTGTGGAGGTAAACCACCACTTGCTTATATTTATCTTTTTTGTTGGTTTTGGTTGGTTTCCACCACCTTTCCACACTTTGACTCACAGCACCTCCCAGTTGCTTTGATGGTTGTGGGTAGGGGTGGCACCATTAAGGAGAGATGTAGTTTGTTCAAACAACTTGCCTTTGTCAAGCCCACCAACTGGGATCTCCACTTCCCACACCTTGTCTTCCTCCTTCCAGAAGTCATCCCACATGACAGTGGTCCCTGCTTCTTCATGTAATCACAGTTCTGGAACAGGGGTGGCACCATGAAAGCCTGTGTCTGATGTGCCATAAACAGGTGATATGTGGCTCTGACAATGGCATCCTGGGTCTCCTGGCTGGACCTCTCCATCACTCCAACAAGAAGCTGATCTACCAGGGGGTGTCCTCCAGTCAGGGTCTGAACCCTAAGTTTGTCAGTGATAGCTGCAACTATGTCTGATGCTTGGTAGACTGAAGACAACATCCATAGATAGTTGTCTTGTTCTGGTGACCCCCTGTCAAGCTTGTCCCCCTCATTGAAGTTTGTAAGCAACCAAACCACATTGAGGAAGTCACTTGCTGGGATTGATAATCCTTGCTTGTCAACCCCTGAGCTGGCAACAGCAGTGAGCAATTGATAGGCTGCACAATCAGCAGGGTTGAGCAAAGGGAAGGGTGAAGGGGGTTGTCTGGGCACATGAGCAGAGCTTGGGGCAGCTTCATCAGAGAGTGGGGGTGGGGTTGTTCTACTATGGGAGTCATCTTTAGCCTTTCCTTTGTCCTTTCATGGTCCTGAGGTGTTACTGTCCCTTCCCTGAGGGACTCTGTGTGCCAGGATGTGACAGACTGAGAACAAGGAGAGGGGGCAGGAATAGTTGGGGATCTTGATCTTAGTATGATCAGGACATCCCCCTGTCTGCGAGAGGGGAGGGGAGACCAAGCAGACCATATTACAGGAGCAGGGGAGTGAGGGGAAGGCATCATGTTCACAGGAAGTGTCATAAAAGGATCCAATATCATTGATGAAGCCATTTTCAGTGTTGATGGAGCAGGGGGAGTCCAGGGGCAAATATGCAATCCCCTATGCTCCTGTCACCCCACAGATTCCAAAAGCTTGAGCCCTTTGACAGCTCCCTCATGGTTAGGTGAGGTTGGCTGAAATGCTTTCCAAGGAGAGGGCTCATGTTGAGGTGGTGGTGGTCACATGATGAAGTGTGACAATGCTCTGCAAGTGGGCTGTATTTTCAATTCAACTCATCAGCTCAATATCTTGAAAATCCCCTGCAGTGTTTCATAGATATGACATATATACACTTAATAGTATACTGTATTGGAGCACTGTACATGAGTTGTAGTTGTAATTAATTTCAAATGGATATGGAGCACAAAAATCAGTGCCTCAGCTAGAGGATAGTACCAAATTGGGATGACATAGTTCACCATAGCATACACTAGATGTCATTAAGCAGCAATAGCATGAAAATGGTGTGGCCATACCCAATGGTCCAAATATCCACCACAGAAGAAAGGGAGGACCTCAGTGCAACTAGGTGAAGAGAACATGAGTCACATGTCCAACTCAATCTGATCATCTCAATTCATGGACACATACCTTGGATGACAAGCTGCTTGGGCAATAAAGCAATATTGTGGTCACCATATCCTCCCATCAAGTATTTTGGAAGAATTTGATGCCATTCACACACTGCCCTCAACCACTTAATTACAGTCATCATCTTTCACAAGCTTTTTTTCCCTTGTACTCTCAATTAATACCATGGACACTATGAATACACTGTATTTGCATTGAGCATTTCTGCTGAGCATACCAATAACAATTGCTTTTTCTCAACTTTGCCACTGTGCACTACTGCTGGAGACTTAGTATTGACTTAGCAGCACAGTGTCACACCATATCACCTCACATGACTATGGTCAAGTTTCATTGAGGTCTACCTTAGGACTGGTGGTACAACTAGTTGCAAATAATCATGTGACTTGTGGCAACTGCACCACTGCTAGTGCACTGCCACAGGCAGTGACTGTAGAGTGATGATGTCATCAAAATCCATTTCACAGAGGAATGGTTGCCATGGCACTTCATCTTGAAGTTGTGGGGTAGGTGTGGTGTGATGGAAAGCTGAAATGTGATCAACAACTGGCAGGCAGCCAGTACAAGGTTGAAACTTGGTCTTAAATATGTCACAAAGAGCACTCACACAGCAAGCATTTTACAATTTTTCATTGTACAAACATAGGGGAAAAAAATCTTTGAAAAGATACTTTGTTTTATCTCATGTTCTCTGCTGAAACAACTGGCAATAATGTTGAATTTTGAAAGGTGTTTCTGACAGAAAACATGACACAGTGGATTTCCAATGTTTTATTGGTGAAAAACAATTACCATGACCCACCACCAAAAACCAAAAACAATCATCAAAAAAATTATTAGTACTGATTTCTACATGTTATGCAATACATTAATCAAATACTTTACCACAAAATAATTTGAACACACTGATCATTGAAGAACATGTAATGTTACATAGAACATCAAAAGTAAATGATATATGTTTTGTATGTGATAAATGAAAACATTTGGCCAAGTCTTTCAATGTTCACCTGAAAAAAAAAGAAAAAAAAAAAGAACAGCAGTTCAATGTTTTCTCTAAAAACATGACATGCTAAACTACAATTTTTATGTACAAGAACATGGTACTGAGAGCATGCCAAATGTTCTGGGTCAAATTACAGTATCTTATCTCCCAGAAAACATGATAAATAAATAATGTATTAAAATATCCTGTTCTACCACAGAATAACTGTGAAGTAGGCATGTTATATGTAGAGGTGTTGTGAAGGTTCTGAGCTGTTTAGGTTCATTTGTGGGCATGACTGCCTTGTGCACAGATCCAAGTTTGTCTCTCTTTGACATTGTTTCATAGGTGACAAGCTGACCACTCCCTTCCAGTGTGCTTGACTTGTTTTTCCAATCTTTCAGCATCTCTGCCCTAGCTGCATCATCAGGCCTCTTGCTGCTCTGCTCTGCTGTGCACTTAGTCCCTCAGTAGCTTGTCAGCATACTGAGGTCTATCTACAGATTCCACAATTATATCCTAAAATAAAAGATGAAACACATAAAACAGTACAATGTATCACTGATAAAATGACTCATCCAGTTCTTCCAATGAGGACCATGGTGGGTCTGTCATGCACAAAATATCCTGTTTGACAGTTGTGGACAGACAAACATGACAATTTTACTCATTGAATTATTCCAATATGGCACAACATTCCAAGGGTGTTACAAATGTATACTAGGCATATTTAGGACATAACAATGCAATCTGCATGAGCCAATTTTTGTTATATTAAGTTTTTGAAATTTTGACCCAAAAATGTGGCCAGCCCCCAAAAGAATTTGTAAAAATCCTGGAAAAAGTGGAATAAGTAGCATTAGCCTAGTACAGTATGATTGCAATGTCAAGGTACAGCTGTCACACTAGTGAGGAGCAGAAAAAATTGAGCAAGTCTGAGGTTTGTGGTCATGTGAATTGCTGATCCTAGACACAGGAATGCCCTTGAAAACCCACTGTAACATGCAACATGGCTGGTCTGCATAACCAGAGCTCAGCTGTTGTTGAAACAGGCAATGTATCATTCCCTGATACACCCAAATCTGACAAGGATCAGCACACAAGCAAATGCATGAGGACATGATCTCATGCTCCCAGCCCTGAGGCAGAAGATGAAGAACTAGAGTGGAAATGCACCAATGTACTTGACAGTTTGAAGTTTACAGCCAGTGAGAGTGAGTCAGAGGATGAGCTTGAACATGATGATGCCACATTCCAAGTCATGGGTGTTGGTGAGGCTGATCTCTGTGCTCAGTTGGTCAACCTTGCCATTAGTGCTGGTGATGACCCTCTTGGTGAGACTTGGTTACCTCTGAGAGAAGCAAAGTGTGCTGCCCAATGAAAGCAGTCACTCAGATGCCCCAAGGAATACAAGAAGGGTCCTGATGTCCATCAGCTCTCACAGAAAGCCATGATGATCATTGAAGTGGTTCTTAATCCTACCTTATATAGGGTCAATAACATGTTACCACACCCTAAGTACCACATTCAATCTAACCAAAATTTTGGCCACCCTAAAAAGTCATGGGAAAAACTTTGGACCACTGTTTTTTGATGTATTTCATCAGTAAATCACTTTTGCTGGCCAGAGCTGTCCAGAGTTGTCCAGCACTGGACAGATTCCCTAGGACTACCAGCTCACAAAGTGGTCTACTGATGTTTCACCTGTAGCATCTGAATCAAGTGTTAGTTTTCCCCCAAAAAGTCATGGGAATCCAAAATCAAAATCATTGTATTTGTCTGTCTACAACTGTACCACAGAACATGATAAATAAATAGTGTAATAAAATATCAATATCCTGTTCCACCATGGAGCATTATAGACTGTGAAGTAAGCATGTCATATGCAGAGGTGTTGTGAAGGTTCTGAGCTATACAGTTATTGTCAGACTGCTGCCTACTGCAAATACAGTGCTGAACTCCCCATTTCTTGCATGAACTGCCTTGTGCTCTTTCACTTTCAAAAGTGGACTGGGGACATTCATGAGTGGTGGGGGTGCTATCAGAGGCTACTCTTTCTCTAGTCAGTCAGGGCAATTATGAATTTTGGACTATCCTGTTCTACCACAGAACATTATAATGTGTGTCATCAATGTGTTGTTGCAAGAAAAAACAACGAAGGACACAGAATACTCAAGTATAAAAAGTCAGGTGGCACATATCATGACTGACTGAGGTTTATTCCATGAGATGAGATCATGTGACAGCATGTGATGGGGTGGTTGAGCAAGGACAAGCAGTGATAGCATTGATGGTTACAGATGCCACTTATCATGTTCTGTGGTACAAAGGACACTTTAATACACTCTTTATTTATCATGTTCTCTGGGAGACAAATCAGTGTGATTTGATCAAAAATATTTAGCATGTTAATATGGAATCTCAGTAGCATGTTTTTGCACATAACAAATATTGTTTTAAATGTCATGTTTATGAAGTAAACATTGGCCAATAGTCTGATGTTTTGTGGGTCAACATTGAAAGACTTGGTTAAAGGTTATTAGTATTATCACATACAAAACATTTATCATTTACTTGTGATGTTCTGTGTAACATCACACATTCTCTAATGACTAGTGTGTTTAAATTATTTCATGTTACAACATTTGATTAATCAATTACATAACATGCAGAAAACAGTACTAATATTTTTTTTGATGATTGTTTTTGGTTTTTGGTGGTCAGTCATAGTAATTGTTTTTCACCAGCAAAACATTGGAAATCTACTGTGCCATGTTTCCTGTCAGAAAAGCCATTCAATACATAAGATTATTTCCACTTGTTCAAGCAGAGAGCATGTGATAGAATAGAGTATCTTTTAAAAGAATTTTTTTTCACATGTTTGTGCAAAGAAAATTGTAAAATGCTTGCTGTGTCAGTGACTCTTCAAGGGAAGCTCTGGCAGGGACACTTGCCATGGAGGTATCAGAACCTGAACCTGAATACTGAGTCAGCCAGTCAAGACAAAACAAAGTAGAACATGTACATTGCCTTGATTCCCCTCCAACACCCATCACATCCGCTGGACAAAAGCCATCTTGGACATCATCAACCAAAACCCCAGCAAAGACCACACTAGTAGCAGACTCAGGGACATGCAGAGACAGTGGAATGTTGCAAAATGTCACACTAGCATCATCCAGCTGCAACTGCTTCTGCTTGTGATGTTCCCACTTCTTGCACTCTACAGGCACCAATATAGTGTTAGTATTATGATGGTCAGAGTGATCAAAACACAATAGAGTGACTAACCTCTATGCTAAAGCTCAATCACCTCTGCAGTGGCATTTGCATACTCATCATTGTATGTTTGCCTAACTTTCTTCCAAGCACAGCTCACTGTATGCAGCCATATGCCATGAGGAGAGAAAAATTGATGACAAAACTTGTACTGGACCTGGGCAGATGCAGCAGCAACTGTCAAAATATTGTATGTTCAGCCAGATTTCTTATGCAGTGCCATCAACAGTCTATTAAATGGAAAGAATACAACAAGAGATTGATGATACAGATTTGACAGACAATACACATTCAATCAGCCACATTGGATGACAACATTGATCAATAGCAATATGTCTGAGTCTGAACTGGACATATATTACTAAGCACTGTACAAGCCCTTGAAACAGCCTCACAACACAACTGAAACATTCCAAGTCACATGTAAGCAGCTGGTGTGCCGAGCACCATGACCCCCCCAATTGCCTTGCATTTGGAATATGCAGCCAACTCAGTGGCAAGGGGTCCAAAGAATGTCCCAATTTGGCAGCATTGGAAGGGGGAGTCAGAATTTTCTGACATGATGTGTTATATTCTGCAGCAATGAGTATTCAATGGAATATTTATAGCTCAGGGAGACTTCCAACCTCGAACTACAAGGAAGGGTCATTGCTTAGGCCATCAACAATGTGAAGATTCTAGAGCTTACTTTGGCTTTCCAAAAACCTGACAAGGTTAGAATCTGAGTAAAAGAAGAGCCGGGCTTCCTGGAATTGGAAGGGAATGTGGGATACACCACCCAATACCCAACCATTACTGTGGGTGGGGTCGTGAATGACGAGACACTGTAAAGCGCCATCTTGGACAGGACCAGCTGTATGACGCTGCAAAGGTCCCCTGTTAGCACTCTTTGGCAACTCCCGCCGTCCTGAAAGATAGAGAAAGAGAAAATACAGAAGCCGAGACGGAATCTAGAAAGGACGGTTTGGGAGACGCGAAACGTGATCTGGATGTTGCCCGACATAATGATTTCGTACATTGTAACTTCTGCTTCTTGCTGCAAGGCTTCACAGGTGAGACATAGGACTGCTTGGCCACTGCGCCTGGTCCATTGCACGATTCGCCTGCAGACCTGAGTTGGCAAGGCGTTGCTAGAGATGGAGGCCATGAATTCTTTGAATGAAATCAGTATTTTTGTCCTCGAGGCAAGAAGAGACGTTGTTGGCTCCACGAAAAGCAAGAGCATGCACCACCCGTCGTCATTCACGTCCAGTGATGGTCAATCTGGCCTACTCGGACAGCAGTCAGTCGCTGCAATATGTTTGCTCGATGAAAAACCGCAGGTTTGATGACGTTTCGTGCCACTATACGCGGGGATCAGGGTTTAAGTTTTGAAAGTGGCGCCTAGTTCTTTGGACAAAACAGTCGTCTGCTTCAACAGTCTTCGTATCACAACTCCTCATTCATTCTGAGCCTGAGATCTGGCCGTTGATCCGCAAACATGACTGCCGTTTCTCGTTCAGACCTACTAGCTTGGCTTAATGAACTTCTTCAACTGAACTATACCAAGATCGAGCAATGCGGCACTGGTGGTGCCTATTGCCAGATTCTGGACTCCATCTATGGTGCGTGCCACCAGGAAACATCTTCTTTCTGATTGTTTATGATAAAATATCATCTTCTGACGCGTCGATTTTTCGCCAGGGGACGTGCCTATGACGAAAGTCAAGATGAATGCGAAGCACGAGTACGAATTTGTTGCAAACTTTAAAGTGATGCAAAACGTCTTCAAGGCAAGGAAGATCGACAAGGCGTGTTTGCGACAATTCTTTTACAGCGTTGTTTTGGCTCATGCATGATCTCTCCAGCCAATACCCATCGAGAAACTTGTCAAATGCAAAATGCAGTGCGTGGTTTGCTTGGTGCTCTACTAGTACAGACATTGGTAACACGATTTTATCCGATCTCAGGGACAACCTAGAGTTCCTGCAATGGATGAAACGCTTTTGGGACTCTAATTACGGCGGACAAGGTTACGATCCAGTCGCCCGCAGACGAGGGGCGCCAACTGATACCCCCGCCACGATCGCACCACTGTCCAGTTCTCGAACCGGCGGCGCTTCTGCGGGTCTGGGGACTGGGGGCCGTGTTGGAGGAAAAACGCCCATCAGCGGCCATCGAGCTGGATCCGCTCAACCGAATGAAGTCATCCAGAACCTCCAAGCGCAAAACCGAGAATTGACCGCCCATATGGAGGGCTTAGAGAAGGAAAGGGACTTTTACTTTGCAAAGGTATGCTGCGATCCAATCACCAATGTCTACCATCGTTTTGAACATAGTCATAGCTTCGTGATATCGAAATTTTGGTGCAACGTGATATCGAACTTGCGACGCAGCGTGATATCGAACTTTCGCCGCAGCAGAAACAGGAAACAGCAGCAAGCGATCATGAATCCCGGCTAAAAACTTTGGAAGCCATTCAGCAGATCCTATACTCAACTGAGGTTTGTGGGGTCAAATTCGGCTCCAACGATTTACTGACTGCGTTTCAGGACGGCTTTGAAGTTCCAGACAATGCAGGGGCCGTTGACGAGGAAGAAACTTTCTAGTTAGATGTTCGTGATCCTTCAGCGCTATCGTATAATCCGTAGTACCCGTCAAGATCTCGTTACTTCGTTAGTTCTCCCTAGTTTTTGCAGGGTCTGAGCCGCCCTTGTTCGAAGCATTCCCTTTCATTTGATATTCGAGTCATAGGTATGATATACGGTCCTTTCGGGTGTGGAAGTAAGTTACATTAAGATACCAAATCGTCGTGTCATGCAAGCAATGCGGAGTTCCGTTCCAAGTCGTAAAGTTATAGAGGTGGTTTACGTCGGTTCAGACCCGATGGAAAAACCGTTGGTCGATACTGAGTTTTGAAGCTAGCAGGAACGATGAACCTAGGACCATGCTCGATCCAGCGAATGCGATGGCGGCCACGAAAGATCCTTTTTGTGATTGAAGCAGTGCGCCAGCAATGGGGCCACCGGTCAAGGCCCTTGAACGAGGTACGCGGACAATTAGGCAGGTCTAAAGTGGACACATTCAAGACGAACTTACGGAATAGACACAAAAGTGTAAAGAGCACCGATGCGCGTGCCCATCTCTTCCATGTCAGATATCTGGGCAACGCAAGGTGTCACTACGGAAACAAACGCCCCAGATAGAAAGCCGTAAATTGTAGAAAAAGTCGCTACGGCGGCCAAATTATCGGCGAACGTCCAGAACAGAAGGCAAATGAAGCCGGAAAAGAATGCCGTGGGACAAAGAAGGTTGAACCGCCCTATCTTGTCGGACAACCAAGCCGGCGCGATGCGGCCCAGTATGCTTCCGGCATTCATTATGGATAATACGTAGAAGGCAACATCGGAACTGATGCCCAAGGATTCGGTGTAATCGGATATATAAAAATAGGGGATAAAGATGCCTGAGTGATGAGAAAAAAAAATTAGCTGGTACACGCCACGGCAAGTTAAGAAGACCGTACCTAAACAAACAAAGAACGAACCAACAACGAGAAGTAGAAACCGTCTATCATTGATTAATTGAAAATCCTGGAGCGAAAATGGTCGCGTTTTGCCCGCACGTCGAGCAGAGATGGTGGATGCTGCCAGTGCACCTGATACGGCAGAGAGGAGTGCCGAAGCCCTGACCCCCCAAGCAAAACCAATTTTACGAAAAAGGAAGCGGAGCATAATCGGGTACACAACGCCGCCTGATCAAACATCAGTAAGTACTGCCTCTGGTAACCATTGCGCTGCGAACCAAGACCAGATCCAGCCGAGGCAATTCCAATAGCTGTAGCACGATAGTTGGTAAAGTGAGTCGCAACAGAAGAAACCGAGGGATAGAAGCTAGATGTAGTTCAGATTTGCGGAGTGCCACCGAGGAAAGGATGACACACAGCAGAGCGACGCTCAGTCCAAACAGAACTCCCTGAGCTAACAGGTACTGATAATACTGAGAGGCGACGCTGGTGAAGACAAGACTAAGCACCGAAATCAATGTGCCCAGTATCAAGAGTGGTGAAGGGCCCCAAGCATCAAATATACGCCCAACAGGACCACCCTTTCGCAAACCAACCAGCGCGTGATTAGTACGTTCCGCACAACGGCGTGGAATCGACTTACCATGAAAAAGAAAACGCATAATTGCAATGAACCGATCCAAGATATGTTAAAGCTTGACATAGACGAAAGTTGGTTGCCAGAGTACCAGGACTGAAATGTGCCAAAAGCGATCATCTGACCGAAGGAGCAGAACAGTGCTAAGAATGACCCAGCGACCGTTAACCACGCTTGCTGGTTATGTGGCGAGGATGCATCCGAGAGAGGGGTACTGCAGCATTCTGCAGAGTGCGAACTGGGGTGAAGAGGGCACTGAGAGGATGAAGAGTCGAGACTTGACTTGTTGACTTGTGACGGTGACTGCTTCTCGATATCAGCCATATGATAGAACTACAGTGGATGTGGAGTTTTAGCTGATGCACGAAAAGAGAATTGACCAGGGGGGGCAATTTAAGCCAAAATCAAGGTTATAGGTGAGAACCATTATATTCCGGTGTTTTTACTGGCATACCGGAAACAGTTATCAAGTCGCCTTTAGCGCCCTGGAACGTTCACGAGACGCCCTGTATTTCGGATGCTTGTACGTGAATGGCGGAGTAACGAAAGAGATGACTGTGTGGTCTCTCATATAGGGACGTGCTGGGAGGGGGGCGAAGCGGACGTTAACCCCCGTCACTGTGAAGATTTCGATGGCATGCGGCAGAGAAACACCGCATACTACTGTAATTGTGGAATCCAGTGCATCCTAGGGTTAACTGGGTACTCGTGGGGTTAATGATGAGAAAGGATGGAATGCAATCAAAAGAGTAAATGGGCGGCAGGACTGTTCATCGAAGGAATTAGATTGCGTAGCCAGGGAACCCGCCTCAGACGGCACAGCTCACACCAGATCCGATAGAGACGGGAACCCAGAAGTGGATGGCCGTGGACCGGCTGGGTTCTGGGGTGGGTAAGACGAGGCTTATTCGGGCTCCGGTCATGACTCGGCCACGCGGTCGACCTACAGCACGTAACCGAATAGGGGCAAAGAGGGTTTTCCCGCTCCACGGCTCTGGGAAACCACCAGGCCGTCGGCGACACGAGGAACTCTAGTTATCGGGTTCACCGTAAAAGCCATCCTCCCGCTTGCTAGAGCTTCATGCCACAACCCCACTCAATCGCCTCGTCTTCAATTCCCGATAGTGCTTAATTGCTCTTTCCCGTTCCTCTTCCATCATCACCTTCTGCGCCATACTCAAGACGCCCGAGGACTTATCTTTCTTCGGCAGCTGACGTGCTCCTCGCGGAACGTTCGTAATTTCAGGTGGTGCTTGAGCTATGTCATTCAGGCGCCGCGGAGCTGAGGTGGAAGCTTTTGGAAACTCTTTGCTTTTTTCCGCTGAACCATCTTGTTCGATAGCGAAACCGGTGATTTTTGTTGGGTGCCGCAGAGGAACGTTCTTATCCGAAGAATTGTAACATTCCTTGCTTTCTTCTTTTCTAGCGCTTGGCTGCGGCCTGCCAGCTGCGTCCTGCTTACGAACCTTGCGCTCTTGATTAGACGACTGTCGCAACGCCATCTTGATATGAGGAATCATTGATTGTTCCACTCGCCTGCAGCGCATCAGCCAATAAGATAACACCGACAATGACGGTAGGGACAGCAATCACCTGTTGAAACTCGTGATCGTTTCTCCGGGTCTGATCTTCGGTGTGCCGTTGGCGCCCTGATCACTGCCATCATGATGCTTTCTCTTCCGTGCTGGGCCATCCTCGCACCCATCAAGTTTCCGTTTCTTCTCCCTATATTCTTGCCTGATCCTAGCGGCATCAAGGACGCGAGAGACCGATTTCGGGATTGTCTCCCGAGCAAGAGAGGTTTCGGGGGCTAAGTCGATACCTCTAAAAAAATAAATAATTGTGAGTAGAATAGAAGCGGCGGGCAATAATGCGCACCGTAGTACTCTCTGGCTTTCCCTCGTAGACCGTTTGGCACGTTTGTGGGGCATCCTAGCTCCTTAGTACAAGCCTGCAAACCAGTGAGTCCTTCAAGATACCTTCTTACAGTCACGTGCGCGGCGGAGGCTTGCCAACCAAAAATGGCGAAGAGTCCGACCATCGACCGCTGGCTTGTGCATGAATGGCTTCAGCCTGCCACCTTCCAATCTCCTGGCAGTCCCAGATCCCTCGGACCTGCCACCGAGAGAATTACATACAACGCCCTGCCATCCTGGAGAATCCTGATGCTGCAATTTTTCCGAATATCGCGGTTGGCGTGCATTCATAACTGATCTAGCATACGATACAGCTCCAGGCCTTCTTACTTCCAGATACTTGCATTGGCACATTACTTTAATATTCAACACAGCTCGTTCGTCTGGTGGCATGTCATGCATCACGCTTAGTCTACTTCAAAGTACCTGCGATAGACGCAAATGCCTTCAGCCCTGTCATTTTCTTATAACCGTCGTGCAGATACAACCGACCGCGGCATGCTCGATAAATCTCCTTTTGCATCACCTGCATAGTAGGATATTTATTCCTCATGGTATTGTGTGACATTCTATCCCAAGAAAAAACAATGACCTTCCAAACTCATCCCATACTGTCGCCGTAATCAGGCACCAACAACCGAAGCAAAGGTCAAAGCTGCAAACCCCAAGGTGTTTCCTAACTCCAAAACAAACTTTCCTCGGTGTATGTCCACCTTTGGAGCACATACACGAATAAAGATATACCGGAAAGATACGCCAGGATAATGGCTGCTATTAAATTAGCACTTAGAGCGGCAGTTACCAGTGGCAGCGAACAGTACCTAATTTCCGGTCAGGTCTCTGGCCAATATCATAGCCAGGTTGTGGAACACCCATCACATTGCAAAACACATGGGCTGCGATCGGAGGTAAGACAGAACCAGTGCGAAGAAAGAGATATGAGCAATAGAACCCGAAGAGGGTCGTGTAGGCGAACTGGAAGGCTACCGTGGATCAAGGTCATGAGGCGGAATTACCAAAAGGTGGTGAAGCACACCTGTTCCGATAGCAGCGCGCTTCAAAGCTGCAGGGCTACGACCATACCTATTGTAGGTTTCCCATGCATGATGGATGTGGGCTGTTCCAGCAAGGTCAGCACATGTATACTTGGCCATTCGCACACTTTACCCGCGCCGAAAGCCAACGGACTCAGCAAGATCATACGTGCTTTGGATGCATTCGCCAAGTGATATGCACTGAGGACACATGCTCTGAATACGACTTCCTCTGTGATCGGAGCCTGTTGGAGTGACCAGTTGGTAGGTCTGGGAATGGTGAAAGATCCGTATACCCACAACCACATAGTTCCTTATACCAGTGACTGAAAAGACAACAGAAACGAAATCGTCCTCATACGTCCAATTCCTTTGAAATGGCAGGGTCCCCACCAGGAAGCGAGAGTAGAGAGGTCCCAGGTACAAGACTGGCGTCACAAGGAAAGGAAGGAGACCAGAGAAAGTGATGCCCAGATGTGACAGTGTCAAACGAAGTAGGGTAACACGCTGCGATACAATTCCATCCAGTCAACGTCTAAGAGAGTGCTGCGGCACTTGGCTGGAGAAACATACGTCAAGCTCGTTCCCTGCGATCTCTCTCACGGGATCAGCCGCCATAACACAACAAATGATGGTTGCAATGCTGACAGCAACCAAACGGGCCCGGATGACGTCCGGGTCATCCCTCCAGCGTTCGCGCATCTCCTTGGGCCTGGAGTAACCAAAGTCGATGTACGCTTTGGCTTTGGAGAACGACAGTCGGGCGCCTTTCGACAGGTAGATCGAGCCGACATACAAAGTCGTGTAGACCGCAGCCAACGCGTGAGCGGAGGAGACACCCAACGAATTGGAAAGCCTAGAAACCACCCCAGCTTGCTGCAACGCGAAAGACATAATGAAAGAGTTTCATGAAACGCGTGCGTTAGCAAAGGCCTGTGGCGGTGGCACGAGCCCTTTGTGAACAAGACAACAGCGCCGTTGGCGTGCTGCCGTGTGCTGCAGCTGGCGACGGTGTCTTGGAAACACGGAACACGACGTGGTTGCGCAGACAGGGGTCAGTGATGACTAAGCAAAGAACTGCATAGAGTCCCGCTCAGATTCAAACTCCCCCGCAAACTCTAAATTCCTTGTACACACGCCCTACGTCGCGCTCCAACGCTGCCTCGCTGCCCCCCTTCTTCACCATGCCAGGAGTAAGAGATATCAGGTTTGTTGATGTCATTAGCAACCAAATTCAAATCAGTGACTCCGATCTCGTTGGCATGCAGCGCGGACGATTTTATCACTGCATACGCATCCCACCTCAAGCGGTCCGGCAAGCTCGAGGTGCCAACATGGGTCGATCTCGTCAAGACCGGTTCATACAAGGAATTGGCACCATATGATCCCGACTGGTTCTACATTCGTGCAGGTAAAACCTACCCGTTTTATATGCGTGAGGCCCTGCTAAGACTGCGATCAACCAATACAGCTGCCGTTGCACGGCACATATACCTCCGTAAGGACGTCGGCATTGGCGCCCTGACAAAACTTCACGGCGGCCGCAACAGGCGCGGAAACCGCCCATCACACCACGCGCCGGCTTCTGCCTCCGTCCAACGGAAAGTCTGTCAAGCACTCGAGAAAATCGGCGTGCTCGAACAAACCGACAACGGCGGTCGGAGAATTAGCCAGGATGGTCAACGAGACTTGGATCGGATTGCGACGGCTGTCGTTGAGGCTGCTAGGGAAGACGAAGACGAAGAAGAGGGCGAAGAGGAGGAGGAAGAGGAGGAGGAATAAACGTTGTATCCCACTTGCTCCAGCGCACCCTCTTGCTTCTCCATTGCATGCTCCCCAGCGGTGCTCGCTCATTGATGTTTACATGACATACGGTATGCTGCATGCGATCTTCAAAAATATGGCACTCCATGAATCTATCTAGCATTCCTGCCTGCGCTCGCACAACGCCGTTAGAGTACCCTTCAGCGTGACCTAAAAGCATTATTCTCCATCCGGTTTTTGACGTGTATTTTGCGTGAATCAGGGAAAAACCTGATCAGGCATCCGTATAACCTTTTATCCGGACTACCGATCAGCTTGTTTTTAATGAGTTCGCGAGGTTCGATAAGGCTTTAAGGACGTGCAGAGCGAGCAGTCGGAGAATGCAACATTTTGGGACCCGATCATTCACAGATCAACTGGCGAATTTGTTGGTGAGTCAGAGCCGAAGAACAGTGATAATCGGGTGCATTCGTGAGTCGGGTTTGACTATGTGCTCTTGAACCAATGTGCGTGTTATCTGGTCTGAATACAAGACTGATTGTTTGATCACGGTTTTTCCTGGCCTAACTCGGAAGGCCTGTGAAGTCCTGAGTCGAATGCAATAGTCAAAGCACACACGAAGGCCGTCTGAGACCGGTCGACGTTACCAAAACAAGTGTCAGATAAGAAACGGCGGCCCGTTATTACCACAGCGGTGAATGAACAAATACCGTTCTCAGGGGCAAGAGACGACTCACTTGGCCTGGCCCTGGGCTTGATTGATTCCGAGCCAGGAAAAAGACGAGTCCTTGACGGTCTGGGTCGACGAGTCTTCCATATGAGGAGTGCAAACCACGTCGACTGACATACCAGGCAGGATGTCGTCATTGACATCGTCACCCTGTGCGCTCGGCATGCGCAGGTATATATGCTTCTTTCTATACTGTTATCTTTGGATTGTTCTCGTTCTCACATCCAGCAATCCGCAGACAACATGAGCGCTACAGTAAACGACCTTCAGGCTCAGGTCGACAGACTTCATCACAACCTACAGACCGTCACAGTCCAGCATGAGCTAGCAACACAAGAAGGAGATCTCATCACTGTTTCCGATTACCTCCTGACGAGATTGGAACAACTTGGCGTCACTGTAGGTGGCTGGCTACTCACCTCGCAGACGGTGCATTCAAAGAGCTATGTGTTTAGTCTATCTTTGGTGTTCCCGGAGACTTCAACATGCGTAAGTGAATGCTTTACATCGACATTCCTCCGCGCTTACGTCCCGCAGCATTTTTGGTACGACTTGAAACGACGTCGTATTTCCCCCACTAACCAAGCGGCAACCAGGATTACATCGAAGACCACCCCAGAATCCAATGGGTTGGAAATTGGTAGGTATGTCCATCGTGTCGATGGAGACTTTCTTAGCATTCCAGCAACGAGCTTAATGCTGCGTATGCGGCCGACGGTTACGCCAGAATCAAACAACATAGTGTAGGGGTTGTCGTTACAACGTTGGTTCTTTTCCCTCACCGCTTACTTGCCACGGGTCACCAATTAGATATTCCTAGCTTCGGTGTTGGTGAATTAAGCGCCATCAATGGCATAGCAGGAGGTGGGTTGTAATCGCATGCGCAACGCGAAAACGTTCAACTCTTCGATCAGCATTCTCCGAAATGGTTCCTGTGGTACACATTGTCGGTGTCCCAAGCACCCTGCAGTTGAAGACTCGGCCATTACTTCACCATACGCTTGGAGATGGCAGGTATGGTCTGTGGTTCACCGGGAGCATTTTATGTATTTGTTTTGGCACTGCATAGGTTTGAAGCATATATGAAGGCTGCCCAGCAAGTCACACTCGCCCAAGCGTCGTTGATGATGAAGGTCAATGCACCAGCAGAAATTGACCGAGTTCTCACTGAGTGTATAACTCGCGTAAGTGCACCGTAGTTTCCGGTAAGCTAAGTATTTTGACCGCGCACCAAGTCTCGTCCTGTCTACCTTACCATACCATTCGATCTCGTAGGAGAGAAGATTCCAGCAAAACGTCTCACGGTGCCGCTTCTGCGTAGCCCCCCGCTAAATGATCCCGAGGTGGAGGCGTACGTCATAGACTCGATCGTTAAACGTATCGAAGAAGCAGGTCAGGATGTTATCATTCTTGTCGATGCTTGTACCATTCGTTATGGAGTCCGCGAAGAGGTCCTGGACCTAGTTAACAAGACTGGTTTCCCTGTATTCGCAGCGCCAATGGGCAAAACTGCCGTCAGCGAACAACACGAGTGCTATGGGGGCGTGAGTGGTGTCCGAGTCCCCTACTTGTGATATGCTTATGATGCTCAGATCTACATGGGGTCTCTGACTGATCCGGGAATTAAAGATAGGATTGAGAAGGCCAAATTGATACTCTCTATCGGCGCTCTGAAGTCGGACTTCAACACGGGCATGTTTACCTACAGTATTCCGCCAACCCATACTGTCGAGGTCAGGAAGGAGCATGATGATCTTATTCAGGGACTCAATTGTGTTGCAGTTGCATTCCGACCACACACTTGTGCGCTACGCGCAATTTCCGGGGATTGGGATGAAACTTCTGCTCCCGAAACTCACAGCTCGATTAAAAGAATATCGCAAGGGCGCTGATCGAGTGATAGTGCCGCATTATAAACTGGTGATCCCGCAAGAGGCTGACACAAGAATTTCACATGCTTATCTTTGGCCCCGCGTTGGGCAGTTCTTTAAGGAGAAAGATATCATCATTGCTGAGACTGGTGAGGCTGTAAATGATGGATTCGACATCAATCTAACTGTCATCCAGGTACTTCAAGCTTTGGTCTCTTTGATATTCCACTGCCCGACAACGCCATTTTCCTAAGCCAGGTCTTGTATGGCAGCATCGGTTGGACCGTTGGTAGGTCATGGTTACTTCTTTCTCTCGGCGAAATTAAACTCCTGCTACAGGAAGCCTCCTCGGCGCTGCTATCGCTGCTCGTGATCTCAAGTTGGGCCGAGTTATCCTGTTTGTGGGGGATGGCAGTCTGTACGTCCTGCTTACCTGCGGTAGACAGGTTTGTTGAAATACTCCAAGGCAACTTACCGCCCAGGAGCTGTCAACCATGATCCGCTACGGGGTCACGCCCATCATCTTCGTTATCAACAACGAGGGCTATAATGTAGAGAGGCGTCTCCATGGAATGTATAGGTACGTCTGCCCACGATATCGTGCTTCTCGATGCCCATATTGCAACAGGAAGTACAATGACATTGCTACATGGTGAGTTCGTTCGTTGAGCACGCAATGACTTGCTGAACGTGTGCCTTGCAGGAAATACACTTCTCTTCTGACGACTTTCGGAGACATCGACGGCACCGCTTCCAGGTCTTTCACTGTTCGCGATAAAGCTAGTCTCAACAGACTCCTGGAGGACCCTGAATTTGCAAAGGCCGACAAGATTCAACTCGTCGAGGTCATCATGGATAAATATGACACGCCTCGCGCGCTGGAGGCAGGGTCTGCCCTGTCCATGTTGTCTACCCAGAAATCTTCGCAGTAAGTGTAGTTTGAAAGTTGTAAGCTGTATGTAAGATACATGTCAAGTGCGTCGTAGTGGTTTTACTCGTCCCTAGGTTTAGCTGTGTACGGTTGAATCGTGTAGACGACCACGTGATGAACGCGTTCCCTTGAACACGCGTTTCAACTTTAGATAATTGAAGCATCCGCTGAGTGTGGCCCTACTATCCTCCACGGGCGATTGCGACGTGGCAAGTACACTACGGTAAAGGTAAACCTCTTGACACCATGAGCAACAACATTCCCCGGAGACTGGGGAACTACTGGTTAGATGAACTTCTGGGTTCCGGTTACTCGGGTTAGCAGTCGATTCCTCGACTGTCTACAACATTACTTATGGGAGTCGCCTCTAGGCTCCATCTTCCGTGCCTTCAACGTTTATACCGGTGATTGCGTCGCGCTGAAGGTCCAAGATGTGAACCACGAATGTCCCACAAACCGTTACGAAGAGTACATCTATCCTCTGCTTCAAGGAGCCGAGGGTATGCCTACGCTGTGGGCTTCTGGTGTACAAGGCAAATGGCACTACCTTGTCATTAGCTTGTTGGGGGCAAGCTTGGAGAATATTTATAGAAAAGGTGGGAAAAGAGCTATGGACCTGCGGAGCGTGTGTTCGATAGCTATACAAGTGGCAAGTAGTCTTCCTTGTGTGGATCTCGTGACGATCCTGATTTACTGGTGTGGCAGATTATACGTCTTCAGACAATGCACAATCGCGAGGTCCTACACCGCGATATTCAGCTCGGGAATTGTGTTGTGGGCCGCCCCCCTAACGAAACCACGATTTACATGATCGACTTTGGGTTCTCAAAGCGATACATTGATCCTTACAGCCGTCGACATATTCCAGACTCCAAAGTTAAGAGAGAGTTTCTTGGCAACTACTGGTTTACTTCGGTCGGTGTCCATTGTAAAGGGAAGGGTCAGTATCCTCAGTTTCATCCAATTTGTCAATCAGGAGTATCCATGATCACATCTTAGTACCTTCGCGGAGGGACGATCTGGAGGCAGCTGCGCTGATGTTCATACATCTGCTCACACCGGGGGGACTTCCGTGGACACGGAACGGAGTGCCCAAGACAGAAGAACAGCACCGCCGTATCAAGTGTGCCAAGGAAGCTGCTAGGCCGGAAGACCTCTGTCGTGGCATGTCCTCGGAGTTCGAGGAGTTTCTGAGATACTGTCGTCGATTGAAGTTTTCTGATCAGCCCGATTATGAGCGGTGGATTGATGAGTTTCGAGAACTCGCACGTGAAAATGGGTTCACAGACATTGATAAGTTCATATGGCCACCACCCCCACTTCAGGTATGTCGCTATGCCAGTTCATCAACAGATAATCAACCTCATCATGATTTTATCAGACGAAACCCGCTCAGCTGCGCAGTTTAGATCCTCCTCGACCTGCGGTCACTCCATCAGAGATGGAGAACGTCTTGCATGATCTAGCCAAACTCAAACTTAATAACAGGCCAATCCTCGCAGAGCGCACGAACAATTGCCCACCGCAACTGGATAAGCCGCCCCAAGGTTTCGAGAAGAAAACGGAGGTTATTGATCTCAGTGGCGATGCGTCAGGCGGCAGTACCGAACCAAGTCCCCCCAAAAAAATGATCCTTCGAACTCCTGTTCGTGTTAAGAAGGCAACCCGACTCGAAAAGCTGAGGCTTTCTGTACTTGACGCTACCAACAATGTGATGCTGTCCAGCGTCATTGCCGAATTCAGCATATTCCTCAAGGAGACAGGTTCGAAGACGCTAACACGAGAGGGCTTTGCATTTTTAGACGCATTGTACAAACAACTCGCCGACCCTTCGGTTTTTGCGCAACCGATGCGGACTCGCAGCTCTGTTGAAGAAGCCTCGGGAGGAAGTCAGCCTGCCCACGTGAAATTGGGTGTGGTTGCAAGACTCCGTAGGGAAGTAGCAACCGCCCAAAGTAACCGAATGCTAGCCAAGCTGGTCGCAGACTTTGGAGTGGTGACAAATAAGAGTAGTACACGGACAATAACGAAGGACGGATTTGCTTTTCTCGACGGTCTCGCCGTTCGCTTGAAGATGCTGCAGTAGACTTATTCAGTACTTCATCCGGTGCTGCCATCCTACGCCGACTCCAGTCATAGACCTTTTCTATTTACACCCGAATCTGATAATCAGTCCTTGATACCTGTACATCGCAATCTTCATCCGCCGTTGTTATCTGAATTGCGCGCTCTGGCGTCCTAGTTGATGCACGGCAGCCATGATAGTTACCCTGCAGGTGGGAGCCTCTCTTATACACGAGGTAGCCCCAGATGAAAATTCTCGCCAAGCACGTGTGATTTAATTCGGCCAAGTCCGCTTCCCCCAATAAAAGGCCTGACATCCTGTGTAAAAATACTCAGCTCACGTCTTTTTTTCTTTTCTTTCCCGGTCTAGGAACTGGAGCAAATTCCTTGACACGACGACCACGACTATCATGGGTACCCAGCCGACAAGCGGTGTGACGACTGTCAAGCAGAACGAGGTCATTATACCTGATCTCACCATTAAAGACCTACTCAGTTCCATTCCGCAAGTGTTTGCCTGATACTCCAAGGGCGGACGGCTCACTAACTTCACTGCCGTTTTCTAGTTCACATTGCTTCAAACGGTCGGCTCTTCGGTCGTCCACGTACATGTACGTTGGCAGTTTCACTTGGCTTCCATTATCTGACGCGCCTTTGGACAGTGCATGGGACTGCTTTGTGATTGGCCTTACTTATAAAGCTGCCAACTATCTCGATGCCTTGATTACGCCGGAGTATCTAAGCCTGCCCTACGCCTCCCTTTATTCTGCTATTCGCTTCTCCGTTTGGGCGTTGTACGGGTTTTGGACGGGTTTGTTCGCAACGGGTATCTGGGTTATTGCGCATGAATGTGGCCACCAGGCGTTCTCCGAATCCAAGTTTGTTAACAACAGCGTTGGATGGGTGCTTCACTCCGCGTACGCGTTTTTCTTTCGTGATCGTCAATCACGTGTTTGACACGAATTCCAGATTGGGTGTTCCATACCATTCTTGGAGAATCAGTCACGCCAAGCACCATGCCTCAACTGGTCATATGACTCAAGACCAAGTCTTCGTGCCTAAAACGCGTTCACAACTTGGCTTACCTGCCTTGAACCCGACGAAGGAAGATATATTGGGCTCCAGTGTTAGCGACGAAGTCAAACGGGAGCTCTGGGAGGCCGTCGGTGATTCCCCAATTGGTGCTTTGCTTGGCTCCGCTAGTTATCTGGTCAGTTAGCTACCATAACCCCACCATGGAAGTCGTTCGTTCTGATATGCTGTCTTAGCTCGGGGGATGGCCAGCTTACCTGATCCGCAATGCTTCCGGTCAGAAACGCTATCCCAAGGGTACCAGCCGTGAGTAGCCCTACATCCTCGCAGGCTTCGTCCTCATCTAACCTTGCTTAGACTTCAACCCGAAGGCAGTTATCTTTGCGCCTCATCAGTACGGTGCGGTTATCTTATCGGACATTGGAGTCTTGCTTTGGCTTGGTGCCGTAGCTGCTGCAATTAGCACATACGGCTTCGTAACCGTATTCCGCCTTTATCTCGTCCCTTACCTCTGGTGCGTTTATCATTTCTCCCCTTGCTCCCTGCTGACGACTGGACAAGGGTCAATCACTGGTTGGTTTTGATCACATTCCTCCAACATACCGACCCCCTTCTTCCCCACTACCGCGCTCCTGAATTCACTTTCGTCCGCGGTGCCCTTGCTACTTTAGATCGCAACCTCCTTGGTGATTGTGGCTCTATTATGGCTTGGATTGGGGCCCACGCAACTCATGGAATTTCGGAAACCCATGTCTTGCATCACGTGTCCAGCAAGATCCCACACTATAATGCGTATGTTCCTTCGTGGTAACAGACCACCTAAACGTACTCACTGGTTGGGTCTGTTTTGTAGTTGGGAAGCTTCTGCTGCGCTCCACAAGCGCCTGGAACAAGCCGGGCTTGTGCTTCAGGGTGCCCCTGGTGGGTGGAGGGAGGTCTACCGCGTGTTCAAGGAATGCAAGGTACAGCCTTTTCGTTCTTATGGGGAAGTGGTTCTAACCACTAGCATAGTTCGTGGAGGATGAGGGTAATGTCATCTTTTACAAGAACGCCCACGGATTGGCTGCTAGCCGGCCCAAGTTCAATGACGGTAATGCAAGTGATTCTGGTGTTGAAATCGAGAAACTCTAGAGGGCGTTTCGCATTCTCGTTTAGCTATTGTCCATGTTTCACATACCCGCTTCCCTAGAGCGTCACGTAGATGATAGAGTGGATGGAGCTCCTACGTATCCTAACCTTAATTATAAGTTTTCATCTCCGTAGTACTCGGTTCTTCGATTTTCGGAACAACGCTGGACAATGGAATCCCTGGCTGTTCCATGACACTTTCGCTGCTTCCGCTACCACCCGCGCACTTACAAGCTGGAACGTTGAACCCTAGAGTCTTCTCTAGATGATAACGACAGCGTTGACCGAATTACTTCGCATTCGCATGTGAGTCCGCGGCTTCCACCAGACACAACGAGATTTTTAATCTTAGCGTAGCCCGGTTGTTCAGGGTGGAATGCAATGGTGTGGATCTCGCATTTTGATGCCTGAACAAGTTGCTGAGCTGGATGTCAATAGGGTTGGCAAACCACCGCTTGCAGCAGCAGTCTCCAATGCCGGAGGGCTGGGTGCGTTCACCATTGTCGTGTCGTCTAGAGCCGGTTTGAATGAACAGTTGGGGAACAGGGATCCTCACCGCCCTCACGCAGCCTACCCCGGAGGCGCTTCGCGTTGCCATCCGCGAAACGAGAGCTGCTACAGACAAGCCGTTCGGCGTCAATATCACCCTACTGCCCACCATCAATCCTCCGGACTATGAGGGTTATGCCCGCGCTGCTGTAGAGGAAGGCGTTCGAATCTTCGAGACAGTAGGCAACAATCGCATGCAGTAGTAGAGCCGACGGATCACAGCACACCACTAACCTTGACACACACAGCCGGCAAACTTATTGAGTACTTCAAATTACATGGGTGTATAGTCATACACAAGTGTACGAGTATCAGACACGCAAAGGTTCGCAGAATTTAAGCCTCTCGACTTGCATGTTAGAGCTCCCTTCCCTCTCGTTACCAGTCCGCAGAACGTATGGGTGTCGACGTGCTCAGTATTGACGGCTTCGAATGTATGTTGTTTCGCTCGTGCACATGACAAGCTGATTATGTCCACCAAGGCGCCGGCTATCCAGGAGACGATGACATTGGTGGCCTCGTTTTGGTAACTTGAAGCGTCTTCCGAGGTTGTCATCAAAACTTACATACCCTGGCAGCTAGCGAGGGCAGCTCAGGAACTGAAGATACCATATACTGCCTCCGGTGGAATTGCTAATGGCCGTGGACTAGCTGCTGCCCTTGCGCTCGGTGCTGCTGTACGTTTTACTCTTAGCACTCGTTGTCTCAGTGACCTTAGTCAGGGGACTTGACTTCAGGGTGTGAACATGGGTGAATAACTATAGCCTGATGTTCCAGACCTGATCTAGTCGATCATCGTATAATTAGGTACGCGTTTCATGTGCACCATCGAGGTATGTCGCTGGTCCTGTGATCCACCCTTGTAGACAATGGAAGTCGACATTATTACTTTCCAGTCCAATTCATCAAAACATTAAGGACACGATCGTGAAGGCGACTGAACAAGATACAATACATATCTTTCGCACCCTCAAGAACACTGCTCGTGTTTTCAAGAATGCGATCGCTACGGACGTCGTCGCTATGGAACATAGAGATGGCGGTGCTCAGTTTCCGGAGCTTCGCGATTTGGTGTCTGGTACACGAGGTAAACTTGTATACGAGAACGGGGACCCGGAATACGGTATATGGAGTGCTGGTGTTGTGTTAGCCCTCACCAAGGATATACCAAGTTGCGAAGAACTGCTCAAGGGGATAGAGAAGGAGGCAGAGGATACTATTGCAGAGATGAGCAGAAGGGTGCGACCGAAAGCCAAGCTATAGAGGTATGATACCAAATATTCTTGTTACCATCTAGCACTACCCCATGACATACAGAACCTGCTTCTTCCTGTCATGCCCCGCTATAAATTTACCTCTGCGCGGAGTCGTAGACCCACTCAGCTGCTTGTAGTGTTGCTGTTGAACTTCGATACATCCGAACTGGGATGAATTGCACTCTGTTCGTCTCCGAGGTCTGTCCGGAGTCTGTGTGATAGCCTACTCCTGGCTAGTATATGTCTCCTGTGTATAGAAGAACAAGTATGCATTCACAGTTATAACTTACGAGCCTTGACCAAGGCAAAATTTTGGGTGCTTGCCATCGATCCCAACAACAATTCAATGTATAGACTAATATTATATCCTCAGTTGTGAGACCTCGTAGGTTGTTTCCGCGAGCGCAGCACTGGCTCCGGTCACACTTGAAGCATTACAAGAACTCAAATTTGCCTACAAGCAAGACCGACTGACGTTCACGACTGATCCCATTTCTAATGAGCGAGATTATACCATATCTAATGCAGTCACTGCTTGGGCTGTTGGTAAGTTGATGGCAACTAGTGCTTTGGACGAACTTCAGCAGCTTTCTGCAAACAAGTAGGTCATGCATTGACTCAAGTAATCTACAACAACACATACCAGTGTCCAAACAGTAATCTGCCTGTGGTCTTTGGCTTAATGAACCAGGCATATGTGTATAGTACCAGACACGTCGCGACTCGGACAAAGTTGCCACCCGAAGTGAGTTGAACCGGTCGGCTAATCTGCCTCAATTCAGTTTAGTTCACCTCACGGCAACTCTATCAACCCGTTTTCACATGACTGACTGGCATTATTTGGCTCACTTCACTCAGCTCTACAACTAAAGCTGCACGGATCTGGTCTATCGTCCTGCAGTAGCTGTAAGGTATCAGCAGGTAGCTGAGAGTTCCGTCTTTCTATCAGTCTTGTGCCGATTGCAAAATAACAAATAAATCAGACAGTATCTGAGTGTTACTGAATATCTTTGCAACTTCAGTTAAATGATAGTACAAACTGCATGCCTTAGTACCTGGCCACAATCCGTCATTGCATCTGACACGTAGCACCCATTAGCGTTATCTTGCATGTGTCTACGGGGTTGAAAGGCCGTGTACGACTGCAGCCTACTCTGAACCTCTCTAACGGAAATCACATGTGTCAATTCTTCGATTGAACAATCCCGAAAGTCCCTAACTGTTCCGTGACACAGTCGCTGCTTTCGCTACCGACCTCCCACTTACAAGCTTGAACGTCGAACCCTAGTCTTGATCAGATGATAACAACAGCGTTGACCGAATTACTTGGTGTTCGCATGTAAGTTCGCGGCTTCCACCAAACACAACGAGGTTTTTAATCTTCGCGTAGCCCGGTTGTTCAGGGTGGAATGCAATGGTGTGGATCTCGCATTTTGATGCCTGAACGAGTTGCTGAGCTGGATGTCAATAGGGTTGGCAAACCACCGCTTGTAGCAGCAGTCTCCAATGCCTGGAGGGCTGGGTGCGTTCACCATTGTCGTGTCGTCTAGAGCCGGTTCGAATGAACAGTTGAGGAACAGGGATCCTCACCGCCCTCACGCAGCCTACCCCGGAGGCGCTCCGCGTTGCCATCCGCGAAACGAGAGCTGCTACAGACAAGCCGTTCGGCGTCAATATCACCCTACTGCCCACCATCAATCCTCCGGACTATGAGGGTTATGCCCACGCTGCTGTAGAGGAAGGCGTTCGAATCTTCGAGACAGCAGGCAACAATCGTATGCAGTAGTAGAGCCGACGGAACACAGCACACCACTAACCTTGACACACACAGCCGGCAAACTTATTGAGTACTTCAAGTTACATGGGTGTATAGTCATACACAAGTGTACGAGTATCAGACACGCAAAGGTTCGCAGAATTTAAGCCTCTCGACTTGCATGTTAGAGCTCCCTTCCCTCTCGTTGCCAGTCCGCAGAACGTATGGGTGTCGACGTGCTCAGTATTGACGGCTTCGAATGTATGTTGTTTCGCTCGTGCATACGACAAGCTGATTATGTTCGTAAAGGTGCTGGCCATCCAGGAGAAGAGGACATTGGTGGTCTCGTTTTGGTAACTTGGAGCGTCTTCCGAGGTTGTCACTAAAACTTACATACCCTGGCAGCTAGCGAGGGCAGCTCAGGAACTGAAGATACCATACATTGCCTCCGGTGGAATTGCTAATGGCCGTGGATTAGCTGCTGCCCTTGCGCTCGGTGCTGCTGTACGTTTTACTCTTAGTCTCGTTGTCTCAGTGACCTTACTCAGGCGACTTGACTTCAGGGTGTGAACATGGGTAAACAGCTACAGCCTGACTCTCCTGATCTGATCTAATTAACTGTCATATAATTAGGTACTCGTTTCATGTGCACTATCGAGAGGTAGGTCTCTAGACCTGTGATCCACCCTACAACTGAAGTCGACATTATCACTTTCCAGTCCAATTCATCAGAACGTTAAGGACACGATCGTGAAGGCGACTGAACAGGACACGATACATATCTTCCGCACCCTCAAGAACACTGCTCGTGTTTTCAAGAATACGGTCGCTACGGAGGTCGTCACTTTGGAACGCAGACCTGGTGGCGCTCAGTTCTCGGAGCTTCGCGATTTGGTGTCTGGTGCACGAGGTAAACTTGTATACGAGAACGGGGACCCGGAGTACGGTATATGGAGCGCTGGTGTTGTGTTGGGCCTTATTAAGGATATACCAAGTTGCGAAGAACTACTCAGGGGGATAGAGAAGGAGGCAGAGGATACTATTGCAGGGTTGGGTAGAAGTGTACGACCGAAAGCCAAGCTGTAGAAGTATGATACCAAATATTCATGTTACCACCAAGTACCGTCCCATGACAACAGAGCTCCTTTCGCTTTCGTCATGCCCCACTATTATCAACTATAAATTTACCTCTGTGCAGAGTCGCTGCCTTGCCGGGGCTTCTGATCCCCGGGTTACTACCGCCGGGTGTTACACGACGACAATCACTGTCCCCACAGCAAGGTAGTCAATATTGAAACTAGCGACGATGTCGCTCGTGCAGTGAGTTGCTTGTTCAAATGAGCCAATTTCGTCTGTTCTCTCCCTCTATTGCTCAACACGCAGTTGCCGTTCTCAGTGTAGTTGGTGTGCTCCGGCAACCTCGCCACTTCATTTCAGCTTGTAGGTATGACATTCGCGATGCACCAGTCAAGAGCTGAGGCCTGAAGAATGCACCCAGCCTCACTGTAGACGTTAGCCATGTCAGGACGCTGTTCAGGGTAAATGTGCTCTGCACTCGACAGTGTGGACCATACCGGTGTGTCTGAATCAACACGGGTACGCACGATAGTGGGAGTATCTCGCTCGTTCTACGGTGAGCAGGGCAAGTAAGATACCACCAGGTTGGCTACGTAGTACGGGAAGGTATCCGGGCTATGTTAATTCTTTTCTAACCCCCTTCAAACATGGCCTACCTCTTCAATGTAAGTTCACGCCCATATTCCTCGATGCTGACATGTTCTCAATGCTATGACGCGCGTCGCGTGCGTCACTATACGTATACCCACGTATGGTTGTACCCAAGAACACCTCCATACCTTTTTGGCAGTGGCCCATAGGTTTCGGCTTTCGATAGTCAAACATACATCGATCGTGCCTTGCATCAAGCAGGATAAAGCATTGCAGTGTGTAGTTTATCGCAATCACCAGTAAGCCCGCAATGTGTCAAGCGTAGTCAGCTGATGGACTTGGTTTCACCTGTCGAAGCTCCCTTATCCCCACCATGCGTGCGAATGGCCGTCAACTGTACGACCACTTCATACATTTTGGTCCCTTCCAAACATCGAAACTGGACATTTTGGAGTGTTAGCGTGGTGTATGTATTGTCATGCATACCACCCAGAGAGGTACTCGGCCACAACCTTTGAGCTCACTGACAGTCTAAACGTTGACCGGTCAACATGATATACATCCATCCATCGCCGATCACAACATATTATTACCAAAGCGACAACAACAGCGACCACTACATACTTACATACCTCAATCTTTGCACGGACAGCATCAGCACTGAAATGAATATCGTGTTACGGCACGGCATATCGACTAACCCGAGTAGTATCCAGCGGTTTACTGCTTGCCAGCTAATCACGTTTTCACCATGCTAGTGCCGATTCCGCAACGAAACCCGCTCATTTGGCTTGACCAACCGTCAATGACTCCGATGGGACGTGCAAGTCGATCTTCAAGTTGTTAACGCGGTGACACATTGGCATCGGCGGTGACAAGCGTGTGATCTCGTACAGATCGAAACCCTATCGATGGGTGACGTTGTCCTTAGCTTGCCGCTGCGGCTCAGCTTCTGATGGAACACGTGAAGGGCCGGTTATCAGGACTATGGCCTGTGGCGTTACACTCCCCCTACTGTTTGACTGCTTGGAGCCTGCTGACCAGGTTAACCCACATAGATTCTCAGTCCTCGGCTGAAGGTGCCCAAGAACTTCCATTTTCTTGATTATATTGTCCCACCACGGCTGGTTCGTCCATTGCATCTACGCGCCACCTCCGAAATAGCAGTAGTCTGTGACTTGCCGCTCATAACATCTTCAGTTTTTGGACTTCTCCATTTCTATTCCCCAAAAGATGACGACCACGACGGCGGCAGATTTCCTCCAATTTGCATATATCATTCGGCTAACTCGAACGTGTCAACGTGGGTGACAATGGCTGTTACGTGTCATTTTCCTGAACATAATACACGCCAGTGGTTCCGTCTGCACTTATGGTGTACGACTACTGTAAGCATCGACTGTCGGAACACGGTTAAGACTCATCACTCACGGAACATGCAGTGATTAGTATCGACCGAGAGGTACATTTTCCGTGTAGTATAATTTTGCCTACCACCCCTGATTAACGATCAACGCTTCCAAGGTTCAATATATATGGGTAAGGATTTCATATATTTCCTGTGGAGATGAACGTATCCTGAATATGATGGCTTTTCACAGAAACGACCCAAAACGACCACAACGATTCTGTATCTCATTGTAGGCGCTCGTTATATGTTTTGTCAGTGTGGGTTCTTCTCAAGCGGTCGCACCAGGTGCGATACTTCGGCACTATATATGGTCTGTAAGTCTTATTTCAAATGCTCATACCATGAGCTCTTGAATCCGAATCTGCACCGTAGGATTAATACCATCGGTCGGTCAAGTGCTGGAATACCGGCTCAAATTCAACGAACTCACCTGGTGTTTGTTTAGTCTTCTTATCCGACGTTTCTAGCAAGGTGAGAGCCACTTGAAACGCGAGGGACCTTTCTAAGTGATTGCAATAGTTGTAAGTGACAGTGAGGAGCTCCGATCTTCACTAACACATCGTTGCACACATATACGTGCCGTAGCTGTGAGCTGCGTTACTCTAGCAATTGTATTGAGACCTTCTGACATACCTACAGGTAGTATTTTCTTGGCTATCCAAGGCTGGCCCTCTTGCTGCGTATTGTGGCTGGTACAGAGTGAGACTCTCGTATTAACGACCAAGAACATTGCATTACTCATGTTACCTTCAAGTCATTCTACAACTGCGTCTCTACGTGTTGTACGATCGCTCGCGAAGGGTCTCATTACTCGTGGGCTCCGCATTTGTAGCAGAGATCCTGGCTGTGTCCGCGATTCTCGTCACCGCAAATCTCACATCAGGAAGTTAGTGTCCTGCCTTTCACTGCATATACTGACGCTTGAAATCACGAGTAAGCCACCATCGAACTCATACCTGGATTGAAGTTCTGTACCAATACAGGCGTATCAAACGGTTTTTACGTCTTCTGGCTACCGATACTGAGTTTCGAGTGCATATTGTGTGCACTTGCTGCTTGGGCAGGTGTTCGGCGATCAAGGAACAGTGCGAATCCCACCTCGGTAACTAACAAAATTCGTCTCCTGGATGTCTTGATCAAGGGCAATGTGGTATATTTCATAACGTAAGCGCCTATACTTCATCCATAGTAATGTCCACGAATCTTGTTAGCATCTTCCTGGTGAGCGTCGTGAACGCGGTAATGTGAGGGTACGCTCTCCGTACGTAATCACTTCCAGCTCCTGTATTAATCTCATGTGCAACCGGTTCTAGGAAGAGTGGATCGAAGTACCGGAAGGTTTCCCGCATGCCGGAACAGTTATTGCAGGTTGTCAGCTCATTCTACATATACGGGATGCAGCGACTCCTGTCGCGGAAGACACGTTCCTGGAGTCATTGGCGTTCGAATACCCTATGCAGCACGTATCTGCCGCATCAGCATGAGTAGTCCGTAGCACAGGAGATCCTTGCGGTGTATATTTATTTGTCATAGAGAATGATGAACATTCTATGCACTGATTCCCATCAGGCTGTAGGGTCTCAGAACAGACCAGTAGCTTGATCAGAAATTGATATGAACAACCAAGCAGAGAGAAGCTCGATATCCAGGCATCTTTCACCGATGGAGTAGTAGATGGTGGCGGTGATCGGGTAGTGCAAGGCGGTGATGCGTGGAAAGAAAAGATCTCACAAAGGACTCATGCATATCATTGAATGTCAATTGCAGTCATCGACTTTCTGAGTGGTGGCCTGAAGTATAGATCTGAGCATGTCCATACGTACCTTTCATTCAAGGCAACGCACACCGTTTTCCGTTGAGATCGGGGCTGCGAGGCTCGGGCCCCGGAAATGGAAATGTATACGATTACATAATGAAACAACTGATGCCAGTACAGCCATTTCAATGTGTCACAAAAGCGTTGACGCGCTCTGTTCCAACTTCTCTCCAGCGTCCACGATGAGTAACAGCACCCTGCCCCAGTTGCCAGCGTCCCTCGATCTCCCCGCTCACCTTTCGGCTCAGAAGTATTTTTTTGTTTGCACGCTCACAGTCTTGTCATGGGACACCCTAGTTCTGTCGCCTAGATCTTATAAGCTTAGCCGGACGAAGACATGGCCTCCATTGAAGGCGCTCTATTATTTCCTGCAGACCTGGGTGATAGCTGATTTCGTGGTTACTGGTGAGTGTACTCGTATCGCAATTTTTTCGTCCTTCCTGTAGAATATACCGTATTTCTGATTCATCTATCCACTCCTGACAGGCGTGATGTTCTTTTCTACGTCAGTGCAGCAGGACACAGACTGTCGCAGGTTTTGGCCGTATGAGCCCATTTGCACTGCGATACTGCTCTTCGCAGCCTCCACCGCGCACGTCATCCGCGTTTCCGCCATCTACTCGCATGCGAACCGTGTGCGCTCTATCATGTTTGGCTTGTTGTTTGTTCAGGCGGTCGTTACTGCTGTGTGCTGTGGCTTCTATCGCTCTGTCAAACTTCTTGATGGCCAGGGCTGTATTGCCGGTCCCCTCAACAATCAGAGCTGGGTAGCCGTCTATTGGCTTATCCCCACATTGTTGTACGGCGCTTCCTTTTCATTTGCTGTGTCACGCTCTCTGCGAACCCTCGGGGAGCGTCCGCTCACTCCATGGCGACTCATGCTACGTGACAATCTCAACCTTTACGGTACTATCTTCTTCGTCAACCTTATCAACGTACTCTTCTACTTCATCATGACGCCTACCGGCCCTAATGATCCAATCAAAACCATCGTGACGAGCATGGCGGGCGTGCTCACGGCCACGATGACAATGCGCATTATCCTGGGTGTCCGCGGTTCTCTTGAGAATGGTGGGACCTTCACCACGGGAAGTGGCCAAGGCAGCGGTGTCAGTGGTAGCATGACGGCAAGTGCTGTCGGTGTTGCTCGAGGGCGCAGCGCTCCAACATATACACTGGGCGACATCCATACGCATTCAAAAACTGGAGCTGGTTCGCGTGGGGCTGACAAAATCGAAGGCGGCTGGGACGTCGACAAAAGCTCTGTGGATGCACCAGCAGACGCCAAGGTTGTACTTCCTATCGTAGGGGAAAACGACAGCATACGCGAGGAAAGTGGTCCAGTGCCACCCTTTTCACCCAAAGCCGGTGTTCACATCACTGTAAATAAGGAGGTTCAGTATGACGAGTAGGTACACAAGGATTCCTATCAAGTACGGGGGTACATAAGCCAGGTTGCGCAATTCGCCCGTCGATGGATCTGTCCTGTTTCCACTCGCTTTTTACAGTGAACTCTCCTTTTGGGCAACTGTTTAACATTGCTGCAGAGTTAGTCAAACCGTTCTTCTGATACTCTTGTTCTTCCCGACGATTTGGGCTCAACTATGTAACTCCGTATGCTTATACCCGGCATGTCCGGTCAACAGGAAGGTGTCATGTATGTGTTTGAGTTGATTCTGGGATAAGGCCCGCTATCACTCTCGATTAAAATCATTAGCTTCTACTAAGTGAGTTACGAGTGTATATGTGGATTCCCGTCTTTTCCCTTGACACGATAGGTTCTTTCCTCAGCTTCATAAGATAGCATAACAATTTTCTACAGAACTAGCAATACACACGACGCCGGGACAGTCATCGGTGCGTAACATGTATGTTACATACATTCTGCGAAAGCGACTTGCGACTAGACATAATGACTCGCACTGTTGACAGCTTTGGCTGCCTCCCATCTCGCACGTCACATCGGTGGTTGGTGAAATTTTCATTTCTGTTACCTCATGGTCGTGATTCTCATGTTCAATATGACTCCAATACCTTTTCGTTCGAGGCTTGCTCTTCAGCGACCTCCATTCATTTGGCCGTCGCGTCTGCCAGCGTGTCGCGAGTAGCATTTGACTTGTCGAGGTTCCCTACTCATCTAGTCTCCTCCTAATATGTTAAGCTGCCCTCACGGGGGAATGTATCGTTGAACAAGAATATGATAGGCAGCCAGTATGGACCTGTCACAAGCGGCCATGCTGTAAAAGTTGGCACTCCAGCCGAAAATTATAGATAAAGTGTCGCCCAAGACATGGTCGCCACGGAAACAATCCAGTGTGATCCTCTAGCAATGCAATAAGGAGAAATGTAAAGGTTGCAGACCTCCTCACCTTTCGTGTGCGGCTCCACTGTCGTGTATCGTCGTCGACGGGAACTTGCTCGAAGTCTACACATACCTCTTTCCTTTGGGCTACGGCGCCGGAGTCACGGGGCATTGATAAGTCGGTGGGTGCTCTTTGACTCATCGGGAAAAGGCATAGGAGAAAAGCCGATGTACTGAGAACCAAAGAAATTAACGTTGAGGTGTAGAGGACTATATTATCATCTTGGTTTGAGGGTTCCAGCCATCACTTCGCATACGAACGTCTCGTGGACAACGCAATCTAAATTCACGCAGTTGTCAGGTCCAAGTTACATTGTCAGTGTTAACGGAAATTAGTGCACATGGGATTAATCCAAGAATATGCACCATACACCTCCCTTCTGTCGCCACTGCAAGGCTTGACCCCCGAAGATCGCTGACTTACCTCGGCCCCATCTCACGTACAGCAGGTGAATAATGTACTACGGAAGTCTTCAAATAGCAGGCGGGGCAAATCCTGCTCGGGGAATTGAGCCCATGGAAACGAATGGCTCCATCACATGCGGGACATACACTCGCGATACATGCATCAGAGTGGTTCCAAGGGCATCAGGGATAACATACAGAGTACCCCCGATTGTACTGCTACAGCTCCAGAGAAACGATGATGATCTCATTTGAAAGTGTGGGTTTTGTTGCCACTCTTGACCTCTCGCTGGTCCCGGGGCCCGGCTCGAATATTGGCTTGCATAGGCGGTCTGGAATCTGAAAAAAGAGCGAATGTGAGTAAAGTCCAGGAGTTGGCGAATGAAAACAGAGAGCTGAGCAATCCATACAGGCGAACCACTGGTTTCGCAGCGTCGTTGGGGTGCCGACGCCACACTCCATATCTGTCCTTGACTCGGAGGAAGCACTTGTTTAATGACACTTACCCTTACTTTGTCTCGGCTTCTTCTTTTTCCTGTCATTCTCCTCACTTGTCCTCTCCTTTTTGTTCCCTCCATCCAGCAAGTTGGGAACACTGGAGTAGTCGAATGCTTCCACTTCAGCTTCCCGATCACCGCCCACGGCCGCAGAATCAGATCGCGTTTGCGATATCGTGCCCTTATTCCTCTCGCGTTTTCGTTTGCGCTGCCTTGCGCCGGCCTGCCCAACGACAACAATAGTGTCATCTTCGATAGGTGCATAAGGGTGGACAGATGAGCGCGATTGGCGTTGGTGCTCGGGAACAAACGGAGTTTCGATTTGACCTGCAGGTTCACAGGGAGTTGATGTAGGCTTCCCCGTTTCATGAAGCGTCACGTTCAAAGGCCCCGATGTGTTGCTAGTAACTGTGGATTCCACCTGGGCCATTCGCGCAATTAGAGGATGCTTTACAATTGGCTCAGAAAGGCCATGCATACAACAACATACTTTTGCAATGGCGGTCGGTACGGAAACCACGGGGGCGATAACCAATGTGCGATGGATCCTTTCTGCGATGCCCCTGAATCGGTCAGTCGCGTTTGGCATCAACGTGGATCTCAAGCTTCGCGATTCAATGATCTAAGCATCAAGGAAACAATGAGGTGAGCTATATATATTGCGGCATTGGCAAATCGCAGAGAAGCAAAATTCGTGCAGAATGTGCTGTAAGGTAGCAGGCAAAGCAGGAGGATGCGACACAATGCAGCACGCGAAAAAGGGACGACGAATGAAACTCGTAGAACAAAGAACAGTTGGGATCGAGAGATACACACTCACCCGTGATGTGTCTCCCAACAACGTGCTATGTGCTGCAGTGTAAGCTATGGCCTGATGGAATGCATATGCCTTTGCTCGTGTAGATGAAAACAGGATGGAGCGAGAGGTGACAGAGTACGGCGAAGAGGCGGGCATTGACCATAAGCGGGATTCAATGTCTGTCGAAATAATTTTGTTGTTCCTCGAACTTTGTACGGTGGAAGAGACGTCAGCGGATACCGATACCCCTCCAGTTGCAGTCTCTGCAACCTCCGGGCCCGTTGACTGTTTCAAAGTAACAGCCACACTATCAATAGCGGATTTCACTGCATCGACCAACTCTCCCGTGCGTCGCCTCAGTACAGGTGGAACGGCCCCAATACCGCCACCTGCTCGATCAAAGAGGGAGACAAGGTCCGATGATGATGACGGTGGGCGTTCTGCCATGAGGAATAGGTGGTGCGTTGGAAGCACGTACCTGTCACATTATAACGATGGATTTCCAATTACCAATGAATGTAATGTAACATCCACTTACCGTGTGCTCTCATCTTCTTCCCTTGCCACGTCCTCTCTCCAACGATGTATGGTACGATACACTGCCACTGACGCACTGGTAATGCCATTACCGTTGTTCGAGTTGTGGTCGAGCCCTCCAGAAGCCGTCAAAGCAACCTTGTTCCATTTTCTCGCCAAGGTGTCCCATCCACCGGAGCCAGAACCACCTAACGCGTCGTACGCTTCTACTTCGTAAAGACGCAGAGAAGTACGAGCGGAGCAGGCGAGAACACTGCGGATAAACGTGTAGGGGTCAGTTCCACTGCCTGTTGCGGTGGGCATTGAATCTGGTGACGAGTCTGACGCAAATTGAGACGTCGCCTTTTCAACCAAAGCAAGCCGAAGTCTATCATATATGTAGAGCAAGAAATGAGTGTCAGATTGTGCATAGGCCAGCATCTCGACTGGAAGAGGTCTTGTTCAATGCCATGCAATTGAGGGATTGATTGACGTAAGAATGTGTTAATCATCAATTCAGTCGTTGAGAACAGAGCGAACAGTTTCAACCGTTGATCGAACGGTGTAGGCGATATAGGGCACATACCTGATCCTCCAGTCAGCAAGTTGATACCTCTTATCTGGCACAAATTCACAATATGTCTCCAAAAGGTTGGCGAGACTATGTTTGGAGAGCTCTACCGTGACAGGTGAAAAACGCGGGTGTCAGCCAAGAGATGCGGTCACCAACGATGGATCGGACCTAATAACTTAGAGGCGTGGAACGTGTCGAACAGGCCCACAACGAAAATGTTGAAGTCTTGTTGGAGCCAGACGATATCAGAGTCTGCGCCGTGGAATACCTGGAAAAGGTGCAGTGAGATGTAAGTATCCTGGTCAGAGGGAAAAGGCAAGACCGAAAAAGTCTCAGTAAGGCGTGTCTGCATACCTTCACAACTGCGGGATCGGCAAAAACTCTTGCAACGATCTCACCAGCGTCATTCGCCATCTTTTCGTCCTCACTTTTAGCAAGAGGTTTTCCCTTTCTCTGCCGTAGCCCTTCTCGTATATCTGGTACGAGTAAGTCGATAATGAAATCTTCCTGCCTCGTTGAAACTTGCATCAGGGCTAAAAATCCCCTATAAGACCTGTATGAATGGTGCTCCAGATCCACAGCCAATTCTGTGACAGATGTCAGAGCATTGGCGAAAGAAAGGAAATCTTTCGAGTGTGCGACAAAGGTGAACGGGCGGGAGGGGGACGTCGTCTTTGATAATCCTTCGAGTGATGATGGTCGCACTGGGTTAGAGGGTGGATCGAAGATATGGTCAGGGTATGCAGGATGCATCAGTTCGTAGTAGTAGGGATGCAAGGTTCGCTTTTTTTTCTCTGCCTCCCCATCTTCCTCATTCTGAATAGACTGCTCACTCCTAGAGAAGTTGTCCTCAAAGATATATCCCAGTGGTACTTTTGCACACCATTTGTGAGCGATGAGTGCGGCGGGGATATATGGAGATTCGTCTGTATTTGGGTGCAGATATCTAAATTTGAGTTGCGGTTTTGGAAGGTGAGATGCGTGTGTAATGGTAGGATCCAATCTTCCACGGGGAAGGACTCGTTTCTTCGGAAAAGCCGAGGAGTCAGTACCCACACCAGTGCAGACAAGTCGGAACATACCTTTGCTTCGTTCTTACGGCGAGAATCTGGTAGGGTATCAGGCACCTGGATAGCAGGTGCTTTTTTCCTGCCCAAAAATTCATCGAGAGCACTATCCGTTCTCTCCAACATGCCTTCCATTGCATCCACGACATTGCGAGAGAATTCGTCAACAACATCCTCCTCATCCTCCAAACGACCAAAATTTGCGGCATTGTCCTTATTGGAGAGCCGAATTATTCGATTTGTGAAGTTCAAGTACGCGAGTGGAGAGTGAATCCAGATCATGAGCCAGTGACTGGTCCATGGAACGATGGAAGGCTAGGTCAGGTGGAAGAGACGAGGCTGCCAGGCTGGTGGCATCGAGCGCAGTCGCCTGGAGGGAATTCGAGCAGGTTTCAAAGTTGTCCCGCGTAATGATTGTCATTTTTTCGAGGAATGAGTGCAACACCGAGGCTGCCTCCAACTCGATTAGCTTAATGAGTAGTGTCGCGCACGTGACCACTGGTAAAGACTACACTTGCCAACTTCAAATTGGTTCGTGATGCCGAGATCATAATACTGGTAAGTACTTCGAACAGCTGGGGTCATTGGTAGACATCGCTACGGGTGACTGACTGCTCTACTGATATTTCCAAGTTGCAGGAATAATATACGCACTCGCGAGGGGTCCATGCAAAAAGCCATCACGCTGGTCGGACGAAGTCCGTCCGCTCTCCTCACAGAACTCTCTAATCTTTGCTTATCAGAGCTCTCTTCAAAAACGCTCTTGTTTACTCTTGCACCTTCGTCCAATGTGACTCAGGGACAGCTGTCTGCACTTGCTACCTCCTTAACAAAGCACTTCCCAGTGCACGTAGGGTGTATAGCTGCACCTGTACCTCTCAGTGGTCAGCGTCCAGCCCACTGTTCCGTCTCACTCGCTCTCGTGGACGGTATTCCTTTCCGCTCTACGATTCCGGGCCTTCCGGAAACTCAGGTCGGAAGATGGCATGCGGGTCGGAACAGAAGCTTCAGCGAGAGTGGTGCCCACCCGAGTGACAACGATAGCACTAATTTGGATCCTGCGGACATGCTCGGTAGCGCCCTTATGAGTGACGGAAAAATAGATTGGGAGAAAGTGTGGTCCGTCCCCTCGTCTTCAGGTCTGAAGTCCGAGCCAGATTCCTTGCCCGAAAAACTGCGGAATCTTGAGTACGTCCTCACAAAATAGGAACCTGACATAGAAGCACCAACAATAGTACACAGACCTCCGACCATCGGCAGCATCATTTACTTCTCGGACAAGTCACCAGAAGGTATTTCAAGGGGGCTCCAGAACGCATTCCCAAATGCACACAAGGTTCGTGCATACCCAGGTTCATTCCGATCTACATACATGTTTAAAACACCCCGCACCATTTGGTGGGTTTTCATACCCTTTTCCACGTTTACCCTTTCTCCCCACCTCGGCGGATCTTAAATTGTTTTTTTGCGTTCCTTGCGTCTACCAGCTTGCGCTCCTCGCCTCATCCACCCCCTTCCTTACCGGTCGTCCCTTCACGTTGTTTTACAATGGTCGGGTTCACTCGAGCGGCGCCGTTGGAATCGCGATCCCCTCCTCAACACCACTACTAAATCTTACATTTCCCCCCCTTGTGGCCTTGACGCCACCCTTGCCGATAACGAGGTGTGACATTGTTCGCTAGTTAGATGGCTCATATTTGATACCGCGCTCACTAATATGCCCCATGGTATAGCTCAGAGGGAAATCTTATACTCTCCATTGACTCCCGTAACCCTACGCGTCTCCTATTGTCGGCTATCCAGGAGAAAGGGCTCTCTTTCTGCCCAAACACCACCCTGGCGGGTAAGGAAGGCGCCTTTTACGTTGGAGTTATCGAAAATGATAAAGTGAGTTTCTTTCTCCCTCCCTTAACATTTCTTAGACTCGATTTTCTTCTAGCTCTCTCAGGTGCACCGCATTAGCTCCGGGGACCCGTCTCGAGGGACTATTGCCCTCGACACCAACATGGCGCCAAGAGAACGTTCTACTGTCCGGGTATGTAGACCACACTGCACAATTTCTTTCGCTCCTCGTTCTTGCGCTGGATCGCGGTGTCTTTTGATTTGCTCATCCGCACGACCCACTTGCTGACAACTTGCGTTCAACAGCTGTATCACCTGCCGAAAACCCCTAATGTCACGACTAGCACCATTTCCGATTCCACCCCAAAACGTTCACTTTCCCTGCTGGTTTCCTCTGAAATTGAACCGTTACCTTCGCCTCCCCTAGAGTCACATCCTGGCGACTGTGGAACGGTGGCGTTCGACAGTTTCATTGCCGCCTCGGAAAATGGTATCGTTTTGTCACCAGGGAACTCGTTTACGTCAACCAACATGCCATGGACGTGCACGGTCCCCGGTGGTCGTGTAACTCTGCACTGGGATGCAACTCGGAGTTAAGGAACTGGTAGTTCCCGTAAGAGCGGATAGTTGCTTAGTGTTACTAATTGCGAGTCATGAACACAGCACGCTCCTGATGGTACGTCACACTGTATTCCCTGGAGAACTTCGGGATCATGGAAGGCTATAATACTTTGAGGGCCGCAGCTGCTTCGCAGTCCATTCTCACTCGTTACATATGCTGCATGCTGCCTCGAAATGGTATGGGAATTTTATTCCGCCATCTAACCAGAATCCTGAGCGGACATCACTGTATACCTGGTGAATGCCAAGTAGAAGTACTAGACACCGAGACACTGCCTTAATAGATCATAGAAGACATGTCTGAGCGAATGCGGTTATAGTCAAGGAGACCCTCGATGGGCCCAAGAGCAGCAATGGCGACCTGCAGTGCCAACGGTCAGAATACAAACGAATACTCTAGGATTTGTCACGTACATCCTTGTCCCAAAGGTACTTCTGAGCGACCCGCTTGATCTCATCAGCTGTGACGGCATCAACCGCATTCTCGATTTGCTTCGGGGTCATGCGACGGCCCGTGGTCACCAATTGTCTGCCAATATCTTCAGCGATAGCAGTGGTCCCGTCGAGGCTGAGGAGGAGGCCAGCCTTGAGTTGACTCTTGGCACGCTCAACCTCGAACTCTGTGGGGGCCATTGACATACGAGTCCACTCCTTGAGAGTGAAATGGGCCAAGTCATCGAGGTTCATGAAGTTTTCAGAAACGAGGTAGATGCCCCAAAGGCCGGTATCAGAATAAGATGTCGAGAACGACATGAAGCTATTGGCGAGGTTGTTCGAAGAGATGATGTGAGAAAGGCGTGATGACAAAAGCGGTGCAGCACCAAGAGATCTGTCCCAGTTGCCCATGATTGATTGCATCACCAGCATAGGGAAATAGTCGGGAGAACTCCAGCCAACACCCTCGACTGCGATAGCGACTGTGTGCGCATGGTATTTCGTCATCCCGAATGCGGACCTCGGAACCAACAAAGCCAGAACGAGGATGAGCAAGACGACCGAGAGGAATTGGGTTGGGAGAGACGGGTAAGGAGGAGAAATGTTTCTCGGCGAGTTTGACGAGTTCATCGTGATCAACACCGCCAGCGCCAACAAGCACCATACGATCTGCGGTATAGTTGGTCTTGATGTAATTGGCAAGGTCGTCACGCTTGATGGACAGGATGTTAGCCTTGGGACCAAGAATTGTCCTTCCAAGAGGTTGACCTAAATGTCACAAGGTTATTGTGCGGAGGAAACACAGTTCGGAGAACAACAAACCTTGGAAGGCCACGGCATGTAAATGATCGAAGACGACCTCTTCCAACTGCTTGTCGACTTCTTGCTGTTCTCGTAGAATGACATCCCGTTCCCGTTCCATGGCACCGCCGTCAAGCCTTGAGTTCTGCAAGATGTCACTAATAATGTCAACAGCAGTGGGTACGTCTTTCCGGAAGGACTTTGCATAATAGACAGTCTGTTCGCGGGACGTGTACGCGTTAAGATGAGCACCCAAGTTCTCTACCTCGAGCTCGAGAGCGTGTTGATTTCTCCGGTTAGTACCCTTGAAAGCCATGTGCTCCAAGAAGTGGGCAGGTACCATTGGTTTTGTCAGTTTCTGCACGAGAGCCAGCGTCTATCCATACGCCGACAGTCGCTGTTTGCGCGTGAGAATGCGACTCCGTTGCGACTGTCAGACCATTGGGCAGAGTGGTCGTCTGTGTAATGGGTACCGGGACGTGGACGGCAGTAGCGAATGACCGCAGCGAACGATGCTGCACAAAAAAAACCCATCAGCTTTACCCCTTCACATTCATGATTTGATGACCCTTACAGGTTTGCGCGTTGCACTCCTCAGGACACGACCCAGCGACACCGAAACTGTTCTGGAGACCATTCAGACAGCAGCAAAATGAAGCAATCACCCGTATTCTGCAAACACCAAAATATTTCCACCCGGGCTCGGAAGTTCTCGGCGCGTCGGATACTCCCGAACATTTTCAGTCTCCGCAGACTAGTCACGTGAGATGCCTATGGCACAATAGACTCAGAGTACCTAAATGCTTATCGTATTATCGTACTTCCAGAGCCCCAGCTTGATGCAGTACCCCAGTATACTCGTGCACTCCCTTACCTATTTACTCGTTCATTGTGTTGTCTTCGACCTAACATTCTTCTTCCTCTGTTGTGTTCTGACCTTCTTTGTTCTTGAGTCTTTGGCGTAGAGGCATCGTCAACCACACTATGTTGTGTTCTCTCACACAGGTGGAAGGAGTCCCACTGCATCTGATTAAGGCACTCCGTCCTGTCCGTCAACTTCGAGTGAATTGGTGCCGGTATCCTAATGGGAGCGGGGCCGGTGAGACGCGCACTTGACTCGGCAACGAACAACGCCATCGATGTCATAGTGACTCGATTGGAAAAAATCGATATGATTCCATGTGATCCGTCGCCTTGTTAGCATGCATGAAGTCGCTGGGTCGATCACACGCTTTGCCAATGATTTGATTCGTAACGAGGGGCGGCTGCACGTTCCGATAGCCGCAGTAAGCTGCCAAGTCCAACGGATGGTAAGAAGTAAAAGGAGCGTGCCTGATAGTGGCTGTGTCGACCCATGTACTGAACCAGAAAATGAACTAACATTCTGTGATCAGTCCACACAGTCTGCAATGCAGGGTCAGCGTAGAGTGGCGTGTCTCTTAGGAGCCGGCGGCGTTGGCCCGAGCGGTAACTTGATCGGTAAGTTACCTTGACCAAGCTGTTTTCGCTCGCAGTTCCGACGGAAGCAGAGTCACCGACGGGATGCCCACGCGCGACATTCGGGGGGTATTGATAGGTGGATCTCTTTGGCATGAGCTAAACATACGAACACTGATAGTAATTGCCTAAAAGCAAATTCGAGTCCCGGAAGGCTCGTGTAGAAGAGCGGGCTTGTAACAGGCGGAGGATGCGTGCGCGTTCCACCGGCATCCCAAACGCTGAGAAACGCGTGCCGTGGTGACGGATGTAAATAGATTGGACTCGGACGTGGTGACTTGACCACTTCCGTAATTCCCGTTACAAATTATGCTTATGACCGGCTGACACCTACTTTATAATGGACTGTCCCATGCCCAGGGGCCTCACAGCCAACCCAGGTAGCCCACCACTTGTATTCCTGTGTGCAGGTTTTGCCGCCTTTCGTCGTCTGACCCATCATGGGAGACAAGGTCCTGTCAGAGAAACCCTCCATTGAAGACACTCACACTATCAAGTCTTCACCTCGCAAGTTCGAGGGCTTCTTCCAGAGGAAGAAAGATAAGAACGAACAGGAAAAGGTGGATGCCACGGATGTTGATACCAAACCAATCGAGCAACCTCCACCATCCGTCGGATTCGCGGAGCTCTTTCGGTGCGTATCATATTACATGTCGGCTACTTCCCTTATCCATGTGCTAGGTATGCTACTCCGTTCGAGTTGTCCCTGAATGCCATTGGGGTTGTCGGCGCTGTAGCTGCAGGCGCCGCTCAGGTATGCCATCACGGTTCGACTTTCACCCGTTCACTGATGCACGGCTCCAGCCTCTTATGACTCTGGTTTTTGGAAGATTGATTGAAGACTTCGTTGCGTTCACCACTGAGTTGGAGATTTATCAATCGGCAGAGTTATCTGGAAACGCCACTGCAATATCCTCCGCGAAGCAGAATTTTGATTCCGCTGCAAGCGAGTTTCGCACCGGAGCTGCTCAGGATGCTTCCTACTTGACTTACATCGGTATGTCATTCATCAGTTATATTCCGAATGATTCTTGACGTTAGTTCAAGGTGTCGGCATGGCTGTATGTACTTGGATTTACATGTATCTATGGATATACACCGGCGAGATCAACGCGAAGCGCATTCGTGAGAGATACCTTCAAGCCATCCTCCGACAAGACGTTGCATATTTTGATAACATCGGAGCTGGTGAAGTGGCCACTCGCATTCAAACTGATACCCGTACGTCCTAAGCGACCCGCGTCTCTGTGCGCGTGCTCATTCAGAACAGACCTAGTCCAACAAGGGATATCGGAGAAGGTCGCCCTCGTAGTCAGCTTTCTCAGTGCTTTCCTCACTGGTTTCATTCTTGCGTTTACCCAGTCTTGGCGGCTGGCTCTTGCGATGTCATCTATCCTCCCATGCATAGGGGTAACCGGCGCTGTTATGAACAAATTTGTGGCCAAATACTCGCAGTGAGTCATCCTTTGCGTCTGACCGGTTTGTTGTGCCGTTCTCATTAGTCGGGGCACAGGGAAGCGCTTCAGTATGTCGCTGAGAGTGGTACCATCGCCGAGGAAGTCATTTCTACCATCCGGACTGCACAGGCTTTTGGTTCGCAAAAAATGTTGGGATCTCTCTTCGACAAGAAGATAGGTTCGGTTCGGACCTTGAACGCGAAGTCTGCCACCTGGCATGGGTGCGGTTTGGGAGTCTTTTTCTTCATCATTTATTCTTCTTACGCACTTGGTACGCTTCCTTGTACGTCACCATGCAGTTTCTGACAAAAAACGAATTATAGCTTTCGATTTCGGTACAACTCTGATCAACGAAGGTCATGGTGAAGCCCCATCACATTCCCGTAGCTGATTAAAGACTCACGTTCCACTTTCAGCCACCGCTGGACAAGTTGTTAACGTCTTCATGTCCATCCTCATCGGTTCATTTTCTCTGGCTATGATGGCACCAGAAGCACGAGGCGAGTGTATGCTACGTGTTATGAGCCGGGTTTTCTGATGCCTCAATAGCTTTAACTAACGCCCGTGGAGCAGCAGCAAAATTATTTGCTACTATCGAGCGCGTGCCTGACATTGATTCTGCCAGCCCTGACGGACTCAAGCCCGAGAAGGTCGTCGGCGAGATAACCCTAGAGGGTGTGCGATTCAGTTATCCCGCTCGATCCGATGTTCCAATTCTCAAAGGCGTCGACTTAACTTTCGAGGCCGGAAAAACAGCCGCTCTTGTGGGGGCTTCCGGCTCCGGCAAGTCGACCATCATTTCGCTTATCGAGCGTTTCTACGACCCTCTCGACGGTACTGTCAAGCTCGATGGGGTGGATATCCGCGACCTGAACATAAAATGGCTCCGCTCACAGATCGGCCTGGTTTCCCAAGAACCTGTGCTCTTCGCGACCACCATTAGAGCTAACGTTGCTTACGGCCTCATCGGCACTCCTTTCGAACATGCATCAGAAGACGAAAAGTTCAAACTGATCAAGGAGGCCTGTATCAAGTCCAACGCCGATGGCTTTATCAGTAAATTGCCCCAAGGCTACGATACTATGGTCGGCGAGCGTGGATTCCTTCTTTCTGGTGGCCAGAAGCAACGCGTGGCGATCGCGCGCGCAATCGTTTCTGACCCACGAATTCTTCTGCTTGACGAGGCAACTAGCGCTCTCGATACACGGTCGGAAGGTGTGGTGCAGGATGCTCTTGATAAAGCATCCGCTGGACGAACGACGATTGCAATTGCTCACCGACTGTCGACGATCAAGGGAGCCGACCAGATCTTTGTTATGGGGGAAGGTGTCGTCTTGGAACAAGGAACACACGAGGAACTCATCACCAGCAACGGAGCGTACGCGCGCCTCGTCCAAGCTCAGAAACTCCGGGAAAGCAAAGAAGAGCTAGGCGACACGGACATCGCAGTGGTTAGCAGCGCAGCAGACAAGGAAAAGGCCGTTGAAGATGAAGTCCCACTCGGCCGCCGCGATACTCACCATTCCGTGACGTCAGAACTGGCCCGTCGGAAGAACGAAGAGAGGGGAAAAGCTGAAGTCGACGAGAACTCGTATGGCGTACTGTATCTTTTCAGACGCATTGGGAGCCTGAACCCGGATGGTTATCGTTTATATCTCATCGGCTTATTAGCAGCAATGAGTAAGTCCTTCGTGTACCAGGCGACAAGCGAATGTGGATGCTGAACATGATTTAGCGACTGGCATGGTATTCCCAGTGTTCGCCATCATTTATGGTGAGTCCCTGACTTGCCATCGTCATGCGTGTAACCAACCTTTTACAGCCAAGGCGATCGACGGGTTCTCCCAAACTGACCCTTCTGTAAGGCGCCACGACGGGAACATGAATGCTCTGTGGTAAGTGTTCTGATGCTAACCTGCGCATTAGCCGTGTTGAGTGTCAATGCGAACAGGTTCTTTATCGTGGCTATAGTCTCATCCGTGGTTATTGCGATTCAAAACTATGTCTTTGCTCTAGCTGCGTCCGAGTTGACAACGAAACTTCGAACCCTCAGTTTCCGTGCGATTCTTCGCCAAGATAGTCGGTTATTCTGATCGCCTCCGAAATTCGCCCACTAACGGTTCATTAGTTCACTTCTTTGACAGAGTTGAGAACAATGTGATTACTGCAATCACTTTTTACAGCGGGGATGTTTGCTAATGGTACATTAGACGGGCACGCTCACATCTAGAGTGAATGATTACCCACAAAAGGTCGAGGGTTTAGCTGGAGTTACTCTTGGAACGTTCGTATCAAACCCTTCATAAGTCGCATGGATTCATGCTGATAGACATGGACAGTATCATCCAAGCCATCACGACTTTGATTGGTGGTGCAGTCATTGGTTTGGCATACGCATGGAAACCAGCTCTCGTTGGAATGGGTTGGTTACTTGTACCGTCATCCATTACGTGCTCCCTGCTGACATGTGCTCCTTAGCTTGCATCCCTCTCGTCTTCTCCGCGGGTTTCATCCGACTTGTGAGTCAATACGAAACCCGACCAGGACGACATGCTGACCTTTGGTAGCGCGTGGTTGTTCTTAAAGATCAGCAGAACAAGGCTGCACACGATGACTCTGCCAAGCTTGCATGCGAGGCCGCTGGTGCCATTCGTACTGTTGCCTCGCTTACCCGTGAAGATGACTGCCTCAAATTATACTCAAGCAGTCTGGAGGAGCCTCTCAGGAACTCAAAGAAGAGTGCGATCTGGAGCAATCTGGTCTACGCATTTTCTCAGTCTTCTACGTTCTGGGTGATCGCCCTCGTCTTCTGGTACGGATCCAGGCTCGTCTCCACTTTGGAAATATCAACTACCAATTTCTTCACTGCTCTCATGGTATGCATTTCTCGGATACTCCTTAGAATCTATCTGAATACAGAGTATGACAGGGTGTTGTCTTCGGAGCCATGCAAGCTGGGAACGTCTTCTCGTTCGTACCCGACATCTCCTCAGCGCGTGGTGCAGGTGCAGCCATTATCAAGTTACTGGACTCCACCCCCGAGATCGACGCTGAAGCTTCCGAAGGGAAAACATTCGAGAAGCGAACCGTCGAGGGTCAGATTCACTTGGAAGACGTTCATTTCCGTTACCCGACAAGGCCTACCATTCCCGTCCTTCGTGGCCTGAACCTGACGGTTGCACCAGGCACCTACGTTGCACTAGTCGGTGCGAGTGGTTGCGGAAAGAGTACTGTGTAAGCCTACATGCATTTTATGCTGTGTCCAAATAGTGCTGATGCCTTCGCAGCATTCAATTGATCGAGCGTTTCTACGATCCTGTAGTCGGTCAAGTTCTCCTTGACGGTCAACCTATCAACGAGTTCAATATCCAGGAGTATAGGAAACAGATCGCATTGGTTTCGCAGGAACCTGTCAGTGTCAATGACACGATGATGTGACAGTGTGACTGATGCCTTTTTGCCAGACACTCTATGCTGGTACCATCCGTTTCAATATCTTGCTCGGTGCAAGCAAGCCGACTTCCGAAGTTACCCAAGAGGAAATCGAGGCCGCATGCCGGGATGCTAACATTTTAGATTTTATCCGGTCATTGCCAAAGTAAAGGACTTGCCTTGACGTTTTCTCTTCCATTCTGACCTTTTACTCCTTAGCGGCTTTGATACTGAAGTTGGTGGCAAGGGTTCACAGCTTTCGGGTGGTCAAAAGCGTAAGCGTTATCTGCACCTACGTATTATCTACAGGTGATTAACTGCATCCTCACAGAACGAATTGCCATCGCTCGGGCTCTTCTTCGCAATCCCAAGGTCCTCCTGTTGGACGAGGCAACGTCTGCTCTCGATTCCACCTCGGAGAAGGTTGTTCAAGAAGCCCTCGATAGTGCTGCAAAAGGCCGAACGACAATCGCCATTGCCCACCGCCTGTCTACTATCCAGAATGCAGACTGCATGTACGTGTCACATTTTATGTTTCTCTATCGTGTTACACCGGAAAATATTGACTTGCTTCCGCACAGTTACTTTATCAAGGAAGGTCGTGTCAGCGAAGCTGGTACCCACGATGAACTTCTTGCATTGAGAGGAGATTATTATGAATACGTTCAGCTGCAGGTCCTAAAGACATAAACGATTCGGCAGGACATTCGATGCGTATAGACAGGATTACAGGATTTTATGACCACGTCCACAGCAATACCTATCACACATGGCTCCCCATCTGAGTTACTGTACTTGTAATTGATAACTCAAACCGTATACATCTCTATTACCTACGAAGATCCAATCATCTGGGTCATTGCTACCAAGGCCTAGCTGTACTTTACTATTACCTATTTTGGAAGGCCTGTTTGCAAGTGTTTTGTCTCTTGCCTTGCAATCTGGAACCAAGTTCATGCCACGGAAAGTCAGTTCTGCCGAGTGTCGAGTGATAGGGAACTCCATGGATATTTCTCCTAAGATCCTTTTAAGCGGGAAACCTGACCGGTAACTACGGGTTGAAGCTGCCAGTGTAGGTGAGTGGTACCGTCCTCTCCAGTGCGTGGCAGTCGGGGCTCCGCATCTTCGTCCAAAATCGGACCTATGCAGTTCGTGCGCTGGAGTACCGCATTCACACCAGTCACCACTATTTTGAATCCCACCTGTGATAATTGACCTACAATCTATCATACTCTAACAGAGGAAATTCACATATCCGACGCTAGGTGACGCAGTCGGCAGTGGACGCGCCTGGTTGTCATTGGGATATGTATTGAACCGTAAACCGATCGGGCAAGTTCTACCGTGTGGTAGAACCAGCGATTCTTTCGGGATTTGCTAGGCTTCCTACGCATTTGCTGATGGCCGCGTGGGGCCTATCCCCACCAATATAATGGACGGTCTCCCTGGTTTTACCTTTCCCAACTTCGCAGCCATCCAAATCAACTTCCGTTGGGGTTCTCCCTTGTCGGACTTATCATGGTGAACAAGGGTACCATCCTCCTTACAGGGAAACCTTCCTCCATCCAAGATAATGACAACAAGTACCTTTCCACCTACTGGTTCAAAGGTTTCTTCCAGGGGAAGAAAGATAAAGGCAAACAAGAGAAGACAGAATGCGTGGGTATTGACGCTAAACCAGTGGAGCAACCTGCACCATCCGTCAGATTCATTCAGCTCTTCCGGTGCGTGTTATACTATCTGAACGATATTCCCCTCATCTACGTATGTACTAGCTATGCTACTCCATTTGAGTTGTCACTGAATGCCGTTGGCATTGTCAGTGCCATCGCTGCAGGTGCCGCTCAGGCATAGCATTAATGTTCGACTTTCACACATTCACTGATACACAGCGTTAGCCCCTTATGACTCTGGTTTTCGGAAGGTTGATCCAGGACTTCGTTACCTTTACCACTGCATTGGAGATTTATCAATCGGCAGAATTATCCGGAAATGTCACTGCAATCTCCTCTGCGAAGCAGAATTTTGATTCCGCAGCGAGCGATTTCCGCAAGGGAGCTGCTCAGGATGCTTCCTACTTGACCTACATCGGTATATCGTTCATTGATTATATTCCCAACGACACCTGACGTTGGTTCGAGGTGTCGGTAAAGCTGTGTGTACTTGGATTTACATGTATCTATGGATATACACCGGCGAGATCAACGCGAAGCGCATTCGCGAGAAATACTTTCAAGCCATCCTCCGACAGGACGTTGCATATTTCGATCACATCGGAGCTGGTGAAGTGGCCACTCGCATTCAAACTGATACCCGTACGTCCTAAGCAACCCGTGTCTCTGTGCGCTTGCTCATTCAGAACAGACCTAGTCCAACAAGGGATATCGGAGAAGGTCGCTCTCGTGGTCAGCTTTCTCAGTGCTTTCTTTGTTGGCATGATTCTTGCATATACTCAGTCTTGGCGGCTGGCTCTTGCGATGTCATCTATCCTCCCGTGCATAGGGGTAACCGGCGCTGTAATGAACAAATTTGTTTCCAGATATGCGCAGTGAGTTATCCTTTGCGTCCAACTAATTTGTGGTGCTGTTCTAATATGTCTGGGTGAAGGGTGACGCTTCAGTATGTCGCTGAGAGTGGTACCATCGCCGAGGAAGTCATTTCTCCCATCCGAACGGCACAGGCTTTTAGTTCGCAAAAAGTGCTTGGTGCTCTCTTCGATAAGAAGATAGATTTGATTCGGACTACCAATGTGAAGTCTGCCATTTCGAATGGATCTGGTTTGGGAGTCTGCGTTTTCGTCATTTATGCTGCCCATGCACTTGGTACGAGGCTGTGTATAGTGCCCTTCCACTACTATGACAAATAACTTGTAGCTTTCGATTTCGGCACTACCCTAGTGAACGAAGGTCATGGTAAGACCCCATCGCAGTGTCATAGCTGACCATAGAGACTCACATTTCCATTTCAGCCACTGCTGGTCAGGTCACTAATGTCCTCATGGCCATCCTCCTTGGTTCTCTCTCTCTGGCCATGATGGCCCCAGAAGCACAAGGCGAGTATGTGCGACATGCTATGAGCTGGGTTTTCTGAAGTGTTCGCAGCTTTAACTAATGCCCAAGGGGCTGCAGCAAAATTATTTGCGACCATCGAACGCGTACCCGACATTGATGCTGCCAGCCCGCACGGACTGAAGCCAGAAAAGGTCGTCGGTAAATTAACTGTAGAGGACGTGCGATTTAGCTATCCCGCTCGACCCGACGTTCCGATTCTCAAAAGTATCGATATCACTTTCGAAGCTGGAAAAACAGCGGCACTCGTTGGGGCTTCCGGCTCTGGAAAGTCGACCATTATCTCACTTATCGAGCGTCTCTACGACCCTCACAGAGGTACTGTCAAGCTCGACGGGGTGGATATCCGCGACCTGAACATAAAATGGCTCCGCTCACAGATCGGCCTGGTTTCCCAAGAACCTGCGCTCTTCGCGACCACCATTAGAGCTAACGTTGCTTACGGCCTCATCGGCACTCCTTTCGAGCATGCATCAGAAGACAAAAAGTTCAAAATGATCAAGGACGCCTGTATCAAGTCCAACGCCGATGGCTTTATCAGTAAATTGCCCCAAGGCTACGATACTATGGTCGGCGAGCGTGGATTTCTTCTTTCTGGTGGTCAGAAGCAACGCGTGGCGATCGCGCGCGCAATCGTTTCTGACCCACGAATTCTTCTGCTTGATGAGGCAACTAGCGCTCTCGATACACGGTCGGAGGGTGGGGTGCAGGATGCTCTTGATAAAGCATCCGCTGGACGAACGACTGATTGCAATCGCTCATCGACTGTCGACGATCAAGGGAGCCGACCAGATCTTCGTCATGGGAGAAGGTGTCGTCTTGGAACAAGGAACACACAAGGAACTCATCGGCAGGAACGGAACGTATACGCGCCTCGTTCAAGTTCAGAAACTCCGGGAAACCGAAGAAGCGCAAGGCGATACGGACATCGCAGTGGTCAGTAGCATAGCGGACAAGGAAAAATTCACTGAGGATGAAGTTCCGCTCGACCACTGCGATACACTTCATTCGGTGACGTCAAACTTCGCGAAGATCGAAGGGAGAGGAAAAGCCCAAGTTGACGAGAACTCATATGACCTATTGTATCTGTTCAGGCGCACTGGAAGTCTTAACCCGCAGGGTTATCGTATGTATGTCATCGGCGCAATAGCTGCGATGAGTAGGTCCTCGGTGTGACAGGCAATTGTTGATACTAACACTCTTCAGCGAGCGGTATGGTTTTCCCGGTGTTTGCCATCATTTATGGTAAGTCCGGTATTGCTTCTGCCATTGAAATACATGTAACCCTTAGGCAGGCAAGGCGATTTCCGGGTTCTCCCTCCCTGACCCTTCTGAAAGGCGCCATGACGGTAATATGAACGCTCTGTGGTAAGTGTTCCGAGGCCAGCATGGGCATCAGAGTGTTAAATGTCGATTTGAACAGGTTCTTCATCATCTCTATCCTTTCGGCCGTAGTGATTGCGGTTCAAAGCTACGTCTTTACTGTAGCTGCGTCCCAGTTGACAGCGAAACTCCGAACCATCAGCTTCCATGCTATCCTTCGCCAAGATAGTGAGTAATTCGGCTTGACGCTAAAACTTTGCCTCTAAAGATTTATCAGTCCAGTTCTTCGACAGAGTTGAGAATAATGTGAACACTGTTACTTCTTTTTCCAGCGTAGATATTGGTTGATTCTACATTAGACCGGTACCCTCACATCTAGAGTCAATGATGATCCACAAAAGATCAACGGTTTAGCTGGAACTACCCTTGGAGCGTTCGTACCCAACCTTCAATATATAACGTAACTTGTACTGATAGCCGTGGACAGTATCATTCAAGCTGCTACGACCTTGATTGGTGGTTCGGCGATAGGTTTTGTCTACGCATGGAAGCCCGCTGTTGTTGGAATAGGTTGGTTACTTATACCGCCCTCCCGCACGTACCACCCCTGACCTGTGCTTCCCAGCTTGCATTCCTCTTGTCTTCTTTGCAGGTTACATTCGACTTGTGAGCCAATATGAAGCCTACCAGCCAGATGCTCTGACCCTTTTTAGTGCGTGGTTGTCCTCAAAGATCAGCATAACAAGGCTGCGCACGATGATTCCTGCCAAGATGGCGTGCGAGGCCGCCGGTGCCATTCGTACTGTTGCCTCGCTTACCCGTGAAGATGACTGCCTGAAATCATACTCAAGCAGTCTGGAGGAAGCCTCTCAGGAATTCAAACAGGAGTGGGATCTGGAGCAATCTGATCTACGCATTTTCTCAGTCCTCTACGTTCTGGGTGGTCGCCCTCGTCTTCTGGTACGGATCCAAGCTTATCTCCACTTTGGAAGTATCAACTTCCGATTTCTTCACCGCTCTCATGGTACGCAAATTTTTTGAATTCCTTATTAGGATTTATTTGGATAAACCTGCACGTTAGGGTGTCACCTTCGCAGCTCTACAGGCTGGCATTGTCTTTATGTTCGTACCCGACGTGTCATCAGCTCGTGCTGCAGGTGCAGCTAGTTGTCAAATTACTAGACTCTACCCCTGAGATCGACGCCGAAACTCCTGAAGGGAAGACATTCAAGGGAAGAATCGTTGAGGGTCAGATTCGCTTGGCAGACGTCCATTTCCGTTTACCCCACGAAGATCTACGGTTCCAGTCCTTCGTGGCCTGAACCTAACGATTGCAGCAGGTACCTACGTGGCGTTGGTTGGTGCGAGCGGCTTGCGGTAAGAGTACTGTGTGAGCCCATGTGTACTTCAGCGCTGCACGCAATTAGCTTGTTGACAGCCTTTGCAGCATTCAATTGATCGAGCGTTTCTACTGACCCTTTAGTCGGTCAGGTCCTTCTTGATGGTCAACCTATCAACGACTTCAACATCCAAGAGTATAGGAAACAGATTGCACTGGTTTCGCAGGAACCTGTCAGTGTCAACGAGACGCCGATGTGACAGTATGACTGATGTCTTTCTTGCAGACACTTTATGCTGGTACTATTCGCTTTAACATCTTGCTTGGTGCGACCAAGCCGATTTCCGAAGTTACCCAAGAGGAGACTAGAGGCTGTATGCCGAGGATGCTAATATCTTAGACTTTATCCAGTCATTGCCAAAGTAAGGAGCTGCCTCGACGTTCCCCCTTCCATTTTGATTTTTTTGTTCCTTAGCGGCTTCGAAACTGAAGTGGGTAGCAAGGGTTCACAGCTTTCGGGCGGTCAGAAGCGTGAGCGAGATTCCCCTATCCTATATTAGCTACATGAAGATCATTAACTATGTGCGTCACCCACAGAACGAATTGCCATCGCTCGGGCTCTTCTTCGTAATCCCAAGGTTCTCCTGTTGGACGAAGCAACGTCTGCACTCGATTCTACCTCAGAGAAGGTCGTGCAAGAGGCACTGGATAGGGCAGCACAAGGGCGGACGACCATTGCCATTGCCCACCGTCTGTCCACTATCCAGAATGCAGACTGCATGTACGTGTCCCCTCCTCGAGTTTCCCTCTCGTGTTTCCCGGAGTGACCTGATCTCCTACAGCTACTTCATCAAAGATGGTCGTGTCAGTGAAGCTGGTACCCATGATGGGCTCCTTGCATTGAGAGGAGACTACCACGAACACGTTCAGCTTCAGGTGCTGAAAAAATGAAAGTCGGGATCGAGCTCGGATGTGTCGAGAGACTATGTTTTACGTACGTTTGCGACGTCACCGCCGGTAGTTCTTAAACTGGCGACCCAGTAGCGGGGCGCTTAAGTTACTTCTACGGTTATCTGCACAACTCAGGCTCTGTATTACAGTAGTATTCACATTCCACATGGCCATGGTGAGCATATTTGGTGAAAATGCCAAACCCACTCATCTTGGAGCTCATGCTTTGTACCGAGTACGTGTGAAGCCAGTTGTCCGACATTCTTCAGCAAACAGCTAGTGGTTGCCCGTGTAAATTCACCATCTCAACTTTCACGCACAATGTGAATCGCATTCGGGCAAAGCGAGAAAGAATCACCGTGAAAGGACTAGAACTACGCGAAATACATAAGGTCGTTCTTCTTCTTGCTTTGCACTGTTAGGTATGTCAGACATGTCGAGAAGAAGCAGGAAGACACTCACCCTCTGCAATCCCACTCAAGAAGTGTTCGTGGGTTACCTTCATAGCACCCTCCCTGAGAGCGATCATACCAGCCTCCACGCACGTAGCCTTAAGCTGTGCTCCGTTGAACTCATCCGAACTGCGGGCAAGTTCCTCGTAATTGACATCGGGACTGACGGTCATTTTACGCGAATGGATTTCGAGAATACGGGCTCTAGCAGTCTCGTTCGGAAGGGGAAATTCGATCTTGCGATCTAAACGCCCCGAACGAAGTAGTGCAGGATCAAGGATATCGATTCGATTTGTAGCTGCGATGACCTGGATGGGTAACAGTTAATATGGAAGTCCTGGAAGAGGGTTGTTTCTTTCATCGTATTAATCACCTTGATACGCTCATCACTGGAGAAACCATCAAGTTGATTGAGAAGCTCCAGCATTGTTCGTTGTACTTCACGGTCACCACTTTTCTCGGAATCGAACCGCTTCGTACCGATGGCGTCGAGTTCGTCAATAAATATTATAGCGGGTGCCTTTTCCTTTGCCAACTCGAAGGCGTCGCGCACTAGCTTGGCGCCGTCACCGATGAACATCTGCACTAGCGAGGGTCCCGCTAGTTTCAGGTAGCAAGCCTTCGTTTGTGCGGCACAGGCTCGGGCGAGAAGCGTCTTGCCGGTACCTACAACAAAGATCAATGAGTGTAACGGTCGAATCTCTTGGGCTCACCTGGTGGACCGTACATGAGACAACCTTTGGGTGGCTTTATACCCAGGGTCTTGAATTTATCTGCTTGTTCCATTGGCAAAACGATAGCCTCGACAAGCTCCTCGATCTGTTTCTCCAAACCACCAATGTCTGTATATGTCTCCGTTGGCCGTTCATCGACTTCCATTGCCTTTACGCGCGAGTCGAATTCTGTGGGCAGTTGGTCCAGAATGAGATAAGAGTCCTTATTTACACCAACAAGGTCGGCAGGTTTGAGCTGTTCTGGAGGAACGAGACCGATGAGGGGAAGGAACACGGTTTGTCGCGTCGAGGTTTTCACGACCGCACACTTCCCTTTGCGCATCGAGTCCAGATCTCTGTTCGCACCGTCGTCTTCGCCTTCGGGATCCACTTCTAGTATCTGATAAATCGTTGGTAAGGGATAGCTCAGCGAGTGACTGTAAGACGGAATACCTCCACAACGTTGCCCACGAGGTAAGGGAGGACCTTGTTTTGTTTGATTTTCTCCCCGTTATCGCGAATCTTCTCCTTCATGACGCTCTGCTCATGCTGTAGTCTAAGAGTCTCTGACTTCATGACCTGAATCGCCACGTAAGCCAAGGGTTTTTGTAAACAGTTTACAGTTGGGCACACACCTTGATGTCGTTCTCGATGAGTCGTATTCTTGTCAGCATCTCGTCTGTCCCCAAGGCCATTATTTCCGGAGGGATGTCGTCCCAGTTGTCCTCTGGAGGACGATCTGGGGTGGTGTCCATTGCGCCGCCATCAGGAGTGGTGTGTGCTGGTGCAGAAGACGCGGGCTGGTCAGACTCTGGCTGCTTCTCTGGGTTGTTGTTTGGGGGCGGAGGCGGGTTTGATTCTGTGGAGGACATCTTGAGTAGTTGTGGTTGAGGACAAGCAACGCGTCACTCCCCCAAATAGGAAGACCTGCCAATGACACACCACGGCCACAGCAAGCCATGGCCAGCAAAGACCCACCAGCCAATGCAGACGACAAGGCCCGCTATGACAGAGTCAAGGAGGAGCTCGTCAAGATGCTCGCGAAAAGGAGGGCTGCAGACCGACAGTTGGTGTGCTCCTCTTATATGGCCGGTGTCGTGCTGCAGAAGTTGACGTGCCCATTCGCCAGGCTCAGATGGAACTGACCATCTACAACCTCGAGACATCCTACCTCACAGATACCGCCACCACTGGAAACATCATCCACGGCTTTGACGGGTATCTGAAACCCACCCAAGGTGCAGCAGCACGCAGGAAACACGAGATTGGCGAGGGTGATAGATGGTTCTCAACCAGTAGTGGGACATGGTCCAAGGTATGCTCGCTGCTACTTTGCCTTACCGCCCAGCTAATCTGACTTTGCAGTCCCTAGAACTGCTTGGAGATGGGGAAGAAACGACCCCTGCTCCCGACGATCCCAAAACTACGAACCCCGGTTTGACGACCGTCGTCGTCCCTCCGGCACCCCGCCCGCAAGAACTGACTGCTGCTCAACAGAAAAAGTTCCGTGACCGCGAGTACCAAAGGCGCAAACGGGCTATGCGCAGGAGTGCTGGAACGATGAGCGACGACGACTCTCAGGGGTTGGGGAGGAGAGCACAGAAGAGAGCTCGCATAGCAGAAGATGAGTAGCAACAGCTTCTCTACCTTATTGTATAGTACTGTGCACTGCGATTATTGTACTGATCACTTGCACGATGACTGGCCCCATTTCATGGTTAGGGCACGATTCTGCGTGCATGTGCCACTCGCCCCCTGTTTCTGGATCACGTCCTCGAAACTTGGCGATGTACGCTGCCATCGATTGATTACTGCGCCTACCTAACTTTTCAACTGTACTGCGTGATCAAAGTTCCATTTCACCAAGGAATTTCTTGACAGAAACCTCATCCATACCCCCGCCGTCGGGATCGACTGCCTCAACACATCGCACAACAGCGATGGTTTGTTTCGCCTCTTTGGTACTGACCCATATCCGCCCATTCACGCCGACGGCAATATCCAGTGGAAACCGGGAGCCCAGGAGAGGAAGCAAGAAATGCTTCGGGTCGAGCAGCCTGTAAGAGAGCATCAGTACGGTATGCCAGAGAGGCTTGGTGGCACGATTACAATCGGCTCATTTGCAAACTACAATGCGTGACGAAACCGCCTTTTAGCTCGCCAAAACCATCCGCTTTACGTGTCTGAGCGTCGAAGCATTCCAATTCCGGTTCCATGTCTTTGTGTGCAAGTGACACTCGGGCATATAGCACTGATCCCACCTGTAAGACTATCTATAACACTGAACGCATGGGCATGGTTGGGGGGCGTACCTTGAGATTAGGTCTATTTCTTTTGGTAGCACCCTCGAATGCCAGGCCATCTAGCGATGCAGGATGTGCAGCACCAATATCCACCCGCCAATTTTCTCCGCTACGTCCACTGACTACACCTATGACACTCTCCTGGGGTGCTGGGACGTACTTGACGATACACTTGATACACTTCCCTGTAAAGTGGAGAGTATGACTTGACTTACCCGTCGTGAATTGCCCTCTACCCACCACTTGCTCCTATTACTAGAGTGGTTTAGTATCCCCGCCCGTGTTGCAACGACCGGCTGCCGTGAACTGGAGCCTTTTCCTGAGCCTCGGGCAACCGAGAGCTCTGATAGGCCTGGTCCGAGCTTGAGATTGACGTGCTGTGCCGGTACGTGTTCACCTGGCATCACGAAGGACGACGTCATGACGGTCACTGGCAAAGGGCACTCTTGGCACCGATCTGCCATCTTAGCAACAGTACTAGCATGGCGACAACACCTCTCATGCAAGAGTTCCCGGAACTGTCCCGCTTATCGTATGTACCAGAGGCTCATAACGATTATCGTCTGACCAGACTTGCACAGCCGAGATGACCTGGAGGATCTTTTGAACGATCATGGATACTTTCAAAGCATCTTCCACTCTCTTTCTCCCGTGAAACAGCTTTACGAGTCACAGGCCGAGCTTTCTACGGCGAACGAGGCCATTGCTCGTACGTTCGCTTTCTGTCTTCTTCGGTCGTGCATTAACTCTGGAGTCGTCGAGGATCAAACCTGTCACTGCAAGGTAGACTCTACCAGTTGAGATCCGAGACCAAAGACGCTTTCGACGAAGCGAAGGCACTCGAGGCACGATGGAAAGTCCTTGAGCGCGAACACAAAGAACTCTATCAGGTACCCATTCATCGCCGTCCCCTCTCCAAACGCGCAATGTCTGATGAACTCCAATACAGCGATTCACACCTCAATTTCTCCTGATGCGTCTCCGTCATGCAACAACCGATCTGGACAACGCGTCGGAAACGCTGGCGTCGTCTTTCGTTCAATCATCGGCGAGATTGAACGACGCATCGGATGTGGACGAATTTATTAGACAGTTCCGGGAAATGAGGAAGGCATATCACAAGCGGGTGATGTGGGGAGATCGATGGGCCGCTGGCCAAGTAATATGGCACGACGATTAGTGGACAAGGTAACTGAGAGCTCACGAGTGCAACGGCAGTGGCATCTTCTAACTGCTGGCTACCTATTCTATGTAGCTAAGCCCAGGTCACGAATTCCTCCGAATTGCACCGTCCGGGCTATCCTTCCGTGCGTCCTAACCTACGCCTAAATGGCCCACTCGGGGATGAGGGTGGGCCATGTTAGGAATAACGGCTACCAGTGAAGTGGTCTGGCAGCCCTCATCGCATGCAGAATACGCATCCACTGCTAGCGACCCATTAATTAGTGGTAGGCGTTCAGTCTGTGGTGCTTTATATGTTTCAGTGAAACCACGAGTTGTTCGTTGTCACCCTTCGAAAAGGTGACCTGATCTTCGTCCTTCTGCCCCCTGCTGAGATCCGCGTATTCAAGAAATAAGTAACGACACAACGCGTGTGTTGGCGAGAGCGATGAGAGTAACCAGCGACACTTGTGCTAAGTAGTGTAAATGGCCAAATAAAGTCAAAGTCATAAGGTAAATTGGACTCGAGTTTGGAGCGTAGTGTCTGCCTTGATGGCGTTGAGGTTCTCCGCACATTACGCTGGTCCACTCTTCTCGCATGGTTGCTTCCAGACATCCTCGCCCGGGACAAACAAACAAGTCGAACAAGCATTCAGGGACATCGACGCTACTCTTAGCCCACCCTTCTCTGCAGATGCCATTTGGGAGGCTCTAACTGCTTTGCGCGATCAAGTTCTCGTGAGCAGGCATCAAGGCGACAAAGCTTCCGATGAGATACGAGCCGTTCTCTTGAAGAAAGTCGTGCTGGGTTTGTACGCCAGATCTCTGGACTTGTTTCTTGACGAGGCCAGCACCGCACAAGAAGACTCCGAATGGTGGTCAGAAACCGAACAATCTAATCTGTCTGCTGCACTATACTTATTGCAGAGTGAGTTTCTTTCTTCCTTGTTACTGGGCTGAGTTTGACGGACCACTCTCGGTTCACGTATATCTAAATGACATCCTCAAGCATTTCCTCATCGTGTTTTGAAGGTGCTTCAAGTACTCAAAATCCATCAAAGCGTCCCTCAGACGTCGGCATTGCATCTTCCTCGCATTCGCAGTATTTTCTTTCCTAAGAATCCATGGCAACCTAGCGTATTCATGACCACATTCTTTCCTCATCTTGGAGCCAATTCACCTACTTCGGTTCGCTCTCATTCTGCAGGATCCTTCCGCATTGACTCTAGACGCCCTGCATTGACGTACTTTGAATTCTTGCATGATACGCTCTGCCGTTATACATCGAAGTTTATTGCTATTGTGACTTATCCCCTTCGTTTGGCTCGCGAGGAGTGCTACATAAAGCGCCGTGAAAACGAGAGGATTCGTAATGAACGAGCTGAAGTACTCGGGAAGCTCCTAGGATTGCGGCCGAAGTTAACCTGGTTGTTGGACGCCCCGAATGTTGAGGAAGATGTTTCAGTCGACAGCGAGTTTCTCCTCGAGTTTTCAAACGCCGTCGACCCCACCACGTCCGACAGACTCTTGGAAAATAGCGTGCCCTCGCTTCTTGAAGGATTATACAACGCGGTCTTTGTTACACAACCAGGGGGTCATTCTTCGTACCTCAATAGCGAGGACCTTCGACGTCCGTCGAAGCTTACTCTTCTGTGGCCACGGTTATTGTTCCTACCACCGCTAACATTGTACTGTCTCAAAATTTTGTACGCATCTCGAGCATCACTAATCGACATGGCCCAAGACGCGATCGAGACCTCGAAGAATTTCCTTGAGGACTGGTTGTTAGAACCCCTCTATGGGGTCTACCGGACTATCAGGGCCGGTGGAGATGAAGCTATGATCGTCCGACCGGAGTCCATAGCTGCCGACTTCGATGTGAGTTGGGCATACACCAGTCGTCACGTTCCATCTGAATATTTTGGTAGTCTCTCGAGAGGATGAGTCTTGCGTTGGCAGGAGAAAAACTAGGTTATGATCAACAGCAACTTGCTACTCTCTCACAGCAGATACGACTTGGTGATTTTACCCCGCTCCTTAAGATTTACGAAGAAGATATCAAATACCCCGTCAAGTCAGCTTTGACCGGGACTTTGCTGAGATCCCTATTCATACAGGTACAGAAAGCAAAGGTATTTCAGTTCCCGTGATCCTCGCCATCGAGGTATTAACAACGAGAAAAGGTCGACATTGATCAAGCTTTAGGAGGGATCGATAAATTGCTCAAATCCCAAGAACTGACCTTTGCTTTCGTTGGTGTTGCACCCGCGTTCGCGATTGTATATACTGTAGGGGGCTCCCTCGTTCGACTCCTTTTCGGTAAACGTGCAAAATATGGCGGTAAACGCAAGAGGCAGAGTGTCTGGTTGGCAGTGCGGTGCGTGCTTAATCTCACAGCAGTAGCGTGTAATTTATCCTCCCACGTAGGAGAATCGAGCGCCTTCTTCTTTTCCAACCAAGGTCTTCGGGCAGGCACGGTGACGAAGATCGGTCCTCAGATGTCATTCCACCACTAACCTCGGGATTGCTTGTCCTATCTCTGACACATCTCCGCAATTATGCACTGACATCCCTCCCTGCACGGTCGCAGCCGCGCGAAGGGTTCTTAGAGGATGTTCGCGACCTTGAGGATCCCAGCCTGGGACGGTGGGAGAAATTGCGTGTACTGGACAGGATGTGGAGAAACTGGGCGAATGAGCTTGGATGGCAACAAATGGCTGGAGAGTCGGCATCGTAGTCCGTCCATCTTTGTACTGAGATCTCCACTGCGCTCGTGAGTAGCCAAACAAATGATCCATTACATCCTAGGAGTCTCTGCATATCACATACATAGTGACGAGGAAATTAAGTTGACGAAATGAATTTCAGAAAGATAGCCTCAACTGAGCAAGGCAGAGATGCGATGAAGGCCTAAATACTCTGTAAACCATCCAAGGCATGGTAAAAGCAGCAGCCGAACAGGGCTAATGCGTGGGTCGATGACGTAGCATCCACCGAGACCCCTCCTGTGCCACGAGTCCACTAGGCATTCATATGTCAAACGTGGGGTATCGTTGACGAGAAACCGATGACGTACCTAAGGATTGGCCCAAGATGACAATACAGAAAAGCACCCATAATCGCCCGTAGATGCCTTTGACACGGTGTCCAGTGACACGCGTCCATAGCTTCTCCAGTATCAGTAATGGGGCTTGCTGTACGAAAAAGAGTATGCCCTGTGGGTCAAACCCCCGTCCATGACTACAAATAGCGAGTTCATGAAGTAGTCCCGACCCAACAAACGTCCCAAAAACAATGCCGATATTTCCAGCAATAGCTCCTCCAATGAAGCCACCGTATACGAAGAACGTCTCTCTCAGCAACTGATGCCAACGTTTCGCCCAAAATTCATGCAGGGAGTCCGACTGCCAAGGATGGTCCATAACAGGTGGCCACGATGATGGATCGTTGGAGAGCAAGCCGACGCCAATTAGCGTAAAGAGATCGTACAGCAACTCAAAACCCGCAATAAACATGGATCCTGTGGCAACGTGAACCGCGGTAGATAGCATGTAGCGCTGTGGAATAGGAAGCTCGGGCCTGAAGATGGTACCTCCTTCAGGTAAATTACCGCCTGGCACGAGCTTGACGAACGACTCGCAGAAGTCAAGCACCACGAAGCGTCGAAGAGCGGAAGCTAAAGTTTGGCGAAGGAATGCAAATCGTTCAAGAGACTTGTGTTCCCTTGGGACGTGCACTCCGACTCCAAATGTCCAACCGATCCCTCTCAGCGTGCAGAAGAGTTCCAAGGCGTCATATAACCGGCTTGGTAAGTGGCGTTCCCATATTGATGGCGATGTTCTTGAATCATTGGTACCGTCTGTTGATGTACCGCCCCTGCTTTGGTTGGGAAAGTTGATGAAAACACCTAGTTTTTCCTCGCCGACTTTGAGCATTCCCTCAGGTCTCCAAGCCCAATCGATGACCCTGGAAACCATAAAGATAGCAATCGCCGCTACTTACATACGTCAGTAGGCTCCGCCCCTGACTGAGAACAAGATTAGGCACCTATTCCCCAATTAACCGGAGTGTATTCCGCTCCAGGAATTTTGAAGCGGAAGAAGGTCCCCAGTGTGACTAATACTATGAGTGGGAGTAGCATGAGGCGGTAGAGGAAAGTTTCCGGGCGTCGAGCAAGGTAGGCCATGTACATGGATGGCAAAACAGCAGCCACCAGATACAAGAGATGTTGTGGCTTCAAGGGTATACGGTCCTCTGGGCACGGTATAACTGTTCGGCATGCATCGTGAACGCTGGACACGGCCTTAGCGTCGGTGATTCAAGAATTCAAGAAACCTGGATATATGAATCATGACTTACAATTCGCTGAACACAGCAACCCACCCCATACGTATAAAAATACGACCCGTCAGGGCGCAGGTGGAAGAAACAACGGGTATGACTACAACATTTCCTGCGCACCTTTTATGTCTTTTGCATGAAACTAGTGCAGGAGAGCACAAAATTTTTCTCGACCAACGTATGGTTAGTCGATATGTAAGCACCTGAGTCGTTCCGTTCCATGCAGCTGCACTACGGAACCTCGAGGACAAGGTCCGAAGTGACCAGAACAGTGTGGTTGAGAATGTAAGGAATAGTATTGGTTGTTCTCGGGATCTCGATACGGGCGTTCCTCCGCAGCGCTTATGGACGATAGTATGGGAGCGTAACCCGTTATTTGCCGTGGACAAATCGACTGGGCTGTCCAAACATCCCCGGCAGTATTTCATGGGCTGCCCTTCCTTACGATATCGGTTTTTGATTGCTTGGCACGGTGTGTTGCTGGAACCTTGGGATGAATGAGGAATTCCATCTGACACCTATTAGAGGTGGGTGCCTATACTCACCGACTGTGGCGGTAGCACTATTCCATATGTCGCTGGCACTCCATTCATACGGTGGCGATATCGAAATGCCGTAAGATTGTCATCGCAGTGAGACATCTAGTGTAGTGCACAGCAGCGATATCAGGCATTGTGAAGGGCTCTGCCGTTTTGTGCACTGAAGATTATGATGACGTTCAGATCTACTTCTCAACCGTTCATAGTGCTAGTGCTGATTCACCTTGCATTACACACAGTCACCTCGACAATGCCATTCATACACTGGTCAGCCACGGGCAACATCCTGCCATATGTAGGTCATTCTCCTCTCCCAGCCAACGCATCATTGTAGCCGCGGGATACACTCCTGAATTCATAATGAACCAACCTCTCTCGTGTGGAGTTCGGGCCGGTCCATAATCACATCGTATGAACGTGCGGAACCAATTGAATAACTTCAGCAACGTTGATGCGCGAAACGCTGTTGGGCAATTACTCGTTGTTGAGCACACCTACCTCAGGTATCGCGCATCCAAGACGTTCCGCCCTTGTTCGTCATTACCATGGTTGTACCCGGTGTGAGATCCAGTTGTGGAGGGTGATCGCTGGGTGCCGACGTCATCAGCATTGCTTTATTGCCTTTGCTCATTTTCCGGAATAAACCGACTTAACTCTAAAATTGGACGCATGTAACGGGACGAGTGAATGTCAAGATTGCTACTTACAGCCGCTTTCATGGACTAAGGTGAAGTGTGTCTTCAAACGGTGCTCGCGGTCGAAAAGGAAAGCGTTTGCCACCAATAAGTCTCGAGAAGTAATTTTCTTCTGCGTCGTCGTCGCACTGATGACTTCGTGATGGTACATATACAATTTGGAGGGTGCTGGGCTCCTTTTCTACGAGCGTCGGTTCAGCTCAGTAGCAAACGTAAGGACAGTATGCTTCTTGGTTGACGATGTGGTACCTATATTATGCCATTAGTTTGTCCCGCGATACATTGTGCAACTGGCAAAGTGTCTGATGCCGGAAAACCACTGTCGCTCTTGACCCTGGCCTCAGCCAATCACCCGTGCTAGCTTCGGAATATGAAATTATTTATTGGCCAGTGGCATCTCTCCCAGCATGGTTGAAGCTGCACAAGAGGCCCTTAGAAGGTGGTCCGGGAGAAAGTGAGTGCTGGAGGGGATGTGAACTCTGAGTAGAAGACTTGGCTGGCAAACTCAGATCATGGCATGACGGGACTCAAGTACTCACCTGTCTCTGCCGAGTCGTTACCGGTGCGCGAGTTGGTTGCCAAGTGAGATTGCTACTGGGTACTACACCAATACAAAGCATGCGAACTCGAGGTATTTATCGTGGAAGAAGGTTAACGCTCCAGTCGTTTCCGTGGAGTGAAGCTCGTGGTATCCTAGGGATATCCCTAGATCATAGCAACAATGTAGTTTTGCAAAAAGAAAGAGGCGGGCGTTATCAACCAAACGGGGCAGAGATGTTGTGGAGACCCAAGAACTCTGTAAACCGCCGAAGGAATGGTATAAGTAGTGTATGAACAGGGCTAATGCGTGGGTCAATAATATAGCCTCCACCGAGACCTCTTTTATGCCATGAGTCCGCTAAGCATTCACACGTCAAACGTAGGGCATCGCTGACGACAAACCGATGACGTACCTAAAGATTGCCCCAAGATGACAATACAGAAGTACACCCATAGTCGTCCATAGATGCCTCTGACACGGTGTCCAGTGATACGCGTCCATAGCTTCTCTAGGATTAGCAGTGGGGCCTGCTGTACAAAGAAGAGCATGCCTTGTGGGTCAAACCCCCGTCCATGACTACAGATAGCGAGTTCATGAAGTAGGCCTGATCCAATAAACGTCCCAAAAACAGTACCAACATTTCCAGCAATAGCTCCTCCAATGAAGCCACCGTATATGAAGAAAGTCTCGCGCAGCGCCTGATGCCAGCCTTTAGCCCAAAATACGTGTAGGGAGTCCGACTGCCAAGGGTGGTCCAGGAGAGGAGGCCACGATGAGGGATCGTTGAAGAGCAAGCCAACGCCGATTAGCGTAAGGACATCGTACAACGACTGGAAACCCGCAATAAACATGGATCCTGTGACAACGTGAACCGCGGTAGATAGAATGTAGCGCTGTGGGATAGGAAGCTCGGGCCTGAAGATGGTACCTCCTTCGGGTGAACCAACGCCTGGTACGAGTTTGATGAATGACTCGCAGAAGTCGATCACGACGAAATTTCGAAGAGCGGAGGCTAAAGTTTGCCAAAGAAATGCACATCGTTCGAGAGACCTATGTTCCTTTGGGACGTGCACTCGAACTCCAAACTTCCAACCGATTCCTCTCTGTGTGCATATGAGTTCAAGGGCATCATACAATTGGGCTTTGCTTTGGTTAGAAGAGTTGATGAAAACATCTAGCTTTTCTTCGCCGACTTTGAGCATTCCTTCAGGTCTCCAAGCGCAATCGATGACCTTGCCAACGATAAGGATGGCAAACGATGCTACTCACATGTGTCAGTAAGTTCCACCCTGACTGAGAGTAAGATCGAGCACCTATTACCCAATTAGCCGGGGCGTGTTCCACTCCGGAGACTATGAAGCGGAAGAAAGTCCCCAATGTGACTAATACTATGAGTGGGAGTAGCATGAGTCGGAGGTGGTAAGTCTTCGGACGTCGAGCAAGGTAGGCCATTGACACCGATGGCAGAACCGCAGCCGCCAGATGCAAGATATGGCGAGGCCTTAAGGGTATCCGGTCCTCTGGACATGGTATAACTGTTTGCCATGCATCATGAGCGCTGAGCACGACCTCAGCGTCAGCAAATCATTGAAATAACCTGGTTATTATGAGTCACGACTCACAACTCGCTGAACACGACAACCCACTCCATACGCACGAGAAGGCACCACAGAAAAAAAGAAAAAAGAAACGGGTACTTAGTGCGGGAAAGTTGCAGCTGGTATATCTACTTATACTATGTACATAATGCAACATTTCCGACGTAAGTACCTCGTGCGTCATTTGCGTTTGTATGAAACTATGTAACGCAGCATGCACGAACTTCTTCGACTCAACCAACATATGGTTAGTCCGAGTCGGTATGTAAGAATGAGCCGAAGTAACTGAATGAAGAAATTGGTTATGGGGTTGATGGGTGGGTAGCGAATTAGTTATTTCCTCGCCCTCACTTACCTGTAAAATCGGACGCATACTCTCGGACAAATGGATGTTGATAATGTCAGAGAAGGGGTGCCTTCTTCTGGCGCTCGCAGTCGATTCAATGGCACCAATAAAAAGTAAAACGTTTTGACACCGGCCACCTAAATCTCAAGATGCGAATTTCACCTGCGTCGTTGTTGCACCAATGTTCGCGATGCTGGACTCTTTCTACGAGCGCGCGGGTTTAACTTGGCAAGAAACGTAAGGACAGTACTTGGGTTAACGACGTGGTACTTAGTATACCATGTCCTCCGATGCATTGCGCAACTGGCAAAGTGCCTTGTGTCCTCAGCCAATCGCCGTGCTAGCCTCGAAAAATCACGCCTATCCAACTATGCATTGGCCAATACCATATGGCATCTCTCCCAGCACGGTCGAAGTCTAGGAGAAAGTGAGTGTTGGAGGGGATAAGACCTGGCAGGCAAACTCGAATGGCGTGGGGTGGCGAGGCAGCCGTCCTGACCTAGATGTCTCCGTCATTAAATAAAGATGCACAATGTGCTCATCGGTTGCCAAGTGAGATTGCTACTAGGTGCCACACTAATATGAAGCATAGGAACTCGAGGTATTTATCGTAGATAAAGGTTAAGGCTCTTTCTCTTGAAGTCGTTTCCGCGGTGCGGAGCTCATGGTATCCTGGGTGATATCCATAGATCATAGCCGCAATAATAGCGTTGCAAGGAGAAAAGAGGCGCATCATCAACCAAGAAGGACAGACACACTATGAAGACCCAATAACTCTGTAAACCACCGAAGGAATGGTATAAGTAGTAGACGAATAGGACTGATGCGTGGGTCGATGACGTAGCCTCCACCGAGACCCCTTTTGTGCCACGAGTCCACTAGGCAACACCACGTCAAACGTTGGGCACCGTTAGCCAGAAGCTATAGTGACCCACCTAAAGGTTGTCCCAAGATGACGATACAGAAATATACCCATAGCCGTCCGTAGATACCTTTGACACGATGTCCTGTGCTACGCGTCCAAATTCTCTCCAAGATTAGCAGTGGAGCCTGCAGCGCAAAGAAAAATACGACGTGAGGATCAAATCCGCGTCCGAGACCATAAGCTCCGGCTTCGTGAAAGAGGCCCGATCCAATAAATGTCCCGAACACGGTACCGATGTTTCCAGCCACAAGTCCCCCAAAAAAGCCACCATAAACAAAGAAAGTCTCTCTAAGGATCTGATGCCAGCGTTTTGCCCAGAATATATGGAGGGAGTCAGATTGCCAAGGATGGTCCATGACAGGAGGCCACGATGACGGTTTATTGGAGAGTAACCCAACCCCAACAAGTGTAGAAAGATGGTAATACAAGTCAAACCCTGCTACGATGGCGGATCCTGTGGCGATGTGAACTGCAGTGGAAAGAATGTAGCGCTGGGGGATAGGCAACTCGGGCCTGAAAATAGTACCTCCTTCGGGAGTGTTAAGACCCGGCACAAGTTTGATAAACGATTCACAAGCATCAAAGACGAGGAAGCTGTGAAGGAAAGAGGATAGAGTTTCGGAAAGGAATGCAGATCGTTCAAGCGACCTATGCTCCTTTGGGATATACACTCCGGCTCCGAATTTCCAACCGATTCCTCTGTTGGTGAGAAGAAGTTCTAGGGAGTCGTACATCCACGCTGGTAAACGGCGTTGCCATACTGACGACGTCGCTGTTAAGGCATCGGGGTCGCCTGAAGATCCGCTACCAGTCCTTCTATTTGGAGACTTGATGGAAACACCAGGTTTTTTCTTCTCCGATTTTGAGCATCCCCTCAGGTCTCCAAGCATAATCGATGGCCTTGGCGACACTAGTCAGAGCAAGCGATCCTACTGACGTGTTAGTACCTTCCCCACTGACCACAGCCGAGAGTGAGATAGAATACCTAATCCCCAATTGGTTGTACCGTATCCTACTTCAAGAACTGCGAAGCGGAAGAAGGTTCCAAGTATACTTAATACGACCAATGGGAGTAGCATAATGCGGAGAAGGAATGTGTCTGGGCGTCGAGCGAGATAGGCCATGTACATCATTGGCAGAAGAGCGGCCAAGAGATGCAAGGCATGGTGTGGCTCGAAGGGTATACGGTCCTCGGGATGCGGTATGACCGTTCGATACAAAGAGTGAACACTGAACATGACCTGTACGTTGGTGACTCAGGTGACCTGCGGTAGCGGCAAGACTTACAAGTCATAGAATGTGATGACTCCCTCCATGGGATTAAGAAGAAGACGTGGACTCGTCCACGGAACTCGTCGGGTGCAGGCAAAAGAATTAACGCGTTCCGTGCATCTTTTCGGCACCAGGTTAAGTTGCCTGCAGGATCTGATTAGTCAGCGCCAGCATCTTGACAGACCCTCATGCAACTTCACGCCTTCCCAGCCTAGAGTGAATCATTGGAGACGATCGATGAAGATGAAGCGCTGAGGGGGGTTGAAGTAAAAGCCATAAAGTTTGGACTTGGCGAGGAATGAAAATATGTAATCTTCATGGTTAGGAGTCCAGCCAAGGCCTTATCATGCCTTATCACAGGGTGATATCTACGCAGATAGACGTTCAACTGTCAGGCCTTCAGGGGTACTCATTCTCTCCCGAAGATCTGATTGTGGAGGATGATGTGGGTGCGGAACTGGTACAAAGTTGCAATGGGCAGAGTGACCAGACTGTCCAAATTGCTCTTTCCCCTCACAGTGTTCGGGCGTTCCTTCGTCTTGATCTCGCTTTTGCTGCTAGTCAATGGAGTGTGCTGGGGTGTAGCGGCACAGTGGCATTCATTGCTCGGTCTTTCCGTGTTAGCATGGGTGAGAAATTCCATCTTCCGAGGTCTACACTGACAGTACTGATTATGAGTGTATTATCTCCCTTTCTGTCTGTACGGTGACAGACGATTGGACTCAGACACGGTAAGAATACTAGCACGACAGTATGAGAATGTAGTAACCACCGCACCATTCACAGCGTTGGATGCTGATCACATTAGGTACCCTGGTTCATTAAATCTGACATACCGTGCGTTGTTGGATAATGATGCTTCACAGCAACGCTCAACCACTCATAGTGCCTGCTCACCCTATATTGTGCAAGTGCCATTGACAATGCTACTCGTACGCTTATCAGCCACGGGCAGCTTCCAGTAACATGTGGTTTCTTTTTCTCCCTCGGGCACAGTACCATTGTGATTGCGGCAGTACGTTCTTTGATCACACTGATTTTGCCGTGGGTCAGCTTACTTCGTGCAACGTAAGAACCTGGCCATAGTCGTTAGCATCAGCGCGTACAATAAGTTAAATGCCTTTAATAATCTCGCTTCAGTCATCGGTGAGCGAGTCGTCCTTGGGCTGGCTGCTCATCTCAAACGTCACATAGGCACTGCCATAAGCGCCTCATTCTTATTCATCGTGGGCCTTGGGAACTCCATTATACTATGGAGAATAATACGTCAGCGCCGAGTACGCCTTCATTTATCGGTTTCTGAAATGAAGTTTTGCCAGTTTACACACTGTCGTACACAGGTCAAGCACACGGATGGGAAAGATGCAGCGACGGGTGCGGACTCACAAACTCAGAATACCTTAATGATGCGGGTACTCGGGCCCCTTGTTAACTTCGTCAATCGTCCTTGGAAAGTGTGTTACCGACCTCTTTACTTTGGTTGGATATCTGAACACCCTTAGATGTACCCCGTTGGAGTTTTGTTTGGATTAGGTGGGGGATTTGGTTACTACAAATGATTGATTGGCGCCAACATTTGTCAGGATTCGACACGGCATCTTCGATCGCTTTGCTCGCCCTGTCGGCCCTTGCGCAACAGAATGGCGGAGATAATAGAATACGACCATCCCAGGTCTTGGTGTTACCTGTAAGATCAGCCGCGAGGTGGCGGATGGTCGGGTGTTGACGTGTTCCCAGCTGCTATTCACGGGCGGCATGACATTGGTAGATTCCTTGAACTCGGTCATGATGCTTTACTCGTACTCTGGTTTCGCGGAACATTCGTGGAAGATCTTCGAGCGCACTATACCGGCAAATGCAGTGGATGACGGTGGTGTGTCCAGCGGACCCGATGTAGACATGAATGGCATGCTTGGCCAAACGCAGCCAGAGCGGACCACCCATTTGGCCCAACAGCAGGGGACTCCTGCCAATCCAATTGCAGGGGTGTTTGGGGGCGCCGAAGATGACGGCAACAATGTCGCAAGAAAAGATGATCGTGTTACTCGCGCCAAGCGACATACCATGTCAAACCTCAGTGTTTTGTTAACGAGCATGAGCATTCTTCTCGCATTCAGGTAAGGCACATTCTGATTTCGCACGTCAAGCTCGGAACATTTTGTAGCATTGCCCTCATTGAGGTCATGGGCTTAATTGGCCAGGAGTGTGCAAGGTGTCGACAGGCCGCATCGGCTGCGGATGGGGGAGGACTGGCCGGGAAGTGGTGGCGGGCATGGCAACGAGTATGTCCCGGAATGTGTTACGTCCTTTCCGGAACCTTAAGAGCTGACGGGTTCACAGGCGAATGACAACTCTGGGTATATAGGCGCGGCAGTGGCGGGGGCTTTCCTCCTTATCGTGATTGGCTGGTTTGGAGTCAGACGAATAATCAAAGCCCGACGGATATTTTCGGGAGCGAGCGAGGGGTGCGCAAGGAGAAGAGCATGTGAGGGCAATACGGATACCCGAGTCTAAACAGAAGGTTAGCGGGTGAAACTCATGTACAACAGAATATCGCGCGTTGTCCGACTTTTGGGCCTTCCCATAGTAGAAAGGCGTTAGGTCGCAAGATCGCGAGTGGAACTTGTGTCCATGTCTTGGCTGGACAATACTGGTCTCAAACCTGATCAACGTCAAATGGAAATGGCCACTCACTACTTTAGGCTTTTGAAGGGCTCCGTCACGTCATGGCAAGACAGGGGATGAGTTCTGGAGGGAAACACTTACGTGCTCCTAGCAACCTGGATACATATTGTATGATCCCCTTGCCAATCGTGTGTGCGTTGCGCCAAACGTCCATGAAGCTGTGAAGTCTTGACAGCCGATATCAGTTCCAAGTATGGCATGAGAAAGATGGCAGGATTGTTTTGGATTGTTGTGAGCATGTTCGGAATGGGTTGCCGATCTCAGACAGTACTAGTCGAACATGCCGGGAAAAGGAAAAGCCATGCAATATATGTTGACACCAAGTTGAACGCGTCAAGGACGACGACTCGACTCGACTCCACCAACGGCGACGACCGCGACGAGCTTGTATCCTTAGTTTCTTAGTGGACAGCGATTCCGAACCGCGGTCTTGCTGTGCCGCCGCGTACTGTCGCGCTTGGAGGTCTTGCTGGCCCGTCCACCGTGCCACGTAGTGTGGATATTCCTTGTTACACGATTTTTCTCGGTCGTACCGCCATTGGCGTTTGGCCGACTGGCGGGATCTCCGCGTTTTGAAATTATATTTGGTACGTTCCGCTCGGACACGACTCCCGTCCTAGCTCGTATTCATACCAGAGGACACCAACAGACGCCTATAAGATTCCCTTTTTACTCGCGTAAACACAGCAGAAGAATCGTCTATCATGTCCACGTCACGTCCTCATATCAACACAAATGTACATCGAGGTACTACCTTAGCGTCGCACCAGCGATCCGTCGGTCCTTCTCATACGTCGCAAAACCTGGACTCGTGCACGTAGCGGATCGCTGGCATCTACATCTTCATCCTTATCCGTGGAATCTCCCGCTCCCTCCTCATCCGCCTCTTCGTCCTCTGCACTATTTACCACTTCAGGAACCTGAAAGCACTCAGGTGACTGTATCCAATCCTACTAGCCCTTCTGCCGACGAGACGATGCGGATTCAACCAGCCGCGTCCGAGTTCGTTTTAGCTCTTCATGATTTTATCCCACAGCAGCAAAATGCCACCTGTTTATCTTTCCGTGCTGGCCAAGTCATTCACGTGCTCAACAAGGATACAAGTGGTTGGTGGGATGGTGAATTGGATGGACAGAGAGGGTGGTTCCCGAGCAACTATGTCAGTGCTGATGAGGGTGTGATTTCTCTGGCCGAGGACTTGCCCCGCACTTACTCTCCTGTAAGTCGTGGTGACTCTTCACTTACGTCGTTTCAACTAGCTCGTATAATTTTCAGCAGCGGCAGAAAGTGCGGCACGGACATACAATGTCGTCAGTGTCGTGGGCCACCACCCCATCGCGCGGGTCTTCACGAAAAGATCATCGACCCTTGGTGACGGAAGCGCTCGGCTCTGACATAACATCATACTGCCCACCTTTGATGGTGAACTTGCTTCACAGCCTGTCCTTACTCCAGAGCGCCGTCAGATCCAACCGTATAGTGCACTTTCAGCCAGCAACGGCGTGCATCATATCTTGTGTTCGCTCCATCCTCTCCGCCATGGAATGCTTACAACGTGATGCGTCCCTCCTCAGACAGTTCCCTATCCTTGCTGTGGAACGTAAGAATATATTGTCCGTTCTCGCCGCTCTGGCTTCTCAGGCGAAGAAGGCGTCAGACGAAAGCTACGATGAGGACATTCGCGACGCGGAGATAGAGGGGATGCTCAAACTTGGCGGCCAAGTGTTCTCTCAGGTACGAAGATTTCTGGCAGTCGCGGTGCAATGCGGAGTCGAACTACCAGAGAAGGCGCAAGTCTCCCAGTGCGGTGACAGCACTGTGACCTGCTCCAGCAGTGGAGGCTACTCCTATGGAGACTTCCGAGCCCCTATCTACCCCTCCAAGATTTGCCACCCCTCCGAAACCTTCGTCACAGCAGGACGGCGATAACTTGTTGAAAACAGCCACGCGTACAAAGAGCCTTAGCGACCTCCGATCGCAGCGGCGGTTTGCGACATATCGCGAATCGGATTCATCTGCTGCACCCTTACTTTCTCATTGGGCTGCTAGGACTCGTTCAAAGAGAGAGCAATACCAGCTGTACGAACGGACAGCAGGCAGTCGTCATAAGCCTGGGGTGTCTATCAGTAGTACTTCCTCGTCGTCATCCTTCTCATCCGCCGAGTCTCCGAAGGCGGTTTTAACCTCCCATTTCCCCACTGGACCGACAACGTCCGCGGAAATTATGGAAGCGTTAAAGCGTACCCGTGATGGATATCTCTCTGCGGTCTCTGCGTTTATTGGTCACGCTTTCTCTCATTCTCGCTCATCCCATGCTTCGAGCACAGGTCATATGTACAACCTAGTGCGGGAAATAGTGGAGACGGCCCGTGGGCTACTCACCATCGTCGAAGCTGTCGTACGGCACCCGGGCATCCCTCCTCATAAAGTAAACAATCTCCAGTTGTCAAAGGAAGGCCTGTGCAACGTGACGAGCTCCCTTGCGGAATCAGTGCGACAGCTCTCAATGCCCTTGCCTCCTGATGTCACGGATGATGCGGAGAGAGACTCTCTGGTTCGGTCCGCTACCGAAGCACACAAGGCTGGTGCTGATTGCTTCTCTGCGGTGAAGATGTGCCTCAGTCGCACATCTAGCCAGCAGCAGTTCATTATCGCATTACCTACCATGTCGCACTCCGACCCTGCGCCCTATACGCCGAGCAAATTCCCTTCACATCCGGGGACCGCCTCTGCTCTTAGCGGCTTATGTCAGGGCCCTGTTGATGAAGATGTCACCATTCATCCTCACACTCAATCAGTTCGTCCCCCTGAACTTTTGGCACAAGTTCAGGAAACATCTTCGGATTCTTCTGATATTACCACCCTTTCTAAATCTTTTGACGGCTCCCAGGACACTGCACTCACGTCCCCTGATGAGCAATCCTCGGAGGCAGACTCGGGGACTAATTTGGGTGCTCTTGCCGATACAGCCTCATCGTGTTGCGTACAACTCGTAGACGATGTCGACGCTTTCCATCGGCGGACGCCTGACACTTTGGTAGACGACGTTGGAAGCGATGAGGGTTCATTAATCACCCTTGAGGTGAAGCGTAAATGCCTGGGGCCTGACCTGGATGTGATATACAACAGTGATGGTCACCTTGTAGCTGCTTCCCTCGGTATCCTGGTAGAGAAGATGACACCGCAGGACAGCATTGTGGATGCCGCTTTTTCTGCGGTGTTTTTCCTTACTTTCCGTCTGTTCTGTTCCCCCGTCGAACTCGTGCAGGCTATCATCGACCGTTACAATGTCGTTCCACCCTCCAACATGTCCGAAGAGAATGTGCTCGTATGGCAGCGATACAAGGAAATGCCAATCCGCCTTCGGGTGTCGAACTTTGTCAAAACCTGGCTGGAACTATACTGGCGGTCTGGTGTGGACGATCCTGCTCTGCCACATCTTGCTACGTTCACCCGAGAGGTGCTCCAACCTTATTTCCCTGGGCCGTCCCAGCGTATTCTTACTCTTATTGACATTCGGAAAGACGCAAACTCCGACGTTATCAGCCCCAAAAGTGAACGAGCTCGTGATCCAGGCATGTCCATCAACCCGCCGACATTCTCACCTTCGGAAATTCCCCGTCCTACCATGACAAAGACGTTGTTGGCCGCTTTGCGTAGCAAACATTTTGAGTCCGTTTCCGTTACGGATTTCGATGCTCTCGAGTTGGCGCGTCAACTAACAATCATGGAGTGCGAGTTGTACTGTGCTATTCAACCGGAGGAAATTTTGGAGACTGGGCAGGAGGGTGCGAAACCCCCAGTCCACGTCAAAGCTGTATCCTCTCTGAGCACCGTCATCACTGGATGGGTGGCCGAGAACATTTTGAATGAGCATGACCTGAAGAAGCGCACAACTCTTGTTAAATTTTTTATCAAGCTTGCTGATGTAAGGACGAATTTCATAGCTCACCAATGGGCAATACTAACATGGACCGCAGAGGTGCACAATTTTAAACAACTTCAGCACCCCTCGATCTATTCTAGCAGCACTGGATTCTTCGACGATCTCCCGCCTACACCAAACCTGGTCGGTAAGTTATGTTTGCACGCAAATAGACGTTTCATTTACTCCGTCTCGTTACAGGGTGTTCCGCAAAAGAACAAAGGGCAATTGGAGTCTCTGAGACGCTTGGCTGACCATAGCCGTAATTATCACGAGTATCGAAGCAGACTTCGAAACACGGCACCGCCCGCAGTGCCTTTCTTGGGTGAGTTATCCGCAAAAGTATTGACGTACAGGAGTTAACTGCTGCCGGCAGGTCTGTACCTCACGGACGTCACTTTCTGCAGGGAAGGCAACCCCTCATATCGCGATGGTCCATCTGGAAAGAAGCTACTTAACTTCAATAAGTACCACAAACTGGCGAGGATAGTGCAAGGTTTGCCGCAGCGCATGTCACCAAGTTGTCTGTCATTGTACTGAACCGAACTGCCTAGACATGCAACGTTTTCAAGTTCCTTACAACCTCAAACAAATTCCCGAGGTTCAGGACTACCTGAATGTCGCCTTTGAAAACTCCAAACATCATGGCGATCTCGAAGATCTTTACAGGAGAAGGTATGTAGTCCTTCTGACAACATGCTTAATATATCCGTTAATATCCGGTGAAATAGTCTGCTTGTTGAGCCCAAGCAGCCGGCTGACATTCCTCCCACCGGCGATATGCGGCATCTTTTCAACTGGGCGACACGTTCGCAGGTGCAACAGCCCACTTCGGCGTAAATATTTTTCTCGATCCTCTTGTCTTTCCTGCACTTGGTATGTTGGGTTGCTAGTCTATGATTCTTTTTTCTCCCGCTGTTGTCCTGGTATAATTTCGTTTCTGGTGTTCGGCTTAACGATTTTATATCAATCATGCAGACGATCCTCCCATCTGTTTATCTTCATATTGTTTCATGCCCGTTTGTAACCCAGTACTAAGGAGATCCCTGTTAATCTTCTATAATAGCGCAAATGTGTAGGTAACATCTTTGCAATGGAAACCAGAAAGAATCTTATAAAAATGAAAAATTAAGAAGAAAAAGCTGAAAATGCCAACCTTGACGAACTACACGACTATACCCGTGGTGGGGAGTACTTCAGGACGTAACATAGGTATACCTGTACGGTTGTGATTGTACTTCAGAACGTAGTAGTCGATACCGTCGTTCATGGGCCTAAGGTGGCGGTCAATGGCCCTGTGGCTTGCAGGAGGGACTGAAGGGTACGTGTCCTTCGTGACTCCAGGCCCAAAATCGTAAACGAAGGAGCGGCTCTGAGTACCTCCGAATAACCGGGACGACTCTAGGATGAGCGAATAGACGGGCGACGAATCATTCCCCGGTGCATGGACACTCCACCCTTTGGTGGGCTGACGCACGTCCCAAAAAGCGACGACGCTGTGCCGTGCCGTGCCTGCGGCGACAAAACTAGCCGATCCACCGCCACAGGATACGCAGTAGACGGGTTCGGGAGACCAAGGGTCTTGTAATGTGAGCACGGGCTTGAGGGAAGTGGGTCTACCGGCGGCCGAGGTCGCTTGCTCGGGTGCACGTAGGTCATGCACACGAACTGCACCGTCGTACCAACCGGAAACAACTATTTGATCTGAGTCACCGAGAGGTGAGCATGGTGGAGGCCTCGTTATTCCATATACTGCAGACGGCCGCTGATGAGGGGAATGCAGCGTCAGCGAAGCAGTAGGGGACAACCCAGACGGAAGGATGTAGTGGAGAAAGAGGGGAGTTGGAGAGGCCGTGCATGTGATGCCGAAAGCAGCGTAAGGGGTGGATGCAGTCATACACAAATGGCTCGACCAGCTCCTAATGCCCAGGTGAAAAGTTGTAGTGGTCGTAGAAGGAGACGATAGGTCTGTTAGAGCAACTGAACCCCATGAAGACAATGACAAAAAGCTGTTCCGAGAATAGGACATGCTCTCGACCGTGTCTCGTTCATGGATGTGAAGTGCCTTATCAGGAGCGCGTCTCAGCGTAACTCGCTGGCGCAAGTTTGAACTATCGTGTGGTGGAAGATCGATACGCTCTACATAACCGTCGTCAAAACCAATGTTCACAATGCGGTTTTCCCCACCGTCATCGATGAAAACCATGTTCGTGATGTCACAATCGAGTGTCCTGGGACCAAAAGTGAAGGCATAGGAACCCTCGTACGTGAATCTGGTTGCGTATCCCTCGGTAAATGGATCGTGAATGGCATATGAGTATATGATCCCCCCAGCGGCGACCAACAGTCTTGAAGAAGACACCGCTAGCACAGGCTGTAAGTTCCCCGACCACGCCCGGGACAGCGGTCGTGCGACAAACTTGGAATGCGACCACGCACGGTCAGCGAGAGTATTGTATTTCACTTGAGCGAGCGGAGACCAACGCTTCCGCGCAGAGGCGAGAGTGAATGACTGCCTCTCATGCCTTCGGAGATATAGCAGCCACCCAAACTCGTTGACCTGACAGACATGAGCAATGGACCGTTCAGTAGACGGTAGCGGGTCGCACTTACGACGTCATAGAGGAACTTGCAGGTGCAACTGAGGCTAATGAGATCGTCCAACTCCAGGTCCTCTAAAACGATGAGCACAACGTCTACGGGGATGGTAAATCCCACCGTTGTTGTCGTCGACATTACGGGCAGCGAGTAAGCAATGCAAGGCAGGTCGAGCGACTGGGACTAGTATTAATACGCGGCGGAAGGATCATGGTTGCTTATGTAATTGCGGGTGGTGCGGATGAGTTCCAGGCTATTAGGTAGTCGGCATTTGCCGATTCCCGAACAAGCCAAGTCATTTCCAAGACGAGCAGGAAGTACTGAGTCGTCCAACGCTGCCGGTGGTTTGGTCAAGCAAAGAAAGAAAGGTTGCAGCTCAGATACGCCAGTGGGCTGTACTTTGCACGCTTCAAGCCGATGAGGAGGGATGTACGCATTCTGCTTGTTGGCGATGGTGTGTGACCATTTTCCCTCTGGGTCAATCACCGCTGAACGTCTCGCAGAGGGTGTGGGGAAGAGTACAATCATCACTTCTCTCATCAAAGAGTCCTTCGTCGCCCACGTACGCTTTTCAACTCCCCCGGAACTTCCCTCCGTTGACTTGTTCGCCAGGTGCAACATGTCGTTCCAGAGGTCACCATTCCTCCCGAGGTAACCCCGGAGAACGTCACTACATATATAGTTGATTCAGGTGGTGCGTGACCTGACTTCCTTTCCACCACCGTTGCTCTGCATGTTGTATTAGCGGGACTGCAAGATAGGCAACATTTAGAATCCGAAATACGCAAGGCCCATGTAATATGCGTGGTTTACTCTATCGACAACCCTAATTCTTTCGACCGAATACCAGCATTTTGGTTACCCCACTTCCGACAATTAGGCGTTAATGTACATCCCGCAAATCCACGTGAGAACCAGTGTGCTCATGTCTTCTAGGTACCTGTTATACTGGTCGGGAATAAGATCGACCTGCGAGGAGGCGAAGTGACCAATGAAGCACTTGAAGATGAAATAATACCCATAATGAACGATTTCAAGGTAACATTCTCATGTCTTACCTTCATACAAACTCACTTCGTCGTAGGAAGTCGAGACTTGTGTCGAGTGTTCAGCCAAGCTTCCTCTAAATGTTTCCGAGGTCTTTTATTTCGCACAGAAGGCGGTTCTGCATCCGACGGCCCCCTTGTATGACTCGAAAGATCATGTACGTCGTAAGCCATTTAACAGTTGTAGATCTCGCTGATGAACGATACTTAGGTCCTTAAACCTGCATGCGTTAATGCCCTGAAGAGAACTATTCAAACTCTGCGACGCAAACAAAGATGGCGTGCTTGATGCTGCTGAACTGAACGAGTTTCAGGTGAAGTGCATCTTTGTATGGTGACCTACAGCACACCTGATATGGGTAGTGCCTTTTAGAGAAAATGCTTTGATGCACCCCTGCAACTTCAAGAACTCGAGGGCATAAGAGAAATGGTCAGGGAGCATGCCGCAGAGGGCGTCAGGGACAACGGCTTGACGGAGGCGGGTTTTCTTTACCTCCACACCATCTTTATACAGCGAGGTCGCCTAGAGACCACATGGACCGTCCTCCGCAAGTTCGGCTACGGGGAAGATCTCAAGTTGACCGAGTCTTTCCTTTTCCCGAAGTCAGTCTTCATGCATTACGAGGCAACCATCTAACAAAGGTCTTCAGGCTTGATGTGCCTCATGACTGTTCCGTTGAGCTGAGTCCCAAGGGATATCAATTCTTCACTGACATCTTTGAGACGTTCGATAAGGTAGGTCATCAGTAAAAAGTTTCTTGTTGCCAATTCTTATCTTCATAAGGACCAAGATGGTGCCTTAAATATGGCGGAACTGGAAGAGCTGTTTAGTACGTCACCAGGTAACCCTTGGGTCAACCAAAAATTTCCGGACACGACGCTGGCCGACGACTCGGGAGCAGTCACTCTTCAAGGGTGGCTGGCCCAATGGAGGTAAGCTAGCCATTGTCTTGCCACAACCCTTGTTTTAAACCTGGTCCAGTATGACAACACTGCTAGATCACAAAGTAACTCTTGCATACCTGGCATATCTCGGGTATCTAGATGAACCACGTACCAGCGCACTCCACACCACGCGCCCCCGAAAGCTCGATCGACGCAAAGGGAAAGTGACAAGAAATGTTTTTCTATGTTATGTGTGCGGCGCTGCTGGTTCTGGGAAGTCGTCACTACTGCGATCTTTCGCTGGGAAGCCATTCCGGGAAGCATACGAGCCAACGAGCAAAATACTCAGCGTCGTTAATGCCGTGGACATTGATGGGTCAGAGAAGTATCTTGTGGTAGGCAGTGCTTCCTCGATATCAATACCGGAGAGCTTGCCTTACATCCGACAGCTGCAGGAGTTTGGTTCTAAATACGAGACGGAAGTCCTCCGTGCAAGCAAAAAGCTGGACCTTGCTGACCTCATAATTTACGTCTACGATTCGAGCGACACGAATTCATTTTCATACATCAGCAATCTACGGGTATGTCTCGAGAAACTCCGTGAATGGTCGTTCTAACCAAAATGGTCGAAGCAACATTGCAATCTAGACCGTATACCGACCCTCTTTGTTGCAACGAAATCTGATCTGGATCTTGCGCAACAGGTAGCCTTTTCCTCTCACTTCACTATCATCACTGAGCAAGAATTTGCAGAGACATGAGGTGCAACCTGATGTATACTGCAGACGGTTGGGCTTGCAGGTTCCCGTAGCTGTGAGCGTGAAAACGGGGCAAACCGCAGACGTCTTCCACGAAATGTGTCGGATCGCGATGAACCCGTAAGTGTGCCGGAATGCACGTTGCTGACTTCTGGGCGAATTGACACGCTTTTAGCCACGCGGCGACACCAGGAGGTGCAGAACATGCATTGACATGTGCGGCAGAACGGCTACGCATGTACGTGACCGTGACCGCATTGCTGGGTGGCTGCAGCGCGGGGTTGGTGATGCTTTACAGGAGCCTTTTGCGCCCGGGTACACCTCTGCTTCCTGGCTGGACCACACATTGGGCTGCATGGTTGCTTGGTAGAAGGGACTTGTAATCATTCCTCGTACATTACACGTTTCTTATAGACGGACTTTCTTCAATTCGAGAGGACACCAAATTGCATGTCTGAGGCCCTGGCACTAGGGGGGCACGCTGCAAGATCCGAAATCCGATTAGTCAGATCCGAGACTGCCTCAAGGTCGTGGCCTGCAGGGTTGATCCTGCAACAACGTCGTTACTTATTGCCAGGCTTTCGCAACGCCTGCACTACCCCTTGCCACCGATCTACCAGCCAAACGGTACGATTGAGTCTGATATCCCAAAGCTTAAGAGTAACAACCAAGGAAGAACGACACATCCAACACCATCTTGACCAGCCGTGGAAATGGACGAAGATATGGACTTCGATGCCAATGCCTCTCCACAGCCTGTCCAACAACACTCGCAGAAACATGCTGACACTGGAAATAAGATGCTGTTGGTTTCGACCATTCCTGCCGTATTGTTGTGCTAATGTCTAGGGGTACATCTACAGCGATCTAGTGTTCGTGCAAGATTGTACAGGGAGTCAAGGCAGCTACATCTCTTCCGCTACGAGGAACATCCAAGAAATCTGCGCACATATTTTTGAATCCGGAAAGCTACAGTCCCCTGAAGACCTACGAGTCGGCCTGGTGGCATTCCGGGACCATCCGCCACAAGATCACACATATGTAACCAAGAATTTCGGGTTTTCATCAGATATCAGCAAAGTACAAAGAGATCTGTCTGGTTTGTATGCATCCGGGGGTGGCGATGGACCCGAAGCTGTCACAGCTGCGTTGGCAGAAGCCTTGAATATGGACTGGAGGGAACGTGCTAGCAAGATGATCGTGCTTATTGCCGACGCTCCGCCGCACGGTATCGGGGAGTACGGTGACGGTGAGCACATGCCGTTTATTTCCGCTTATTGTTTCGTTGACTCAACACTTCCGATGAACAAGGGTTCGATGAAGGTTCGCCCGATGGCAATGATCCATTGCAACTGGCACGCGTAATGGCGAGCCGAGGAATCACGCTGGTACGTAGTAATGCTTTCAGTTATATATTTTGTCTGATAATCTTGCAGTTTTTTGTCGCTTGCGAGCCAGCTTTGAGCGGATACTCTGTGCGTGTCTTCGAACACCCTTGACCCATTTCAATATTGACCCAGTGCCCAGTATGCAACCGACTTCTACCAAGCAATAACGAATGTTACATCCGGCCTCATGCTTCCCCTAACAACCGCCGATCTTCTATCACATGCCATAGTGGGCAGCGTGTTAGAGAACCTTGACATGGAGCGCTTAATCCGCGAAGTTGGACATGCGGTTGCACAGCGGATACTTGGCAACAACGAAAGTGTGGACGATGTTGCTCGGGAGCTCCACGAGAAGCTCCTCCTCCGGAACGAAAGTACTAAGAAGGTGGTGATTGAAAGCATCTACAAAGAGTCAACGGAGGCTGCACACAATGTGGCTGTGTTCATGGGAGCTCCGTCCCTGGCGGAAGCGCGACCCCAATTAAAGCGGGTATGCTTGATCCTGGTTTATACAGTTCTCCTCTGGTTGATGTGATGCCCTAACTTTAGGTATTCGGCACTCGATTCACAGACAAGTATTTGCAGGCGCGGCAGCAGGCTAACCGTTCATACTACAGTTACTCGTACACTCCACACCTTCCGCCTCGTTCACCACCGGTGAAGACTTCGGTGGCACCAGCTGCAACTTCTGCATCCCCACCTCGCAAAGTCGTTACTGATTTCGCGGCGTTTGGCGCACCAGCGAACGCCAGCGTATTTGGAACGAAGGTGGCTTCTACACCGTTCTCGCTCGCTGGCAGTAAGGCTTCGTTTGGAGGTATGAGGCCTGGAACCAGGAGTGCATTCGACGCCGACGACGAAGAGGACGAAGACGAGACAAATGGCCGACAGAAGGTTGAGCTGAGAGAAGATTCTATATCACTCGAACAAGTGCGTATGCTGAATGCCTCAACTACGGTGTTGTGCTTACTATTGCCGCGTTGTTTGTAGGCTCGCCGTATTACGATGCAGAGCGCCTGGAGAAGCGTTAGAGGATGATATGCCCTACCCATTTTCAGTTACCATTTAATCACAGATGCTTCAGGCTTAAAATTTCTACACTTTGTTCTCTGTCTTGTTTTTTGCTACGCACGCCATGTTGACCAGCAAAGCGTAATATGTACTGCGAACATGAACTACAGGCAGCATTATCATGAGACAGAACGTCAACTGGAATGCTTCCGTTTGCCTTTCTTTTTCTTCAAGTTCAGCTCGACGCCGGGGTTCTCGCAGCCTAAGCTAGAGACGTGACGAGGGAGATCATCCTGCATGGCTGCCCTGTTATCCTCTGCAAGTCTTTTTCGCGTGGCCATCTCGTTCTCTGAATCGGGCTCTACCTCGGGACTATCCTCTTTGACCCGTTTGTGTTTCTTCTTCGTTGAGGGCTTCATACGTGATCCTCGATCTAACGAGCTCGCATCCTCTCCCTCTTCTATTCCCGCGACTTTGACGTCGTGATCTCCAGAAGATTTCGCTTTTGCTGCTCTCTTCAGTCTCCGGGCTTCTTTTCGTTCCCTCTTTATTCTTTTGCGCTCTCTCCTCTCTTCCTTCGTCTCCGCGTTGCCCTCCAACCTCCTCCTTTTACTCTTCTTTTCCACTGGTTCTGGGGTGGTCTCAGACGATGCAGACAACGAAGGCGATGTTGATGTTGCAAGTGTTGTTGTGCACGTACTTGGATCGTGATCGGGGCCCAAGACAGGCCCGCGGAAGAATCTAGAATACAGACCACGCTTCACGGCCTCGCGTTTCGCGGCTGCAATGAGAGAAAGCTTGGGACCGACATATGGATCCGGTGTAGCAGTTCCAGACGTTGACTCAGATGTTGCGGTTCCAAAAACCGGTCTTCTATTCGAAATGATCCCTGTAGATGTCCGCTTGATTTCCGGTGGTTCAATTTTGGATAAATCCTGAAGTATCGATGATTGCAGATTAGTATTGAGTATGGGCGAAAAAAGTTCGCTCACACACTTCATCGTTTTCGTTTTCGTTTTCGTCGTCATCGTCGTCGCTAGCCACTTTGATGGTAATAGCTTTCGACGCTGCAGTAAACAAGCTAAACACCAAAAAAAGAAAAAGTCCAGCATCATCTAATGAGACCTGCTTCATGATACTTACTGGTCCCAGAACGGAAAGGCCTCGTCGCGATCCTTGCCTACACCCGCAAGACTTCTTTTTTGCGGGATAGCGATGGGCTTTTCAATGGCACCCTTGCGAAGGCCATTGCCTTTCCCTGTCCATCCATACGACGTGAGATAGGTGTAGCCGTCAAGAGGCATGAACTGGTCTTGCAGTGTGGTAATAGACTTATTTGCAATAGCATCAAGTATCAAATCGATCACGTGGCAGATTGTACTGTATTCGATGACGATGGTGTCGTACGCCTTATCCCACAGGGCATATGTTAAAATCTTTCTGCACGCTGCTAAACACCCCCACCGGCCAGTCAATGGTGTATTAGTCGGAAGCACATCGTCCAGCGGTGTGGTGGATATCCAAGACGCTATCCCCCTTCTCCACCATTGGACGAGCTTGAGCCCGATGATGGAGATTGGGCTTGATCTCGTGTGTGCCGTTCTACCTTGCCTTGCCAGCCGTGTGCGTCTGACAAACTTTTCTCACCAATACGACCCAGTCCAAAGGGCACGCCGAGTGCCTGGGCCTTTCTTTGGTGGGGTACTACCAGGCCTGTGAGAGAACAGACGACGCGGCCCTAGCACCAGTGGGGGAGCGCGTCGCGCAGCAAATACAGAATCAGTTCAATGATGCTATCGCTTTTGTGGTACGCCTGCTGAACTGTTGGGAGACTGACGAATCTCACATCTGTACGAATAGATCGATGGAGATGCCCTTGGATCTGGGGAAGCAGCCCTGATCGTACGTACTGTTCCCGCCGGTCTATTACACCCCCACTTACTAGATGAACGAAGCCGTACCTTCCTCAACCAGGCGCAGATGCAACTCCATGGCGACCACCTTCATTTGATCCACCGGCCTTCACACCAGGCTCACAAGTCACTCTGGTGAACCCTGCATCTCCTTCACATGCTGTAGCACTGGTCAGGGACAACCGTCTGCATGACCAGTTTGGAGACTTTGATGATCATCTAGAGGATGTGACGATCGACTGGCTAAGTAACAAAGCATGTATCATTCCGAGCGTTTGAACTTTGGTTGTTGGTCATTATCGTAGTACACGCTCTTTATCGTGATTAAAATGGATACCACGATGATGGCAACACGTTATTATCTTGATTCTTGGGCGTCAGTCGGCATCACTTGACTATTGAGCGGGTAAACCCTTGATTCTTAACATTCCACCGTGCAACTGTGCGCCATACCGTATGATGGCAGGGGGATCTGGCACAGGATTTGCTGTTCGAGGCACTCTCGTGCACTGTCCCAGTCTAGGTGTTGTAGAGGTCCTGAGAGACCATTTACTAGGTGATTGACAGCTGCCATCGTCCGGCGTCTTCAGAGCTTATCTCTTCGCCTGTGTAGTCGTTGACCACACTGGTGTCATTTCTCAGCTGTCCCCAGCAACAGAGAACGAGTCAGTCGAGTACATCAAGCAGAATGATGTCAGGACACTTCCTCCCGGGAGTTTCTTGGTCCCAACTTTTTGTGATCTCCACCTTCATGCCCCGCAATTCATGTATCAGGGCACAGGATTAGATCTGCCCCTGATGCAATGGCTAGATCAGTACGCGTACAAATCCGAAGAAATGCTCGATGCTCGGCCTGACATAGCGAGAAAAGTATACAAACGCCTCGCGCAACGATTGATCGAGGCTGGTACTGGAGCTGTCCTGTTGTTCGGCACCATCAATACCGAGACCAAGTACGTCCCGTCCGCGTTCTCAGACGAAACCTGTTATTTACGCTGCTTTTAGCCTTATTTTGGCAGATGCGATGCAAACCTTGGGTGTTCGAGCATTTGTGGGGAAGTTATCCATGGATATTTCCTCGCGTGAGACCTACCGCGAGTCTTCGTCCGCTGATTCACTCGCAAACGCCAAGGATTTTATCCAGAGGTGCAGGAATTCCGTAGCGAACCTGCAGCCCTGTGAACGCCTGATAGAACCGGTTATCACCCCGAGATTCGTGCCTACCTGTTCGAATGAGCTTCTTCAGGCACTTGGCGAGCTGAGCGAAGAGAAGGCAGTACGCATCCAAAGCCACCTGGCGGAATCGTACGAGCAAGCGAAATGGGTCAAAGATGAACGTCATATCGACGATATCGAGGTCTTCGATAAGGTGAGAAGCGATCTACTACTTACTGGTGTGATTCACCATCACGTTGTATTAGTATGGATTGTTGCGGGAAGGAACTGTCCAAGCGCACTGCACGTTCCTCGACAAACCCTCTCTGTCTTGTTTGGCCGAGCGTAAAACGGCCATTGCGCACTGTCCATTGTCCAATGTGTATTTCTCGGAGAAGCAGTTCCCTCTTCGAGAGGCTCTTGGTGCGGGGGTAATGGTGGGACTCGGTACTGACGTTGCTGGAGGGTACAGCATCGATATCATGAGTAGCATGAGACATGCGGTCGCTGTCTCAAGGATGCAGGAGAGTACCCGTTTCCTTGAGCGAATCGGTAGAAACAAAGAGACCGCAAACAGAGAGACCCGTTCCCTCGCAATTACATGGAAGGAGTCATTGTACCTGGCGACGCGAGGTGGTGCTCTTGCGTTGGGGTTGAACCAAGTGGGTGAGCTCAAGGTTGGATCACCACTTGATGCCCAAGAAAGTCAGTACTCCCTTAATCACGACGACAATATCTGAGATCCCCCCATAGTTGCTGTCTATGATTTCGACAACGGTGCGGGCATCGGTGCGCTTGACTTCTTTGACGACCAGCCGTTGAGTTGTGGGATTACGCTGGAGATGATCGAAAAGTGGTGGTGCATGGGCGACACACGCAACCGCGTTGGAATGTGGGTGCAAGGCAAGAAGCTCCTTTGAATTTTTGTGTACAGTACAAGTAGTAGTTTTGCGGTACCCCTGTTGCGTCGGTTAGAATCCTTTGGGGGGTCCGTGCGCGGCTCGCTGCCAATTTGAGTTTGTGTGGTTTTTTTTTTTTTTTCAACCTCGCCTTCGCGACTCCGCCCCCGTTCATCCTGGTTTTTCCACCCTTTCAACCGCCAAAACAAGTTTCTTTGTTATCGTTTCAACAATTACCGGTCCATCTGTCTGGAAGCCATGGACGTTGACAGTCGTCCAGCTCAGCCGGAGCCCTCAACGTCAGCCAGCTTGGTGGACACCGCCTCTTCGCTGCGTGCCGCCGCCCTACTCTCTAGGAAACGTCGCAAAGTCGCAGCTACGGAAGCTTCGCCCCGCCGCGCTCCCGAACCAAGCTTACAACTCGATTACGGGCAGGAAGACTCGTCGATGTCGACATCAGGTTATGCTATACCGCTAGCAGGCACCAAGGGTCCACCCAATACTACATCCACAACCAAGAAGACACCAGACACTGAACAAGACGGACAACGGGAAGAAGGTGAAATCAGTGATACGGAGACTTCGCCAGCACCGGTACCTCAACAAAGGACACGGACGCCAACACCACCCGCAAGAGTTTCTCCGCGTGCCTCAACAACACAACTGAATCATCACAACCGCCGCCAAGGATCAACCAAGACCGAGACGCTTCCACCATCTCACACGCCTTCACTTCGCGACTCCGACACCATCTCACCATCAGAACCGGGCCCCTCGTGGCAGGATGCGCACCATCTCGCCGCGAATGAACCGTTCGTTCTCGAAACCCCTACTTACCGGCTTGACTCCTCCCATGTCCGACCTGGGCTGACTAGTTCGTCTCGGTATCATCTCGCTGACGTTGACCAACTAACTTCTCTTCCCTCCAATTACAGTAACTCAGCAGGAGTACGATACTGCAAAAGATCTCGTACTGGACCTTTTGGGCTGGGGTGTACCTCCAGAATATCTTCTAGAGTACGGCATAAGCCGTCATATGATATACTACGTGTTTACCGAACTCAACCTGCGACTCCCCGACAATTTGGACACCAGTGACCTAGTCCCGTACCCGACACCAGAAATGCTAGTGGCGTTCTCAGTCTCTCAGTCGTCTCCAACAACTCCTTGGTCGTTCCGTTCATCATCATCCGCCGCCGCAATGCCTCCCCCACCTATCGTTCCTGTTCGGGATTTCCTCATGGAGAATGTTGCAGATCGAACCGAAGACAGCCTCATGCTATCTCCCAACCGATCGCCTATAGAAATTAAGGCGGAACCAAGTTCTCCATCTCCGATTGACCTGTCCCTACATGCCATAGAACGACAACGGCGCCAAGAGTTACTCGCTCGTAAAGCTGCCATCGCTTCCCGACGTGCCAGGCAAGGCGATCTAGAGGTTGCTATCTCGCCGTCAGGCAAAGTTCTTGGGCTTGCTGCTGTCCCCTCTCAGTCCGTGGATGAATTCCTCAAGACAATCGAGTCCAGCCATCCTGAGAACTCTGATAAAGGCGAACGCAGTTCTCCCCATCCTTCCCAGAAAGTGAGGAGTTCTGAGAGTATGGACGTTGACGAGCCCATCCCCGGCCTTACCGGTGATCCGGCGGATGATTCTACACCGTCAACAAGCTCGCGGACAGCGCAGACAGCGTCTCCCGCGATGCCAGACTCCATCACCCAGACAGAGCCCAACCTGCCTGCAGTTGTCCCTCCAGGGTCGTCATCAGACGCTCTGAGAAATACTGCTTCTCGTCTCGGACTGCCCTCATTGACTCCCTCTGCAGATACGGTTGACGATCCACCTGCTCTGCTGCGCCAACGACTGAGCATCGACTCGGACGAAGCCAACTCTCACCGTCGGGGATTCAAACGGCCAGTCGCAGCCGACTTTGTCGATAATGATTCTGGGTCGTCATCGCGCAACCATGGGAATTCTTCCTCCAATGGCTACGCTAATGGTAGTGGTTCTCAACTGCTCAAACGCAAAACGGGAAGTTTCGCTGGCGTCAACATGAGACGATGCGTTATCGAATTGAGTGATAGCGAGGATGATGGAGATGGCAGGCTGCGCGCACAAGCTATCCACCCCAACGGCCGTGAATACTCCCCGGCTGTTGTAGCTGCTCCCGTTCACTACTCGTCGCGACCCAGGACAACTACGACGCCTCCTATAGCCTCGTCTTCCGGGAGTGCACAGTCAGCTGGGTTAACGGCTCCGCCTCCTTCGGCCCTCTTGGAGAAGGAAGAGGAGATCAAGAAGATGCGTCAGCTCATCGCTGAGAGAGAAGAAATGAGGTTGCGCAAGCTAGCTGTGGTAAGACCCCATGCTCTTTTGTTTAGCCAGGATGTTGAGAGATATTACGTAGATGTCTGGCAAGTCCACACCTGTTGTCCAACAACCGGCAAATACAAGTACACCACCAGCACGACAAAATCCATCCAAGCAAGATGATACATCCTCGACATCCCTCAGATCGAGAGATCCATCTTCATGTTCATTAGATCCGGAGACTCAGCTACCTATTTCAAATGTGACGAGTACAGCACGGGGTTCGTATACGTCCGACTTTTCTGAAACCTCGCGACAGTGGCTTCTTTGAGCATGGTTTTCATTTAACGAGTTCCCTCCGCCACCGGATTCCATTCGTCTGTGTTGGAATGCAGAATTTTCACTGTCCCCATTTTTTTGTTACCGTTTGTCGTGCTCTTTGGCTGACCTCAGTTCCAGATGTTTCTAAAGCTACCGGCTCCATGGTAAAGCCGTCTACTGCGAGGAGTGCAGTACCGACCGCGATCAACGTCAAGAACGACCTCGTGGCGTCAGAGACATCTACGATTGGTTCTCTCTTTCGGTTCTCCGCCGGTCCGACAGTCGACTGATACACCTCTTTTGCTTGCCTTTTTCCCCCCACCACGTTGCTGTGGACTTAATGTTTTCATTCATGACGTTCAAATTTTTTTTCCTTGCGAATCTTTCCATTTTGATTTCAATTCAACAATGTCAATTCTGTTCCCATTTTCTGGTTTCGTGCGCGCTCCTCGTTTTCATTGATGCGTGTTTGTGCTATTTGACCACTGGGGGGGGTGCAGGGCACGAGATTTCCGCACGCGACGGGGAGTCTGATGATCATGACCAAGGTATGTTTGCTATCCGTATTGCGATTCCCGTAAGCTCCGTTTGCCAAGCTAAATTATCTATCTATCCTGCGAACCCTCGCACCCGTCCACCACGCCACACCCACGGCTTCGACTCCACTTCCAGACGCAGACGTTGCCGGAGAGGGAGAAGGCAGCGCACAAGCGGCAAGGATCTTTCCGTCTTCGATATGATGATTCCTGCCCCTGACGTGGTTTCCTTTTGATTCTATGCTATGTATTTCATTTTGGGGTTGTCATGCGACTAGGTTTCCTATTGGAGAGACGAGTCGCAACGGGCTCCTGCCGCCGGTGATTCCGGAGTATCATCGTCGGCGCAGGTGCGTGTTTTCTATCGCAATCGCGTCAAGGAGGCCGCATGGCGTATCTGTGCTGATGTGACTGAACGATGATTGGTGGGATAGGTGGTGGTCGAGCGCGAGCACGAGCATGCAGAAGACGACGTATCGGAAGAAGCGGCACGCAACGCTTTCACGTTTTACGATTCTCCTTTGACGGCGTATCCGCTGTTGCGATCTCGATTGGAACCGGCGAGTGGGGATACCGGGGGGCATCATAGTGCCATAGAAGCGCCACTAGCTGCTTCTTCAGTTTCCTTTCCTTTCCGTGGTGCATTGTCGAGGATGGCTCACGCTTCCATTCCTATGATGTTGCCAGACCTCAAGCCGCTGAAGCAGGCTATACTGTTGCGCAGGTTAACCGAGATGACTGCGGGTGATGCAAGTATCCGGGTATGTCAGTACGAGGTACCCGGAGGAGGCACATGTCGCAATGATGAATGCGAAGAGCTACACCTGAGTCGGATTAGCTGCGAGCCGAGCGGTACGTGGTAGGGTGGGTGTGGTGGGCTGAATGAATGGAACTGATGCATGGACGAATATTGGCGACGCAGATGCGGAGGTCGCGGCTTACGTGCACAGCAGGCTTTCGAGCCCGTGGCGAGGGCGCTGTGATGCACGTGCGATTGCAATTGGGCTGGAGAGTGTGCGACTGCGAGCCGGGGGCACTGGTGACCTTGACGCAGACGTCGTGACGGCGTTGAGCGAGCTTGGTGTACCTGCGACCCCGGGCGATGATAATGATGATATTCGAGTGTCAATAACCACCGGGAAGAGCGCTGAGCGCCACAGGAGAGCGATGTAGATTTGATTGATTTGTAATAGGGTATTTGATCATGATCATGTGACGAATGACATTGTTAGTCATGGATGGGACCGAAATAGGACATTGCCATTCCTGGATGCAAGATCCGAAAACGGCTAGACTGATCTGATTCGAGCGGAGACTGCGGAGGGGTGTCGCCGGGAATGTCCGGATTTGTTCCTGAGAGCAGAATGATACTCCGACAGGGAGGCGGCCAAACAGAACCACACACGAGTTCCTTTTTTTGATCAGAGTGAGTCCCACCCCCGTTGGGTTGTCCCTCCCCCTCCTTCCAACTTCAGCGATTCCTAATAAGGACGCTCAGCCATCCCATCCCATCCGCATCCTCATCCGAGCTCACCGTCGTCGACATCCTCGACAGACTCCCTCCACCACATGTCATTTCGCCATATCCCATCCCAGCCGCCCACCTACCCCTCCTACCCAAAGTCTTCCTCCTTAGACGACCCCACCGTCCCATCCCCAACAATGCGCAAACGCCAACGCACCACCCTCGACATGGCAAACCCTGCCGTCGCAGCAGCAGCAGCAGCCGCTGCTGGTGCACAAGACCCACAACAATCACCGCAGCAACAAGCACAAAATCAACAGTCTCATCTCTCCCAGCAGGTCCCTGCTCCAGCCGTACCCGAGGACGGCTTCATAAACGACCAAGACGCCGCAGAGAGCGGCGGCGACGACGATGACGAGGAGGAGAAACCAAAGGATAAGAAGGCCGGTAGACGAAAGATCAAGATCGAATTTATTCAGGATAAATCGAGACGTCACATAACATTCTCCAAAAGGAAAGCTGGTACGCGATCGTCCTTTTTGCACTCTCCTGCCCTTCGTGTACTCAAAACGTTTCGCAGGCATAATGAAAAAGGTATTTGCGCGTGGTTATCAGTGCCCCATGCAACACTTTGCTTATCTAACCAACCCATCTCCCTCTCCCAGGCTTACGAACTATCCACCCTCACTGGCACTCAGGTCCTCCTGCTCGTCGTCTCAGAAACAGGACTCGTATACACCTTCACCACTGCTAAACTCCAGCCCCTTGTCACTCAGCCAGAGGGCAAAAACCTTATCCAGGCATGTCTCAATGCCTCTCCTGCCAACATGCCTCCTTCCATGCCCGTCGGCAGCCCCTTGCCTCGCTCCTCCGTGTCCATGTCTATCCCGGGTGCAAGCAATACCGCTAACCTCCCGGGCGGTCTCTCCATCCCCGGTCCCCCCGTCAGTGGTCCCCAGGGCCCCACTAAAGAAGACGGCGACGAAGAAGGTGACGACGAAGTTGCACGTGGCGGTCGTACCGCATCCGCCGGCGACAAACGTCGTCGTCGACCCTCCACTGCAGGCGCATCTTCCGGTCCCGGTCGTGGTGGGCCCGGGTCGCCCCAGACCCCCAACAGTACCATCCCTCCGCCTCTATCTATTCCACCGTCACAGCACCAGCAAGGCTCAGCAACCCCAGCAACCCCAAATATTCGCTTGGCTCGCCTACGAGCCCGCAACAACAGCACTCTCAGGTGCCATCATCACCCCAATACGGCCCTTCAGGGGGCTATGCCTCCCATGGACAGCACCATGGGCACCACGCTGGCAGCCCCACCGACGCAAGTATCTATAGCGGCCATATGATGCCTCCTCCCGGGTACGCATATCCAGGAGGGCCTGGTGGTCCAGGAGCACAAGGAGGGCAGCCCTTGGGTGGACTGGCAGCAGCAGCCGCTGCTCAACACAACCACTGGCCACCGCCACCCGTTAGTCAGGGCGGACACTATGGAAGAAGATGAGGCCTAGGTTGGCTTCTTTGTTGGTTCATTCATCATTTCCTTACGTGTGATTGCCGGTTGTCTGTCTCGAAGTGAATTTATGCCTTTTCTTACGACTCTTCTCCCCGATGCTCATCGTCTCTTCTGTTTCTCGCTGTTTATCCTCGTTTTCTCTTCTCTTCGCTGTTTACCCTCTGCCTGCGAAAAGTGTACAATATCAAAAAGTACCCTGCAGTTATGTGTCCTTGCCAGGGTCGTACAGGATACACTTTTAGTAGTAGTACATATGCGTGTCCTCGCTGCCATGTCACTCGGAGTTCTTGGGTCGTTCAACTTGGTCATAGTACATACATGCACGCATTGTGTACCACTAAGGGAGTCATGCCATACATGTAGCATTTGTGGTTTGTTCCTGGGAGTTGCCCAAAGCGTAGGCATCGTGCTCGATCGAACTCATATGTATTTGGCGAAGACATGATGATGGAAGCAAAAGCGTAAAACTCTAACGGACGGGGACGGGGACGGGGGACGCGGCGCTGGGTTGACAGCGGGTCTACCGTGGTTGATTGCACTGCTTCCTCGTTCGTAGGTTTTTCCTTTCGAAGTGGCTTTCTTCTCTTTCCGATCAAGGCGAAAAAGGCCCAACTCGTATGACAGGTTTATCCGTTCCCAGCTGAGGCGGTTGTGTGCAAAAGAGTTAATGGCACGACGGTTGCCCCGATTTGTTCGAACATACTTATCGGGACCGTCGATTGAGTCGATTCAGAGTCCTGTCTTGTCCAGTTGCGATCGAACAAATTTATTATGTATTGATAAAAGCGGATGAGCGTTGCACTTTTTGGAACTCGCCTGCCATCGCGGACTCTCCGTAATAGAACACGTCGCCGTAAGGGTCTCCCTGGCAACACATATATATGATCGTTGACATGGACAGTTTGAACCCGAGCACGGAGGCAAATTTGAGGCAATGGCCATAGGGCGCAACTCGAGTTACTCGACTTTTTTTGAAGTTGCATCGCCTAGCCCATCATCTTGAGCGTGTCCGTCGGAAGATCAAGATTGCTGGGGTCTGGTATCAGTGGCTGACTCGGAACTTTAATCAAATGCACAACAGACCTCTGATTGAACGAGCGGACGTCATTCACGTGCACACATGCATGGGGGTTTCTTCGGCCGCTGCCACCGCTTCCATGCACATGAATACTACTATCGGCCCCTTTTTCGAAGTTAGTGAGCTCTTCCCATCAATCTCACTCCCCCAATCTTATCAGCCTCTGGTTTGGGAAGGTGGGGGGTTTTCTGGGGGAAGCCTGGTTCCCCCCCTAATTTTGTCAACTTCTTGCTCGGAGTATGACATCGAATGCATCCGCGCGTGCAGAAACACTTTTCTTCTATAACATGGTTTGATCGTTGTCAGCTCGAAACTTCGAATATGACACGTTGCAGGCTAGCAGCTGAGGATATATGTCCTGATGACCGCCGATCACATGCATCCATCGTCGTCTTTGCCACGGTTAGTCATGTATGTCTTCAGGCTTCAGCGCGCAAGAAACATGATAAATTAACTGTGCGGACTAACATGGAGTGTGCGCGCACCCCCGTACAGGACTGCTACATACTAGCCTGCTACGAACTCGTGAAACACAAGAGCGATGCAAGTTGCAACCTGCACTCGATATCGCGGCAATCTCACATCCAATCACGTTTGTCTCACATTCAACAAGATTTCATTGTTACGCCAGGTTCTGCCACCGCCGCATCAGTAAACTGATCCTTGACTCTAAAATATGACAGGGTCATCAAGACACACGGCACCATGGTTTACGATGCTAAGCTTCTCAATGGCGACCGATTAATGCCGACGTGTTAAAATATGGTATGTATACCCCTGAACCATATGCCTCGTGTGCTTGCAACGTTTCCTTCTAGATCAGACTTGCAATAGCACTGACGGCGGCCTCGCGTCGTCGCTTCCCATTGTTTTTGAGAACTTACACGGTGTGTCAGATGCCTGAAGTCTCCAGGCTCGAGGATTGCAACATGGCGCATGGCTGAGCCTAGACTGCGTCAATAAACGCAGCACCGACCGATCACGCAAAGCAGCCTCACCACGGTGACCGATCAGTGATAGGACTAGAACGTGGGAGTTAGTGATTCATTAGATCAGACTAATGATGCACTCGCTTATCCGTTGACATACTTCTAGTTAACCTCCTATACCGACACTATGGAGGGGGACTTTTCCACAACTTACCACGGGATGACAGCGAATATGTATGTGCATGTTCCCTCTGTCTCCTGTCGATGAAGTTTCCAGAACCCCGTTGCTCACGACATACAACAGACACATACAATCGTATACGGTATACCCGCCAGTCACTTGATCCATTTTCTTCACCATCATTGTTCTGCGTACATCCCAAACATTGCTGTATTCACCGCTTTGCGCCACACTTTCTGATTTACCGTTCCATCGGAAACAAAAGAAAAACGGGCACGGTCGGCTTTCTATTGGTTGTCATACCATTTAACACGCAATACAACCATGCCAGGGATGCCGCAACAGCAAAAACATTTCATTATAGCTTCCAAACAGGTCCAAATTTCTGACTTGTCGATCCATCTGCTGCCACACAACCCTGACATGTGCCGTAACGCTATTTATTTCTTTCCGGCTAAGTCTGAACAGCCTCAACTGGCAGTCGAGAAACTCCCATACGAGGACACCAAAACCTATTACGCTGATCCTCGTGTAGCTGTGGTGGTAGGCCATAATATGTGCACCGGAGCGTTCCAGAATGGTCGACCCAGGCCCCCAAGTCCACCAGTTATTCGATTCAGAGGCACAGCTCGTTCCGAACCGGTAAGAAGCGCAGTGGGTCCACTGGTTTGAAAGGTGAGAGAGGAAGGAAGACCAAGCCTTCGAAGGGGGCGGCACTTCAGCTTCTTCGAGGATGGGCTGTCCTGACCGCGCGTGCGGTGTCTGGCTATCTATGCCGTGGACGTTGGAGTCCCGATCATACAGCCAAATTTCCTTCTTGTGGAGCTTCGATTGCCGATATGACCCCGCTGTAACCAAAAGACAGGATACATACCCACCATGTGATTGTTAGGGGTTCGCAGGACCTCCGCGTTTCGCCTCAGCACATAACGCTGTCGAATCCAACTCAGTCTTGGCCCCAAGTTGCCCAAGTTGTGCATTCAGTCGGGAGGGTCATGCCGACGAATTGAATTCCTGACTTATCTCTGCTACCGAACTCACGGCTGTGCATCGCATATGTACCAGTATGTCAGTATATTCAGATGACTTGCAAGTCTCACTCGAATTGGTATGCAGGCCACGAGGCTCGTGCACTACACCGCAATGTGGCGGGCCCCTTCCTCACCCGACACATTATTGGCGCTCCCGCGATGCTGTGAGGGGAGAATCAGGAAATGGAGGCTTCGGTTGACGACAGTGTGTGAGATGTAACTGGGGTTGAAAGTACGACACGCGGACCGGCCAGGTACTCGCCATTAAGATTAAGAACACGGGTGCCACCCATTCAGAATCTGGGGATCGTCGCCATGTGGTAACCACCACGCCTGGATCGTGCCAGGGACTGCTTCTCTTCTATTGCATTGGAAAGCGGCCCGTTGCTAAAAGGTGTGTGTATGTATGGTACTGGGGACGACGGAGAATCCTGCATGTGTATCCCCAGATGTGGCAATTCACCAATTTGGACACGCTCTTGTCGAGGTTTGAGTATGAGTCTCCACTGATCAACGGCTCCGAATCATATCGCGTCTCTCACCCTGGGCATGCTTGTACTTGCATCGTGCATTCCGTCACGACCTCGACCACCCACCCTCGATGACTGTATTATTAGTGGGGCCAGAATCATGACACACCCTCCTCGTCACTCTCACTTCACGTACCAGGCTAGTAGTGAGCGCAGCAGGTATACCATCATAGAAATGAGATATGGAAGACAGATATCCGGAGAATCTTCTCCTGATCGAGTAGGGAACGGTACATCCATGTTCCGCGTTTCGCCCACCACTCACTTGGCGGTTTGGAACCATGCACAGCAATACATACGTACTATATGATTCATTGGGTAAATGGAGCGGCGGCGGCGGCGGCATCTCCATCGGCGATATTAGGCTAATTCTAGATACGGTTCAACAAGTCCGTATAAGAAAGAAGCCGGCATAGGGCTGGACCAATAGGGTGTGGATACGTCGAGGGGGTGGGTGGCATCGTTCCTTGGGCGAATTCCTTTGAATGTATCATGTACATGAGTCATCAATGGTATGGTACGGTCTTGTGGACTCGAAAATGAGTCCATAGAATGGATACACAGCAGCAGTATGAACGCATATTATGACATAGAGTTTAGTTCGGAGAGCTGCACAGTCCTGATCTGGATAGGTCGAAAAAAAAAGTTGTAGTTTGCCGCCGATATCATCAACAGGCCGGCAAAAGCCAGATACGGTGATCGGCAATCCTAAAACAACCGAATGCCTGGTGTGGAGAGGTGCAGTGGGTGCAGGGGGGGATCGTTTCAGAGTTTAGTTTACAAGGTTTAGATCCACCCGTAGGTTGCTTTGCGAACAAGGTGGACGATCGAATTGAAAGGTCTGGAACGTTCTGTGTGTGTGGACTGAGACGAACTCAACCTAAGCCGAGGAGAGTGATAAGTGGAGTACTAGATCGGCACGAGTGCGCCGCCGCAGGATAGGACTTCCATTGCACCACAAGAATGATGCGACCGAACGAGAGCGTAAACACGTGCCTATATTGCCCCTGGATCGATCTTTGTTCTGTGTTCTGTGGCACTCAAAGGTGGCTTCCACGCGATGAACGCGCGTACGGAGCGACTCCATCGAGTCGATGGATGAGGTATTACACCAGCACACCCAGCACTTTTCAAGTAGGCACGCCATTTGTCGTGAAACACGCGTCTATCGTGCGGAACACTGTCGGGGTTGGTCGACCATCCAAGTCGATCTTCTAGGATGCGCCCAAACGCCATGTGTTCTTCCATGTCCCTGATAAAAAAAAAAGAAGCTCAGCGTCAGTTCTCTTATCTCAATTTCCTTATCTGAAATTTCCGTCTTCTGCGACCTCCCCCACCTCCCCCTAACTTGAACCATAACAGCAGAGCAAAAACCACTCACAATTCGAATTTAGCGAGGAGTTCGTCAAACTCCGCCCTGGATAATTCACCGATGATGGAGTAGACCCCCCCGGTTTCCCGTTCGCCCTCCTCTGTGTTAGTCTGGTATTCGACCACCCAATCCCACATTGCCTCTGCGCATCCCAGAATTTCCTTTACGCGTATCGCGAGATGCAAGTTCAGAGTACGCAAGTCAACCTCCATCATTAATCCGTTCGACGTCATCGCCGTCGTTGGTTGTCGTGCTCCGCTAGCCAACGATATCGACGCCTTCCCAGGAGAGATGGCAAATTGTGCATCATCCACACCAGCGTAGGGAGATTTGCCCTGCATCAAGTCAGCAGCCGATAAAATCACATTGCTGGCTCTCGGATTGCACTTGAGCTCTTCGGGCGGCGGTGGAAACCGTAAGACAATTGGTTCGTGGGTGCGGACATCTGCAGCAGACGACGCAGTGTCAATATCAACTGAAATAGCTGTCGCACTCGTATTTGCCAACTGACCTTTAAACCACAGCCCCAATGAATTCCCCAGCAAGCTCAGCGGCGTCAAATTCACAAACCGATCTGCGTGCATCTCGTTGTAGATTGTCTCCAACACAGTGTGGTCCCTCGGGTTTTCAGGAATTGTTCCCTCTCCGGGATTTGCGCCATCATTTCCTGTTCCCGCTCTTCCAAGGCCAGCACTTGTCTTGTCGTTATCCTTGCTAAGCAGATCCGCTGGGTTTTTACCTGCAGCAGCCAACCTCACGCCCGGATATGGCATCATCAAGTAGTTAGGCGCTGTCGTTTCCATGAGCGTTGCCTTGGCCGCAGCATCTACATTTCGCTTTGGAGGGGGTAAAAGTAGAGGTGGTGATGGCACCGAGGAGGTCGACGTGGAGTCATAGCAGGATGACGAATACAACGTAGGAGTGTTTCCCGCAACAGTAGTAGTCGCAATGGAAGTCGAAGAGGCGCATGAGGGCCCTGATAGTGGGCCCGTCATTGGAGGGTATTTCTTTGACCTAGGCCGCTTTCCTGATAGTGAAAGGCAGGATGCTGCTGCCTTTACTGCCATAGCCATTCTCAGATTGACCTGACTTTCGGATCGACTCGCACTTTGAGGTGGCGCTGAATTGGCCGTGGTTGGCCGTTTTCTGTTGCCAGGTGTTTGTGGTGCCCAAGGATTCTGTGGTTTCGGTCGCTGGGAGGAGATCGTCAAAGAGCGCGAACGCTTGATAGAGGACAGTGTCGGAAGCTCTGCATCCTGACCATTGGTTGTGCCAGGAAATGGGGTTTGTTCCCTAGCCCTGCCGCGGCCCTCGCTCAAAACCGATGCCTCGACTCCCTCAGGAGGGGCCGATAGTGGAGAAAATATATGTGCGAACGACAACGAGAGATCCTGTGGCTCGGTCTTGGTCACGGAACTTGGCCCGCACAAGTCCCGTACCCTCTCCACGTCCCTCTTCTGTGCATGTCTGTCGTTCCGAGGAAGTATCTCCTCACACCCGATCGTTGAACTTGAGCTCCTGCTTTCACTCGAGTCGTCTGCATCGAGAGGTCGCCCTGGGAAGGTAAGGTCTTCTTCAATAATCTCGAGCGCTGCCCCGGGTTTCATCACCCGCGCGAGTTCCTGGTTACGGTCAGGAAGTCAGTGGTGATGGAAACGTAACGAAAACGTACTTCAAGCAAATTATCCCACTGTTCACCAGGCGATCGATCAGTCACACGTTCTAGTATAGGTGCCAGGAGATAAACGTACCATATCTTCAGGCACGCCCCGTGCGATACGTTTGATATGACTGTCAACCGTGGCAAGTCCGTTATTCATAAGGCGTCCAGTTCACAAGACAAGGGCAGAACTTACACGAAATCAAACTCTTCACTGGAAAAAGGTAGACGTTCGAGGCTACCAAAAGAGCGGTCAGGGATAATGCCTCCATAGAGGCGGGGGCGTACAAGTTTGCGTAAACCCAAGATATTCGTTCTGAGAGGCTCCCGGGTAAGCGCGAAAGATCGGGTTGAATGGGTACGATGTCGAGCCCGACGAATGTGCTCTCCTTCAAGTAAACGGTATTAGTTCTCTGATTCCATGGAAGAGAAAGACAACGCACCTTCCAAGCTGCTGCACATTCGAGGACCCATGTACCAGACCCACACCCAACGTCGAGTACGCGTTGCGGGTATTCACCGTCCTTGAACTTGTGGAAGGTGACGCTCTTACAAGCTTGTCGAAGCCATAGGTTATCCCAGGCATCCCTGTACACGCAGTTCAGCATATGTGACAGACCATGGCACGCAGTGGGATGAGCATCAAGCACCAATGACCAGCACTGGGGCAACAGGAGACACTTACAGATCCAAGACCGAGCGTTCATAATTGCGTGGGTAAGGCACGGCCTCTTGTCGGAAGTGATGATGCCGACGTCGGGAGGAGTCAAGGCCACCGTGGGGATTGAGCACAGATGAACTACACAGAGAATAGCTCGCGTCGGGAGCAGCGCGAAGCGGTTTAGTCGACGCAACTGTGTATTCCAATACGGATTGAAAGAAAAGCCCGAATCGGCGTCAGCCAAAGTCACGCATGCCGGATAAAGAATAGCGTACCACCGATTGTCTGATGACGTGGGTCCTCATCTTCCGCATCGGATAAGGGCGCTGAGCGTGGAGATTGTGCACTACGTACGGCCGACTTTGCTCGCTTGCCGTGCATCGAAGACGGGCGCGGACGAGTCGCCACTGATGGTGGCTGATGGCTCTCCACGGCGGCGGCGACTGGTAGGCCAAACAGAGGATATCCAAGGGGGCCACGAAGTCGAAAAGGCACACTGTGTGGGTCACAGGACATAGCTGTGAGAGGAGAAGCGTCTGAGAGCGAATCTTGGGAATGGCGTGAAGCCGGCAATAGACTCGAACTCGGTGTCGCAGACGGGCACTGCAGGGAGCGGGGTGGAGATGAAAAGGGAGAGGTAGGCGGGGTTGATGATGAGGGGACTTGGACACAGGATGGGGACGTCAACAGGTTGCTGGACAATGGGGTATGTTGAACTGGGAAAGGAACGGGTGGAGGAGGATGCGATGGTCCTGATATCAACGGGAGAGCAAACTTGGACCTGTGTTTGTGAAGCGAGGATTGACCAGAAGAGGCAGCATCAGGTTGATTGGACTGTCGAGGCTGTTCTCGTTTGGATGGAGACCCTTGATGGGCAGCGAATGGATGGAGAAGAGGGACTGCGAGCATGCTGGTATCGCTGAAGGAGTGTTTGGGAGGTGACGCAGGGGAGGAAGAGAAAGAGTCCCGAGACGGAAATAAAGGCAAGATAGGCAGGAGAGGCATGGTGGGCGGCTGAACGGCAACCTTCGTCCGTGCTGTGTCGCTGACGCTATGCGCTGCACCGGAGCTTGGTCGACGACGATCGTTATTATGAGCCGGTGGGTATGGAAGAGGCCGAGCAGGCGGAGGGTGTGCTGGTGGAGCGACACGCGTTGCAACAAATCCTCGATTACTACCTACTCGCCAGCGTCGGAAGACCTGCCATGGCCATCAGTCGTCGTCGTACGGGTAAAAAAAGAGAATTAAGAAAAAGAAGAGAGGGAAAAAAAAAAAAAAACAGCATGGTATGATGGCAACGGCCACGGGCAAGAACACCCAAAAATTTGTCAACATTGATTGAAATCACTCATCAGCCACGGCATCACACGATGAAGTAACAGAATACATGTGCAGTGGTGTATGGGCGCCAAAGCCAATATGTGCTCACCACGATAGGTTGCTCACTAGGTCTACCTTCGACGGGGCTGAGTCCCTTACTCAGACTGGTACCGATAGCAGATGGGGGTGCTGTTTTCGGGCGTTTATCGTTGCTTCGAGTAACGTGTCTTGGGAGACGAGGAGGGGTAGGAGTAGGAGGCCGAGCCAGTGGTGAACAAATGGCAGCTTCCGAGCTTGCATTGCATGTCGTTGCTGATGTCGAGGTAGTCGAGTGGGACAACGAGGACTCGTCTGACCTCGAGGACGACGATGGCAGGCTATTACTATGAGAGGGCTGGTGAACTCTTCTCTTGGATGGGGTACCAGGCACGGCCCCGATACTAGACATGTTCGCGCGTGTCAGACCGAACAACATCTCGGCTAGCTGTGGACTCTGCCACGACGACGGCGTTGACGACAGGGAAGGGATAAGCTGGGAGGGGGGATCACGCTGTCTATCTATGTATCTGTGTATCTATGGACGACGTTGGCAACCGACCATCCGAAACCCCGCTACATATTAGCTTGAACCTTGCGGGAGGCCGGAGACACACCAGGCCAATCACGGTCAATCAGCACACGAAGCACAACGTTAATGGTCTGATCTATCATCGTGGCTGTGGACGGGTGAACGTTACAAACTAGATGTCATCTAGCAGTACATACGTTCATACGTAGCTGATAACCGCTCTGAGAACAGTAAGATCTTTCATCATATTAGCAGCGACATCATGAGTCATCGCCGCGGTGCCTCTCCTTGGGGTCAGGGACCCCATAGGTGATAGGTCCACCGAACGTTTCTTGTCCTAGTAAACCCCTGTGCATATGGCCCTTAATAGTCATCTTTTCACCTAAGGGCCTTCGGCATACGCGGAGCGCTCTCTGAGGGTACGCTTTGGACCCCACATATCCATGCCAATCAGGAACACTGGTTTTACCTTCCATCACGAGCAACGGGACCTGCTTTCAGTTACCGGCAGCAATCCCACGCCTGACGGAATTAAATGTCGTTCTCGAAAGTAGTTCCTGTCGTGCGTTTCACTGCCTGTGGCAAATTACCCCAGAATTACCCCTCACATATTACCCCCGCACCTTGTCATCAAGTAAGCAGGGAGCGACCTGCAGTGGGGAGACACCATACTGTTACGAGCTTAGCTCCCGAAATGCCAGCTAAGACACATACGTATGTATCCTTACGCATCCCTCCACCATTGAATGTGTGCAAGACGCAAAAAAGCTGTTTCGAAATGGAAATTGCCGGCCAAGGGGAATACTATAATAAGGGCGACAGCGTGTGCACATTCTCAGATGAGTTCTCGTGATTTGTACTTACATGTCCCTGCTTCATGGAATCTGCCAGATCCCAATATTCTCAATGACGCTAGTGTACAGCACAAGACAGCACACCATTAGACGCTCCTGCCTTGCCATCAATTGGCACTGGTTTCGATTTTTTCCGAATCATTTCATCATCCATCCCGGAGGTTATTAATCACCCATCACGCTATTCGCCATAGCTCAGGCGACCCCCAGATCTTCAACGTTGACGTCACCATATGATCCAGTTTGGTCTGGTACTCGTCGACCACGCTTGCCAGCAAAAAAGAACTGGCAGATACTATGATGCCACTGTGCGCTTCTCGATAAGGTCTCGGTTACATACCCCAACTAGGTGTAATTTTTGACAGCGTCTCCTTGCTTTCTTTGTACCTGTGAGAGAGAGAGCTGATCCACCTTATCTCCCGGCGTAGCTGTGGAGTTCTTCTTGGCAGAAGCTGCCCAGCAGTGGACACTACTACTGGAACACATTGTCAGAAGATGCATTGTCACCCCAAAGTGGTGCGTGGGGGCTATGACGAATAAATTGTTTTTAGGTTTTGCATATCCCTTAAAATGGTATTGTCATTGTTCATACAGCAAATCGACTCCCTTGCTGTGGGTGCAAATAGACATCACCTACAGCATCTATTGTGAAGATAATAACCCGCAGGTTGCAGGTGAGTTCCATAACCTTTTCATTCCCAACATGCAGATCCCGTTATCCTCTACGATCGCGAGCTCTCGCTCAGCTGTCTCTCCTATCCCGCTCGAGGGGTCCTCTTTTAGCCTGGGCATCTGGGCCCTGGCCGGTTTGTTCGGTGGCGAACATGCCCTCTCGGCCACGGGGACGATTCCGCTTTACAAACAGAGGAGATGGCTGGGTTGGTATAATTCCCCCGGTTCATATGTGGTCGCTATGCGATACGGTTCACTTGCCAAATCTAGCCTCTTCAGCGGCCTTTTCCCTGGTAGACGTACAGAGCCCACTACACTGCTCGAAATAGACGGACGTAAGGGCCCCAAATTCAGAGCTGCACACTCAGGGACAGTCATGGAGGAGACAAGCCACCCTGGCGCTCTGTTCATGGAGAGATGCAGCGAAATGGAAGGAGTTGCAATTGACGGGAGAGTAACCCGCCGCGTTGGCGTCACTATTGCTCAGCTTGAGCACACCCCAGCACTTGATGTCGCTTCTAAAGTGGAGCCCTTCCTGCTTGTCTGTCTTTGCTAGCATCCCGATCCTTGTCAGCGCCTCTACTTGTGTTATGTGCGCAATGGTCCATGACTGGTACTCCTTCTCCACGATCCTCCTTGGTATGCTCGTCAATGGCATATCTTGCGTCGTTCTCGGGTCCGGGTCGTTCTTCTTCACGCATCCTGGGCCAGCCCAAGGGTCTCCTCCGGGAGATGGCGTTCTTTTCGCTGAGAAAGAGATCGTCGTGTTGAAAGGGGAAGAGGGGGCTGTCAACGCTATCACTCGAGGCAACTTCGGATTGCGGTTCGCAACCGAGCCCTATTTCCGTGACATTGGATGGTGTTCAGTCCTCCTCTTGTTGCAATTCATTGCACAACTCGTTCTGGTTCCTCAGAGCACGCTCTTTGGCCAGATCATGTTCGTCATATCGCTCGTCGTATCTTGGGCATACAACGTATGGCTTTCGTCCTTCGACAAAGAGAAGATCCAAAGAGACCTCCTGATAAATGAAGTTCTCCAACAGCCTAAACTTCACAAGTACGTTCTTGGTACGCGCACCAGTATGGCGGTGTTCGTCCTTCTCGCCTGCGGTTCGCAGAAGGTGGAGCAGTTGATGGACGATCTTCTCCCAAACAACACCAAAGTGTGGATGCAGTGGAAAGCTTCCGTTATCAACCGACTGAGGGAGGGAGGGAACCTGGTGTTCCAACCTTCCGATTGGGCTGATCCGTCCCTGTCCGGTGAAGAGCGTGCTCTGTTGGAGACGCTGTATAAAGATGCACAGTCAGCAGTACAAGGGCTTTATGGCCTCTCACCACTCCTCTTAGGAAGATCGTCTAACATCTTCGTGTCTTCTGTTTTATGATCTCGATTTCCTGGAAACTTACTGCGACACCTTGCGATATACCCCGATCCGTTCTCGTATCATTTTATGTGTTTTAGTAGTACTTATCGACTTCTCGAACATTCGTGTACTGTGAATCCGTGTCCTGTATAAGAAGTGGCAACTTGATCGATCTAATAAATTTATATTGATACCCTTCCCTTCTCCATCGTCGACCACCATGCCGCTTAATTACTCTAAGTGGGATCAACTTGAGCTCTCCGATGACTCCGACATCGAAGGGCACCCCAACGTCGATAAGCGTTCTCTCATCCGATGGAAACAGCGCGACATACACTGAGAAGCGCGAAGCACGCAAGCAGCGCATTGCTGCCTTCCAAGCAGAGATCGCATGCAATAACGTGCTTGCACCGCGTCTTAAGATAATACGCGAGCGTTTTACAGGGGAGACTGCTGATAATACCCAGACGACGGGGCAGTGGGCAGAAGACTTCGGAGGATGTTCGCACATTGACGGGTCTTCCTCTGTTCCAGCAACTAGTCGAACGTCTCGAGACGTCTCCTTCATCCGCTGCGCCCCCCACGAATGCAAAGAATCAGCCCACGTACGATGCAATGGTCCTTTCTCTGCTATTACAGATATATGACGAAGCCAAGCCTCTCCCAAGCGATGAGCAAGAGAGAAGCCATCCTCAGCTGTCTAGATCGGCATATATCACAGTTGGCGGACCACACAAAGAAACTAGGAGAAAGACTTGGAGGAAGAGGTGCGCGAGCAGAAAAAGCATATCACTAGTGAAGACATCAAGGAAGGGTGGGAGAACAAGGTTGGTATCTGCGCGTGTGTACGCGTACCGGGCTCGATTGTTGACTTCTATCATCTCGTTACAGTACGTTCCTCCACCGCCCGCTCCCCCACCGATCAAGAGTGCATCATCCGATACCTCCAAGAAGAGGAAGACGACAACGGCTACTACTACCTATGAAGTCCTCAACCCAGGGGCTTCTTCGTCTGCAGCTGCCCAATCTGAAGCACTGGCATCGTCTGCAGAGGCTGATATCGAGGATGAGGGTGATGGTGATGACTGATGATGAACTTCCCGAACTCACACCTGCTCTCACACAATTTTCTCACTTGCCTTTGTGGGACTATGAGGCTTCCTTTTCCTTCATCCAGCAAAATCGCGCCGTATTTGTACCGGGCGCATCGGACGCGCTCCTCGTGGCTGCATTCCGAGCTCAGGTGGAAGGCAAGGCCAAGTACGCCAAGCAGTGCGTACATCAAAGCTTACTGCTTCAAGTACTGTGACAAGCTCGGTAAAGACGGCGTTCGCGTGTTCTTCCAAAAGTACGGTTAGCATCTACGAAGGCGGGTAATTTCTAGACTGACGTCGACCTGATAATTAAAGGATGATCGGAGGCGACAAACGCGCCATCCCCGTGTTCGCGAAAGACGTTGAGGATACGTATTCACACATCGTAACACGCGCCAAGGCCACTGCTGCGTCATCGTCTGGCTCTGCACAGAAGGAGCAAATACAACTCGTCCCCGAGAACCCGAATGCGACGATTAGCTTCAATGTGCCCGATGGCCTACCGCCGGATGATCTCCGTCTCGAGGGACCGGGCACAGAAGATCTTGGCATCGAAGAAGTCCGCAGGGCTCTGACGATGCGTTGGCAAGTATTCAACTCGTTCCCCGAGCCGCTGAAGGTGGCCCTTAAAGAGGGAACACTGGAGGCCGTGAATAAGGTACTTGGGGAGATGGAAGTTGCGGAGGCAGAGGACGTCGTGTCGAAGTTAGACATGACTGGGATCATGAATTTTGCTGAAGGTGGCATCAGGGACGAAACGGCTAAGGCCGCGGAGGTCGAAGGTGAGGAACAGGGCGACAGACAGGGCGACGGAGACGGAGAGGGAGACTGAAGGAGAAGGGGCAGGCACGTTGATTTATTTGTGTAGCACTGGCGTTGCTTGTATCTCAGTGGCGGAGAAGACGGGAAGTACGAAATTCCATGTATTATACATGTTCATCGTCATATCGGAAGTATCGTACGAAGAATGTAAGGGTTGTAGTAGCGCGGAGCTTCAGTCAAGTTCTCCAAGTCAGGAGTCCTTCCGGGAAGCTGCAGTCCCGGACCCGAGTATGAACCCCGGGACGGGATGCCCGACGGAGAAATGTAAGGGCTCAGCGCATCGGTACTGGTCGCAAATGGTGAAATCATTTTTAGCAACGGGTGGATTTATTGTTACCCAAGCCCCTGTCGAGCATGAGGGGCTTCTCTCTCCAGGTGTGCTGTGAGACGGTCGTGATGCGTGTTGTGTGGAATAAAGTACAAAATGTTCGTAAACGTAAACTTACCGACCAGCGTGTAAGAGGTCAAGATAACAAAGGTGGCATATCTAGAAATCGCCTTCTGCATCCAAGCCATAGACAAGGCCGAGTGCGACTCGTGCTGCAGCCTTACGCTTCTCCTTATCATCGGGCATACCAGCAATCTCTTCTTTCAACCCTTGCAGAGCATTAAATATTCCCTGCAAGTCAAACTTCCCGAGATCTGTATCTCCGTTTTCTCGGCTACATTCTTCTACCAAGAAGTCGAGATTATCGTTCTCGGTAGATAGGAGACTAGCTTTGCTCGACTGACACTGACCAGTAGTAGACCCGGCAGTATCTGTCGGGGACGTGGCAACGGGTGCGGTGCCAAAGATGCGGCGAGAGGTTTCCAAAATTTCAGCCTTGGTGGGCAACTCTGCATCGTTATCTTCATTTTCGTCAGCGGCACTCGTACGCTCATAGGACGGGGCGTCTGCATCTACATCGCCAAAATCGGATACAGATCCGAGCGACCTATAAGAGACGCCATTGCTGAATGAGGCATTTCCGGGAGTAAGAAGGCTAGCGTCGAAACTTGTGCCTTCGAGCACTGGCGTCGAGGTAGCTGAGTCAAAACTGAACGTAGAACTGAAGCTTCTTGATGCGCATGGAGATGTGTCATGGAGTTCGTCCTGGAGGGAATCTTGAGGAGAGGTGGTAGGAGGAGCTGAGATGAAGGACGTGAAGTCGTCGTCAAAACCGGATCGAGGTGTACTGCGACCAGAGCCTGAGTTGGCGTCGCTCAAAGCATGTGGTGTCGTATTTCCTGGTGTAACGACGGTGCTCCAGGGATCCATTGCATCATAGTCGCGTGCAGCAGCGGGCTCTCCCGTTTCCGCGTCAGTAACAGACGTATCCTCATCCAGCCAACGCTCGAATGCCTCAAATTGCTTATGCATTTCATTATCGTGAGGCAACGGTTGAAAACTGCGTAGCATAGCTGCGATGTCGTGGGCAGACTTTGAGTACCCTGAGTTGTCGTGTTGCGTTGTTTTTCGTACCATCGAAGGCCACATGACAGTGCCTAGCGCGTCCATGATACGCGGTACACCAGGGATGCCTTCGAAAGTTTCATTTAGTGGAATTGAACGAATGAGAGGTGGACTGGCTTTACCGTGACAATCGGCAGGCCCGACCGAGTCAGCGGCGTCTACGAATTCGAACCCAAGTGATGACAGATAGGCATCTACATCTTGCAAGTCTTCCTGGTCAGATGCAGCATGTTCATCCGATGGCGCAAGTCTAATTGCGAGGGCCACCTCGAATTCATGGTGTGAAAGCTGTCGAGAAAGGACCTTTGCAAGTTGTCTGTAGGGCTTGGGATACCAGCAGTCAGAACATTTATACTTTGTTCGAGTATGGACATCAACGCACCTGCCCACTAGACCAGATAAAGAGGACCGCCGGGATGCGCTGGAGTTCCTCTTCGACTGGAGTCCACGTGGACAATTCACCCACGACGAACTGCACGTCAGCGGTGTAGTACTTGTTGGCCAAGGTCCATGGAACAGAGGTCGCGCCGTCGTCGATTGAGCAGTCATCCCTGAGTATCACTGTCAATGCAACTAGTCGTCAGACGAACAGACGGGATGTTTTCGACAAGGCGAAGGAACATTGTGATACCTCTAAGGAGGTTGAAGACTTGTGTTTTCTCGGCGGCAAGGGCAAGGATGCTACACTCCAGATCCGACGACAACGCCATAGACACAACTCTCGACTGGGGGTCAACCAGTCACTTTTGGTGCAATCTCGATGAGATCAGTTTGGCATTATTTTCTCCTCACTACGCAAGTGTGCCAGCACCTCACTGGCAGGACTACGATCAAGACCCAGGCCTCGGGTCCAACCCGAGCTATCATCGGTTCATCCTCATGGAGGTGGGTTCACTATGGCGAACTGGTTCTCGGACAATATCATAGAATATCATCCGCGGGGCGGTAATTATCATTTGACACATTCTGTCAGTTATACGTGCCCAACTCCAGGAAATTGAACACTTGCAGTACTTGCATGGTATGTACATACGGCAATCTCGTTACAGTAATTTCCGGGATAACCAATCAACCCTGCCAAGTTCATGGTTTCCAATGGCTGAGGGCCACGACTTTTGCGGACCCCCTCTACCTCACGATGTCATCAGAGTATCCATGTCAAACGATAAACCAAGGTGCCGTCCGACTCTTCGCGTCGCACCCATGCCATACTGCCAGCTGTATCATCAAAGCAGGGGGTGCCCAAAGCCCCTGCGCAAAGTAAAGGACGATATGGGCGGAGAACAGGCAAGAATCTTGAAGCAGTGCCTTCGGGAGTCTGGCGTTTTCATCGCAAATTTGATAATATACGTGTCGTTAAAGCTTCTAAACATGTCGAACACTCTATGGCGACCCATGCAGTATCATCTCTCTTCCTAACTTAGGTCGGTGGCGCCAGAATTGCTATTAAACTTTCCTGGAAGTCACGAAGATGCCCGAGCCGCATTTACGATATTTATACCGGGTCTGTATCTGTGACTGAATTCCGGAGGCCGTCTCACGCCCTGGAAACCTGATGCATGCAGCGCAGCTCGCGTACGTCTGTATTACCATCCTCACCGCTGCGCCCGAACTTAGCCTATTCTTGCAGTCAGGGTCCCTTCTTCATTGGAATTGCGCTCGACATTCTCCTCTATGGAATGATGATCACCCAGGCGTACTCGTACTTTTTCACTTACAAAGAGTGAGTATCTTACTGCAGTCATGGACCCTGGACCAACCCTCGCACCAGCGACCGGTTGTGGATAAAGATATTTGTCAGTGAACTCCATTAACTTTTCCGAAAGGTGTTCATCTTCCTTCCTTCGCAGGTTGCGTTCCTATTTTCTGCAAACACCGTTAGTTCTACGCTCAGTGTCATGCACACTTATCGATCTTTCGTAAACCCTTTCGGTTGGTTCACTTTCCCCGTCCTCTGCGATCTAATTCTCAAAATCACTCAAATCACTATAGGGTTCTTGTCATGGTTGGTCCAGGAAAATTGGGGTAGGTGCCCGGTAATACTTGGTCAATCACATCGCTCACGTCACTTCCTAGTCTCTACCACTGGTATGTAGGATCGATCCTATGCCCAATGCGCTGTGCGTAGGGGTGCTTACTACACCTCATACGCAGGTCCCTCTGTGACTGTATGTCACAAGTCCTCCCAGTCGTGCTGGTTCTGACAACATTGTCAGAGTATCATTGGTGGATCAGTCCAGCTTTTTTTCACCTGGCGGGTGTACGTTCTGTCGAGGAACGTGTTCTCTGCATCTGCTATCGTCTTTTGCAGCTCAGCGGGCATGCTGGTGGCTCTGGGCACAACCATTGCTGTCGCGATAACCCCGGATTTTTTCGGGTCCCCTGGGTTTCGGGGTTGCTGTTATTGTACGGCTGGCGAGTGCTGTTTGCGCAGACCTTATCATCGCTACGGCTCTCATGTGGCAATTAGTAAGTAGTCCTATACCAACATATGTACGCTGTACCGGGACTAAGCCGTCTTTCGACAGTGGAATAGAAAGAATGGTTTTCCTGTGACGAGTGATGTTGACCGAGTCATCAGAAGTGAGCATATTTGCCCCTCACTCCTCGGGTTAATGGAGAATATCCCTCGAACCAGTGACAATTCAAACGGGCTTTATCACCACACTGTTTGCGGTAACCGACCTTGTAACCTTTCTGACTGTCGTAAGTGCTAGTATCCGACACTCCGCTGTTCTTAACAGTTGAGAGAAATAGGATACCGGAATGTACGTTGGTCGAGTGTAATGAAACAGCCGTGTTAGAATACTGACAGGACGACAGCTATTTGATATTCGATCTTCCACTGGCCAAGTTGCACACCAACTCACTGTTGTCGAACTTGAATTCCAGAGGCGGGTGGAAATACGATGAGGCATCTGAGGAAAGCAACTGTAACCAGGGAAATCTTCAGCGAGAAGTATGATTGGCTTCTCAAAGCGAGTATAGGGGAATGATCTTTCAACTGTGCAGATCCAATCGAACGTGCTCCCACAGGCGAGTGCTGGTTTAATGTAAAGGGTAACAGGCAATGACTGTTTGTGTCACCTAAGGTATTCGTGCATGTAGAACAGCACAAACTGGTGGAGACGAACGACACGCTCCACGACATTTTTGGCAAACCGAATCCGCAGAGCGATGTGTGGAGCGACTAGTTGAAAAGTGGTACTATTGGTGTTTGAAGCACAGTGCGCACAGGAACTATACATTTGTGTACAGAAAAAAAATCGATGGACGCTGGGTGTTCTGGAGGTGCAGCACGTCCTTCGTGGGCGAGAGTATATACGGGTGCACGCAGCCCGCACTCATTACTGGTACACACGTATCAGTGCTTCGATGTTGCGGTAAGTAGTACTTGGTCGTTTCGCGTCATACATCGTACGCAACATGTCTCTCAGGAATCTATCGACCCCGTGTGCGCTGGGCGTCGAGAACGGACCACAAACCCGGATTTTAAAAGTGACGAAGGGACTTCAACCCAGGCTTTTCGACATCTGCCTCTGTCCCATTCTGACGCGCTCGAAGTGCAGTGAATGTATAATCACAATCTTGCACAGGCGTCCCACTGCATTCTCCACTTATAATATCTCCGCACAGTGGACCGCAAGCACTAAGTAGTTTTGGCAAGGTACCGCAAATGTAGCGAAACAGGTCCGCCTACCACTCAGTCCGAAGACGCCTATTGCAAACTACTTGGGTAGGACCTGGCACTCCGAACCGTGGCATCACGTGATAGGTGGGCATCGCCCCAGGTTATATACACGCAGCGATACTAGCCGCCGCGTTATGTGTATGTGTCCTGCAAGAATTTTCTTCGGGTATGCACATACCCTGGAGCCTATATCCTACATACGCGATTAGTGGATGGTCAGGAAGAGAGAACTCGGCTAACCAAAGTATTTAAGGTTGGTGACTTCACCTACAAACCAAAGGTGACCATTTACCGCCGAGGGCACTCAGGCTGTATGAGTATTGAAGCCTTGAGGATGCCCCAGTTAGAGTATGAGATAGGTATGGAGATGTCGATTGGACTAGGGAGTGGACATTCGGGTACATCCTCCGAAGACCCCTTAAGGCCTCATCCTGCACCGCACCTGCCGTTTTATTGAGTTGCTCGATATGTTACGTAGTTCGAACAATCACCCTAAATCCTATTCATTCCCTGAGGTCGCCGATGAGGAGCACCGCCATTTTTGAAATGCCGGGTCTTAGATCTTACTAACCGACACAAGGAACCCACATTCTTCCCCCGTGCCAGAGAGAGGAATACGCACACCATCTGACTGTGCGTCGATATACTAACGACCGCAGTAATACGACGGCTGCATACTCGCAAACACATCTAGAGTCTCCTTGCAGATAGAAGTAAGGTACTTATTGACAACCATCAGACCTGGTCGGACGTTCCGTTGGTGAATAATATCTTCCTGCGCTGCTGACTGAACCTCTGTGGTGCCCAATGCAAGCACGTCACCCCGTCAGTTGCTTGCGCCAACAGTTCTTGGTCATCGTCTGTTACCAAGCAGGAGAATCAATGCCCCCCTATAAAAGGTCCATCGGGATGGGATGTCTGACCAGCCCAGAAACATCGTCCTCGTATCCCAGCTACCGTATCGACAACTATCATGACCATCAAAGTTCATGCTCCTCGCGACGTTCACACTACCCTCAACTACTTCACACCTCTGACCGACGAACCACCGTACATGTACGTGAGCGAACCACCGACGAGCGTTCCTAGAACAAATGTCGGATCGGACATCCACCCGGTCGTTGTTCATGATGTCAGGAACAAAGAGGACACGGTTGGCCTTGATACCACCGGGTTCCAATTCGTCAAGTATCCTAGTGCGGAGAAGCTCTTTGAAAACGAAGAAAGGATCAGAGACGTGTATTATCCAGAAGTTGAGGAAATCTTGAAGAAATACGCTGCCGCAAAGAGGGTGTTCGTCTTCGACCATACCATCCGTAGGCATCCCACCCAGCATGAGAAAGTTACGTCCACCAACGGTGATAAGACTCCTCAGCGTGGCCCAGTGGTTTGTCGCAAGTCATTCTTTAACCTATAAAGCAGAACTGATGTTATGGTTAGCAACGTGTGCATGTCGATCAGACCTACACGGCGGCAGAGGAACGAGTCCGCCTCCACCTTGGTGACGAAGCTGAACGCCTGTTGAAAGGTCGATATCGGATCATCAATGTCTGGAGGTCAGTTCTTCAATCCCAGTTCTTCTTCTCGCTCTTTATTGACCCACAAGTACGAAAACAGACCCATTCTGAATCCAGTCGCCCATAATCCCCTAGCGGTTGCTGATTACCGTTCGCTGGACCCTGAGAGGGATCTTGTCCCCACCCGCCATATTTATGCTAATTCGCGAGGGATCAACGTTCGCCGTCCGACATAATCCGAACCACAAGTGGTATTACTTGTCAGACCAGACACCAGACGAGGTGACATTGATAAAATGCTTCGACTCAGGACCTCGATAAGGCACGTTTGACGCCTCATTCGGCGTTCCAAGATAATACGAGCCCGAAAGATGCTCCACAGAGACAGAGTATCGAGGTTAGAGTGTTGGTGTTCGATGCCGAGTAGATGAGTACTTAGTAGTTTGTAGGTAGTGTTTCTCCCATAGTCTGTGAATTTGTGTAATGATTGTGACCAGCAAGAGGAACGGGAGTACGCTGTGCTGGCGTAGACTAGTTGCAGCGTTAGTAAAGGATGCGGGGGTGATTGCAGGGCACATCAGTCCGTATAGATGGGCAGCCGGGGTTCTGTGTGTCGCATGTTGCAGGCAGAAATCACGTCCGCACCTCCACTTACCCGACGAGGAATGAGCGTAGCGAAGACGACGATCCGTTTTATGAGGCAAGGGCAACATCCGAACTACGATCGAACGACTAGCGGGGAAGACACAACGAGATATCCACAAGATTACCAGACGAATCGTCTCACCAGCTCTACGATGTAAGATATAGACCAGAACGAGCCGAAGCGAGGCACCGGATCCTAATGAACTCGGTTAAGAAGATGAACAAAAATCCATCAAGTGTACACACCATTACCGATTGAATTTTGTTGGCAATGTCAGAAATAGCAGACCGCGACGATTCATCCATCCAACACAGAGAGCAGATCTCCCACCATTCATCCGTCAAACGGGAACACGTAGACTGGTCAGTTGGCCGAGCAGGCGGTCCATCCAGAATGCGGGCTATAACATTCCTGGTATCAGGGATGTCATGGTAAGGTGGTTTGCGAGTGAACAACTCCTGTAGCAACGCATGTCAGTCGGAACAGTTCCCCAAAACGCCAATCACACGTGTACTAGAACAGTCATCCCAAAGGCCCAGACATCCGCTTCACGAGTCACTTCGCCAAAACTATCAATTTGTTCCGGAGATAACCACCTTACCGTCGGGCGGATAGGTGCGGCGGCTGTCATAGAGAACGACGAGTCGATGAGAGGGGAGATTCCATAATCCGTTAGTAATGCACGACCATCCTTGGATATCAACACGTTTTTCTACCATGCGGATCTTAGGCGTATGGCGCAATCCTTGGCCCAACAGACGCACGCTTCGTAAGTCACCGTGCAGGATCTTGGCATAATCGTGAAGGTACTCCAATCCACGTGCTATATCCAACAACTAGACGCCAACTACTTCAATACGTCAATGCCTCCAACACGACCTTGACTTACCAGAGGACGCGGATCGATCGTTTCGTTCTGGACGTAATCGAATGCGTTGCCCTGTTCCATCCACTCCGACACGATTGATACCGCGAAGTCAATTTTTGTTACGACGCCGAACACTGGCACAATGTTTTTGTGTTGTAGTTTTCGCCAGATGTCTATCTCGCGGACAATATGCTGGCTTGATAGTTAGTCGTGTGAATGTAGACGAGTGTGGCGTAATACATCGATGTTCGACTCGTCTCCGTGGGGATAGAAACGAAGACATTTGATAGCTACCCTCGTCGCTTGGGGGCGCAGGGTACCAAGGTATACGACCGCGGTGCCGCCATGACGAGGTCGAAATGTAATGTCTCGGTCGACCCAAGTGTCGAGGTTAACGCCAAGATCCAGGGCCGCCTTGGCGAGTTTTTCGGGTGCATATTGTACGCTCATATGTACCAGCAACTCATGAGAGAGAGAGGGATGGAGTATGAGATAGGGCCACAGGGTTACGATACTATATAGACACATTTATGTTCCCACTGATCACACTCTATCGACCAATCATGCAGGTCAGACCATTTCAAACATGAAGCACAGAAGGAACTCACTGTTTGCATGAGTCTCGTGCATGCCTTCAACCCACCTCAACCATGCAGTCCTGTCGTGCCAGGAGGAGCCCAGGAAGTGACAAGCAAAACTTGAGGAAAAGACACCGTCGCTGTCAATGGTGGCGTAGATATTAAACGACGACGAGTGTGTTTGACTGGCGACGGGCGGAAATATCTAGTAGCATTGTTTGGGATGCTTTCGTGACCAAGGCCCATAGCCTGAACGAAGTCCGGTGCTTGATACAGCGGAGGGTGATGGCAGCGTGAATTGAAGTCAGTTGTTCCGCTCACCCACGTTCGGTGACTTTCAAAGAATGAGTCACACAGCATGCCCTGAGGCCGGCGACCATGCTGCGGTGCCTCTGGAAGGGCCATTTTCGCACCTTCCAACGGAGCTTCTCATTCAGATATTCGTGCTCTGTAGTCACTCTGGTGGGCCGTTGACGCCGCTCGACTTGAGTGCTGTCTGCAGGCGGTGGAGGGAGGTTTGCATCTCGTCGCCTCATGTGTGGCAGCTCATCGTCGTCAGCACGTTGTCGCGGTCCATTCCTTCCATACGCTCCCAGGCAGAGTTGTGGATAACCCGCTCAGCCCCTTTGCCGTTCGACGTGCACGTCGACCTGCCCGACTGTGAGGCTCTCCTGCCCATCATATCCTACTTCCTCCCTCACATACATCGCTGGAGGGACTGTAGCATAAGTCTCGGGGGTCGTACAGTATGGCAGACTTCCCCAGTTAACTTCTCTCATTTTTCGGAGCGCCTGGAGCTTCAACATTTGGAAGTGCACCTCAGGACGCCAGTGGCAGACGATAGGAATCTAGATGCCTCCTTCTCTTACAGAGGGAATGCTGTTGGCCAGGTATCCATGGAAATCACAGCATCCTACCTCCCGTCGCCGGGGTCACTTAACCCACTGCACTTCACCTCTCTTGACATCTCGGAAAGCTACCCTCTATATGCCGTACGGTCACCCGATTTACTCAGGCTTCCTTCAGCAGTGTCCAAGCCTCGAGCGTTTTTCGTTTCGTGGTGTTTGCTTTCAGGAGGGCGCTTTGACTGTGTCTCCTGTCGTCGCACTACCTCGGCTGCACACCCTTATCCTGGACTCAACGTGTATCCAACGGAGCATCCTATCCCACCTGCATCTTCCTGCACTCCGTGTACTGCATCTGCGGCAGTTGAACATGGACTTCTCTTTGCATCGTTACCACATAGCAGAACCAGGGGACAGCGATGATGAAGCCCACGATTTCTCGCAGTCACCATCAAGTGATCACCACACAGGCATGGGCATGCGGAAACTCATTTCACGCTCGAACCCGCCTCTTGAGATTCTGAGCATGGGCCTTTCAGACATGCGCACAAAGGATTTCAGTTGGGTTTTTGACAGGCTCTCGCATCTCAGGCAATTTACCATCGTCGGATCTGATATGTCTAATAAAGTCATCCGGCTTCTGAAGCCCGTGCCGATTGGAGGAGCAGAGGGAGATGTAGATGGACACCCACAGGAAATGCGCGTCCGGTTACCCCAGCTGGAGATCCTAAGGCTCGTCTCCTGTCAGCAGTTTTCGGGCGACGCGCTGGTAGACGCACTGACCACTCGTGTTCGCTATACTGACACCGCAACGCCGGACCAATCACTTACTCAAGTGATCATCGCAAGCTGCAATGGGTTGAAACCCAATCACGAAGCAGAGCTCTCCTGGTACTTGCGTGACAGACTGCACGTTTTATGACGCCCCTGTATGTACATACGTTGTTCACACTCGTCATTATGCTAGGATAGTTTTATGCATGTTGGTAGCAAAGCTGTTGTCGCTCCCGCACCATCGAGGCATCTGCCCGTACACTGCACAGTAAATGGAGCCCATCTGCAGCGCCTACGTTGCAACTCTCGAATCCGTGGCATAGTTACCCAAATACCAGCGACAAAGAGCTCATGACGACGGTTCTGGGAAGGGGGGGAAGGGGACACCTTGCCGGTTCGCAGACTCTTGTAGAAGGGTTCGTACGTCACTGACATGGTGGTAATCTCCCCTCCATACTCCATCGCTTCCGCGCTCGCCCCAGTGGAAGGTGTGGAAAGTGTCGACTTCGAACCCCTCCGCCCATTTCTGCCGCACGAAGGATGCGTTGAATGGAGGCTGATATATCCACCACTTGTTTGATTTCGTCCATATAACAATTACTACCAGGGAAGAGGGTAGTGAGATGATCACTCACATGATCAACGAATTGAATAGTTTCCCCAGGAGGCACTACAAGGTGCAGGGTGGTAGGAGTGGCGATTTCCAGGAAACAATTCGTTTCGAGGAAGAGTCCCAACACTTCCATGAAGAGCTTGCGGTGGCGACCCGGTATGTACATAGTATCGGCTGATCCGCCTATAAATCGCGTCTCACCGTCCGTGAGTGCTGCTAAACCTTCTCGGAGGTGCAAGGGCACTTTGTTGAAAGCTTCCATGCATTCTGAGACTCCGACATGTGGATCACTGGATGGTAGACGATGATAAGCACGTGGATTATATCTCTGAAGATGTTAAAATTCTGGCGAGGGAAACACACTCACCCCCACCTGCAAAGTCAGAAATAGGCGTGGATTCAATGTCGTTTCGTGGGGTTGACGTTGCAGCTCACTTACCACCAGTCTAGGCCCCACCCTCTCCAACTCTCCGTGAGATTCACAGATGGATCGGGAGAAATGTTAGCAACAGGTGCGTGCCGACTCGCATTCAGCGTTGCTTCGTAATACGTTTCGCCAAATGCCGGATTAGGAACAGGATGACCCCATGGAGAGTGGTACCAAAAGAGGCTTTGATTAAACTGTTGGAGGCGAGGGACATTGAGTAGCGTATCGAACGGTGCCCACAGGTACCCGTCAAAGCATTCGTTGTCTTGTAAGGCGGTGTAGAGCATATGGTGTGCCATCTTCACCGAGCATATCAGTAAACCGCTGCGATAAGTCCGCCACCACAAGCACGTGCGCACGCACCCGTCCTGCCATCTTATAATTCCAAGGATCACTAAGATCTTCATCAGATTGGTATGAATCCACATAAACATCATAGGAATGGGCGAATCCTGCATCTTCGCGACTGGCAGGTCCGATGTAGAGTATCTGGAAGCTTGCGGTCAGCCTTGGGTGTTTGGTACTCGCACTCAAGGGCACTTGCGTTTGGGAAGTAGCTTGAGTATACTTCTTTATGGTAATCCAGGTTGGCATTGTATCGGGCATGGCTGAAGAATACTATCAGGAGTATGTTGTCAAAATGTGAGTAGTTGCCCTGCGGCTGTGAGAACGAGTGGGAAGGCGATTGCTTTGGTGTACACAGTTGGGTGTTTTCGATATCTCCCAGACGATAACCGTTCCAAGACGCAACCGGTGAGAAGCCGGCAATCCAGTAGGCCGGGATAGTATAGCTGTAAGCGAGAGAGAAAACAAACGCTAGCCCGACGATGGCCAGCCGAGTTTTCTGCAACAATCATTTAGCAAGCGATCATCACATGTGAATTCGAAACATGTACTCGGATTGGAGTCTCACACCATCCTTCTGGTGCTTGCCAGAGATGATGCAAGTAAATAATGCAAGCAATGATCATGAGGAGACAGCCAAGGAGAGCGAACGATGCTTGGTAGAATCGCAGTGCGAAACATGTAAGTAGAAAGGTCGAGGCCAGGGAAGTTGAGATTCCCTGCATTACCGCATCATACCCTGTTAAGATATGAGAATTTCGAGAACACCAATGGAGAAAAATCGCACCCACGATGCACTATATATATTGCTGTGATATCCTTGCCTGCCTCGACTACTGCTGAGAATACGTTCGCGGGTGTGAGGCCACCGAGACATTCGTGGGTAGGAAATATTTGGAAAGCGGAAAGAGCCAATACTATGATGCATGAGGAAGCAAAAATGATGGCATCGATAAGGTATATTGATCTTGATTGGTGAAGTCTATTAAGCTGCCAATAAGGACCGGTGAGACGTGTAGATTGCGGATATCACGACTACAAACCATGTCTATTAGAGAAAAGAATGTTGAGTTGCAGAGTGCCAATGCCAACAACAGGGACCATGGCGATGCATGCATATGGTCGATGAGTCCATCCTACCATTTTTTTCAGATTAATTTTCAATGTTTAGTAAAAGATGGCTCCACATAAATACACACTCTTAAAATGAATAGCCCGGAGAACTAAGATCGGGATATTGTTAGTATCGTGCTGCACCTCTGTCTCTTATTAAGCGTTATATTACCTGAATAACTGCGGCATGCCAAAACGAAGCTGGAAACGTGCGGTTAAGGAATGTACGCAGAATTAATAGTATGCATAGGTTGGTTAAGGGGATGTTCAGGTACAATGTTGTCGTATCCGCGGATTCTCGACTCCTGGAATCCTATGGGAATGCTTTGAGCAACCAGAAGGGAATCAATGAAGATTACATCGGACATACAACAAAGGTGCGAAGCGCGTATACCGCGCTGGCGATTATAACTACCAGCATCGATCGCACGTCCCCGGGGCTCCATGATGTCAGGGTTGAGCGCCTTTCCAGGTCCGGGGAATCATCATGATTGACAATCTCAGGTGATGGAACGAAGTCATCCAACGCCTGCTCCTCGGTCGTTACTTCGCGAAACGATCCTCGGTCGCATCTTCCTTGAATGAACCACGCGGCAAGAAAGTACCCCGACTTGAGAAGCTCAGTCGCGAGAATCTGCCACCGACAGCCTTGCGCACCCGGCGCAACGGCACGGAAACCTTCGGCGAGTATCCATAGCACAAGCGCCGAGACCTAGTAATTGCCGGAATGATACACATTGCCTAAAACTTGGGGATACTCAGGCGTACCATGAGGGTAGCATTAGAGGGAAAAGCAAGCGCGTTCAGGTGTTCCCCGATCGCCATATGGTCAATCGTGGCCAACCAATGAACGTAAGATAGTATTGTGTTCTCGGCAGAGGTCGAGCTGGTTCCGAGTTCCCTCAAACACTAGAGCCCGATGCTGCGGCAGATGTTTTAGCATTATTGAGTTATTCTCATGTCGACGTGGCGCGGCTGTGGTGACGTTATGCCAGCAAACAGGGGCAAACCGGCAACCTGTTCAGTAGTCAAGTGACCAGACCATAGCATGATAATGAGGCAAGCCGTAGCATAATCAACAGCTGCCTCGTAGACGTCTGGTTACCAGACTAACTTTCCAGATCATTGATAAGTTTGGCAAAATAGATGGCATAATAATAAGTCGACCGCATAGTTGCTATGGATACACACACATCGGACATCGTACAGAGTTTGAACTTGAACATATCTTCTGTACCCTCACCCGCAGATATAATGTTAGATACTCGTGCCATTGACATGCACCCCGTTGGTTGCGCCGTTGAGCTTCAGTTCATTCACGCCGTTCGTCAGTGGGTTGTGCTCCATAACGGATCGCGCACGAAGGTCCCTGCGAGCTTGAACCCCTTGCCTCAAGCGATCGAGAGCGGGCGCAGTCATCTCCCAGGAAACGCATGCATCGGTTACGGACTGGCCGTATTTCAGCCCAGCCGGGCCACTGGAGGGTATATCCTGTCGACCCTCGACAAGATTAGATTCGAGCATAACCCCCATGATAGTGGTAGAGGTGTCGCCCGAACTGAGTTGCTGAACCTAAGCCACACTAAGTAAAGAATTCGAGTGAGGTCAATAGAGGCCACTCACGATGTCTTCAACGACCTCCAGCTGTTTCCGGTGCTGCTTCTGACTGTTTCCGTGACTGCAATCTATCTGAACCAAGAATTGAGAAAATGACGCCACGAAGAGAGAAAAAGGGCACTATACCATGATTTTCTCGGGAAGGCCAGCCTTGCGTAGTTTCTGGCTGCAATCGCGAACGAATTCAGCAGCGTAGTTGGGTCCTTTTGACCCTCCTCTGAGTATAACATGCACATCGGGGTTTCCCTGAAGCGAATTTCAGTCACGGTGTGGGATGCGATACGGAGCACCAATTACTAACGTCTGTTTCTACGATACTGCTCAACCCTTCCTTGCCAACACTAAGGAAGACGTGGCCACTCCGAGCTGCGCGGCAGGCATCAACTGCGACGTTCACTGAACCGTCGGTGGAGTTCTTGAAACCCGTAGGCATTGAAAGTCCCGAGGTAAGTTCCCGATGCACCTGTGATTCGGTTGTGCGAGCGCCAATTGCGCCCCAGGAAACAAGATCTGCGGTATACTGAGGGCTGATCGTATCTAGAAACTCGCAACCGGCAGGCAAGCCAAGTTTGGCTATGTCTAACAAGAGAGTGCGAGCCAGACGGAGTCCTTTATTTATTTGGAAACTTCCGTTCATGTCACTTGCGAGGGGATTGGTTTAATCTACGAAATAGAATAAAACAAACTCACGGGTCATTAATCAAGCCTTTCCAACCCAGGGTTGTGCGCGGCTTTTCAAAGTAGACACGCATGACAATGTGAAGATCGTCTTTTGCGCTGTCCGCATATTGCTTGAGCAACTTAGCGTACTCAATAGCAGCATCGACGTTATGCACGGAGCAGGGCCTATTTGAGAGTCTGTGAACTGGTGCATGTAGATGCTACAATAAGATAACGTACCCAACAACAACCATCAAGCGGTCGTCGTCGCCCCGAATGATTTTTTCTGTAGCTTGACGGCCCTCGAGGACTGTGTGCGCTGCGAGGAACGTCCTGTAACACAGTCAGAAGTTGTATACGAAAGCCAGAGACAACTAACAAGGGTAGATCTTCTTGAAGAATTTGTGGGGGGATCAATGGACGTGTTGCCTTGACACGTCGATTTTCAAGTCGTTGAAGAGCATCTTTGTATGGGAGAGCCATAGTGGGATCCACTGTGCGGAGAGAGAGAGAAGTAAGGCCTGTTGAAGACGATGGCAGTGGATTAAAAAACTTACTGCCTTCTACGCTGAGGTCTATATACTTTTCCGTTGCAATCTGCAAAGATGGTTTGGAGCACAGTACCGTCGGTTGGGCTCCGATGGACCTTAAAGATCTTTGAGGTTGGCGTCACTGATGCAATTTTATTGAGGATGTCTTGACGTGTCCATGTCTTATTACTCGAGTCATCATGGAGTGATGCGTCACTTGTAACGGCCCGGCCGGCGTCCGGTGACGCTGTCAGACAGCAACTTTCACACCTCAGCGGCATTCTTCACTCCTTTGCACACACACACACCATCATGGATCTCTCACAGCTTAATTCAGCAGAACAGGCTCACATGACAAAAATCATAGAGAAGAAACAAGTTCGTGTGGACCCGTCCTTTTTTTTCATTGTCCGGGTTCATGGGGTATTCCAGATGCAAGACTTCTTGCGCCTGTATTCTGGTCTCGTAGAGAGGTGTTTCACCTCGTGCTGTAACGATTTCACCAGCAAGGCATTGTCTTCTAAAGAGGTATGTTAACCCCTGCTCCATTCACTTCGCATGTTTAGACAGTCCTCAGGAACAATGTGTCCTGAATTGTTCCGACAAGTTCTTGAAGCACTCGGAACGTGTTGGGCAGCGCTTCGCAGAGCTCAATGCAGGTTTGTCCTGTTGATAAGTCTTTTATAGTTGACATTGACAGTTTTTTTTCTTTCCTCAGAGGCGATGGGCGTACCAAAACCTTGATTCTAGATGTTTGCACAATTTACCCCTACACGGTCGTAGTAATGATCCTTCGATGTTATCTTAATGCTATCATCTGTCTCACTCCGCACGAAAACCGGGTGCATGTCTCGATGGGTATGCGATTGTCAACAAGTTTGCAAACCCGACTAGCGTCCCCCACGTTCGTCTTGTACTGTGGGAACGCCTCGATCGATATCGTGGAACTATACACTCTAACGCAAGCAGAACGACACGCCTTTCACGAATGCTACAATCTTTTCCATACGCGAAAGACAAACCGTTCGATATTCAGTGGCTTGTCATGGATAGTTTTCCGTGGAACCCTGGCAATTCCCTGTCAGGATGTAATGTGAACCGTAACTAATTTTTAGGCGGTCGTCACACGTGTTCCACTCGTCGTTCACTTTGTTTGCTGTTGTCCCGATAACCCGCGAAGTTTGTTGTTATCGTGGCCAGTTGCATGCTGCGAAGAGCGCTTGTGGGTAGTATTTCCTAATTACGGAATGCCCGTCCTACGCCCAGTCGTTCAGGTCCGCAGTGCCAACTACTGAGTCCCAACCCTTTAGTGAAGTCAGCACGTAGCTTACTATGGCTCCTCATCCTCTCGTCGATAAGGGAACACCGTCGTTCACGCTTCTTGATGCAAATGGAGAATCATTCAAGTTTCCACCGGAGGAAGGAGGCAAACGCATAGAGAAACCTATAGCAGTTTTCTTTTACCCTCAGTCTGGTATCGACACTCGCAGGCTGTCAATATTCTTGGTATCTCATGTGCACACAGGCACCTTTGGCTGCACTCGTGAAGCCTGTCAATTTCGTGATGCGCTGGCTGGTGGGCAACCGCTTCCGTAGCGGACAGGGGCTCAGGGAGAGTTGACCTCACTGTCTCGCTCGCATTCTAGAGAACGAGATATTCAAGCGCTCAGATGTTCAAGTAATTGGCATCAGCGCTGATCCGGTGGAAAAGCAAAAGTCTTTTGTTGAAAAGAATCGTCTTTCCGTGAGCCGGGTGGTGATCCTGAAATATTCGAATGGTTTTGCTAATCTACGTTTACCTTTCGCTCTAGTTCCCAGTCCTGAGCGATCAAGATCATGTTGCCCACAATGCCTTTCAAGTCGGAAGGGGCATGCTCGGTTTGACGGATGCTCGCACAACATTTGTTATTGATAGCGGAGGCATCATCAGGTACATTTAGAGCACTTGCCCGCAAATCAAATTCGGCTTTTTTTCTAACCCCCCGTTGCAGAGGTGTACTGAGCGCTACAATGAACTATAGCGCGCATGCCAAGTTTGTTACGAAGGAACTCGAGAAGATACAAGAATCTGAAGGGAAGACTGGGGCCCAACCGGGCGAGGGCGCCGGACAAGAACAACAGGCGCGGCCCCCGACTCCAGATAATCCGGATTCCTCCCCTGAAGGAGATGAAATGGGCCGCGCAGTGAGCACGGTCTGCGGCTAGGCCGGTGTACTTGCATGACCACTGATGCGTGTTATCTACGACTGATTGCCACGTTACGACTGCTCCGTCTGTAAATTTGTTTCTGTGTAGTGTTTACCGATGTACTGCTATGAATTTTGATCCATCTCTGGGTCCGTGGGAAGTGCAAGTCCATGGGACCGACGCGGTCTTTCTGAGGAAATAGAACAGTGCACGTGACCACGCGTCTGCCTCGTGTCTGTTCGAGTTTGAGTTGGAGTTGCACAAAGGCTATCGGTTGTCTTTCGTCGTCGGGCTACCAACAAACAGCTGTCGGAGGGTTTGTGCGTTTGCATTTCGTTTTCTTTCTATCAGGTTGTCGTCGACAAAGGCAAGTCAATCAAGTCCATGTTTTCTTCCAGCTCCGTGTCGCCCACACTCGGCGAGCATCGCGTCTCTCCCCCGCGGACACCCCCAACCAGTGCCGTGGATGCTCTGAAGATCCCTCGCCAATCATCCACCTCACCCTCCGATGACTCTTCCATCATCGAGCTCTCCTTTGACTATGAACTTGACTCCGCCGGTAACTATGTCCGCGTCTCAAAAGGCTCTTCGCGTTCCAATGACTCAACTCCACCTACCCCTCACGAGATACTGCTCGACGGTCCACTCATTACCAAATCCTCTTCTCCGCCCGGCACGCTAGCATCATACGCCTACATTAAACCCCCTTCGCCTATTCTCCTTAACACCCCAGCGCCCACTCGTAACTCGCTCTCCCAATCGGATGGCGCCTACAGCGCGCCTCCCGATCAGCTTCAGCATAGACCTCCATCAGGGGCCACCGGATCCTCCTTGCGGTCCTTCCAACGAGTCGCGTCTGGTCCTGCGGTCTTGACACCAGCCGCACAAACTGCACTCCGAGCACCTGTGTCTACTGGACTGCGTGGTACTGGTCGTAAACTCGGTAGACCACAACGCATTCCTCTGGACGACTATCGTGAACAGCAGGTCGAAGAACGCGATGACTTGCTACGCGTTCCTGGGGAGTGGGATTCACGTGCCCAAGAAGAGAAAGAAAATATCATCTCATCATCAGATGGCGGCGAAGGGATGCTTTCCGACAATGCTGTGAAACGAGTATCTCCCCGGTTAGTAGGCCGATCTGCTTCTCTCAGCCAGGTAGACGGTCGTGCAATCTCGGGGCTTCCCACTCGTGCATATGGATCCATGGCACCCAGCGCAGTGGGCGCGTCCCGCCCACCATTACAGTCTAGCCGGCAGATTATGCCGGGACCGAATCGCGCAGGTCGGATTTTGATGGGCGCGAAGTATGGCGTAGGCGCCAACGGATTTGACAGAATTAATGAACACGAGGGGAGCGAGAGCGAAGCTGGCGGAGAATACGCGGGGGAAGATACAGATCCTGGTACGTGTGCGCCCAACAATATCTGAGGTGATCCAACTCAGGTAACGGCTGCTCAGCTGGCGACGAACCACAACCCTTGAACGGTCAATATCGTCATCGGAATTATGCCCCTACTCTCACTCAATCCAGCAATACTCGCCCAAGGCGGTCGGCAAGCCTGAGCGACGCTTCTGCCGGTAAGTGAGACTTGATCTCTTCCTTGACTGGAATGCTGAACACATGACACCAAGGCGACGAACGTCACTCACCACGAGCACAGTCCGCTCTTCCGACCGGTCAGAGCCAATTTGCTGTGAGACCTGGGTCAAGCCTAGGTCTCAACGCGGCACCACGCGCAAGACGCATGACAGTTGACCAGGAAGGTATGCGAGTTTTGCTTAGGTCTCTCGGAACACAATTTTTTAAACCGTTTTCTACTCAGATTATCCGCAAGAATACGCCCGGCGACAGGCGGAAGACGCTCCTAAAGACTTACTCTCCCAATATCCCCGGCAATCTCCTTCTCCTACGCACATGTCCCAGGCAGCACACTTACGTGCACAGACTCACCAAAGACGGGACTCAGATACCATCCGCACACCTGCAAACGATCTACCCAACGTCCCCTCTCCTACAGCGATCGAACACATACCTGGCCGGTTATCTCCCAAAACAAGGTCACTCCTTTCCCAGCAGCAGTCCATACCTTCTGTTCAAATCCAACCCCCTCTTGCATCCCATGCGCAAGGACAAGCATATCACCGTCGCAGCCCGACTGCTCCTGAACCACCTACCACCAGTGGTGCACTCGCTCCCCCACCAGGAACGGGCGTGCAACCAAACGGAAAGACGTGGACAGCTGGTGACGAACGTGTGGAGAGCGAGTCGGAAGCAAAGGGAGCCCCGAAAGAGCGGATGAGGCCAGCGCCGCCCCCACCATCATCAGCAGCTCCTGCAGTATCGGCCCCTCCACCAGTGCCTGTACGGAACCACAACATCTGCGTGAACAAGAAAGTCTACGCCCGGCTTGATCTGATCGGCAAGGGAGGGTCGTCGCGTGTCTATCGGGTAATGAACGCGGCAAATGAAATATTTGCCATCAAGCGCGTGTCGCTCGACAAAACAGATGCAGAAACCATGAAGGGCTACATGAACGAGATTGCCCTGCTGAAGCGTCTCGAGGGGAACAATAGAATCATTCAGCTGTTTGACTCAGAGGTGAAGGGAGGACCGGGGGGAACGAAAGGACACTTGATGCTCGTGATGGAGTGCGGCGAAGTTGATTTGGCGAAGCTGCTGCAAGAACAGCAGAAAGAACCGCTGAATATGGTTTGGGTATCATATTACTGGCAACAGGTACGCTTATCGCTTGACATGATGTTATCCATGTGCCAATTGCCCGATGCAGATGCTGCAAGCTGTGCACGTAATACACGAAGAGAAGATCGTACACTCGGACTTGAAACCTGCGAACTTCGTGCTTGTTCGAGGGCAGTTGAAATTAATTGACTTTGGGATTGCAAATGCTATTGCCAACGACACGACTAATATTCAGCGAGATCATCAGGTATATTGCTCTTCTGCCTTTCACTGATGTGGTCTGATGATCGAGTGTGAAGATTGGTACCGTCAACTACATGTCTCCGGAGGCCATCGAACTGCCTGATGGCATGAGACGCCTGAAGGTCGGCCGACCAAGCGACGTATGGTCACTTGGTTGCATTCTTTACCAGATGGTCTATGGGCAGCCTCCCTTCCAACACCTTTCAGTTTACCAAAAAATGAAGGCCATTCCCGATCTTGCTCACGTTATCGACTTCCCCGAGTACAGCGTGCCCAGCATAGTCAACAAGAATGGAGAACGCAAAAAGCTCGAACATCTGAAACGCCGTGTTAGGGCTGACGTCATCCGCGGCATGCGGAGCTGTTTAGCCCGGAATCCAAAGGAAAGGGCAACTATCCCAGAGCTTTTGGAGCAGGAGTGGTTAGCATTGCGAGAACGTGAGCATGCACACAGTTACATCTCCCCAATTATTTGACTCATGTGAAACAGCTGAGGTACCCTCGGCGAAACCTTCGCTCGCGAGCGACGAGACTATCATTAATCCATACTATATGAAACAATTGCTGGAATATGGTATAAAACTCGGGAAGCAATCTGGTAACATCGATCCGGAGAATTTGGCCAAGGAGGCTGAGGTAGGTTCTGCATTGTCGTCTGCAAGCCAACTGCTCATGTTGTACTACAACAGCGGCTCGTCCAAGAGCTCAAAGCACTTGAAACTTGATGATACCATCACCCTCGCATTCTCAATTGCATTGACGCATCATTGTATATGTCAACCACAGGAGACTATCTCCGTTGCACTTCTGTATGCGGCGAGCCTACATTCCAACTCATGTATGTACACCTATGATTTACCACTATGCTTTTCCCGCCACACATGTATTCTTGGCTAGAACTCTGCATCTCTGGCTTTAAACCGAATACTCGGACACTATTGCATTCGTCTCTGGTTGTCTTCGCTATCCTAGCTGTCGCCCGCATTTCACCCGTCTCTTGTCTCTTCGACCTTTTCACTTTTCGCATTTTGCAGCAAGTTTCTTCTTCCTTATTCACTTATTGTTCATTTTCGTATTTCGAGAGTCATCTGGATGGTATTCTGGCTACCGCGGTCGGGCGTCCATATGATACGACCTGTATATACCTTTGCATATGGTGTAGAAATACAAGGCAGACCTTTGAACATCCGTCGGTTGGCAAGCTACCTACCGCTCTGATGACGTGTTACCCCGGCGCTTGTCAAGGACGTTTTCCCAACGTTCCCTCATGATGAACACCTTTTTTACTGAGTTGCGCTTCCAAGTCTGAATCTGCTACCCCAATGGCCCACCTGTCGGCAGACGTGTTTGGGGACTCCTTCATGCACTCTGGGGAAGCCAGTCCATCGACGCCCAAGCTCCAGTTGCATCTGTCTATCCCAATACCTTCTCGTGACCACACGTATTACATAGCAGACGGTAATACCGTGCTGCTTGTCGAGAATACGCTATTCAAGGTCAGACCACTGCTTTTGATCGTGAAAAAATTGGCGATCTCAGCCCCTAATCCTGTGTGGTTTCCCTGCCAGGTTCACCGATCGACACTGACCAAAGATGCTTCAACGTTCGACAGCATGTTTTCCCTTGACTCGGATCTGCGCTCTAGCTCTCACGTACAGTCTGTCAATTCGGCCGTAACGACTGTCGGACCTGAGGGCGAAAACGACGACAACCCAATTAGGTTGCAGGGTGATACCGCAGATCAGTTCCGGGCCCTATTGTGGGCGTTGTACTCGCTGTACGTATACCATTTACTCCCCTTGTCCCCCCACCCGACGCTACATAGTTAGAGTGGAGAGTTTTTACTGATGCGTATGTCGTGACCAGGCCCCACGAACTTTCCGTCGCGTTGACCCCCGAAGCAAATCCTTCGCAGCTATTCAACCTCGCTCGCATATCTCATAAATACGAGTTTCGGTCCATAGAGGCATGGGCACTGAATGCTCTGACGCAAGTATACACTCGACCGATGCATTCTCCCAGCATTAAAGAATTGGATGGACCAACCTTAGAGCAACTCACGGAGCTTGCTTCTCTTTGCGAACAACGTGATCTGCTGGAGGCTGCTACGCAGAGGTGGAGAAGACGCATTGCCTCCGGCAAAGACATTTCCCTTGCTATCAACGTCGCCGAACGACTCAACTTGCGCGCCCTTCTCGGACGGGCATATTATGCCATGTTACTACAGGGACGCGAAGTCTGGGATGCGGACGGGTACCTCACGCGGACGCAGATTATCCGATTGCTTTCTGGTCATTATGCTCTTGGCCGACTTTGGGAACGTCTTCCGAATGAACCCCCGCCACTCACTCACAGTTCCCGGTGTATGGGTGCTGCTCTGGTGCGGTGCAATCAGACATGGGCAGCGCTTTGGAAATCAATGATGGACATGGGCAGGCAGGGTGTGTTGCTGCAGTACCCTGATGTGGAAGGGAAGCTCGTGCTTGCTGAGGGGATGTTGAAAACGCTTATGGAACGGGATATGCCGGCACCTGGATTGCTGGAGGCCATGCCGTGGTGTAAGGAGCAAACATTGACAGCAACTGCTGGAAAGATAAGGGAGATTCAGGAGTCCCTGGTGGACTATTTCACAGATGTTTGACGACATTTGTGACGGATTGGTCGTGGAATGCGGCACCAGGCCGCATCGTGTAATATATATTTTCTTGTCAGTGGAAGTACTCGGAATAGAGACAGTAGTGGGGTTGGAAGACGGGCGAGCACAATGAGCAAGGATGGACGTGATGATGGATAGCGTCAGCACCAAACGTCCACTGCAATTCTCTAGCAGCCCACTCTTCGTATAGTATACCCATCAAGAAGATATCATCCCAACGCCCGCTCATCCACCAAAACCGCCGTTTTCTCCCCTCTATCCTGAAACCTCTATTGCGGCGCGAATGAGGCGTGAAGCGCATAAACTTGAGTCGTATACATTCACTCACATCTTTTGGTAGACTGCTATGGCCCTTAGATTACTTGACAGTACCGTTAACGAAATTCTTTGAAGGTCGAACCATCTAAACGAATAGTCGACCATATAATGTGTTGCCTCCGTCCCATAGCCGTTATTCCAGAATTTCGGCAGGAGACATATGGCGAAGCTGCCCTCAAGGAAGTGCTTGGTATCTGTGACAGTAACCATTGCCTGTCCCATAAACTCGCCAGTACTTTTAAGTCTGATGATGGCAGCGAAGGCTGCACGTTCCATGCTCAGACGAAGCCTCTCCCGGAATTTCGGACTTCGAGGTGAAACCTCGTCGTGGAGGACGAGAGGCCAAACGAGGGGGTTACCGCAGAGACTCGTGAGATCGTCCAAATCAGCCTCTGTGTATGGGCACAGGAGGAGACGCTTTGTAGTGAAGCCGGCCATGAGAGGGTGGAAGAGCTTGAGCAAATATGGAGTATTTTGATTTTATACGGGATCAATTGGGAGGACTGTCACGACGGATGTGTTGGTTGCGCAGTCCGAACCCCAACTGGTTGATCGCAGCATGCATTACCCATGCCAATTCCGTTGAGACGCCCCCGATGGAAAAAAGGTATAGACGAAAGTCATTTTGACTTTGCTTGCGCTTCCATTAGGGACACGCGGTGCAGACGCTCCGCGATGCACTCTGCAGAAAGCGCTCATAAACCAAGGCACGCACAAGTAAGTGAAACTCCCCGCATCGATGTACCGTATTGCTGCGGACAGTGAAGACTCCTGGCTGCGGCCGATGCTCCGTTGTCAAAACGCAGCAGGAATACGCCACTGTCCATGTGAGAGCGGAACGTCATCGAGTCGCGTGGTAACTTACGTCTTGGTCAATACCATGGTTTGGGTTAGTTGAGAGCACAGCACGGGTAACGAGCCGTACTGCATCTGCAAAAGCTAAGCGTCAAGTTGGCTGCCAACTTGACGCTTAGCGTTTACCCGGTGAAGTAACAGTGCGTGCCGAGCTCTCAAACAATTCAAAAAACTGTCCAAAGTGTATGCTGTAATTCGACCGTTTTACAGATGCTGGTCAGTCAAGTACATTTATTAAGTATGTCCTGGTGCCGAAAGATGACGGATGCCATCAAGTCAGTTTGATATCCACTTGCTGTAGGCGCCAGCATCACTCAGCCGCCATGTGCTATGAACATGAGTCGCGCCGCTCGGTACCTTAAACCTGCTTATCAGGCACTAAGTCAGGTAAGTTAGTATATAGTAACTTGTATCAGGAGACCAGTCGGCGTCAACGCACCTGGCAAGTACGCGACCATGAGCTGTCCTGATTGCAACAGAGGTTCGATCCTCGCCGGCAAGCCAACGGGCTCTATTGTCAAGGTCAATGGAACAGACGCTTATTTCGCACCATCACCCCCCTCGGAAAGTGCGCAATCGGGATCCAATGGCTCCGTTGCGGTGGTCCTGCTCTCAGACGCGTTTGGCCTCCCGTTGGTGAACATAAAACTCATTGCAGACAAACTTGCAAGTGACCTGCAATGCGATGTTTGGGTCCCCGACCTCTTCGACGGTATGTTTACTGACTGGTTCCAGCCTCATCAACTTACCTTCAATTTGTGTTATAAAGGAGCTCCCCTTCTCAGAGTCGAGGGGATGGAAACCCAGCTACTGCCAGACCGCCCTGGCTACTCGTCGCTTTGGGACAGTTTCCGTCTCATAGCATTCGTTATAATCCCTCGCATTGGCACCATTCTACGAAGCCGCCCTTCTGTTGGTGACTTTCGCGCCAAACAGGTACGTCCGATGCCTTGAGTTTTCTCGCTAATGGTTGATGACTTCGCCGTTAGTTCATTACAGCCATTCGCGAAGACAAGAAATACCACAAAGTCGGTGGTGTCGGGTAGTATAACATAAACACTTTTGGTGCTGTGATCCGTCGTTAAAGCCATAACAGATATTGCTACGGTGGCGGTGCGGCAGTACGTCTTGCCACGACTGTCGACTATCTGGACAGCGCCGTAATATGTCATCCTGCGATAATCTCGAGCAACTCGATTAAGGAGATTAAGGTACTGTGATGTTACCCCTCCCCGGAGCACTTAGAGAAACCTACTGTCGTTTCTGTCAGATTCCCAGCTCGTGGGTGTGCGCAGAAGGTCGTTGCAGTTTTGCATCAAGTGGGCACATTCTCGCTCACGCTGTTTAAGCAGAAGACAGTTCGTTCTCCAAGACAGCACGAATGCGGGCTGAAGCCGTATTCGCAGAACGCAAGGACAGCGGAGATGCTGTCCCGTATGAATTTGTCGATTACAAAGGTCTGCATGAATCCATTCAGAGATGATAACCCCGGGCTCACAATCATGCGCATGCACGCATGCAGGAACGGTCCACGGTTTCGCATGTCGTCCGAACTTGGCTTTTGAAGATGTCAAAGTAGCGTTTGAGAAAAGTTTGGAGCAAACTGCAGCTTGGCTGCGGAAGACGCTCAATGAGTGAACGAACCCGCTCTATTCCAATCTTATTTACGTAGGTTAAGTCATGTATCATTGTTGCCTGCGTCAGCCCACACGCTTCGTTATCATCGCTGCCCCGTAGCCCCCCTTGGCGCAAACAGTGAAAAGCAATAAATATGAAAGTCGTAGCGCTGGTCTGAGGGTATTACAGGGTCCTTTCCACGACCTTCACATTTCAACGTCTTGATCACGATGACTGGCGACACCATGCCGGAGAAATGTGTTCACCTATTCCTCAAAGATGCACCCCTCGTCAAGCAACTCTGGGGTCTGTACTGTACGGAACGGCCGTGTCGAGATAATCGTTCTCGCTGACGTTGACTCGTGTCACTTGGGGCCAGCTGCGTCAAATGACGAACCTGCGGTGGTTGAGGGTGATGGAAGAATTCTGTGACGAAGGCCTGATCATCATATGACCCCCCTTCTCGCCGTGCGTGACACAGCCTATGCAGGCGGGGAATGAAGGACATACACCCAGACAAGCGTTTCGTGCTCGAACAATGCGACCCACACCTTACCGGATAACTATTCCTACAGCGTATCGATTCGTTATGATGCGAGAAGAGCTTAAGTTCCCTTAAAGAAGCACTTCGTGTCGACAACAAAGCAAAAGCCCGCTTCCCTGAGCGTCAAGCTGATCTATATGCCCGTGCCTCATGGCTTATCCGTGAGGGCATCGAGGCAGGTGTCACGATAATATGGGCGCGCGTGGAAATTAACACAGCTGTCAGCGTGGTTTCTCTGGAGATTGGCTAAGACTCAAGTCTGAGTGGGAGGGGATCTGCGAGATTCAGATCGCCGGTGAGGAATCGCCCGTACCTTGAGCTCTACTCTCAATCCACCTAGGGAAACCCTTTTTACTTCCATTGACACTGAGGCACCAGGTGAAAACCTTGAGCTGTTTGTAAGGACCTTCGACCGTCCTGGTATGTCTGTTGTTGGTTCCCCTTCGGTAGAGCCCTCCCGCGAAAAGACATATAAGAGTGGTGCGGAAATTCTCGCGCTCGCCAAGGCTCGCAATCTCCACGCTGATTTCCGTCTGGACTACAGTCACGATGCAGATGCGGAACCAACGGTATGGGAACCCATATGCCAATGCGAGAAATGGGGTGGAAGAAGGGAACCGCTGGTCATAAGCGAGTGACTAATCAGCTAGACTCGGGACATTCTCGGCTGAGGAACGGTCGTGTTAGAGCCAATGATGTAGTTTTTTTGGAGATCGTCTCCCTCCCGCAAAACGACCTGTATATGATGGATAGACCTTGAGAATATGGCACGCGCGCCATTCCTTTGGGACAGCGAATACTGGATGCTGCGCGAATATCACAGCGACATGGTGCTCGCATTGCCATGAGCGTCAACAACATCAAGAATATCTTCACCCCGCAGGGCTATTTCGACCTACTCACCTTGGCAAGTCCTGGGGTTAGACAGAGCCAGAGTGGAGGGAGCTTCTAGTACACTTATAATAACTGATCATTTTCCACAACATTGATTATATCTACCGCCATTTCGAACCTAGCGTTCGGTGACCGGGGTTGAAAAGACGGTTATTGGACCTGACATTGAAGATACTGACGACAATATCGCACCTCGTATCGGAGATCCGGCAAACTTCATTCTGATCCACGAGGCAAGCCGGTGGCAAACTGTTATGCTAAGTCCCTCCCTTCGGCCGGACTACTGTTCTGGGGGAGGGCTATTGCGACACGTAGGGCCTTAAGGTGGACTACCCTAAAGTGCTAAAGGGTCGGATCACAGTGTAGATATTAAATACTCACCGTCGGCGAGAAGGATCAGATTGAGAATTCAAGGGCTGAAGTCTCAAGGTTCCATGTACCATTCAATGGTACACATTAAGTATGCTCCGGCACTTGCTGGGCAGAACCCTCAATTTTAAGGGGAGCTGAGACATGATGTTAGGGGTAATTTAACCATATATAAGTGCCTTTGGGTGTGAGGGCTGTGAAGGTCAGGATCATCGGAAGCTTTTCGATCTGTCTGCTGGTTTCGAAGTTTCGTCAAATTTAGGCGACAATGTACCAAAAATGTCAACTGCCATATGTCTTACACGTACCGTCGTGATTTTCATTGTGAGTCAGTCTGAGACTGACGGTCAGCATCGTCCAGAAGTGAGTTAAGTCCTGCAGCAGGAGAGCCCGGTTGCTCGGATGAATTATGATAAGGGTCACATGTACCATGGGCTAGAACAAGATAACACTTGGTTAATTAAACTGGCGAAATACATGAAACGTTTTCATGAACAGTCGCCCGTGTGAAATATTACGGCCAGACAGGGACTCAGTGAAGGCCTGCTGGAGGCATGCACCTACTCATCTCCGTTATCAGTCAAGTCTCAAACACCCCTACATCGTATTTATGCGAACGAGCTACAGACACGGAAAACTCAATTCCGCTGGTTTGAAGGCTGTTAGACCTAGGTCGTCGGATCGACCAGGCACCGGTAGCTTCCACTGCGGAAGCGCCAATTCCCATGATTGGCGCCTGCGATAGCCGGAAGCGAGCGCGTGCTCCGACAATAACGCATTCGTTCATGTGATGGTACAAGGACGATGCCATCAAGTTGGCACTGAAGCACACTCTCTACGAGTATTAAGCAGTGGGTATGCAGAGCCGAAAGATGTGACAATTGCAAACGGACATCTGGGACACCACTGCACCAGTGACAGGCTATTATATAACGCCGGATTACATTCCCACGTCTTGGGGTCCCATACTTAACCGGACACCAACTCCAACCATGCAACGTCCCTTTGGCGGCGCTCCCTGCTCTCCCGTAGGCAAACGTACAGTGCACGAAGAGATCATTAACAATGTTCACAACTCTCGCCTTGTCGTTGTTCTCTTTGGTTTCATGTGTACTCACTGTGCCACTGCCTGCGAGGGACGTGGTGGACCCGCCTATCACGAGCCCAACTGCGAGCACTGTTTGGAATGTCGGTGAGACTCAGACAGTAACCTGGTAAGCAACGGTTCTTGCGACCAGATTCCCTTCCGGTATACTGATGGTTCGCAGGAGCACTGCTAATTTGCCAGCTAATATCACGAACCCCGACGGGATGTTGGTGCTGGGATATGTGGCGAATAACAGCGAGAATCTCATGTTGCGTAAGTACCGCTAAGTGTTCAATGCAACTCTATATGTCTGACACGCACACGAAGAATCTCCGCTTGCTACGAACCTTAGTTACTCGGTCGGACAGGCCCAAATCACGGTCCCGAACGTTCCAACCGGTACTAATTACATCGTAGTTCGTGAGTTCCCTATTTTTTTTTTTCAAGTCCTATCAGTAGCTAAAACTGCTTCGCTAGTTTTCGGAGACTCCGGTAATGCTAGCCCTCAATTTGCGATCATGAATGGCGCTTCCTCCGGGACGTCAGCAACTGCGACGTCACCCCCTGTGATGACATCGACGACACCCTCGTCTCCATCACCGACAACCACGCCTTCAAATGGATTGCCCAACCAAGCATCATCTACGGGCCAATCTTCGGCTCCTGTGGTGACGGTAACCAGCACCTCTGCTATCACTATTTCGCCTTCTGGGACGTCGTCTTCTTCGGCCTCTGCCTCAGCAACATCCCAGGCGGCGGTCTCATCACAGACAAATGCAGCTGGGTCCAAGTTTGTCCCCAGCTCACATTACAGCCTGTTTATTTGTCTTGTACTGGCATCACTTTTCGTTCTGTGATGCCAGCTTTAAGCGCCAGCCCACTACTATGAACTTTATAGGATCTCCCTAATCCTTCGTGGTGTCGCATGAACTTTCTCACGAACTGTTGGATAAAGTCACGACTATAAACGTTTCGTCATTCACAACGTGTACAATATCTTTTACGTAGGGTTTTCGAATTTGGGGCTATCTAGCTACAAGTATCCCAACACTGTCAGTTAGCTCGTAAACTCCACTGTACTACTACCGTTTTACATAACCACATACCACACGAAGAGGAACCGGTTCTGCGTGAAGTTGTGCAGAGCTATCACAACCTAGTTTTCTGTCATCTAAGTACACTACTCGTTAGCTTTGACCAGACGTAGAAGATGAGTTCGGGATATTTGGTTGCTTCATCTAACAATAAAATTCCAAGCATATGCCTGATGTCCATTGCTACCACCAGCCAGGTACAGGGGATCTAGCATGACTTGCTAGGCCTCCAAGGCGTGAGCTGACCTCACTCAGAAAGCGACTGCACCCGTAGATTCGTGACGATATCGGTCAGAGCCAGCTAACTTTAGAGAACTAGCTCCATCGTGGGTGTAAGCTGTAGCAGCGCCGTACCGCAAATTCAAAGCCGACCGCCGATCACTCGCACGTTCAGGATTTGCAAACCCTTCCAGGTCGAGCGCATTAACACGTGCACAGTTGTACTATGCATCTTGCCCCCTGGATAACTACGTTCATCCTGAGCAGAGCTATTTACCCACATCCATTCATTGCACCGGGGGACTAGCCAAGCGCAGCCCAACGTACTATTCATCAACGCCACCGGCCATCTCCATAATTAATGCTTTATCCCAACGTTTATTCCAGGGTGAGTGCACCCGTGTGCAACTCTACACCTCTTTGTATGAATAAGGAAGTTCCTCCGAAGTGCTCCGTTTGCAGTTCAGTAAGGAAGTGATATCGAGGAATCTGCGGGGCTTGTTACTACCATAATTCCGTCGACAGTGTCGATCATCGATGGGTGCTGTCAAAGTAAGGATTTTAAGAACCATCCTACCTCTCCGGCATGCTTACATTCTTCGGTGACATTTACAGGCGGCAAGCATCAGGATACGTTTGTAGCAATGCCTGTCACAATGCGGCGCGTTCAAACACTTTTACGTACTACATTGTGTTCGAAGAACGCATTATTTTTACTGCAAGTGATGACAGTCGTGCCAAGCTCACACGCATCCAAGAGCTCCTCGTTTCTCATTCAACTACATGCGGATATGTGGCGTGAGTATGATGTTCCACTTATTGAAGTCAGAGAGCGTAACCTCACTTTGATACAGTCTTCCGTCGGTAAAAGGCGAGAACTAGGTCAACTTTACCGAGGGGTGCATTTCGTCTGTCCGTTCGCTGGCCTACAACATCATTCTCCCTCGCTTCAGAGGTCCTAGCGCAATGCACAGATGCGGTGTTTACCTGATCGCAAGTGTGCAAAAATGTAGGACGTCAGCAACGTTGTGCAAGTCCGAGGCTACTCGTGAGTAGTTTCATAAGACCATTGGAATTGATGATACGTCAGAAATTTTTGGTGTGGTCCGCGTTCAGCTAAATGAATTGCTCAGGGACCCACGTTTCTTCCAGCTTCGATGATCTTCGGCTCCTCTGCCACCCGCTCAATTGGGCCAGTGAACGTTTCAAGCCAGCTGGTAGGTGGACGCGGCCTGGCGGTTGTGAAGGGGACATGTTTGTTTGCATGCTTGGGTAAGACGGGCCATCTGGCTATGCTGATTGCTGGAGACCTCCGTCGAAACTTGTACTTTCTCGGTGCGTTTGCGCATAGAGACCTCTCGCAAATTTGATACGAGTTTCCGCATTGCCTGTGCTCGTGCATTCGAGCGGTTTAGATGACTATCGCCGAACATAAAATGCTTGAGCTGCCTGGGGGACCAGACGGTGGTCACAGCTATGCGGAGGGAATGTTAGGACGCTTGGAACCTACCTAAGATAAATTGTGATTGGTTCTGAGTCAATGCTTACGAATGTAGGGTAACAAACTCAGGCTTCCAGAGTGTTTCCCGGCGATTAAGTATGTATGCGCCACCTGTGAAACGGAGTTACTGAGTATGCACGGATTAGGTGGAACCAATCTAATCAATTAATTACTGGCAAGTCTGGTTTGTCTGACGGAGATCACAGAGATCACCCGTTGCATGATGTAAGTACGTCTGCGGTCTGCCATGAAATGCTTCATTTCGCGTGCGCCCTTCTCGTAAACAGCCAGCACGGAGAAACAAACTTAGGGGAAAAAATGGCAAAAAAAAAAAGATTTACAGTTATCAGCTGTCAACATATGCGGTAGAAGCTCATTCGGGATGGCTAAATGGCCTATACAAGCTGATTTGTCCATATGTAGTGGGGGAACACGGTTTGGCATCATATTTTAGCTCCAATCTACATATATTCGTCAACTCCTAGGTACAACACGTTCATCGAGTCGCCGCCATACCAAAAGCTTGGTATACTGTAACTTCCGTATGACCATGCACGCCGGCGGCGTCCGGACAGGTGCAGGCAGCTGCTTTATCAGAATTCAGGAACCCATTCTCAAGGGGGATCCTTAATGGTTACATTGGCGGGCAGCAAGAGGCAGTAAAGCGCAGGGACCCACATGCACGATAAGACAAATATAGTGAGAATGGCAATTTGACAACGGTGCCATGGGATGCTCCAATATCTCGTGCAGGAACTGCGTGGTATTGCTGCCGGGAAAGCTGACGATCTACTATTTCCTACGAGTTAGTTTCGTTCAAATTGCCGCAATGGTGGGTAGGCTCCTTGCCCCCGATACAAGTAGAAGATGGCTGTGAGAGAAGGCTAAAGCTGTCATATGGTTCCCTTCGCAAGTTCCGAGACCCTGTCCGTGTTCATGCAAAGATGAATTCGACACGTTGTGATTTCAATTTACCTGGTTCTCGGAGGTGTTGGCCAGCCTATATCGGTCTATGGTCAATACTATAGCATGCAACTTAACGCACCATTTGCAGGGTGGGACTCGGCTACCGACGATCTGAAGGGACCACGTTGTGTTGGAACAGACCGGAAGTCACGCCTTCAGTTTGCGATCTAGACTTCTAGTGATGGAATGCATCAAAAAGCATCAAAGCATTTTTTTTTCTTTCAGACGGAAATTTACCACTTCATCGGGTTCCAAAGTGATTATCTGTGGCGTAGCGATGGTTGCACATGCACCTTTATCTCAAGTGTGATCTCGACAGAACGGCTGGCTTCGCATTTTGCAATAGCATCCTAGTGACAACATCGGTAAACTTGTGAATGGGGGGGAGGGGGACGTGTATACATCTGCTGCCGGTGTGAGAGTGCACACCGAGGACATGTGTCAGGTCATGGACCCGCAAGAGACAACAGAGTAGGCCAAACCCACGCCTTGGGGATGTCCCTGCAATTGCACTTGTCGGCAACGTTTCGAAGCCGGCCAGTTGAACAGCAGTGGACGCCGTGCATGAAGCACATACACGTCCATATTGTTCTGTAGGCTCTGCAAGCGGTGGCAGGAGATGTTCTAAAATGAAATGGACGAAGATGATCAGAACTTCCGAAAATAACCTGATCGCCATGTCAAGAACTCCACTGAGGAAGCCGTTGCCGCATGAAACGGAAAGAAAAAAAGGGTCAGGGTAAGAGAGAAGTAATAGAACCGCAGCAGTGGGTCCCCATATAAAAACCAAGGTGGGCAAGTCGTAGGATGGGTCAGCACTCCTGGACACAACGGGTCCTTCGGTGTTGAATGCGCAAGGTCAACACGCAAGTTGTTCCTTTGCATCGCTGTCGCGGGTCCACGCAACGAATACCGTCGATGAACCTTGGTTCTCGTAGAACAAGATAACGTCGGTACTCTTGCGATGGATGACTGCGACGGCGATCCTCAGGAAGCAATTGTCGTGTGGCCTGTAAATTCACGCCATACGGGCTTTCCAGTACTTACATCATGTTTCTTCTCTTGCCTGATTTAGGCAACCTTCCGTCTTGTTACTCGCGGCAGGCCGACCTCGCTCAGAGCCTACCGACGAACGATGACGCGACAGACTAACGTATAGGCTCGGTCGACACAGAGGCGATAGCCCAATTGGATAGGATCAGCTGACCGGCTTCATCACTGCAAAACAGAAGGTAAGGGATGCTTCAGGCTTTACGGCTTTACACACATCTTCCCTTGTCTAATGCTTGCTTGCAGTCCTGTACGGGTACTCGCGCCGAGCAAACATCGCCGAAAGCCTGCCAATGAACGAGTGGCGGGACTGACCGACGTTTAGGCCCGAACGATGCAGAAAGGGAATGTAATCGGCCGACCTGCCGCATGCCTGAAAAACAGAAGGTGAGGTATGCTTCGTACTGTTAAAACTGAGAGAGCCCACGCCATTGCAGATACACGCCATTGCAGATACTTTCCCACCCAACAATGAACTTCAGCAAGCGAACGCGAAAATGAAAATAATCCGGATACAATTGAATAATTACACAAAACAACACTGATCGTCCGAGTAAACACAGATAAAATAGGCAAGACTGCAGGTTATCTCCCTCCAACACCGATAGCTGTACGTATATACGGACCGTTAGCCGCCATGGGACCGTATGATGTGCCTGACGGGAGCGGTGTGGGCAGTGCGCCACCCAGCGCGGGAGTGGGAAGAGGTACGCCGACACCCAAGATCGCATTCTGGGCTTGAACACCGTTACTTGTGCTTGGACCAGGCGTCTGACTCCGTGAATCCCTCGGTACACTTCTATCCTCGCGTTCTGCGATTGTTGCACCCCCTCTTGACGGATCGGTGATACCGTTTGGCACGAAGGTTTGGCCTAGACCGTACAGCTTGCTATTATACTCCGCATCGTCGAGCGAGTCATTGAAGTATACTTCTTTCATCTTGAAAAAAGTCGAAGCCGTTAACAGAGAATCCGAGCCGGCCTGATGGGATGTCCCTATCCGCTGAACCTACTCGACAGTCAATAGGTTGCAGAAGGGTAGACGAGTCACGCACACCAAGGTCATTTGCAAGATCTTGTAAACCTCCTTTGAGCGATTTGGAGGCGCGCATCATGAATTTGACATCGTAACACCAGGGGAACCAGACACGAAGAAGCTCAAAAAATAAGTCCTCTGATGTTGGCAGAGATTCGCCGGACAATAGCTTGACCAGATAGCCAAAGTCATAACCACTGTAAATCCAATTAAACAAGATGTTGATGACAGAGGGGTACCATACGCGTCACCAAAAATGTGCAATTAGGTGAGGATACTACGGTGGAACACGCCTCACCTATGAAATGATATGAACTTAACTTCGGGATTCAGCACCAACCCTGAGCTTATGAAAAGCGCGGCGAAGTCGTTTGGGTTTATTCCCATCTCTTCGTGTCTTTGAAAGTCAAAGCCCGACTTCTGCAGGAGTTCGATCGATTCGGGGGCGTACATGTCCTCACTAGCAACGACGACACGTTAGCACACTGTACAGGTTGTGTATAGTACGGCACTCGTACCTGATGCTGAATTTGAAGTTGAATTGCCACGACATACCATCCTGAGGAAAGTTGCCGTCCTCGTCTGCGAGAGTGATTCCTATCTGAATGATTTTGAGCAGATCCACGTTACACCGCATAGTCTGGTAATGATAATCGGAGGACGTCTTGAAGGTGCCGATGGGCCTCGCCACAACGCCAGGAAATTCGGTATCCTGTATAACCGACAAAGATCAATGAGGTTGGATAGAGACATGTGTCGTGGATGAATACCATTGCAACATATGGATATTCATCTATGATGTCTCCAATGGTCCGCATCTCAGCTTCAAGGTTAGGCGCCCATACTTCCCGTATTCGAGACATGTTGAATCGGGTACGGGGGTAGATGGACAATACACCACCCTCGACGTCGTCGTTCGGCCGCTTTGTGGTTGGGCCTCCTTTCCAAGTGCAAAAACAGTGATTATGTAATCGCTTCGTCAATTTAATATTAGTAGCAACGGTACACGAGCTACGAGGTGGTCTACAATGGGATTGAATGTACGTCGTCAGAACCATGACATGTATGTATTACTCTGGTTTTCTACGTTGGAAGCCAAGGCACCAAAGTCGAAGTTAAAAGTGTGGTTTCCTACCCTCTGAGGTCCGTTCCCAGACGTCGTGGAATCAGGTATATGTTTCACTGAACCCAGGTCCGCATCGCGCCCAAGCTCAAGAGCCAACATATTCGCCGACAACTCGCCGGCAGTTGACTGCTCAGAGTGCATGTCAGGGTCGCTGCATGAAGTTGAGGGAGGTGGGGTCCGCGAGATAAACGTTGGGAAGTCGTGCAGGGAGGGACAGGGTCGTCTTTCGATGTCTTGCAGACATCGCAGTAGGTCAGAATGAGCGGCGTCGAATGAGGTTTCTCCGTCATTCGACAATATACGAGTAACTCTCAGTGGTGGAGGTTCTTCTCCTCCATCAATTTCCATCGACTGACGAACCTGCGTCCGCCGCGCTCCGCCATTGGAAATAGGATTTTCGGGCTTTCTCAACAATCTTTCTTAGGAGGGGCTATAATTCCGAAATACGCAAATAAACGGAAAATTCGGTAGAACAAAACAAGAGAAAAAATACCAATGCTTGGTCAATTTTCGAACACTGCTCGGCAACTTTTGCAAACAAGTGATATACTGGTACCGAGTTCTTGAAGAGCCAACGGCGCCTAAGCTGAGAAATGGAGTTCGAGACACTATAAGCGACAGGGCAACCTGAATTTAATGTTAGTGGAATCACACGCAAGTCGCCGTAGTTACTTACAGCTCCGGAGAATGCATTAAACCAGAAACACATGAAGCGCTTGCTCAATTGTGGTTCTCGCTCTTCCATGATTTTCAACGTGGCGATAAGGCGGGTAGCACTTAAGTAGGTCGCCACGACGGACGGCGCCAGTTTGTGTCGGTAGCAAAAGGCATCATGAGTGTTAAGGGCCTCAGTAAGGAAGTTCCTATGGAGTTGGAGCAGGACTGTCAACGAGTGTGTAAGCCAGGTGGCAAACTCGACCCAAAAGTGCGACAAGAACCTATTTCACGACCGCTGGATACGAGGACTTGCTGCATACCCAATTGTCGATTGCTTAAAGTGTATTCTTGATTGAATATGTCGAGCGTTGGAGGCACAGGGTAGTTGCGAACACTCTGATCCACTTCAAGAATCTTCGAGTAAGGCGGATGTTGGGCAGATATCGCTGCATTCAACACAGGCGTTAAGCAATGATAGAAGAACCCGTGCTTCCATTCGTGGTCTGAGCGACCTTGAACTTTAGTCCTAAACTTTAGAAGACGTCCTAAAACGTACATGATTGAGATCCACCGACAGTACGCATTTCTGGGGTGGAATAGGAGGGGCGCCGGCAGTCCACATGTTCCAAGCAAATTGAAGGGGGTCGACCAAGGGAGAGAGCCTGAGCACGACCATTCAGAAGGGGTTTAGTTAACTGCGATCAACTTGCGCACCAAACGCGCGTCCAAGCTAAGAAGCTCCCAAAAAAGCATCCTTCTGCGTTGAGACTCTTCTGGGATGACCTTCCCTTTGTTACTGTCACGATCTGCAAAACCTCAGTAATCAAATGATGCCACGTCAACGACCTACTTCACGCACGTAGTCCCAACTGGAAACCAAGTTGTATTAAACGGATGGAGAAGAAGAGAAGCAGAGACTCACGCTTTGCGTTAACTTTACGGCAAGACCCATGATACTCCATGCCTGTGCCACTGCTTGGCTTTTGTCCGAGAATATTAAGAGGTACCAAATCATATAAAACTGTCATCTCATGAGAACATGCGGACATCGTGTAGTGAAAGGAAAGAGAACACACCAATGTCTGCAGGAGGTCTAGACTTGGCTCATCCATGAGATTCATCTCACAAAGAGAGGCTCGGGCAAGGCGATGGTAGAGTTCTGCCTTGGGAGAATCATTTCGTTGATTGAGGTCGACAAGGGTGCCCATCGCCATCATGATGAATAGTAAAGAAAGTCTACGGAATGACAGCTCCTCGACTGGTGTGGTGTATACGTGGTGGACTAAATTTGGGAGCCACGTCTCGCTCGGATCTAGGTTGTACCTGGTAAACGGTAATGAGGTGTTGCAATAAGCAAAAATAGGGAACTTACTGCCAAAGGGCGTTGAGACGGGCCTGAGTACACAGATACTCTGCCTCCTTGCGAGGTGGCAGCATCTGATAGATGCGTTCGCGCACGAGGTTGTTTGGAAGAGAGGGATAAGGGAACGTTTGACTGAGTTTCTCAATTTCTGGACAAAGGTTCGAGTCATCCAGCATTGCATCCCCTGTCGAGCTTGCATCCTCCTGGTGGAAGTTTAAGGACACAAGAAGAGTAATTGTATGAGACCTACCTCTGACTTCCGGGAAATACCAGTGTCTGGGACAGAGTGTCGGCGTCTGTCACTGGGGGGCGGATGCTGTAGAGAGTCGATGTGGGAGAGTCGCGACGTGGGCGCTTGAGGGTTATAAAGCTCGAGTGAGTTTTTGATTCGCAACAGGTCTTGATGCAAAAGAGGGTGAGGCTCCTGGGTACGCTCTGCCTGGAGGTTGCCCAATGCCTCTTCCAGCTGCCTTATGCGATCGCTCATCTGTATGATCTTTGAGTGGAGTCGCTCAGTGTTCGCGAGAATGAATCTAAAATATTTGAGACTTTGAGGGGGTATTCAAGCGCATGGACCGACCTGCTTCCTTTGCCTGACGTGAGAGCACCTGGTATGATGAGAAGGAAATCGTCAGACGACACTAAAATTGCAGATAAGGATCCGATGAATACACACCATCAGGGCATATTTCGGCACATCCACGCTTCGAACATGATTGACATGGAAAGACTCGATCGCACTGGGGAATTTGGGTAGGTGATGTGCACAACATGAGTTGCACGAGAAGACATACTTTGAGTTTCAGCCTGAGAAGCTCGAGCTTTAGCAGGGGTGGTAGCTGGGAAAGCGAGAATGTACTTTACCTGCGACACTCTGCACAGGAGAGAGGCAGTTTCTTTCTGCTAGATGAGTGTGCACGTTCCTCAGGGGTTGAGTGTGCGTTCTGGCTACTGTCCTGTGCGCATTCGTGTGCGCTCCTAGCGCGTTTGTACGCACGAGCAGATGAACTGGAGGCGGTATTTGTGTTCATCATGGGGGGTCGGTTGGCTCAGAGCAGTGAGATGGTCGATATGATAGTATTGCAGTGGTGCTGTAGAGGTGCACAATTGCAAGAGAGAGACCCGATGCGAACGGACCCCGTCAGCGGACAGAGATATTATACTAAAGCACCCACAAACGCTTACGGCAATGAAATGCCGGCACTGGATCAACTTTGTAGTCGACGTACGAATGTGACAGTTTACAGGCAAACAACAGAACTTTCATATACTCCTCTCCACGAGGTGAATGTCCACTGGGCTCAACTGCAAACAGGCAGCAGGGCGTCCTGCCACTGACCCATCTGCTGACCAGCCAACGTGAAGTATAAACGGAAATGGGGCCATCGATCCGTAGACATGGCGGCCGACCCCTACAGCTTCGCACTGTTATCCAATCACGACCCTTATCATCCCATCCCTATCACATCCGAACGAAATGGACAACATATCGAGCCACGTGCATACTACCACACCCACCACCTACTACACCACCAAACAGTTTCAGCTTCAAGCTGCGCGATCCATTCACATTTTCACGATCCTAACTTCAGCCAAGCCACTGACACCACACCACAGGATTCACGATCCCGTAACTCGTTAGGTAACCTCACCTGTAAGCCTCGGCGCTCCTTGGCGTTCCTCACATTCCGGACACGGCAAGCCCGCCCTGCCTTGCATGGGAATGACAGTACAGATGCAACTGTCCAGACATACGTGAGGGCACCACCCTCAGGAACCACTGCAGGGAAAACCCCGGATGTTTCAGGGTTGACCAACTTTCCTCGTTTCGGGGGGAGAGAAGAGTCATCACTCACAGAACGTGACATTCTGGTGACAGGGAGATCAGCTTGCCCGATCGGACTAGGTCGGCACAAGTGCCTGTAGCCTTGGTCAGCAGAGCCATCCGGAATCCCAGGGAACCCCCCTCGGCACGCTATCGGCCTTCAACTCTTCCTTCGCACTTCGCCTAATAAGTGTTCGCCGTACATCTTATCGGGAAGTAGTGGCAGTGCTCGCACGCCGATGGTGTCCTCCTGTGACATAGCGTGTACGGCATGTTTATTTCAAGCGAGTGTTACCGAGCCAGCGCTCCTAGGGCGCTCTCTGACAATAAGCAGGTCATGTGGGGTTGCATTACCAAGTCGAATAGACAATAGGGAAGTACGATGCGTCACAGTTCTGCGCTTACGTGAGTGCCAGCATGCTTCTTCTCAGCGATGTGTGCCCGTTCAAGCATGAACCGGGTCTCGGTAGCAGCTTCCGCCAGGTAATGCTTCAGCACCGCGGTTCTCCTCTTCAACGACGTGATTGTCCAGCGAATGTAGTGATCGCCAATTGAGTATGAAAGGCCGTAGCCGTCTGGCACCACTATTACATAGTCAGTCACTTTCCGACAAACGGCGCAGATCGAACACAGTCATCACCTTCTCCGTAACCCCATCCGTCGATAAACTTAGAAGAGAGCTGGGAAGTCGATAGTTCCCAGTGACTAGTTCTTCCGAACGCCGGATCTGAATGAATGTCGGGTATCGGTTCGCCTTCTCGAAGCATCTTCTTAAGTCCGAGTAAGTGCCTATCAACTCCTTGTCCATCAGCAGCCCATGCCGCAAACTGAAGGTGACGTGCAACAGCACGCCGGAACAACACACTCCGATTCTCGTCCTTGATTGCACACATAAATCAGACCATTTCAAGAGGGACATCACTGCGAAGCACACCACACGAGGGCCCTCGCAATCAAGGGTGCCACCACTTACCGTTTCATCAGGGTCCAGCATGGCCTCCGCCCATGCTTTACTTTCGCAACTAGCGCTCCTTATGACTTCTGTCCTACCCCGTTGATACTTGCGCGTTTGGCAGCTCTCATACGTGACGCCAGGGCGGTTGAACATCTTGTGGAACGCAAGCTGCTTGACGAGCTGCACCCATGCATCTGGTGATACCCTGAACTTCTTCATCAAGTCTTTTCCATAACCTTCATAGTGCAACACCTACAAAGGTGGTGATGATAAGCCTCATGGGTTTCATATGCTGAATAAAGAGGAGTCATATACTTACTTCCATGTCGTGCATTCCCACAAGCTCATCGAAGTGCTTGCACGCCTCGTCAACGTAGGTCATGCATCTCGCATCTAGCTCAAACTTCAGTTCTATTGGCTGCGGAAGTTCTGCGCCTGTGGAGGTGGTGCGTGATGGCCCAAGGTCAACCTTATTCGCAGTAAGGCTTGCCAGCATGAATTCATTGAAGCGAAGAGTCGGAGTTCCATCCAGACATGAGTGTTCGCCAAGGAAACCAGAACGCCCATTATCGAACACGATCACTATAAATTGTCAGCTTCCTTGGCACATGTACGCCAGACTCCACCCACATTGATGTTTGTCATAAAATCGGTTGCGGCCATTTCCTACCCAACAAGCCCACGAGACGTGTTCTCGTGTTACGGGTCTGGCGTCATCCAAACATACTACTATTGCAGCGGATTCGATTCGCTCAAGTGACTTAGCGTTGAGCGGTGAGGCAGCCAGCAAGGCTTCGCGCGCCTGAAATGAGGACATATGAACTACGTCAGTTCAAGGGTTCAACACATCGACGATCCTGGCCACTTACATCTGCCCAAATGTCACGGTTCTCGCCTGTCAATGCCCCCACAGGCACACCGCTTTCTGAGCCTGCCAGCCGAATCACGCGTTCGATCTGACTGATTGCACAGCAAGGTTAACTTCACATGTGTCAAAGTTCAATATACCAATAATAACTCACACTTCCAGTTCAGCAGCACTGAGCTCCTTGCCGTCTACAGTCGCCAATGGCACTTCGAAGAACTTGTTCTTCCGCACAAACACGACGTGGTTGTGAGTTACAGCATCGAACTTTCTAGCAGTGTCTGACGGCTTAACAGGGTAGCGACTTGAATGAAAACTGTATCAACACATTCAGCACGAACGCCTTGAAAAGGGCACGCATTGGTTGCTTACAGCCACTTGTATGAATCCATGCACAGTGGGATTCCTTTGATCTTGTCGGGTTCAAGTTCCTTCCTGTAGCAATCCGATCATAAGGGACGCCTGCTCTAAACCTCAAGGTAAGTAGGAGACCCACGACTCGACTAAGTGTCTGAAAGGAAGCATGGCCTTGATGAGGCCAGCTGCCCTCTTTGCAGGGTCGCGTATCCTCCGATCATCGACATGAACGTAAAAGTAGCTGACATAGACTACCACAGGATCGCGATACCCCATGTAAGCCAGCTTCATTCCACCAGTCTGCAAGCCAAGTTGGTCATAGAAGGGTCCGCCGCGCGTGCCTCTAGACGTGCTTGAAGCTCGACTGCCTGTGGTGAATTCAGAAATGCATTCGCCTTCGTTTCCGTCACGGTGTACTCTGCTTCAGTTAGATGCGGTTTCACAGTTTCAAGGTATTTGGTAACTGTCGAAGAAAGGGACGGCACTGGAAGATGGGGTAACGAGGCCTGGAAACGTAACATATTTCCGGCCGATTGGTCTACGGAATATCCCTCCGGGACTTGATGTTGCGATCTATGAACGGCAGAAGACTTCAGGAAACGAGATGCCATGTGGTATGTGAGCTGTGAAAGGTTCAGGGCTGCCTCTGGATCATACGGGTGGAGCTTAACATACCGGCACACGCGACGAGCGATGGGCCAGACTGTTTAACGATCTGAGCATGCGTTGGCAAGGCCTGAAACCCGAGGGTCTAGGAGAGTGTGGGGAATGAAAGAACCACACTTCCACAGGGCCGACTCGGAGATCTGTTATAAGACGGAGTTAGAGGGGATATGAAATGGCTAGTGACTGTGCGGAGACTGGGAAAACAAAGACCCAACTGGAAAAAGCAAAGAAAGCATGGTGTCGTTGGCAGAGGCATGCTATTTGAGCTTAGCCGGTCACTGGGGCAAGTGGCGCGTGATTAAAAGTGGTTCCCGACTGCTCCCTAGAAATACATACTACACTACATCTAAGGACAAAGCTTCTCCGCAACTTCGGTAATCAACTTGCGTATCTCCACTTTTGTGACGCCACCAGTGTTGCCCTTCTGCAACTTTCCTGTCAAGACACTACGTGACCGCAATACCTCCATGAGCGGAGTGAGGTCTCCAGTGAAGGGCGAGAACCGTAAAAGGAGAGCCAACGAAGCAGTTAGACGATGAACTGCCACCGGAAGTACGTCAAGATCGGTGTCTGTAATTAATGCACGAGACCCATCTTACCTATATCTTCACTTGCGTTCTCTCGCCCAATTGCCTCAAGGAGTGCGCTAATTATTTCGAGTTCCCAGTCTAGATCCTCCTCCTCGGGATCTATATTGCCATGCGACTCTATTGTCTCCAACCTCCGCTTCTGGAAGTGGGCTGCAACGTTGAAAGCCAGGCTTGCTGCAGCCGTCCTGACTGTTGCATTCTCATGCAGCAAAGACGACACTAGAACTGCCGTAAGGTCATTTCGCATGGACGTGGTGCACTCCCGTGCTAAATTGGTGTTAGAAAAAGCATTCGAAAGCATTCTGAGGACAGTAAGTAGGTAGTTCCGTGGAACATCCTTTGACCCGAGAGCCTTAGACAGCAGCACATTCATAGGGTTCTGCGGACCCTTCTTGACGGCGCTCCACTCAGAGAATTTGGGGTTGAGAAGTGCAATCCGCCAAATGTCGGCCAGTGGAAATAAATCGCCAACTGTCAAGTTTGACACCAAGCTCAACACGAGAGCCGGCCAATAGTCGAATGGTGCCGTCGGTGGTTGGGGAGGTGGTGGTGTAGAAGAAGAAGCCTTGAGAAATGGGATGACGGTCTTCGACAGTGCCTGCTTAATCTGCGCTTGGGTGAGTACACCAGTCCATGGTGAGACGGCGTCGATGAATTCGTTGAGCTTGGATAGTAGAGTATCCAGATTAGGTATCTGGGTGAAGAGAATAGGTTTAAGGGTTATGGAGTCGGTGGCCGGCAGGGAAATCGATCTGTGAGGATGAGCTGAATATAGACTGAGTAAGTCTGACGAACAGGAGCACTGAAATCCAACAGTCAAGGTGGACTCACGGGGAAATGCCTCGTAGAGGAGTAGGTCAACTTGAGTTCGTAATTCCGGTGCATTGGCTCCTCTAAGCTCGTGCGTCTGCAGGGCATAGCGGCGAATAAGAACGTTTCTCGATTTGGTTTTATATACACACTTGCCTTCCTGCCATCTAAGAAGAAGATAAATGTGGGTGTCGCACGAACCCCATATCGACTCGCAACAGCAGCACCAGCGCCAACTGCCAAATCCACCTTCGCGAACACAACACCCTCGTTCCTCTTGGCTTTCTGTTTAGCAAGGTCCTGGAATACGGGCTCAACCACACGACAGGGTCCACAGGTTTTACTCGTAAAAAATGCGATGACAACACGGTTGTCCCTTAAAAGAGACTGAAAGTGTGTGAGATTCGTGCAGTCCTTGACATCGGCAGCGACAGGAGTAGGTGGAGAGGTTGGCGCAGGCGTAGGAATGTATGATTCCGCGTGACCACTAGAGGAAGCGCGTGCTGCGATGGACTCGAGTAGGCCAGTGGCGAGAGCGGGATTTGGTGAAACTTGTGCAGCGGCGCGGACGGCTTCTGGGGGTGGAGTGGGAAGCCCCGAATGTGCACCCCCACGGAACATGGCATCTATACTAGGGCCGAAGCGCTGCACCGAACGGCGTTGACAGGAAGTCAGCCGGGAGAGCTAGTACATTCTGTTAGTTGTCTCTGACAAAATTAGCGGCTCTAGGGATTACATTTGATATAGTCTGGTATGTTTCCCTCCCGTCAGGAACCCGATGCACTCGTTACTAAAGGTATTACAATTGAAATCTGCGGAAAGCCGATTCAGAACTGTCAGGTTAGTCTGAGCAGGACCTACGCCTCACCTAGTAAATGATACTGCGAACGGGATTGAGACATGTTAAATGAAATGTCTGTACATAAAGGAAGTGCCTCACTTGCCTTGTCCGCAGTGAACTGTTGACCCATCTCTGAGAGGTATTGCTCAAAGGTATCTTCATCTATAGCAGTTTCCCCCATCTCGACAATTCTGAATGGTTGTCCCAGCTAACTGCTAGTCAGAAATGATTGCACGAGACTGGAGAGGGGACGGCTACATACATGAGACTTGCCTGGAGGTGTAATGCTGATACCTTGCCCATAGAAGATCTCCTTGCCAAAGACGACTACAGACGTATGCCTTGAAGAGAGCACGGAAGTTGTCAGAATGGTCCTGATGACCTATAATAAAGCCCGCTCACCATATACCGTCGATCTGTCGACCCGTCAGTTGCATGGACATCTGCCGGGCCAAGCCATTGCTGAGGTCGTAAACGTATAATTGCACTGGTGTAGACATTTAACGACTGAAAACCGAACAGCAGTGATTGTGGGGAATCGATGTACGAGAACTTATGTGTACGTGAGGCTGTTCATGGACGCGTAAGTGTGTATACACTTCTCGATCGTTCCATTCAAGTTCCATTCGTAGTACATGGCACTACCGCGATAAGATAAGATTGATCGCATCAATGGCTTAATCAATTTGAGCCAATCACAGTTTCGCGATTCCACGGGGTTCCAACCGTCGAGCCCTGTCCCTAAGCACACGCCTGAGTAACTTTCCACTGGGATTCTTCGGGATAGAATCAACGAATTCGACTCTGGCCAGTCGCTTGTACGCAGCTTTATGATCAGATACGTGCTGGTGGAATACGGTAAGAGTAAGTTAGCGGGCAAAAGCTGGTGTACGCACCTTGGCGATCGAACTTTTTATTTCGTGTGCAGCACTCGAATCTTGTGCCCGCTTACCTGCTTCCTGACGAAGGACAACGAAGGCCACCGGAAGCTCTCCACTGTACTCGTCTGGAATGCCTACAACGCACGTATCTTCGACATCAGGATGTCCGAGGACACAACCCTCGAGTTCCGCTGGAGCAACAGGGGAATCCTCGTACTTTCAACATTTCCTAATATAACCGTCAGTATTGAAAGTCTGATGTAATGCAGAATTGTAGCGAAAGACCTTGAGTCGGTCAAGCACAAATACCTCTCCGCGTTTATTCATTTTAACTTCATCCCCGGTGCGAAACCATCTGTGACACAGTTAGATGAGACAACACAGAAGACGTCCTCACTCGCCCGTTCACAAACGTTTCTCGAGTACTGCATGGGAGCGTTAGTCAATGAGCAATCATTATTTCAGCCCCCACGTACGCTTCTGGATTTCCGGCATACCCGAGTGACAATGATGGCGTCTTTACGACAAGCTCACCAGGCTGATCGAAATCAGCGAGCGTGCCATCGCTCCTTTCAACCCTGGCAGTAATACCCGGTAGAAGCTGACCGCCACTTCCACTGGTGTCGCGCTTTTGTGTCGACCGGGAAAGCTGTAATCACAGTACACGACTCCGTAGTCCCTAGAATCATGGATACCACACGATATGTTTGGAATGAAGGCGAGTAACGAACCATAGCTTTGTCCGGCGCTTGCATTGGGGAAGACTTCCATCAGCCTATTCATCACTTCCCGAGAGAGCGGCGCCGCTCCGCAAGTTACGTATCGGACGTGCCCAAAATCATACTGTGAAACAGCAGGATGCTATCAATCGGTCTTGAGCTGGAGAGCTGGATTATCTACCAAGTATATGTGAACTGACCTTGCAAAACATGACGACTTGAGGGGGCACAAGCCTGTGAAGCGAAGGGGTTACGTCAGTGTGAATTTAAAAAAAGTGCTTCACTCACATAAGATGTGTAATGCGGTATTTGACAATGGTATCGAGGAAGTCCAAGAAATTGAATCGACCAGTGGTAAGAACGACAGTCATCTGAGATGTCTGTTAATTCCAAGTGACAGTGACCAATAGACGCCACGAACCCCACAAAATAAAATGTAGTGGGCCTTGGAAGCACATGAGTGAAACCGTAAAGCGTTCTAGTCAAAAAACATCACATTGAAAACCATGCCGTAGATATCTGGGTGGGGTCAACAGAATTCCCATGCATGACATAGGGGTAGTCACTTACGATACAGGGGTAAAACTATTCCGGGATGTCCGTCAATGTGTCTCAAAACTTCACTGGCTGTAGACGAAGACCCACCTGCACTGCAAACATCTCCGGGCCGGAATCTTTGGTCTTCCCATGGAATACGATCGTCATTTACTCTATTGTGTACAGCTAGTTGAATGATGTTGGCTATTGGGGCATAGTGAGGAATTGCAATGGGCTGTTCCGCATCAACTCTCGTACTGGCAGTCCTGTGGCATCTACATTACCTTTGGCATGCCAGTAGTTCCGCTGGAGAAGTTGAGGAATGCGACCTTTGTCTTGCCTTCACCGGGACTTAAACGTCTCTCACGGAAACTGGGAAAGGCGGACAGCCCTTGATCAATCAAACCTCTCACAGTAGGGAATACTCCTTGAGTCAACGGAGTATCCGCGGTATCGAACAAGACGATGTGGTTCCTCCGACAGTTTAGCAATATGCGCAGCGGATCGTGCAACAGGGAGAACCTCTGGGTGGACAACCAGCACTGATGCGTGTGTGGCTTGCACCTGATATACCAGTTCATCTGAGGTGAAGGAAGGATTTGCACCACTGTACGACGGTGAAGTCCCTCAGATGAAGGATAATGATGGAGAACTCACGACATGACGGCTCCCAGCCTGTGAATAGCCCAGACAGCGACGAGATAGTCTGTGGCATTAAGATCAACGCCTGCCAATGTGAGATGACGTGATGCATACCAAGATGATTCGGACTAAAAACGAGGACTGCGACACGGCTCAGTACAAGTGTGCACGGGACGTTGTTCAGCTGAAAATCTCACAGACGTCATCCTCCTCTGCAAATGGACGTTAGAAAGTAGTCGCGATAAGATTGCATCCGCGAGTACCACGTACTGATATTGAACCTGATGTTCAACCCATTTGCAAGGCCGAATGCTCTTGTACGCAACTACATATAGGACGTTAGCCTTTCTCGAACATAGCGCAGGTCTCTGGGCCAGTAACTGCCCGAGCTAGTTGCTTCCATATCCAAGAACGAGTTCCACTCACCTCCTCCAGTCCACGGGCTTCCCTAGTACGATCCTCAATGATCCATGGCACATCATATTCATGGTTCCGAACAGGCCTCGAGCTGTGCTGATAGTCTAATACAAACTGTACGAGCGTCAGGTCATCTGGAATAGGGGGAAGGATCCCCGAAGGGGACTCGAGTTCAGCCATTCGTTAGACCTTCCGACAGAGTTTATTCAAAGCACGAGCGTCGCGAATAATCGGCGGGACGAGTCTGGGCGCGCTTATCGATTTTTACGTCTTCAGTATTCTTCCACATGTCGTGGAAAAGAGCGCCAAAGACACTTTTCGAGTTCGCAAGCAATTCATGCGACAAGCAATACACCATCGATTGCGGTCAACTCACTGAAGTCTCGCACAGCTTGTACAGTAACTACAAGCACCGTCTTGCTGGATATCACCCTGCGCCGAGTTCGCGGCCAAAATTTCAACAAAATTCAACGAGTGGCTAACGACGCGCACCACGTTGGACGGTGACAATGGTGACCACTTGACTGCGACCGCATGGCAACAGTTGGAACCACGACTCTTCCTAACGTTCACTCCTTCATGGTGACGGTAATTGAAAATTGAAATCGAGCCATTCGTCTCACAACATAACTTGTCTGCACGGTCCTATCCCCCGGCTGTCTATGCAACGGGATGCACAAAACGCAAAACGCCTGCGCAAAGTTCGTAAATGGCATACTAGGTAAGTTGCAGTGTTCTCAAGTGGATCTCGGTGGAAGTGCGCATATAGTAAAATCTGGGCGCGGCCGCAAACGGTGATCTTGGGCATACGCATTATTGTGGAGTCAGTGACGGCGAATGGTACGACTGTGGCAGCGGGAATGAAGGTAAGCACCAGCTGGTTCGAGCAAGGCTATACTTCAAGGCGTGGATTATATACGCAGAATATATAGCGGATCCCTTGACAATCCTTCTTTCCACCTTCCGATCCCATTGCTCGCCCTTCCTACCCTTACCCAACCTTGTACCTCGCACCGACTCATGTCTAACGAGCGACGGTACGTCGACCTCCTCTTCCGCGCATCAAAAAAGTTCGCCAGCTGGGATCCGGAGAAACACTTGGAGGTCGGCGATTGGGGTAGACTCGCCACTGGACATCCGTTCTGGGCATTTTGGCGGCCCGAACGTTGCGTGTTTGTGAAGGAGGGAAATATATACCAGGACAAGATTGCAGAGAAGTATGGCATTCCGCTCCCAAAAGTTCTCGGAGAGGAGAATCCTAATGAATTGACCTGGGTCACGTCCCTAAATGTGCGAGATATGGATGTTTCTACGAGTATGGGGAAGTACGTCTTTTCTCATGTTGCCTGCCACGCGAGGAGGGTGTCGTAACTTAAACCTTCTCTCTCGGCAGGCAGACGCCCGAGCTAGCGGAATGCTCCGTGAAAGTAGGATTTCAATTCGTATCCGGAGGTGGAGAGGCAGCGGTCCTTATCATGGTCAACGATTCAGTGACCACGATTGACCCTGCTACCAGTCTCCGCCAGCTTCTCGGAGAAGAAGCGCTCCGTGATCGGGTTGTCGTTTCGGAAGCACACCGCTGTGCTTCTTACGCATCCTACCTGGCTTCCTCGAAAACCAAAGACGTCGTCATCGGGCTGAGTTCCAAAGCGTCGGAAGGCTCTTCGTCCACACAACCGTATCCTAGATGGGTGCGGACTAACAAGACAGGATATTTCAAGGGGAAAGCGGACAATAGTGGTGAACGGAAGTATTATCCGCTCTACAAACTAGTCTCGGTGAAAGCCGCTGGCGGAAATACAGGCCGGCATTCGCTTGACAGTACTGTGAATGGCGAGGTACCACCGGAGGTGCTACCTTTGCCTGATGCCCTCCCCCTATGGATGTCCAGCACATGATGTGATCCCTCTGGCCTCCCAGATCCACTATACGTACCACATTTCGCTACTATTGCATCACTTTTACGGACACTTAAGCACAGCTCACCTGTCGTACACACGTATGCTATGAGGAAGTTGGAGACTGAAATACCAATAGCGTATCCCACTACGCGCAGAGAAGGGTGTCGTGGGGACTCAACACACAGGGCACAAGCATGACAATCGCATTTGCCATTATTTTTTTCAGGGTTGGTGGAATGATTACCAATTTCCTGGTTCAATAGCATAAAATAACCGCAATGAAATTGCAAAAAGCCCAAAGAGACGATATCAGCTGACGTTAATCAGAGTCTCGAGGGTATTTCGGATTCCTGAAGTATATCGTCCTCTTCGTCTTTCTCCGTTCTTCGTTGTCTTGCGATCGCCAGTCGTGTTCGATGAGCCCACTTGACACGTCGTTCGTTCCACCAGCACACAGCAAATTCTTTTTCCGCGTCACCAACGTTATTTATAATCTCCTGAAACAGCGCCTCTAGAAGCTCATCGCGCTTAATATCGTCATTTTCGACACCTTCGATGATGCCGTCCACTTCCAGCAGCGCGCGTGATAGCAGATCCAGAGGCAGAGATGACACGCTGGACACGAGAGCTAGATACAACCGGTGCACCCGGTCTTCGTCAAATGCCGGTGAAGATGCCCTGCATGCTGTTAACAGCGAATCGATGCAAAACCAGGCGAGCGCATGATCGCCAGATGCCGAGGCACTCTTGACCAGCGCAGCAAAGGCGAGGCGTAGCTGCGAGGCGTTGAGCCTGTCTTTCGCTGAATTCTGTACAAGAAAATTGGTGAGAATTCAACAAATCGGCTGTAGATACTCTCACCTCAATAAGGCACCGCGTATAAAATGGGACCATGATCGCAGGGGACATAGCCCTTTCTGGTTCACGCTCGGCACCACTGGGCGACGTAGAACTGGTGACCTGAGTATGATGATAGTGAGAAAATATTGCTAACACCACACTATGTGCGGCTTCGAATACGTCATGGTAACGCGCATCATCCAAATGTCTGATGGAAACCATGATTAGTTTAAGGGGTTGCAGAACGTGATATTCGCCATCTTACGGTGAGCAGAAAGGTAAGACGTAAGTTTCAATGCCCGACGTCGGAAGAACGGGTATGAGCTGTTCAATAGTGGACAACGCGAACGCTTTCTTTGCCCTCTGGACGGGATGCGACAGGTCATACGCGTTAGACCACGACTCCTCACATAACTGTTGCACAAGGTGCTCGCTTTCAGCTTTGTGTCCTGCCAAAACGTCAAGCGGAAGATAGAAAGCCCGCTTCAGTTCGGGGAATGCGCTGTGTCCCGCACCACCAAACTTTTCGATCACAAAAGCCAGATGGTAGAGACTGCGCAGGACAGCAAGAGCAAGCGACGGTGCGGCATGACCGATTTCGGGAGGAACATAGACTACAGCCGAAAGACCGGCTTCGACGATCATAATCGTCGAGAAAAGTAGAGTCTTGAGGATAGTCCAGATGGACTCGGTTAGTTTCCGTGTTTCAGCAGCTGCCAGGGTGGTGAGAATGGGCATTTGGAATGGGGGGACTGAAAGAGATACCTATCGATTCCTCGGTCGCGCCTGCTAGGTCACTAGCCAACCAGCCCAATTCTACGTTCCGGGAAATGGACTCCAGGCAAAGGAATGTTTCTTGGACACGCGGCAGAGCAAGTTTAGGTCGATGATCTACGAACAACGTTATGCTCCTCGAGCATAATCTGGATAACGAACCCATATTGGACATTGCGGGCGACGAAGACACCTTGTGCACATCTTGGAAGGCAGGAGCTCCTTGCTAGTGGCATCGTACAAGTTGGGTGTCACAGTGACGTGAGAGTACGAGAAGAACCTCACCTTTACATGAATTTTATATTCGGGATGGTGTTCCGTGGATGATTTAAAGGAGGAGAGAAACATCCCAGACATGAACGACTTGTTGATCGTGTGGACCAACAAGGCCAACGTCTGCTGTGGGACGGTCAGCCGGTACATTCACCACAGTGGGTTAACTCACTTGTAAAGGTAACGCGACAAACTTCTCTGGCAGGACGGCCAGAAGTGCTTCGGCAGACGTTATCAATGACAGTGTAAGGGCATCTTCCTCTGAGATGAGAGTTCAAAGGCATGTCTCGAGGTATCAAGGAGATCCGCACCTCCGGCCTCCGTTTCAGGACGGAATTCCTTTCTCCATGAGTCCGATGAAGTGAACAGATCAATGAGATCTGCAAAGGCGAGAACAATCTCGTCTTGGACCGAACTTTCCACGTCGCGCTGTTTCGATGGCAGGCGCTTTAGAATGTCCTCGACACCCAATAGCAACCCGCTGCAACAGGCTAGTCGCGCGATAGCATGACCCCCCTCGAGACCTCTCAAAATTGCCACCAGCCAAGCGCTCAGCTGTACATTCAGGCTGGGAAGGAACACGCTGGGAGGTGCGTCCTTCAGCAGATGAAGTTTGGTATGCACCGCATGTCGAAAGGATGTCTTGAGGGCGTCAAGCTTAGTGAGCGAAAACGGCCGGAACAGCGGACTGCCGACGATGGTGGCCGCTAATGGAGTGGGCGCTGGCGATAGTCGGGCGAGGTAGTGAACGATGAGACCCTGGAGTGTCGACAGAGGAAGAGTGGGTGCCGATGCCCTGTGCAACGAGCTTAACAGCACGGAATACCCTCCTTCAGCTGCTGACATGGTTCGCGACCGTGAGTTGGCACCGGAAAAACACTACGGTCCGAGGCATTACTAGTTACTATTAGACGGTGCCGCGTATGTTCATACGAAGTCAAATCACTCATTTCAAAATGTCCACTAGCTGGTCTGGAATGGATGATTTTTGGTACATAAAATCTGGATTCTCTGCAGCTTATGGCCACAGTTATCCGTCCAACGCAGTTGATTGCAAAACTGGTGACCACAGAACCTGTTATTTCATGCGTCGTACCCACATGTTGTGCTGTTCTCTATTACATCCGACAACAGCGATGGTCATTGCGAGGACAACTTGGTGCCTGTTCGCATGCTTCGACGGCTGATGACTGGTCTCGTCGTCAAGGAACAAAAGAAAATGCCACAGTATGTGTGAGACAATAATGCAGGCCCGACGAGTCTCGTGGATTTTAGAAGTCGAGAACTATTAGCAGGAGTCTGCACACGTTGTGTACTACGAATGCCGGTGAAGATGGAGATCGATCCTGGAACTGAAGGCTCCCACGTGGACGAGGTGCGAGTCCTTCGAACAACACGTGTTTCCGGGACTGCTTGGCCGTTGGTCGACTGTCCAGTCTCAGGAGACACGGACGGAAGAACGACGATGGGAACCGCGGACTTACAAACATGCCGTAGGACCCTCAAGTCAGGCTAAATAAGTTCCCTGTGTGTGTCAGTAGGAGGAGGGCTGTTGCGTTCGCGGGTTGCACAGACGAATATCAACGAGCGCGAGTCGATCTGTGAAGAGGTCGAGTTACTTGGCTATCTAGCAACGACCGGCTAATACGGGTTCATCCATCAGTCGATGGATGACAGCAGAGAGACGGCGGGTATGCTGCCACTGGCATTTGATATCTCTCCTGAGACAGTCTCCGAACTATGCGGGGGGGAGTCTCGGGCCGGGCCGGGTATTTTCTCCGTATAAAAAAATAAAATAAAAAACAAAGATAGGCGCCGGGTACTGCCGAGAGGGTTCTCACGGCTAGTTATGACCTTACATCAGGTGTCGTGCCTTGGGCGGGGATATTTTGAATTTCCGCCATTTTGTCGTGTATATATCTGGGATATTACCTAATGAGGGGTTCACGAGGTCTTTGTGAGAATCCGTTCGCATTTTGCAAGCAGGTCTGAGTGCAGAGTCGTCGCTTCGCCCTCGCAGTCGTCACCGTCGCTGTCGTCGTCGCCGTCATCGCTCCCGTCGTCGCTGAGCGTGTCGCTGCCGTTGTCGGTTGTTTTCGGTGTTGTCAGGGTGTCCTTCTGGGCTGGCTTGGTTGATCCCCTCCCCCCCCTTCTCCCCCCCCTCACACCGCTAATATCACCCACCCTACTCCTCCCCCACCATCTGTCTACACACTTCTCGCTCCCAGAAAATTCCTATACCCGCACTCTGACTAGTACGACTTGCCGACATGTCACGTAGCCCGGTTGCGCCGTGGCCGGCCCAAACACCACCTCCATCGTCATACCTCAGATTGGAGAGAGACGCTAATCCACCAGGCCCTGCTCCGCCTCCCCGACCTAGACAAGATGGAACAACCATCTCTGATTCCACTGCCGTAGGTGTGTGTCATTTCTCCTCCCGCGCGATCCGTTATACGTTGGTTGACGCGCCTGAACTCGTATCTCTCTCGTTGACATGGTCGTTCAGAAACAGCAAAAGTTAATTGCCAGCTCTATGCCAACAACAACAACGTCACATGCTTTCCCACTGCCGGGGAACAGGTGTATCAGCACCAATGGGCCGCTGTCGTCTGTCGGTCCCCTTCGCTTCCCATCCGTTCTTTCATATATACTCATTCCCCCCACAGGGAACAGCCGACGACCGCAACTCACTTATACTAACCTCGTCAATCTCTACCTCGTCAACGCTGACACTCAAGAACCGCTGTTCACCATTACCGACGTGCAAAATCCAATAGGTACAGCTGGAGAGTACAACGTGCTCGTCAACGACAGTTGGTTTGGTACCACTGGCGCGACTTGGCAGCCCGGCCAAAACTTGACATACCCCTTCTTTTGGATTGTGACCAGCAACGAAGATGGTCTCGATGGCTCCCAAACAACTAATCCGACATTCCTCGCAGTCCGTACGTGCAAAAAATCTCTCTATCGCTTCCCCGTTCCATCTTAAACAACGTCATACTAGAAACGACATATGCCGATTCCGTCGTGTCAACTATGCTTTCGTCTTCTGCTTCGCTATCTTCTGTGTCTGCTCAGTCAACACTCTCCGTTCATTCGTCGTTATCCGCTGCCTCCATCGCTTCCGAGAGCCAAGCCGGAATCGCAAGCCCCGTCTTCTAGTGTTCAGCCACAGCAGGACAATTCTGTTTTTCCTCACTGGGCAATTGCAGTCATCGTCGTACTCGGATTCTTGGCTATCGTTGCAGGTGGTATTTTGGTTTGGCTAATACTCCGACGTATACGAAGACGGGCTGTACAATCGAATCGTGGGTCTATGGGCTCCGCTTCCCCCATGATGGCAGATGCTCATCACCAGCAATCGCCCAACCTTCCTCTGTTAGTAGCCGCCGGCACTGCTGGTGGTGCACTTGGCCGATCCTCTTCAGAACACCAACGTCCCCCTTCTGTCGTTTCCCCAGACGGTGCATCGGAAGTATCGAGAGCCCACTCTGCAGGGGACTCAGGTCCCTTCTCGGGCGCAGACGCGGCGATCATGGCGGATGCATTCCGGAAGGCCCTGCGAAAACCCGATTTCGCTGCAACACCCGTGGAGGAAAATGACGACGGAAAGGACGATGTTATAAATCGTGAACTGGCAGAAGAAGGCAGGGACATTCGCAGCGTGGGTTCATCGCGAGGAGTTAGAGTGGAAACCTTGAGTGAAACTGGTGATAGAGCGCAAGATCACTAGGTTTCCTGTACGCGTCTCTGCTTTTTATTTTATTTGAAGATCGGTTCTCATAACTACCTGTCCGGATACCTCGTCTGCTTTGCTGCAGTCCCCCTCCCTCCACGCCCATCCATCATATTGTTGCATTTCCTCTGACCTGTAGTGGTATTACACCTGCTTCTCGCATTCTGACCCCTTTCGTCCCTTTTTCCCCCCCAGCAGCCACTTTTCCACACTTTCGATGACGACAACCCCCTTCGACCGTTGCAAGGTTCCCTTCTCCCCCTTTACTTCCTCGCTCGTTCTCGGTAACTTCGTGACAGCACCCCCTTGACTTATTCGCTACGCGGATGGGGCGCTTTTGATTCTAGTTTGCTGAACCAGTTTTTCAAGTAACTTGTTTACATATATCCAACACCCTCTCAAGTCACCCACGTTCATTCCTCCCAGGCATGTTGTCCTTCCTCCCTTCCACACATTCTCGGACAGCCTGCGCATGTCTCATTGAAACCACATGCCATGATGCCTGTCCCCCAGTGCCGATGGTACCCCACCTAATCCGCTCCTTACCTCACCCACTATCTATCTCCAACGTGGCCGCGTATCAACCTCTCCTCCACGGACAACGGCTACCTGCTGGGAGGTATGGACGCGAACTGTTTTCTAGTTTACTTTTTTCTTCATACAAGTACGGCGCCTGGGATACCATACGACCACGTAGCAGGTTTAATGACAGATAACGATTTGACGGATACTTGATAGACAGTTCATCGTACAGCCAAATTGTATGAGTAAGGCTAAAGACCGATACGACATCTGGGATTGGTCGATGCGAAAACGGGACCGAATTCATCGGTGAACGTCAAGTTTTACGGTCAGCTATGTCCGCGATCCAAAGGTCGCCTCCTCGGGGACAGCGTGCAGTCACCAGGAGACCATTCGGAAGGGCTGGCTGTGCTACCGTGATGACCCCAAAATCTACTGCGGGAAAGCCACGCCGAAGAACAGACAGTACTTAGGTGACCAATCTGTCAATTTTTGTGATCGGGGAGGGGACACGGGCGGTGCCTACACGACATGATGCAATTGCACCGTCATATTAAACGACCTAAGCGGAACCTCCGGCCTGTGTGGTAAGGGCCCTTCATATCCTTCAAGTTGCAACTGATTCAAGGACAGTCCCCGTTCATTACGCCGGCGCCGTGTACGCTCAATCCCCACGAGGCACGGCCAAACGGGTGGAATGTTTACATATGAGCATCGTTTACTGTTCAGGGCAGGGTCTGTTGGGAAGGCTGAGGAACTCGCCCTTCGAGATTCGAATGGAAGAGAGCGAGGGGGAGACTTCTTATGAACGCCAAGGCGTAGCCACAGGGTCCCAAGTCAGAGTGGGTGATTGGTTCCTCAAAATCTTCTACACTTTGACCAATATTCTTGGAAGTATTCCCATCAGATTGCCTGCCGTTTTTCGAGCCACATCTCCTAGGCGCAATAGACGTACCCATAACCAGCACTCGGTTCTCCTCGCCTGTGCGATCTTGCAGCTGAAAGAGATGGCAGATCCTACTCGGAAGGGTCTGCGTGAGTCTAGCCCAGTTGAACCACAGACGGTCAATCTCTGCCTATAGACTTTTCAGTGCATCTTGCTATACTATACATACCTTAAACCGACATCGATGTTTCCAAGAATGGGGGTTTCGAGGGATATTGGAATCACGCAAAGTCAAGAAAATTGGCTAGAATACGCGTGCATGAAACACGTGCCTTTCTTCTCTTTACCGTTTGAAAATAGAAAAAAAAGGGTGGGGGGCAGACATCGACTCATCGATATCTGACATCCACTGGCAAATCCGACTGTTGCGTACTTGTCGCACGAGTGAGAGAAGCTGTCCGTACTTACTGGATAGAATGGAATGGACCTCGAAGTGGCTCGTTGTGGTACATAGCGCGCTTTTCTTCATTTAATAATAACTAAAACGCACGTCGCAAAAGCCACCACCTTGATTTATTGTTTTGGGGGGCTGAAAATCCACTTGTCGTCCGCGGTATATGTAGTTACGCTGGTCACCGGTCACTGATTGGCGGACGACCGTTTTTCTGTATCGCGTGTTTGCCGCCGTCAGGCTCGTAGTCTGTAGTAGTACGCACGCCTTGGTGTCAATGGTCGAAAACGCTCGAGCATACAGAGGCCGCGATCCTTTCTCCCACATCTCTTGCTCCTCACCTAGGACCCATAGATCATAGAAAGAGAAGAAAAAAAGGCGGGGAATATTTGCTGACAGCACTAGTTACTTTGTCCCCGAGTTAGGCAGTGCGCAGTGCATTACAATGTGACCCTTTGTGACGTCACACGTCACATTCACTAGTCTTCCCGTGACTACTAGTAACTCTCTCCGTCGGACTCACCAGGGGGTGACCAGCCCACTGACTGCTTACAACCTGGGGAACGCTGTCTCGGATGTCCACAGAGCTTAACAGATTTATTAGCGACAATTGTCTCAGGGTAAGCCCAGTCATATGTTCATTTGTTCGTGCAGTTCACACTTCTTCCCCTCAGTTTTTCGGACTTGCAGACAAAACTACCACTGACTTCGTCGCCGCTTCCGGTGAGTCGATTTTTTCAGCTTGTCTTATTTCCATTATCTGTTAACGCGTTATTTTATATTGTAGCATCGTCAGCGAAGTCGCCAGATGCGCTCTTTGGATTCTTGTCCGCAAGTGGTCTACCCAACACTTCCGAGGCTCATACCTTCATAAATGAACTCTTCGTCCGCATCCCTCGAAAATCGAAGCACAAAGGAAAAGCTGGTGGTGTAGATGAAGCTGCAAGGAAACAGGCGGAACGGGAGGCTAGAGAGTTGAGCGCGCGGAAATATGGGTTTCTCGCGGAAGAGGAGAAGGAGAAATCAGTCGTCGTTGAGGTCAGAGAGAAATCTGCGGGAGGCGAAGGAGGCACATCATCGAGAGAAAAGCGAGGGAGGAATCTGAGGAAGAGAGAACTCGATGCAAAGGAGTGGGAAAGTGATGGGGAAGACCAATCCCGAAAGCGACATAGGCCTCAAGGTTCTGTTTCTCCTCGAGGCAGACCTCCATCCGACGATGAAGTGCTCAATATTGAGATCGAGGAGGACGAAGAGGCGCGCAAGGAACGAGAACGATTAGAGGATTTGAAGTCCCGTGACGAGTTTGCCGAACGCGTTCGTATGCGTGACCTTGAGAAGACGAAGAAAATGGTCGAGGATCGATCCTCTCGTGCAGCTGGCCCCGGTGCTACAGACGCCGCCCTTCGCAGGCAGCTCGCGGACGACTCCGAAGCTCGACATCAGGCTTTACCCTCTCTGCGATTACATTCTCGTCAGGAATACCTCACCAAGCGTGAGATCCAGCAAATCGAGTTGCTTCGTAGGGAGATCGCAGATGATGAGGCTCTTTTCGTCGGGATGAAAGTCTCGAAACGAGAAAGGCGAGAACTCGAGCGGAAGAAAGAGCTTCTGAAGCTGGTCGAGGAGCGCCTTAAAATCAACGACAAGTGGGAAGGGTATCAGTTGCCTGACGATTATTTCACTGAACAGGGGAAGATCGACAAGAAGAAGAAAGAGAATGTGTTGTACCAGCGCTACGAGGAAGCGAAGCCCAAGGATGATCAGTTCGTTACGGACGTCGATCAATGGGAGGCAAGTCAAACACGACACAGCACCTTTAAAACGGGTGCCTTGGACAAACCCGAGTTCGTGGATCAATATGAGTATGTGTTCGACGAGAGCCAGACTATCAAATTTGTCATGGACCAGGCAATGAAGGGAGAAGGTATGCTGAGTGCTAAAGACAAGATCTTGCAACAACAGATCGAAGAAGCCGAGACGAGAGGTGAGTAACCGAACTTGCTTCATAATCGAAGGGTTCACAATTTTGTCGACATTAGCCAAGGGCATTGAGGAAACCCGCAAGTCGCTACCTATATATACCTACCGCAAGCAGCTTCTGGAAGCCATCAAGGAGCACCAGGTATTGATTGTCGTAGCTGAGACAGGTTCCGGGAAGACGACACAACTTCCTCAATACCTTCATGAATCGGGCTATACGGCTGGGGGCATGAAAGTTGGTTGCACCCAACCACGGCGGGTGGCAGCCATGTCCGTTGCCGCTCGCGTTGCAGAAGAAATGGGGACCAAGGTCGGTTACGAGGTTGGATACTCGATTCGGTTCGAGGACTGCACGAGTGACAAGACTGTACTCAAGTACATGACCGACGGAATGCTATTAAGAGAGTTCCTTACGGAGCCAGATCTCGCATCTTACTCGGCGTTGATCATCGACGAGGCACACGAACGCACACTCAGTACGGATATTTTGTTTGCTCTCGTTAAGGTGTGTTACCCATCGTCGTTTGTCTTTTTGCAGGAGCTCAAGAAATTGAAATAGGATATCGCAAGGTTTCGACCAGAGCTAAGGCTACTTATTTCGAGTGCCACGATGGATGCGGAGAAGTTTAGTGAATATTTCGATAATGCACCTGTGTTTTATGGTAAGCGTCGTTTATCTTTTGATCAGAGCCCGATTTACGTCGTTCCCTTCAGTTCCGGGTCGGCGATACCCCGTTGATATCCACTACACACCTCAGCCGGAGGCCAACTATCTTCACGCGGCTATAACGACTGTCTTCCAAATCCACACAACCCAGCCCAAAGGCGATATCCTCGTCTTTTTGACTGTAAGCCTTCTTGCACATTCCGTTCTCTATTGATTTCGTGATGAAGAATTTCTTAGGGCCAAGATGAAATCGAAGCAGCTCACGAGAGCCTTCAGGAAACTGCCCGTACTCTAGGAAACAAGATCGCGGAGCTCATAATCTGTCCAATCTATGCCAACTTACCGTCAGATATGCAGGCGAAGATTTTTGAACCGACGCCCCCCGGAGCACGCAAAGTGGTTTTAGCAACGAACATCGCGGAAACTAGTATAACTATAGATGGTGTTGTGTTCGTCATCGATCCTGGCTTCGTGAAGCAGAATGCTTACAATCCGAGAACGGGTATGAGTTCCTTGGTGGTCGTTCCTGTAAGCTGTCGCCCTCCTGGAAATTCCTTATATCCGCTGACAAGGTTTTGTATAGTGCTCACGGGCTTCGGCGAATCAGCGTGCGGGTCGTGCGGGACGGGTAGGTCCCGGAAAAGCTTTCCGGCTCTATACAAAATGGGCATATGCGAATGAACTCGAGGAGAACACTGTCCCTGAAATTCAGCGCACAAACCTCGGGATGACCGTTCTTGTCTTGAAGTCTCTTGGGATCAACAATTTCATGGAGTTTGAATTCATGGACCCACCGCCCGGGGAAACGCTGATCCGTGCGCTCGAATTGCTATACGCGCTTGGTGCCCTGAATGACCGGGGTGAAATGACGAAACTTGGCCGAAGGATGGCGGAATTCCCTGTTGATCCGATGCTTAGCAAGGCCATCATCGAGAGCGAGAAATATGTGTGCACAGACGAGGTAATTTTCCTCACCTTGGTTATCCCTGAACTATCTGACGTGTGTCGCAGGTACTAACTATCATAGCTATGCTTTCGGAATCGTCCTCGCTGTTCTATCGACCAAAGGACAAGAAGTTGCACGCCGATCAGGCTCGACAAAACTTCGTTCGTGCAGGCGGCGACCATTTCACACTCTTGAACATTTGGGAACAATGGGCGGATACCAATTATTCCCAGCAATTCTGTTACGAACAGTTCCTTCAGTACAAGAGCCTTAATCGCGCTCGGGATATTCGAGATCAGCTTGCGGGCCTGTGTGAACGTGTGGAAGTCATCATAAGGAGCAACCCGAACGCCAATGATAACACGCCCATTCAAAAGGCGATCACCGCAGGATACTTTTACAATACGGTGAGCTGGTTCATCTGGCCAGTGCGCTTTTGGTTGGTGCTCATGGTTTCGGGGTTTAGGCTGCTTTACAAAAGAGCGGGGACTCGTACAGGACACTCAAGACTAACCATACTGTATACATCCATCCATCATCAAGCTTGTTCCAACACCAGCCCCCGGTGAGAGCGGTTCTATACTACGAGCTAGTGATGACATCCAAGTCGTATATGAGGTGAGTCGAACGGAGTTGTGAAACGACCCCCCAGCTAACTCCATGAACAGACAAGTGATGGAGATCAAGCCAGCTTGGTTGATGGAAGGTAAGCTATTTTGATCCACTGGGTCTAGTACGTGGCTGAAGTTCGATGTTATCAGTTGCTCCGCACTATTTTAAAGCGGCGGACGTGGAGCAACTTGCAACGGGACAAAAGAAAATGCCAAACGCCAAAGCTAACGCGTCATCGGGCACGACTTCATAGCCCCGGACCCCGAACGTGAATTGACATGTCTAGGACTTAGTGATAGCAGTGTGACATAGTTTTGTTTCGTTATCAACATGGCGCTCGTTAATAGATAGGTGCTGTCTGGCTCAACGATAACTCGAGTTTGTGCATCACAGCGACCGTTATGCGTATTTAGTGACAAGGAACTCCGGGTTTTTGATGGGAATTGCGTTCAGACCTTTAGAGAGGGGCATTGATGTGACTGCCCAGTGTGCTGGTAACCGCCCTCGGCGCCTTTGTAATGGCCATACACTTGGAGAAATCGAGCGCAAGCTTACTTGGCTCGCCGTCCCCCAGCCTCTTTCTTTCATACTTTCTGTCGTGCCATTCGCCTTCATAGTGCCCCCTCCGACGTTGCCGTTTTGTTCAAGCGCCTTGGCTGACACGACAGTTGTTTGGTCGAGTCAATGGCAACCGGCAAACACCATCCCCAAACCCCTCAGCAAAATTATGAGGGGTCCTTGGCGTATCAGGATGATGAGCGGAGCCACGAAGGCGACAACAGAACATTTGCTATGCGGCGTAGGACTTCTCAAGAGTCGTTTGGACCAGTTCGACATCCTCCAACCGCTGGTCGTCCAAACAATCTGCATATTCTCCTCGGACAGGGCCTAGGCTGGCGCAAACCAAAGAGTGCTCAAATAACGACAGCACTCGGTCAGTTGGGTGCAGGCGAAACAGAAACCGAAGCAGACGAGCCCGTGGGTACTAGCATTCCGTTTCGTCCGTGCGGTACCTGAATGCTATTACTCCTTCGTTCAGCCGAAGCACCTTCCTACTTCCCGAATTTTGCCACGATCAGAACCTCTTATACCACCAAGTACCATGACAACTCTGCTCTTCGAAATTTCCAGACTTTTATCCGTAGTACCCGCTCTCATAGGCGCGTCCGTCAATGCATGGTGTCTCTGGAGTCCACCAGGATACCCTCATACTCTAGACGGCGGGTGCAGTCGCAACACTGAAATTTGGGGGAGACAAACACTTCCGGATAGGGGAGACTACTTCCTAGCGGTTTTGTGGGTGCGTTTTTTGTGCTTGTCTGGTCTAAAGTTATTGTATACAGCGCCCTAAGATTTCTCCTGTCTGGAATTAGGCACTTCTTACAGCACATCAGTGTCTGAAATTGACAACAGGTCTTCTGCACCGTTGGCGTGCATATTACCACCCGTTATCCACCCTTATCCGTCTTCTTGCTCTCCAGGCGATCTGCTGGCCAGCCACTCATTTCACCCTCAACATCCTGGGGACTTGGGGTATGAATGTTGCGTTAGATAATGATGCTCTTAGCGTACCTGATGTGGCCGTCCTTCGTTGGACCACTATCCGGCCTGACGTCTGTTGGGCAGTCATAGGGACTACAACCTGTGTCTCGCGGAGCATCCAAATATGGGTAACCAGCAATTTACTGCCGCAATCTCCTAATTCATTTTCGGGAGCTGGAGCTATACCAGGACGGCACAGCGGACGTCGATGGGACTGGGGAGTTGTAGCAAGGGTGTGTATGTTTCCTGCAGGTCTCTTGTATGTTTTGATGGCGTGGATCGGTGCGTGGAGGAGGGAGGTTAGTATATGCTCGTGAACTCTGGTTCTACTTCATTCGTTGAGTGATGTCCTCTGTTTCGTTGTATCACGAATCCAAATCCAATCATCTCTTTAAATCTTTACGCTGTGTTCTGTAAGAGGATTCGGATGGACGTTGATTGGTGCGGTTGCGTCAGAAGAGTCCTTTACTTATGGTACATGTCAGTAATCACTGGATACGAAATGGATACGAAAAGCGTGAAAGCATATGTAGCAGAATAGTAACAGAAGGTCAGTCTCAAATGTAAAACATGGAATTCTTCAAATCTCGATGCACGCCCGTACCCCATGCTTTCACCGCATCGTCGTACACTTTACGCCTAGCCTCTTCTTTCGCTTGCTTAGACTGACCACTCCCTCTCGAGACCAGAGTGCTCGACTTGTCGTCTGCTTTGAGGAATTCGTTGAGATAGTAGCGACCACGTTCGCATGCCAAATCGGCGTAGTAGGCTGCGGGTACGAGACTCACGGCCTTGGTCGCACGCGCATACAAGTAACTTGCGGTGTTTAGACCTTGTTGAACTTCGTCGGCCCCGAGTCTGTTCTCATCGTACACCACGGTGTAATGGGTGCCTTTGACATGGCCCTGGAGGCCTGCGTGTGCTTGGAGGTAGAAATCGAAGTCAAAGCTGAGATGTCATCAGGTAAGTCACATGGCTTGTTGATGCGAGAAATACGTACATGGACGTGATGCCCTTATCGACGACAGTTCCAGGGCGAGTATTACCGTTCCTGTCAGCAAACTCGGACCTGTCAGGAAAGAATTTCACATGGTGACGTTTCCCGCAGATGATGATGGTCAGTGCAGGGCGATACGGCTTCCCCCCGTTAACACCGGGAGGCACACGCCGGAAGGCATCCAGGATATCAGGGAGCTCCACTTCCAAAACCTGGTCGAACTGACCCTGTTATAGGGTACGGGAGTCAGTGACACTCGGGGACAAATTGATGGCGACGCGTACCTCCGATACACCGTCGCGATACACGAAGACGCGATCCGGTAAGGCTTTACTGACCTCTCGATATCGGTGCAATCTTTCGGTGATCATTTCAGTCAAATGGGTGATCGTCTGGAATATGATGAGTTAGAGGGAAAATGTTAGGAATAAGGCGTACCTCTTTCTTTGATTCCGTTCCTTTTTCGCCCATCATCTAGGATTTGATGAGTTTGAGGGACAATGCCAGGAATAAGGCGCACCTCTTTCTTTGACTCTTGGCAGCGTAAACTCGCAGGGAATTGGACGAATTTATCGTCGACACTTCCCACAACCGCAGCAATAGACGGAGTGCCTTCAAGACTACCTGGACTCGGGTGGGTTACGTCCATACCCAATACCATTGTCTTTTTCTGCGTGAGCCATTTGGTGCTTGCGGGGTCCAGTAAGTGGTTAGTACCACCTAACTTGATGTTGAGTTTAAGAGCAACGTTCGAGAAGTACTGATCCTGCTTGCGTTGATCCTTCAAAACCTTCTCAGTTAACATGTGAAGGGTGTGAACACCCAGGTCCACGTCACACAGCCGCTTGATGCCTGGATAAATGAAATTATCCCGTCCCGACAAGAGTACGAGGATAAAGGACGGCTTGTCTCGTGGATTGTTGCTTCCGACAATAGTCTGGCGGATCATATTGAGAGCCCGTTGGCGGTTGGGATCCCCTGCCTGCGGCGGAAGCTGGGGAGTGAATAAAACTTTGGGATCCTTCTCCACCTTCATACCGCTACGCCGGCACTTCTCGGCAAACCCTTGCCATACTGACGTCAAGGTTTGGTCATTTGGATTGCCACCGAAGGCTGGTCGGCCATCGAGAACCACAAGAACACACCACGATTTAACCGTCGCGCCTTGATGGAACTTAACGTCCAAGATGTTCCAGCTACCGTCTCTGACATTCGGAGGACGACCGGCGGCGTAGTTGACTTTTGGCGGTGGCAATTCCCGAGCGGGAATAACGGTCATGTTGTGATCAATCTCGATCCCAAAGTTGTGAAGGACCGTATTGTTGGTCTGGCTCAAGCCGAGATCGGCAAGTCCACGACCGGTAATGGCGCGAGCATTGTCCGCCGGAGGATTGCACGCATAGCGAATCATCTTCTGTGTTTCGGTCTCGCTGAGTTTCCCCCTAAACGGTTGGCCACTTGCAATTTGGCACAATTCAGCGGGAACGTAGATGGGATGCTTCGCATTCTTGCCAGCTAGATCGACAACAGGAAGGTCGTCCGCGTGTCTCAACGCGATCTTGTACTCTGTTATAATGTCAGCAGGAAGTGGAGGTACATCTTTGGGTGCGCACTTCTTTTGAAATAATCTTCGACAGACATCTTGGGGTTGTTGAACTCGTCACATGGAAAGAACGTCTTCCTTGCAGATGTGGTCGCGATCTTCTGTAACTGCTTGGTGCTCTTATAGCCGAGGTGCGTTGTCGTAACCTTCAGCTTCTGGGCGAATCTTTGTAGTGCAGCGCCTTGAGAACGCCCCTGAAACTGGAGGATGGCATCCGCCAAGTTACCAGGTTCGTAGAAAGGAGTCATACAAACTCCAATGTTCACCATCAACTCCTTGTAGACAGGGCGAGCAGACATGAAAAAGCCCTTCCACGCCACCACCCCTGAAGAGAGATCAAATCTTTCCCCCTCTCTAGGAGAAAAGAAGTGTCGACCACCACTGTCGCCTTTGCCCCCGATACGGACTCCATTGCGGGAAGCATGAGACTGCAGTACTAAATTGTATGCCGCCATCACGAGAGAGAAATCATAGTTGCGGAGTGATGTTTCACCGTTCAGGAATCTAACAAGACGTGAACCCAACTTCTGTAAGCGAACCGGAACGAATTCACCTGTCCAATTCACGGGTGTCCAGCTTGTGTTTCAACTCAAACTTGAACGTGTATTTATCCTCGGGCGGGGAAGGCCGAGTCTCGCCCTCTTCAGTGAATACGACTGGAACCTCCAACGACCGTGGAAGTTCCTTGGCCGAAACCAACTTGGCACTTTTGTCATGGACGATGAACGGCACGAATTCGCGCCATTGAGGATGCTTCGCTTTGCTCCAAGAGCGTAAAAAGTCTTGCACGTTTCTGCTTAAGAAACTTGTCTGGAGTGATTGCGACGGCGTAATCATAGATGAACTGTTTTTTGAACTTGACTGCGAAGAAGTTCGCCCGCACTGTAATTGGAGTTCCCAGTGTACCAAAACCGGGGCGGTGAGGACGCTCTGGACTGTATGGCAACTTCTTCAGAACCTGTACAAGTGCGTCTGAGGCCTGAAGGCGTTGGTCAACAGGTGCAGGGCTTCCGAAAATCCTATCTCCAGGAGCCCCTGCACCTGTTGGCCCACCGCCTGGACCACGTTGTTGACCACCACCGCTTTGGGCATAGCCACCCCTGAAGGCACCTCGGTCGGGCGGACCACCTCGGAAACCCCCACCTCCAGGCCCTCCACCCCGGTTGCCTGAAAAACTTCCACCTCCGGGCCCTCCACCTCGGTTGCCTGCGAAACTTCCACCTCCGGGCCCTCCACCTCGGTTGCCTGTAAAACCTCCACCTCTAGGGGCACCGCCACGAGCGGAGCCACGGAAACTTCCTCTGTTGCTCATAATTGAGAGTCGATGTAATAGTGAGAGTATGTGGACAAGAAACGTACAACAGTTGTACGACTGCACCTCACGACTTTTATACCTGTGCAACCTAGTCATTTCCTATGAGCGCCCATACCATGTTTGGACATATTCAATTGCAGCACAGCCATAGTGTCGTTTTCTATCACAAATTCTATGATGTACCGAGTATAGGGCCCACAGCAACGGGAGAATATGGGGCTGAACCCTTAAGCCACGAGGAAGTACTCAATGGTGCGAGCACAATCAAACATGGGCAGTGGGCATTGGGAACACGTGCTTCCCACTCCCTGCATTATGAACGCCGATCACGAAACCTTTGGAATTTCTAGGCCCGCAGCTCGTGCGAGCCGTACCGTGTTCTTGGCCTTGTGGAGACCAGCCAGTATTCCGTCACCTAAGTTGGAGGATGGAAATACCTGCTTTAACATAGGCGCATCGATCATATCTTTCCCTCCATCTTCCGCTTCAAGGCCAAACGCTCTGTGATGGAACGTGCCTAGCCCCGATGCTGTCTTGTTTCACCTTCGTCATCCTTTGACAACCTTTGACATATGGTCATTCATTTTCCTCTCTGCAGTCAAGCATCTGTCGCCACCGTCCATCTCTCCAGTTTCGACCTTTTATCTTTCTTGAGGTATGCCTCTTCGTCATACTGGGTTACGATACTTTACCTTCAGCCTCTGTACGTTAGGTCGACGACTTATAAGACTCGTTCCGACGCACATCAGAAGGCTACCGTGACATGCTCCCTTTTCTGACGCGTAGGCTGCGTTCATGGCTTCAAATCTTTACGCTAGTTGCGCCAGAAGAGTTCTTTACATATAGTACATGTCAGTAATCACCTGGATACAAAAAGCGCGAAAGCATATGTAGCAGAACAGTAACAGAAGGTTAGTCTCAAATGTAAAACATGGAATCCTTCAAGTCTGGATGTGCGCCTGCAGCCAATGCTTTCACCGCATCGTTGTACACTTTACGCCTAGCCTCTTCCTTTGCTTGCCTAGAGTGACCACTCCCTCTCGAGACCAGAGTGCTCGACTTATCGTCTGCTTGGAGGAATTCGTTGAGGTAGCAACGACCACGTTTGCATGCCAAATCGGCATAATAGGCTGCAGGTACGAGACTCACGGCCTGGGTTGCACGCGCATACAAGTAACTTGCGGTGTTTAGACCTTGTTGAACTTCGTCGGCCTCGAGTTTGTTCTCATCGTACACCACGGTGTAATGGGTGCTTTTGACATGGCCCTGGAGGCCTGCGTGTGCTTGGAGGTAAAAATCGAAATCAAAGCTGAGACATTATCAGGTGAGGCACACGGCTTGTTGGTGCAAGAAACACGTACACGGATGTGATGCCCTTATCGACGACGGTTCCGAGGCCAAACTCGGGCCTGACGGGAAAGAATTTCATATGGTGGCATTTCCCGCAGATGATGATGGTCAGTGCAGGGCGATATGGCTTCCCCCGGTTAGCATCGGAAGGCATCCAAGATACCAGGGAGTTCCTCTGCTAAAACCTTGTCGAACTGACTCTGTTAGGGTACAGGAGTCAGTGACACTTTGGAACCGATTGAGAACGATACGTACCTCCGATACACCGTTGCGATATACGAAGACGCGATCCGGTAAGGCTTTACTGACCTCTTGATATTGGCGCAATCTTTCGGTGACCATTTCAGCCAAATTGGTGATCATCTAAAATTTGATGAGTTAGAGGGAAAATGTCAGGAATAAGGTGTACCTCTTTCTTTGATTCCTGGCAACGTAAACTCGCGGGGAATTGGACGAATTTATCGTCGACACTTCCCACAACCGCAGCAATAGACGGAGTGCCTTCAAGGCTACCTGGACTCGGGTGGGTTACGTCCATACCCAATACCATTGTCTTTTTCCGTGTGAGCCATTTGGTGCTTGCGGGATCCAGTAGGTGGTTAATACCACCTAACTTGATGTTGAGTTTAAGAGCAACGTTCGAGAAGTGCTGATCCTGCTTGGGGTGATCCCTCAAAACCTTCTCAATTAACATGTGAAGGGTGTGTACTCCCAGGACCATGTCACACAGCCGCTTGATGCCTGGATAAATGAAATTATCCCGTCCCGACAAGAGTACGAGAATAAAGGACGGTTTTTCACGTGGATTGTTGCTTTCGACAATAGTCTGACGGATCATATCGAGAGCCCGCTGGCGGTTGGGATCCTCTACCTGCGGCGGAAGCTGGGGAGTGAATAAAACTTTGGGATCCTTCTCCACCTTCATACCGCTACGCCGGCACTTCTGGGCAAACCCTTGCCATACTGACGTCAAGGCTTGGTCATTGGGATTGCCACCGAAGGCTGGTCGACCATCGAGAACCACAAGAACACACCACGATTTAACCGTCGCGCCTGGATGGAACTCAACGTCCAAGATGTTCCAGCTACCGTCTTTGACATTCGGACGACGACCGGCGGCGGCAATTTCCGAGCGGGAACTGAGCTGTTTTTTGAACTTGACTGCGAAGTTCGCCCCCACTGTGATTGGAATTCCCAGTGTACCAAAACCGGGGCAATGGGGATGCTCTGGCTTGTACGGCAGCTTCTTCAGAACCTGTACAAGTGCGTCTGAGATCTGAAGGCGTTTGTCAACAGGTGCAGGGCTTCCAAAAATCCTATCTCCAGGAACCCCTGCACCTGTTGGCCCACTGCCTGGACCATCTTGTTGACCGCCGCCGCTTTGGACATAACCACCCTCGGAAATCCCCACATCCAGACCCTCTGCCTCGGTTGCCTGAAAAACCTCCACTCCAGGCCCTCCACCTCCGTTGCCCGCGAAACTTCCTTTGTCGCTCATAATTGAAAGCCGATATAATGGCAAGAGTATGTGGACAAGAAACGTACAAGAGTCGTACGACCGCGCTTCACGACTTTTATACCTGTGTAGCTTAGGGTTTATCACGGGTGTACCCGGGCACTACCAGGGTCATGCCCGTGAGTTCGTAAGAGGGTACTATCCCTCAAGGATAGTACGGGTAAGTCAACCCCTTACCCGTACCCGCCTACCCATACTTACCCATAGCACCCGACCCACTGTGTACTACTCATGGGTGTCAACCCAGGCGGGTATCCGGGCAACCCTCCGTGATACACCCTAGTGCAAGTACATAGTCATTTCCTATGAGCGCCTATACCATCTTCGGACATATTCAGTTTACAAATTGCAACAGTCGTACCGTCGTTTTCTATCACAAGTTCTATTATGTAGCAAGTATGGAGCCTACCGCAACGGGAGAATACGGGCCTGAGCCCTTAAGCCACGAGGAAGTATTCAGTGGTACGAGTCCAATCAAACACGGGCAGTGTGCATTGGGAATACGTGCTTCCTATGCCCTGCATTATGAACGCCTATCACGAAACCTTTGGGATTTCTAGCCCCGCGGCTCGCGCGAGTCGTATCGTGTTCTTGGCCTCATGGGGACCAGTCAGTGTTCCGCCACCTGAGTTGGAGGATGGAAATACCTGCTTTAACATAGGCGCATCGATCATTTCTTTTCCTCCATCTTCCGCTTCAAGGCCAAATGCTCCCTTTTCTGACGCGTAGGCTGCGTCCATTCGATGGATAATTTTGGCAGCGCGCAGGATCTCTGGTGACTTGTCGTCAGCTGGCGTACGTAGCCGTTGTGGCAGTGTTGAAACCTTTCTCTGTCGGCAAGAATGTAGCATTCACAATCTCCACCTGTGCAGGGTGAATGACTTGCTGTATGCTAGACCGTTAGTTGGACCCCAAACCGGAAGACGGTCAGACCTTTCCGGTGAACCCCAATCGTCGTGCATCCTCGCATTCATCACGAAGGTACCCTGAATCCTTGTAATCTATACAAACCTGGATAACGTTAGTCGCCTCGTGCCACGAAATGAAGTGATACGCATACCATGTCTATGGCCTCGAGTCCGGAAGCTTTGGCCGCAATAACGATCTGTGAACGCACGAAAAGAAGCTCCTGCCGTGACGTGGTCCGCACAACGGACGTATCTGCACAGTCTAAGTGACCCATAATCAACATGCACCAGGAAGATTAGACAATGGCTCTTACAATCTTCTGATGCGAACTGAGGAGTTGTTGAGTTGTAAGTCGGGAAAAGGAAGGAAGACACATGCCAGAAGTGCCCCGAGCTGTCCCCCCTTCTGCGCACCAAACTTAGATTTCCATTGTACAATCTCTCTGAGATTCCAGACTGAACGAGCACTCTCGATACTCGCCACAATGCGAGGCGGGCACGAGGAAGTCGAATGCTCATGTATTGCGCGGGAAACATGGTCAAGATCCTCGGTTGAATGGATCTTGGGCAGAACTAGGGTGCCCACGGCTGGGGATTTGAGCTGGAGGCACGGTTACTCTCCAGTAGTCACCACTGCTTAGCCATGACCCTTACTATTTCTGATATGTCACTCTCGAAGAATGGAGTGGTTACGTCGTTTACTCTAACCGCGACGCGTTTGGGAGTCGGGACTTTATCTGGAGGAATGCTCTGTTACCATTCCTTCGAGTTAACGAGTTTTAACGTAGCAGTATATAAGAAACGAACGTTGAGGAAATGACACAACCGCCGCCTGGCATTGTGCTTGTCCTGCGCGGAGGGAGGTACGCTGTCCTCCAAGTCGTATATGACGATATCCGGAGGTATGTCAAAAGACAAGGATTTTGCGAGCAGGCGATCCGACGCAGCGGGTACTGCAACCAATGCATTCAGCAATGAACCGCCGAGAGTAGCTTAGCATTCGCAGACCATACAGATACGAGCGTTGCAGGGGAAAGTATTGTGACCCATGCGAGGTACTCAACGAACGCCTGAATGGAATCACCCGGCCGCCATGGGGAGCACGTAAAGCAACGCTGATAGCTACGGAAGGGGGAAATGCTGCCAGACTAGAGGCTCTTAACGCAAACTTGAGGCCCAGGCTCATGCCCAGTGGATACATTGTAACTTGACTGGCGCTTGTGGAGTCGCGGTCAGACGGTAAGCATGTAACACAATTTGCCGGCTGATGTCAAAACCATTTCGCACTTCCTTCTTTCGATTCATGGTTATCGTGGCTCGTGCTGGTCAATGCCAAAGCACCGGTTGCTATCAAACTTCACGCTTGCCTTCCAACATCAACCCTCCTGTGTTTGCTGCCCTCCGTCACTTTGTGACTGATCGCCGGTCGTCCACGGTCGGCGGACATTTTCGCAGCAAAATGGATACAACTAAGATACATGTCATAATCGTACAAGATCGGGTGTACATGGTCCGGTGGCCGGTAGTCACGAAAAGAAAAGTTATGGCTTAGGCAACGTCCCTATCCAACACAGACAAACGTCTGCCATACCATCCACTCGCTCAATGTAATCCTTCTCCAACAATACATTAAATTACCAGCTGCCGATGTCTGCACTGAGCACGGGAAAACCCCTCTTGAGCATGCTGCGTACCTTTTTGACGTTTGATATATTTAGAGAAAATCTCTGAAAGAGCTGCTAGACAACCTTTTGGATTAAGGCCCAGCTCTTCATCGTTTTTTGTGCTTCCAGGGTCTCAGGCAGTGGACAAGATAAGCACACATGCTTACGCTCTTCATTGACAGTCCTTCAATACTTCCGTTGATTCAACTCCCGTCTCGACCCGGATGGCCTCGTTCAAATTCATTCGGATCCTTGTTTGCTTGAAATCCAGAGACATGCCAGAAGGACATTCACATACGGGGCCAACACCAACGTCCCTGGGTCCAAGTCATACTGATCTGATGTGTGGTTGACTGTTATCTTATCCGTGCCTTGACAAGCGGCGGCGCAAGGGCCTGTACCAGGATATCCTCCTTGATCGCAGTAGCCACAACTAACTTATCCAGTGTCAGCGTATCGTGCTTGTTGTACTGAAGGAGCATGGTCATCAGATGTGAGCCTGTCATAAGGATACACCTCCTATCCAAGTAACCGGTCGTGAGCTCAGCCTTGGGATAGTTCTAGAGCCAAGTCAGCTTGCGACCATTGTATCTCATTTGATAGTACCTCTAAGAACGTCCATACGTCTAGATGATTTTGGATAGAACGGTAAAGTCGGTATTGGGTAGGCGGAGAGGCCAACAATTGATTCTAAAAATCGTCATGTCAAAGTGAACGCTCGTGCCGCCCGTGGCCCGTTGCATATTCTTATTAAATTTATCCATGATGTCACTGCGGGAGAACCTTGCAGGGAATGCAGCGAGCGGAGCGAGGCGTGTCGCCCTGGGTTGATCTTCATATACATGAGGATAACAGTACTCTAGTAACAGGCAAAGCACCAGAGAGATGGACCTTGACTAACAAGTCAGGAAGGCACTCCGGATATAAGTTCACAAATTCCAGCCTCTCACTTGGTCAAGTAACAAGTTCTCAAGTCACAGTCCTAAAACACAAAGAACATCTGCAACGTCTTATTTCCCAATCATACCAGTCCAGTCGAACTTATCATATTTCTTCCTGAACTGCGCTCTCCGGTCCATGTTATACCGGAACTCGACCCTCCTGGGTCTCCGCCAGCGCCTAGGCTCCACATCCATCACATTGCCTATGATCTCGCCTGCAAAGTACCTGTCCACTTGTCAACTCCGTGTCTTCGTAGCAAGCAACAAACAACATGCCTCGGGAATTCACCTCCGCCCTTGTCACCTTCGTCCACGGGGCCGTCTTCCTCACCTGCGGCTGCGGACTCGCCCGTCCCTTCGATGACGTGTCCGTAGCCACGCTCACCTTTGTGGTCGAACTGAACCGTGAAATACGGGAGGTTGGGGACCATGGCACGCCTGAAACCACCGGGTCGCTTAGGAGAAGTCGATCAGTTTCTTGTGCTGCGACCACTCCGTTTCGGAGGCAAGAATCGATTCCTGAGCTTTGGGTCAGTCATATGTGTTAAAGATAGAGAAGAGCGTGACCTTGAAATACTGCGGAATGTCATCGTATTGCTCCCAAGGCAAAGGCACACATTCAATAAACGTGTGCTTCTGCCACTTGAGACTGATCACAGTTTCATAGAAAACAACCCCTTTCTCTTCCTCCGCAAACATTTGCATAATGCTTTTCATGAAGTTCTGTGCCAAGCATTAGTCAATATTCCCACACAAACTTCAAGCTACATACCCGAACTTCATCCCAAACATCGTCATCAGCTTCTAACATTGACAAGTGATGCTGAATGGGAACGATAAGACAATGACCTTCTAGTAGCTCCTCGGTAAGCGTGCAAGAAAGGTAAGCACGGGTACCCATTGCGATCACCGGAGCTTTTGGGGGTGAATCGTCTTCTCCATAACAGAAGGGACAAGTTGCTAACACTTTCTGTGTGCGCTTGTAGTCTGATACGTGCATGAGCGGGACATGACACGGCATGCGGATGAGGCACTTCACCATGTACAGCAAATTGTCGCTTCATCGCGTCAGAGCGCATCTTTTGCCGTCCGAGGCGCTCAGCATTATCGTCCATATACTCGAGGTCGTTCTTGTACATTCACCTGTCAGATTTCGCTACCGATATTAACAAGTCCGCGACACTCACTTCAAACTTGCCGTCGCCCATAATAGCTTTGGCGAACTGAGCATCCAAGTTCTTCTGGTCCGTCATACCAGCTTCGAAACGTTCTTGTCGCAACATCTCTCTCAGAGTAATCGTGTCGTCATCGGCATTGTACCGCACGATTTCTCCTGTCTTAGGGTCACGGGTTTCGAACTGCATAGGAACTGTCAATGGCTATTTGCAGTTGGGAATTAATGCAGTACTTTCTCCTTTTTCTTCCGGTTTCCTGGCGGTAGGGTTGCATCGTTTTCGCCACGCCCAACGTCGTAAAGTTTTCCACGAGCGTCAAGTGTTGGAAGCACCTCAACTTTCGTCCTAACAACCGGTTCCCCAGGCTCGCCATTCGCCCTATGTAATTCGTCTTCGTACTCTCGTTCCAACTGTTCGGCATTTGGCGCATTCATAAGCTTCGCACGGAGCACCTTTGCCTGTAATTTATTTAATGATGAGGGTGACATGGGTCGACTCGTAGACACTGCAGCTACAGAGGGTGCCATCACCGTTGGGATCGGAGTATGCGACTGTTGGAACGGTGACGCAGCTTGAGACGGGAGACGGAGGGAGTCGAACTGCCGACTAGCAGGCGGGTTTTGCGGAGCAGGTGATGGTGTGGCAGGCGTATTGCCATTTGTAGAGCCAGGTCGGCGGAACGACGAACTTCTGCTCGATGCACCACTAGCCCCTACGTCAGTGAAGATAAAGCGTTGCTCTCCTTTCACGTCGCGCGCCTTTCCCTTGTCCTTTTGACCACCACCTCTCCTGTGCACTGCGTCGTCCCTCACGTTCGTCAAGGATACGACGCTCTTCCTTGGCCTCTTCAAATGCCTGCACTGTACCGAAGCGTTCTAACGCTACTTCCTCAACGGGGCGATTTTCCTCTTCCGCAGCTTCGTACACTCGGCGCAGGCGCATCATACGCCAGCTGGACCCAGGTCCACCTGGAGTAATAGATTTCGGAGGCGGGGGTGCAGATGCAACGATTTGGTCACCCGGACGGCCAGCTCGGAGCTCGGGGTTTAGTTCTCGTGAGCTAATCTTTGGCTAAACTCGGCCGTGAGCGAACGGAAGTTGCAAGGAATTGAAAAACCAACTTCATCTACATTCGGTTTCTCTGGTTTGTTGCGTTTCTTTTCTGTACCCAAAGACGAGAAGAAGTCAACAGCACCTCCAAAAGTTCGTCCACTTCCTGAGGGCTCGCCGTAGCCGTCAGTTAGAGAATCATCCGTGATGGGGAATTGTTGAGCGGGAGGCCTGGAAGGTTCGGCGCTGCTCGAAATCGGTTCAAGCATCCAGTCGTCACGTTTCAATTTGCTCTCTGTTACCAAGGCCGGCGGCAGGGATGGGTCCGATTCAGAGGCCTGAGCCCGAGACGTCAATTTCAAGCTCTCTGCCGTTGGAATATCCGTAGCAAGAACCTGTGTTTGTGCGTCGTGAAAATTGAAAAGATATCCTCCACTATTGTTCGTACCCGCTCTCCGTCGAGGTCAATGTTTTTCTCCACCCACATATCGTCACTTGGATCGTCGTCGGTGATGTGAAGAGCATCGCGTTCGCTGTGTTTGCGTCTTTTGCCTTGTTCATGGCTCGACTTGTGTTTTTTCTTCTTTCCTCCGCTGTCTTTGTCGCGGCTTCGTTTGTGCTTCGAGGAACGCTTGTCGCTGTCCTCGCCCATGGTCAATGAACACACTGAAATTGGGACCAAAACCGCCTCGAAACTAATGGCGACAATCCACCATAACGGGCAGTTTTCCGTCAAATTTCTTAGCTTATTTATTTAGCGCAGAAGCCCCTGTTCACGATGCGTGACGTAGCTGCACTCCCTTCATCCACACCGTTACCCAAACAATACGTGCTCAAATCATACTAGTGGCTTTCTGGGAGGGCTTACCGGGCCGAATGACGCACACCTAATCCAAATCCGAAATACAGCATTACGGGAAAGCAACCTCTAAATAACGATACATGGTACGCGCCGGCGCAAGATAGTAATCAGGCGATCTTGGATATCTCAACATCGACTCGGTCGCGGGGAATACCGGAAGCTTGACCAGCGTAAGATAGCTTTGCATAAAATCCTTTGTGCACGAAGGATGGGTTTATGACTATAGAGTTATCCACCGCCTGGAACCACCGGAGATAAATCTTAGAAAGAGGTAGGAATACGTCAACACTCACTTTCGAGAACTGCTTCAAGCGACTGGGAAGAACGAGGACGTCAGGTGCACATTCGTCTTCAGTCCCCAACTTCAGTCCTTCAGAATGGGTGACGTCAAGATTGACTTCATGTGACATTTCCAGTGGAACCGGGAAGATCGGATAAAAACTAAGAAGACACATGGAGTGAGTACCGTATGTACATTGCACACAGCGCCTCACCTTCGTTGCTGAAGCAAGTTCCGTGCTAGATTCGTCATCGCGTCGCTAGCGGGCGCAAGATCCGATACTGAAGGGTCAACTTCCTGCAACCGCTTAAAGTATTCTTCCTTCCGGAGGTGGAAAAGCACGTCCACGCTCGTCACCCCAAACGATACGCCGTTCAAAGAGAAACGGCATGGGTTGGGAAGGCAGTGTATTCGCTAGAGCAGTAGGGCCTTGTTACTTTTGTGATTTCGCTGGGAGGCCCTCGGAAGGAACCTACTGAGTCTGTGCCAAACAATTTAAGTTCACACTGGGGGAATACGACATGGTCGCTGATGAGGTCGCGGACACTCGGCACGAGCAGGACCATGCTTCCAGGTGACTGCAGGAGAAAATCTCGTAGGGTTTCCTGGAAATGGCGCTCGAATATTTCGCTTGGGGTTTTACCTATATCGCCTGCCATAATTTGGGGGTGCTCCGCGTCAACGAATGGTCCAATCTATGGAGCCGTCGTCAATAACGCAAATATATGGGATTATAGTTAGACGTGCAAGTAGAACGACTGCGGGTTTCGTTGATTTCAAGTTTTGAAATAGCTGTGACCAGGGTTTGTAATGTAGGTCCGAATCCGCTGTGAATGGTCCGCAGGCGATGTACATGGAGAAACTGGCACCGGGATCACTTAGAGGAGGGGACGGAGTTTGAAACAGGGGAAGCTGAATGAGATGGATTAATGAACTGTAGATCAGTGGAAGGTCGACTACTTACAGCTAGAATTTCATCAACGGAAAAGAACCCACCCCCTCCATTTCTTCCGCGAAGCGCGACAATCGCACCAGGAAAGAAACTCAGACCAGTCGTTCCCTTTATGCTTCCGCGGAGTTTTGTTTCAGAAGTAAGCCGGATTGGTACTCGAACACCAGACCCCATCATCCGCGATGACTCGAGAACAAGAGAAGATTCATTGATTTTGATTCCGGAACTGGCGGCTTCGGCATCGAGAACTATACGGCCAACAACAGTAACGGCTTCCTGCTCGAAAATCAGCGCCTCGTCGGAGTTCATAAAGGGAAGTATAGACCGTCGTTGCACAGAAAGGATCGCCAAGTTCGTCTATGCGATAGTGTCGCTGAACGAGTTCTGCAAAACAGTCGATTCGGTCGTCCAGGACTACGACAAATGAGACAAGCGCATAGCAGTGTCGATAAAATCAGATACATACCCTCACTCCTTTCCAACACCTGCTCGTACATGTATCGGTCTGATCATACGTGCATAAACGCTCGAGGTTGATTGCGATCGCGCTGAGCACTCGACTCACAATATCTACTCTTGCGGGACAGCTCGTCCATTCTTGGACCTCGAAAAATAACTTGGCTAGAGTTAGCATGATGTCAGTGCATTCCACCCCGGCAACACTAAGCCTCAATAGGCCGACCTGAGCGTCGTCGTCTCATCAAGTTTCGTTGGGGCAATAGTAGCGTTTTTCAATAAACCGCGAAATCCTCCTCTTCCCTTAATACCGAAGTTGCGAGATACTGCTCCTTGTCTGCTTGCGAAGGCTTTTGCCTGTTCAGAGTGAAGATGCGCTCTGAGCTCAGAGACAGAATCTGGCGTGAAAATCCGAAAAGAGCGCTGGTTTTTGTAGTTGACTGCCTCCCACTTGTATAACAAGTCTTCGGCAGACAAGTTGAACGTCCTGCACAGGCTCATACCTAGCGTGACCCATCATTGGCGCGGTCGTGTCCCTAAGTTTGTGGATGGACTCACAATCCTTGAGAAGCGAATCATCACCAGCCACGGTGTCCCCAAAGTGCTTCGCTATGTCACTGCAGAGGTCTTCCGTCGACATCCTCGTAGATCGTCAGTAGACTTGGTCCGAGTCGGTGCGATCGCGACGCGTCGCAGTCACCACACACACATGTCACGTGCGCATTGCATGAAATCCACTATATCGATACATATTGCATACAACTCAAAACAGTATTACAAGCAAGTGTAGACCGCTATAGAGACGGCGGAAAGCAGTCGTTACATCGAAATCCGGACCAGATGGAGGTGCATACGATCGAGCTGAGAAAACGGCGCACAGCACACAGTACAGCAGCGGAAAGGCCAATGTTTTCAGACTGCGCAGGGGCCCGAGCGAGGTCCAAGGCTAAATTGATTTCTCCTTGTCCTTTGACTGTTCTGTTTCGTTTTCATCGTCTTTGGATTCGGACTCGGACTGTGCCAAGGAACTCTCTCGTACTGAGCTCGTGCTATTTGTTGGTGATATGGACAAACTCCCTTGATGGGTAGGAGGCGATGATGCGTGGGGAATGCTGAAAGCACAATAAGAGTGGTCAACAATTATGCGATCAAATGGAAGTACGTATGCGTACTTTTCTGGGCTTGGGATGGCAGTTCCCACTGTATTTTGAGCGACCTTGCCAGCTTTGGACAGTGCATAGTCTCCAGAATCAAAGTATTTACGATGATCCTGAAGATATCGGCCCATTTCAGTAAGTACACTCCAACGGCAACAATGTCGGGGACGAATCCACCTTCTGCATCTTCGTGAGGACATTCTTATGTGAGGGTAGTTTGCCATAAAGACGGAAGAGCTTCTGCTCCTCCTCGGTGAGTGTCTAAATGGAGGGATGCAGGTTAGCGAGTGTTGCAGATATGACGGGATGTTGTCGCCGAAACTGGACGACAATGCACGTACACTGAGGTCGATCTTGTTGCGCTTAGCTGGCAGCATTGCGATGGGACTTTGTCGCGGGAGATCTAGCGAGGAGGAGCTAGCAAGCGAGCTTGAGCTTGTTGTTGTCGATGGCAAGACACGGTGACCAGCAATCCTAGTCTTTGCAGGGGACTTCCTTTTGGCCTCTTCCGTTTGTGGGCGTTATGAAATATACCAACTCGTCGGAGTGTCGGACTCCCAATATTGTCGTCTGGTGTTTCGGAACTCGGAACTCGGCATAGGCATTTGCAAATTCAACTGGAACTCGAATTACTGTAATTAATTACAGCACCCACAGATCGGCTACAAAACTGGCCGCTGCATCCTCGTCACACAGCGGTGCAGTCTCGATAGCATCCCACCACTCGTCCTCCAAGATCCGAAAAGTATCGTCGTCGTTCGTGGGGCTGGCGTTGACCAGCAAGTCAGTGTTTGAATCCTCTGCAGCAGGTTCAGCCACATCGTCAGGGTCAAAGAGCACGAAGTCGAAGTCGCTGGAAAGGGGCACATCTACGAAGGGCCTTGGAGTGTTCCCAATTTCAACGTCATCCAAAGAGAAGTTGTCATCCAAAATCAGGTTCACATCTGGTTGACCATGTGTGAGAGGAATTGAGTCAACCTCCAGCAATTCTTCGAAAGGAAACTCTTCCCCTGGGTGATGACGTGTAACGGTGTCCAGGTCCATACACACAGCATCAAGATAATCGAAACAGGAAGGTCCCAAAGTTTGTCGAAAGTGAGGCGTGGTAATAGAGCCACTGTGATTTCGCTCGTTCGGTAAATCGAGGGCCAAACCGATATGAGGGTTGCTCAGCGGTGTTGCGGAATCACTGTCAGGTGCGGAACCATGTGCCAGACACGTGTCCTCACACATATGTTCCGTGAAAGCATGATTATCACCTTCAGGAAACTGTTCTTCCATAGTTCCCCGTCCATCGGGGGCGTGTTCTGTCATATGACCATGTTGTTGGGAGGGACGAGCCGTGGCAGCGGTCGCATCAGCGATCTCGGCGTCAGGCCACGATAACGGCACATCAGTTGCGCCTTCGAGGGTCGCGTTATCTTGTGAGTCTATTAGATTGTGATCGTCCCCCTTTAGTAAGGTCCCAATGTCCGTGGCGAGCTACACATGTGCAGTTTTACGCAAACATCGATAGGGAAATCCCGATAGCAACAAAACGAACCTCACCTTTGGACGGCGTTGAGGAACGCCGATGCGAAATAACTGCTCAAGAACTTGACACAGGACGTCCTCGTCTGATAATTGTACAGCGGATGGATGATCGTCTTGTTCCTCTTCCGCCCCGTCTACCGCCGGTTCTGCAAGATGGGAATTTATGGCTGCTACTGAGGCCTGAAAGGTGGTGTCGAGCGTATGGCGAGCGACCTGCAGGGATCAGTTCTGGTTCCAGTAAATGGTGAATAGCGTCACCTTCATGAGCCATTGATACTTGGAACGAAATGCAGCATTCTGCGAATGCTCTAAAATCTCGATAACAGAGCGGCTGATTGGTGAAAAGTATTCCGCTTCAAGATCCAGCGCCTACGGAGTACGTTCAACTGGCACGAAACGAGGGAATATGCATCTCGCACACCTTGCACCACGGGCCAAATACAAGCGGGTAGCGGCTGCGTGCATATAAGCACGCATACACGGGGGCCTGATCGGCTCGACGCACCCTACAAGATGATGAACCAGAAATTGTTCCGTGACCCGCCCGAGGAGGGCCTCTGCGGGAAGGTACATAGTGGTGGAAAATGGGCTATCGCATACGGCCAGAAAATGACCGTCCCACTCCCCAGTATCTTTTCTGACTGTCTTCCATGCAAAAGATAGTTCCAGCGAAGTCAGTACGATGTGGGGGCGCAACGTGTGCGATAGTGAACGTGAGGGTGTCAGTGTCACTACAAAAGAGGCGTAACGTATTATTATCTTTTGGAAGTCACAAACGCGCACTTTTCGTTCGACCGTCTTCGCGATCGATGTAAGGTGATGAGATGTTGTTAAGTCCAACTTGTTCCGTGTTCTACGTGTTGGGGTCAGTAAATGGTCCGGCTTACATGTCAAGGTTGCGTGCCGCTTTCAGTTGTTTTCGTACATGCGATAAAAGTCCCGATCGCATTATTTCAGACGCACTGGCTTCCCGGTTGTCGAGAGAGCCAGTCAGAACGACGACAATGTCGGAGAACCAGACGACGTCCAATTCCTTGGGAGGCCGCCGTTGCATTTTTCGGACAACCTTTGACGGCGAGCCATGGGTGAGAATGTGGGTGATTTTGAGGTTGAGCACATGATTTTCTGAGACAGAACGAATTGTTGACGCATAGGAGAACGACGGCATCGACGTCGACGACAGAGGGGAGAGACTAAAATGGACATAGCTAAGTGTCGTGTATATAAATAAATACCTTTTTTGTTGCAAGTTCACAGCCTCATCCATAGCCACTTTCGATAGTGACCCCGTTGTCGACTCGTACAACGAGCAGAGTAGATCCCCATCGCGAGGGGGGATCGGACAGTAGTTCTTGGACTGAGATGGTACAGAACACGCCACAGTCATGGACCGATATATGATGTCTGATGCACCCGCGTAGCCCGACGAACTCGACCAGAAAATACAAGATGTCCACAAGCGCATCGAGACGGAACGCAAGGTCCTTGATGCTTCAAGGCTCCTCCGCCAGGCTACAACGAACCAAGATGTTCTGCGCCGCAACGATGCTAAAATCAAGGAGGCAGAACGTTCTCTGTCTTATTTTGAAGACACCCTCCGCGAGCTACAAGCCCGCAGGAAAGCCCAGTCGATGCGGGAAGATCTCTCCCGATCAGGAACTGTCCAGTCGTCTTCCATGGCTTCCTCAGCAAGTTCAAAGAGTGTTCGCTCGTCTGATAGGGATCGTTCTCTCCCACAAATCCCATCCGACCGCGACGCCCTGGCCCGCCGCAGCCACTCCCCAGCTTCCTCTATGACATATATCGCTGGAAGTGGAGAAAGTGATGGTGCCTCCTCCGCCAAGCAGTATTCAAATCTCGATCTCATAAAGGCTGATACCCCCCATACAACTGCTAAAATATCCCGGATGCTTCACCAATTGGAGTTCAAGCTCCAAGTTGAGATGCAATATAAACAGGGAATCGAGAAAATGGTCAAGTTATACCAGGCTGATGGCGATAAGAAGTCCCGTGCAGACGCCGACAGCAAGCGAGTCGAGAGCGAAAGGAAAATCCAGCTCTTGATGTCAGCTCTCAAGCGATACAAGACTTTACACATCCTTGACGATGTCGAGGAAGAAGAGCAGGGTACAGTAGTGTTTTGTGAAGTCCCAATTCGCAGGTTAACGTCTTTACCCAGGAGTGGATGGAAGCCGAAAAGACAACATTCGGGCGAAACCGCTGTCTGGAAAGCTGTATATCACAGTTAAAGCTGCCCGCGAACTTGATCACGCTCCAATCGTGTCGTCGAGCCGTTTGCGGCCGTCTTCCAAGCAGGTCAACGAAACATACGTTTCCATGAAGGTAGAGGGTACCCAACGCGCTCTTTCGCATCCCTCGCGCACGGACCGTTGGAATGAAGATTTTGAAATTGCAGCAGATAAAGCGAATGAGGTTGAAATAGCTATTTACGACAAACAGTTGTCCGAACCGCATCCTTTCCCTATCGGTTTTCTTTGGATCAGGATTGGTGACCTTGTGGAAGCTCTCCGACGTCAAAAGGTCATGATGGACAGTGGTCAAGGTGGCTGGGTCACCGCAGGTGCGATGGACGGTGATTCTCCCGGCGGGAGAGCACACCCTTCAGCAACGGGAACGTTCGGAGACACCAATGCGCCTCTTAGTCTCGGTCCATCCGCGGGCACGTCTAATCCAGGTGGCTGCGTCAGTCAAAGTGAAGGTATCGACGGTTGGTTTGCTGTTGAACCTGCTGGTGCGCTTTACCTCCATCTGAATTTCGGTGAGTGCTTCGAGATCTTGGGAAAGTTGTTAACACTAAACGTTGCGAAGTCAAGGAAAATGTGAGGAAGCGACCACTTGATGGGCTTGGTGGATTAGGTCGTCAAGGAGCGGTCAGGAAACGCAAAGGAGAGGTCCATGAAATGAATGGACACAAGTTCGTTCAACGGCAATTCTACCAAATTATGATCTGCGCCTTTTGTGGTGAATTTCTCCTGAACGCGTTGGGATACCAGTGCGAGGACTGTCGATATACATGTCACAAGAAATGCTACGACAAAGTCATCACGAAGTGTATCGCCAAGTCCAATACGGGTGTAAGTGTTGGTAGCCTGTGTTGGTGCTCGCAATTAATCTATTTGGAAACTTTCAGGAGGGAGATGAAGAGAAAATTAACCACCGCATCCCCCATCGCTTCGAGCCACTCACCAACATGGGTGCCAATTGGTGCTGCCACTGCGGTTACATGCTTCCCCTGGGGCGGAAGAACGCTCGTCGATGTTCAGAATGCGATATTACTTGTCACGCCAATTGTGCTCATCTCGTACCGGACTTCTGTGGCATGTCGATGGAAACAGCTAATCAACTTCTACGTGATTGGCGGGACATAAACCGTGCCCGGGGAGGCAAGGCTGCTGCTGCCGCCCGAACTACAGCCCAGACGTCGACACCGCAAGCCCGCCCGTCATCGCTCCCCTCCGCAGATGTTTCCCTTAGTCAAGGAGTGGACAGACTGCAGCTGACCGGGAGTGTCGATATCGGTTCCCCTGGAGCAGATCCGTTTGCCCGCCGACCTCCTACACAGGATGGAGTTGACGTGCGACATTATCAGACATCTAGTATTCCTCCGCGACCACCCCCTGGGGCAAGAATCCCGGTCCCGCCTGCTTATCCAAACGAACAGATGCTACCTCCTGCAGCCTACGAGCAGGATAGCTACAGCATTTCTCAACAGGTGAGACGGAATGATTATCGCTCTTCCGACGAAACCGTTCATCGGCGGACAGAAACAGGCGTACTCTCAACAACAGTATACATCACCAAGGAGCCAGCATGCTGAACTCTCGCCTGCCCAGCGAGCCCCACTCCGCAAGCGCAAAGTTGGCTTGGATGATTTCAACTTTCTTGCCGTGCTCGGAAAGGGCAACTTCGGGAAAGTCATGCTAGCGGAAGAGAAGAAAACCAACGCATTATATGCGATCAAGGTGCTTAAGAAGGAGTTCATTATCGATAATGATGAGGTCGAGAGGTACGTCCATTCCTTCTTTATGTACTTGTATGCTGAAAAGATGCTAGTACTCGCTCGGAGAAACGCGTCTTTCTTGCGGCTGCTCGTGAGCGCCACCCCTTCCTACTCGGTCTTCACTCTTGTTTCCAGACGGAGACACGAATCTATTTCGTGATGGAGTATGTTAGTGGTGGTGATTTGATGCTGCACATTCAACGCAAGCAGTTTTCCCTGCGTCAAGCCAAATTCTACGCGTCTGAAGTTCTCCTTGCTCTGGAATACTTCCATGCCAATGGAATCATTTATCGGTTCGTAATTCATGTCAGATAGACATTCACACTCACGCCCGGGTTTGGCAGCGATCTCAAACTCGACAACATCCTACTGACTCTTGACGGACACGTCAAAGTTGCAGACTACGGACTGTGCAAGGAGGAGATGTGGTATGGTATGACCACAAGTACCTTCTGTGGTACTCCAGAATTTATGGCGCCCGAGGTTGGCTCGCTTGTGTCATGGAGATTCGCTTTATGACACGCAATTTTAGATCCTGCTCGAACAACGCTATGGGCGTGCCGTGGACTGGTGGGCCTTCGGCGTGTTGACATACGAAATGCTACTCGGCCAATCGCCATTCCGTGGTGACGATGAAGATGAAATTTTCGATGCCATTCTAGAAGATGAACCTTTATACCCGATTACTATGCCGAGGGATGCGGTCTCCATTTTACAAAAGGTTTGTGTCCTTCTTCGATCATTCCCTTGCGAAGACTAAGTAAATTGCAGTTGTTAACTAGAGACCCCACACGCCGGCTGGGCGCTGGTAAGGAGGACGCAGAGGAGGTCAAGAGACATCCCTTCTTCAAAGACGTAAGCTTTGACGACATCCTCCACAAACGCATTCCGCCTCCGTATTTCCCTACAATTGTAAGGCCACGTTGACAAATTGGCGGAGCAACTACTGATGCTTGCTTCGTCAGAACGGCGTCGCCGACACTAGTAACTTCGACGAAGAGTTTACTCGGGAGCAACCAACTTTGACTCCTGTACACGGGCAGTTAACCACGAGGGACCAAGCAGAGTTCGCCGGATTCTCCTGGGTAAGTGTTGAATGCGTCAAGCGTCTTCGCCAATTCTTAGAGAATTTCTTTCAGGTGGCATCGTGGGCGGATATTTAAATGGACCTTGTACCTTCGTCTCCTCATCCATCTTGCTCAGTCACGATGATACATAACACAAACCCTGTTTTACTGCGTGTACTTGGATAGTCCGTTCCGAAATGCGATGACGATGTAGTAGTTCACTGTCTTGACTCTAGTTGTACATGCTATATACGATCATTGTCGTTGTCCAGTGTTGTTGGATACAACATGTGTACCAGTGCCTGGTACGGTTCGAGGGTCTCCTGAAGGCTCGTTCTGAACACGCATAAGTTCGTGGAAGTTCTGCCACAGAACAGCAATCGTCTCATATTCTCTCGTCATACCCAACACCTCTTCGAGCTTGCGGTTCAGGACGTTGCTCGAGGACAACAATTCTTCAAAGCCCTATATTATGGTCACGCTGACTCGTCACATCAGATACGATCGTCAACGTACCGCTGTGACTTCAGTAGCGAGCCGGTCGCGCTCTCGTTCAAAAAACGAAGGCTCTCTTTGAGACATGTATCTGAGGCGGAAACCTTTCACCGATGGTATCTCTTCGTACCAGTTTGATGTCAGATTGGATTTGCTTATGTAAGCGACTGGTGGTGGAAGCGGTCCTCCGTATAATAGCTGTACAACATGAACCGAAAGCGAAGGAAACAAATAATACAGGCAATAGTTGCATAGCACCGGCTCTAACCAAGCGCTGCTCATAAAAACCCACTCTCCTGCAGCAAGCGTGCCATCCTCTCATCCTCCCTCTCTCGGGGCTCCCGCTCAAGACTAAGATTCCAAAACATGTCGCCAACGTCAACCTGGTCATTGAATTTATTAAGCGATTCCTCCAGGTACCCCTGAACCGAGGCAAGCGGATGAAAGTGGTGGGGTATAGTTTGCCAACGTTGGATATCTTGTATGACTTCTGAAGCCTTCTGGCGCTTACGGAAATTGACCAAATTTGCTGGTAAAGTGTCCTTGGCACCATCTTGGATGAAAGTCAAAGTAGTGAGGAAGACACCTATACACCCGTTGGTCTGCGTGATCCAAAGACTACGCCAAAATACACCTTACCAATGAAGGGTACGCAAGGAGGAGCTACTTTTGCTAGCGTCGACCTATAATTATTGAAGTTCTTTCCAGAGTCGATGGTCATTTCGCAGTTATTTAGTTGTGTCAGGTGGCGCGAGTTAACTTGCTCCCACGACCGTTTCAGTCGACGGATGGGCGGTGAGTTGAGACCAGATACGATGGCGACCATGCTGGAATAATTGTGAAGGTTTCGGCAACGCTGAATGCAAGGTATAGTCAGCTTCGGCGAGGCGGAAACTGCTTAGTTACTCACATCGGCAACAAGGATAAATTGCTTTATAACTGTGGCCCGTTTCCTTGAATCTTCGTGGCTGAGGACAGTATCTGCGACCCAATTGGCAATCTAATTGTTATAGATGAGCAGTCATTCGTCAGTCACAATATCGATGGTAAGTACACACTCTGTTGCTAGTTTGGATGACTCGGGCGATATTGTCGTGATGTTCAGTCTTCTGTTCTCGAGCCCTTTGAAGACATTCCATAGGCCGAATTTTCTGATAAAGGTGGCTTTCCATTATTGTCAATTGCCGCGCGAGCTCCAGGGGTTCAATGTCAGGTAGTTTAAGTTTCTTGTTCGTTTTCGGCATGATTGATGTTGGGGGTGACACCAGGTTTGGAGTTATCGTCTTCTTTAGCCCGCCGGTTCGCTAAGCGCGTAGTTAAGATCCACCTTCACACGTGAGCGGAAATGACTTACAGCACGCTCAATCAAAGTTAGAAGGTGGGTCGCCATAGTCTTTTGTGAAGTCTCGTCTAAACGCAGCAGAAACTCCTTCATGCGATCGAGAATATACATGTCTTCCTTTTCAAGGAAGTCATCATCTGTAATCATTGTTTTGATGGTATTTAATACCCTACGATGCCAGCAGTGAGGATTGCATGCGTGTAAACTAGATTGAAACCTACCGCGTCTGGATGATGTGTTGTTTAAGTCTTCGCCACTGTTCCAACTCTGAGGGTGACAAGCCCTCAGGAGGCTTTATATAAAAGCGCTTCACTAGTAGATCGAAGAGTTCGCCCAAAGTCGTGAAAGACTTATAAGTCATGAGAAAAGTTTTAATGAAATTCGTGTCTATGATAGCCATGGTCAGTTCCCGTCAGAAACCATAAATACTTCATCTTACCTCCAGTTTCGTGAGTTGTAAGGCGCTCCACTAGCGCAGGGACCGTTCCAGCCCTAACGGCGCCACCCACGTCGATGATTATCTCTTCCTTCGTATAGTCGGGCTGCAAATACCACGGTTTGGTAGTTGTTAAATGCTCCGGGGCATCGTCTCCAAGGATCTTTCTGATCTTCTGCGCATTGGACGTTGCCCTGGCCATCGGAGCTGCACAAGTTTAGGATGGGATTCGAAGGGGGGACGAAACACTTACAACTATCCTCTAGCAATAACGTAGAATCGTTCATTGACGGTGCGTCTCGGTGCGTCTCCGACGGAACCAACGTGTGGGCGGACACGGAAGGGTCATAGATACTTCGCGAATCACGGAGAGTCCGATCGGTGAGGGTAATTGTCGTGTCGGATAACTGAGATTGGCTGCGGAACGTCGGAACACGATCATTGTGCACCCTCCCAACAGCGCCGCCAAGCGCAATTTCGATGTCAACTAGGTCTTCGCTCTCTGGGTCTGCAGGGTTGAGGATAGACATGGGACGAACGTCGAAGTGGCTGTCCATGAAGCTAAGACGCGACATCCGCCATTCAATCGCGCCCTGATAATCTCCTTGAGCTATTTCGGCCTGTGTATGCCCAAGCTCTAGAAGAGCATCGAGGGTCTGCAAGAGAAACTGCAAGTTTGACTTCAGCCAAGTCGCGATGGAGTCCAACATTTCGTAGTGAGCATCCTTGTCTTGCCAGTAACTCCTTCCCGTTGAGCTCCTTACACTTTGTATGAGCAATAGCAAAGTTGACGCATCATCATACAACCACTGAGCAACGGCTTCCAAAGTGCGGGTCAGTATCCGAGCGCTTTCAACCGTTTGGCCATACGAAACACCATGCTCAGCGTCAGCAGTTTGGATGTAGAAGCCGTCGATGTCTACATGTCTTGCAACATGGATATTTCCGACAAATAATAGTAGGGTCGCAAGTCCGCTTACGACTTCTTTGCCTGCAGCCCATACTGCATATTCTGTAAACACACGTTGGCATGTCAGCGGCTGTAAATCATCAGATAGAAGGGACTCACGCGAACCGCTACCCTTATTCTTCAAAGCACTGTGGAGGGTGCCGAACTTGGCTTGTACCGAAGCCATGTGTGTCTTGAATTCAGCAAAAATGTCAACACCCAGTATTCGTTCGGGTATTTCCTCGGTATCATCCATCGGAACCCAACCAAACCCTTTCCAGGTACCCGCGCAACCGGCACCGACCAATCCCAGGCCAAGATAGAGGGTGGAGAAGAACCCTTGAATGCGCTTGGTTCCTGTACCTTCACGCTGGTGCTCACTGTAATATCGTTGTACCTCTGCAACGAATGTGACAATAGCCCGGTCGAGTTCCTCTGCATCGTTTTGGATGCGAGTGGCAACGTCGTGAGCGGCTGGCCCTGAATCATACTCCATTGCCCGGGCGGATAAGACAAGTTTGGATAAAGTGGCCGTCACTTTGCGTTGTGCGGGCTTAAGAAGGGCCTGAGAAGCGGTAGCTTCACTTCGGTCCCGAGGATCTGGGGGGATAACATGGTTTGGTATGTGTCCAGGGATTGAGGTGGAGATGTACAGGAGGTTGCGAACAGCAGCAACGACATTCATAATCAGACCGTCGAGTGCTTGGCTATGTTCCGGCTGGCGAGGCACCCCGCTGAAGGATTGGTTCTTTCGCAGGACAGAGGCAACCGCGTCACGTGCGACGTGACACAGATCAGAAACCAGATCTGGCGAGGGTGGCGCAAGGGTCTCTTGTAGAGACTGAGCTATCCTCTCTGCCGCAGTGAGTTCTATAGCCTGAGCGCGCCCAGCGGTCGCATCCTGGGATCGATCCCTTTCACTGCTCCGAGAATACCCGCTTGTGGAAAGTCCGTCCTCTTGATCCGGAGAGTAGAGACCGGAGTCATCTGAGTCGCTGACATGGTCGGAAATATGTTGGTATGGATCCCGTCTACCCCGCGATTGCGATGTTGCGGAGTCTGAGCGCATACGACTGGTCGCCTTAGTTTCATTGAAGGCCGGAGTTGTCGAAGAACCGGTCAGTGCACGGGTGCGACCCTTGGTGACTGGCGCATCGCCGTCCGGCAGCGACCAGCTCACCTCTCCAGTACGCTTGTTCAAAAAATAATAAGCTATGCCATCGTCAGCAAGCTTTCTGACCCAGGGTTCGGGCGTCCCAGTCCGCTTAGGAACACCGAAGCCAGCGAGGCTACTCTCTGTCAGTGCAGTGAAACCAAGACCAGCACCATTTCCTGTACGAGAACTGGGCTGAGAAACGGCCAAGGCTGCGAGATCCCCATCCGAAGTTTCATCCACCTCGAGAGGAAGATCACGCGAATGTTGACCAGTCTGGGTGTTAACGTAGTAAATCTGAAACGAATTGCGGGTAGTACGGTTGATAATCATTCAAGTACTGGCTACTTACCTGTCCATCGACTGTGACCTGAGGCATCCAGAAATCACTAGATGTCACACCCCCGTTAGACACGGTGTTCCCATGCTCAACGAATATACCCGGTATGTTTGCGGGCTCACCGCCCCAACTAGCATCCGATGCATATGCTTCCCCAGTGACGTTCATCCCCATAACGTTCGGTTGTACTTCTTGTTGGTCCTCAACTGCGGACAACGCTAGTTCGGCCTCCTCGTCTGAAATTATCGTAACGTAATTTGAAGGGAACCATCCCCTCTCATCTCCGAGTAAACCATCCCACCATCCGGATTCTAGTCGAGTCAAAACCTCGATAATGTCGTTCTTGCGGAAGGAAAGGGAAGAGGAGTCTTGAGTCTGGTAGTCGTACAAGGCTCGGCAGAAGAACGTTGTGATCGTCGACTCTTCGGGTACCTGCGCAGCCTGGAGGTCATCCCCGGTAGTAGCGCCGCCGTGGTATGCACCGAGGTTGCCATATGCAACCCCAACAACAGCCATTATAGACCCTTTATAATGCCAAGAGGTATCGGGTAGGTGACAGAGCGCGCAGGACGGCGGAATTGGCTGACGGATAAGATGAGCGACCTGGCTCTGAGATCTCTGCAGCGGTTTAACTCAGACGTCCCAAGTACCGAAAACAGATTACGTAATCAATATGGAAGGATGGAGCGCTATCAGTAGCTTAGTCAGCTTATCCCACTACTATTAATAGCGTCTGAGTGCAACAACTAATTAATTCGAGGTTCTGTCTCTTTCTGAATATTGGCATCTAGAAAAAAAAACAAATGCCTGGAAGGAGAAGCACAAAGGCAGAAATATTTGTCGCGTTCTCAATCACTCATGTTTTTCAGCCTGTGATGAGGTACCTTTCACACTACCGCTTCAGTGTTCTCTGTTTCTCAGCAAACTGCACGAGTTTGCGATCGACAAACAATCCCTTCCTCTCCCGCACAGCATCCATATACTCTTTGGCCAAATTAGACCGGTCCGCCTTTTCACCAAGATCCTCCAACTCCTCCTCCGTTGTCGGCACCCAAAATGGGTCCTGATCGAGTAACTCGTACCTGGGGTATTTTCTCAGACCCCTTGCTTTGTTAAGTAATGGAATTCCCACTTACCCGCTGAAAATGAGCTGGGGACTCGCAGCGCCAGACGTACGCTTGCGGATATCTGCAACAATGTAATCACACAAATAGCAAGTCACCGGATGTAAACACCAACCATCTGCAAACCCGAAGCTCTCAACAACCGGTAACAGTGCGGAAACGGTGAAAAACGACGTCCCCTCCTTCATCTCCTCTCCAACTATTCGCCCACGGCGCTTCGCGATTACTCCGTAAACCTTCCCGAGGACATCCGCTAAGTAGGGATAACACGGAAATCAGCTGAACACGAGTCAGGGGCGAGAATGGCACATACTTGATGCCTGAATATCACAGGAATACATTGCCAACTTGAGCCTCGGAGACCAGTCTAACAACCCGTTTCGACACGCATCCCTTACCGCTGATATCACGGAACCGGTCACTTGAGTCAGCCTATTCTGGACTACTCGGTGGTGTCAGCGGGTCAGGTCACGAATCTCACTATCCCCTGAAACGTCTACGTACCGATTTCTTTCTGAACTGCCCGGGAATCGACTTCCACGTTCTCGACAAAATAAGCAAGGCCATCCATCGGTTCTGCACAAAGCGGCCCTTGAAACGTGGCCAGTTGAAATCCGGTCTCAATATGCCCACTAAAGTCATATTTCCCTTCGTGCCCGTCTTTTCCGTAAGAATTAACGGACCTCTCCCGTAGTAAGCGACGTCTCAACCTAATACCGCATCGTTCATCCTAATCCAGACTAAATAGGTGGGAACGACGTACGATGTAAGCACCACGTCTTTGCGTGCATCAATGAGTATACAGCCACCAGCACCGTGGGGACCGAACGCCCATATCCTCTCCGAGATACCCGACCATTCCCCCCCTGCTTCCATACACTTGTCTTCCAGAACATCCCAGAATTGCTCAGGTCGAACGGTTGGGGAATGAAGGATATCATCCTGCGTTCCAGTTCGCTCCGCCTCGCCAGGACTCACAGTCTCCCCCGAGGTATCTCCGTCGGCTGCACGGCGTTCCTGCAGAAGTGCCCTGAGCACTGCAAGATTCTGTAAGATATACTGATGTATTATGGTTGGTAAGGGAGCGGAGCGTATCGTAAAGGAGACCAAATTTTGGGTGCTTGCACCCTTCATTGTTCCCCGAGTGGCGTTTGGAGTTTTGGGGGGTAACATATCTATCACGGCGACATTCAGGGGTTGACATGAACTTGATCACGACTTAGCACATACCTGCAGCCTTCACGGCTGTTTCGCGGAAAGGCACAATGGGCTTGGAAGCCTGTATCTCTACCCGTGCAAAACGTTCATGCAAATCCTTTAGGCATCTCTGTACGAGCAGGTGTAATTAAAAGAATCTCTGCAAACTAAGACACGTACCTCCAAGTGCAGCTCTCCAGCCGTAAGAATAACATGCTCTCCGGTTTGTTGTTGAAACGTCTCCACGCAGGGATCTGCTTGCGCAAGAAGTGCAAGTGCGGCAACTAACTTGGGCATATCTGCCGGAACAACAGGTTCCAACGCAACGCGCACGATGGGTAAAGCCTGCAAAGAAGCGTGATTATCAATTCCCCTATCCGAGCTTCAGCGAACTGACCATCCGGCTGGCACCCCCCAGGTTAATGAGACAGGCTTGATTATGGTTCACGTCACTGTCCTGTGGAATTCCCGTACGAGCCGGGGCGCAGAGCGTGGCACTTCTCCAAACCTTGCCTGCGAGACCTCTAACAGCAAAGGTATGTCCCGCTTGTATAGTTTCCACTGGATGTAATTCCCTTCCCATCATAGTGTACAGGCCTTCAACCTCTGCGATAACCAAGTTATGAACATTGCTAGGATGTTCAGGGGGGAGGGAGGCATTGTACTTCGGCAAGACACAGTATACTTCTGTACCAGTTGTGATTGATCCAGAGTACAGGCGTGCAAACCCAAGTATAACCTCGTCGTCGGCTTTGTCCTCTATCTCTAGTGCCTCCATCGTTCCTTGGAGTTCCGGGATTGGAGCGTTGGTATCGCCTCCCGAAGACTGATCTCGTCTGATTTCCCTTCCCCTGCTACGCATTTCGTCTGCGGTCAATGGTCTGGTCTTATTCTCCGGCAACTCCTTGCGTGGCACCGCTATCATCTTGCTGACATATGCAACCACATTAGCATCGGGGTCTGAGTTAGACGTGAAAAGGTCTTGCTCCAACTTGTTCTTCGGTGCAATCCTTTGTTCATAATTATCTGGATACAACATTCTGGGAAGACGGAAGGCCTGTGCAGCCGGAGGGGAAGGAACAATGTCGATGACTGCCTGAATGACACAGGTGGACAGCGGAAGCCACTGGTTGCAGAGGAGGGAAACGAGCTGACGACTGTCTTTAGATTTAAGGTCACGAGGCGACACCTTGAGGTTGAGAGTGGATACGATCTTCGTGACTTTTTCCGGGTTCCTGTCGATGGCAAGTCGATCATGGCAAACACTACACAACGAACGAAGTTCACCAACGGGTTCAAAACTACCGCATCGTACACAGCCCAAATGTTTTCCAAGACGAACTGCACGAAAAGAGGTTTCAAAGCACGTCCCTTCAGGTGCTTGTAGCTGATAACTCGTTTAGTCTTAGAGTCCAAATAAAAGTCTCCCCACAAGACGCGTCGCAAATTAGCCTCCTTGAATCCAAGTTTAGCGGAATACAACTGTGCGAACTTGCCGACGCGAAAACCCCAACCATCTATCGCTGAGGCAAAAACGACATTTCCACGTTCTGGAGCAAAATATATATCTTCATCGTCTTTCTCTTTGAAAGTGTCAGCATCATTAGCTGCAGCCTCGCCTTCGTCAGCATACTGGTCCTTCTTGGCAGCCAATCGCTTTTCCCGCTCTTCTCTCCATCGCAGGTCATCTTCCATACGATCGCTAGCAAAAAATCCACCCATCACTGCATTTACTTGTTCTATGAGGCGTGAAAGGTGGTGGTATGCTTCCACAGGGGATAGCTTAAGCTCAACAATCAACCTGTCAAACTTGTTGATGACAAGGATTGGACGAAGGTTGTCTCGCCATGCCTGCTGGAGGACGGAAACAGTCTGCCATAATGTTAGATGATACTAGTACATGCAGCGGAGAGGGACTCGCCTGAGTACAGACGCCTTCTACTACGTCTACAAGAATCAACGCCCCGTCGCAAAGGCGGGACGCGGTAGAGACTTCGGTAGAAAAATCTACGTGTCCTGGTGTATCAATCATGTTTATGATATAAGTCTTTTGCGGATTTCCTAGTCATATCAGTCATGTAGATCGTTGGTACCCTTCTGAGGACACTTACCATCAGCATTACGCTCCATAACTTGAAACTTCAATGACACGGCACTGCTCTCCATCGTGATTCCTCGCTCGATCTCGTCCTCACGGCTGTCTAAGTATCGCAGTTTCCCCGCCATCCTAGGAGAGATTATATTGTTCGCGGCAAGTAGCACATCCATTAGTGTGGTCTTCCCATGATCGACATGGCCTAGCGCCGTGATGATCCGTATGTTTTCTGGATCGGGGGTTTCAGTACCGAGACGACTGGCCATTTCGGTAGATGCAGAAGACACTCTACAAGACTTTGAATCAGCAAGTATTTAAACGGTGCCGGTGCCGGTACACGGTAGCACCATGAAACACTTTATGACTCGAAAGCATCAATCAAATCTTTAAGCTGACGTAATGCACCTCGGCTACATTAGCACGCTCATGAGACTCGACCTCGCGGCTTCGTCCAACCCCTTCCCTATCAAAACCAGCTTTCCCGCAGACGGTAACCCATGCACATCCTGCTCACTGACCTCCGATATTTCATACATCGTTTGTACGCCCTGCAATATATACTCCTTTCCGGTTTCCATCACCAAGAGGCCCTTGCACCGTAAAATTTGAACCGGGTGATCGTTAGGGCTTGAGTCCTCTTTGGGTAATTCCTTGTCCCAGAGCACTCGTTGTATCCATTTTTCAAGTCTCGCAAGCTTTTCAAAGGAAAGTGGTGGGATGGTCATTTGAAGGCTAGATATTCCCCGCAATTCATAGTGTCTCGGCTGAGGCACCACCCCGTGCCCGAGATTAGCATTGGCCTTGGCGATTCCATCGCTGAGAGCAGCCGTCCGTATGTGATCTACCACGCGGTACGCGTTGATATTGATAATGCGAGAGATATTAATGTTGGCATGGGTCGTCCGATATACGGGTGCTGATGGATTGACCCTGTGTATCATATCCTCCGTCTCGAACAAGTCATTCTCTGAATGAACGAGATCGACCTTATTGAGAAGAATGACGTCGGAGCATGCAATCTGCCTTGGTGAGACACGTTAGCTAACAGATGATACAAGCCACGTCAAATTACCGCAAGCTCTCTCCAATGCCGTCAATCGAGTGATCTTCCTCCATTTGCTTTAATAACATGATCATTAACTTTATCCAGCGAGAAAGAAGATCAAATACCGTTCGACCAAAAACCGCGTCCACGACGCACACTACGCCGTCCAGGATGATTTCTTTACTCAGGCCAGCGGAATACTCCTCGTTTTGCCAGAATATAGACGCAATCGGACCTTTAAACATTCGTATGAGAGCTGCAAGAAAGTGAACAAGAACTCTCGCCAACCCGGATCAGCTAATCCCGTAGTTTCAAGTACGATGTAGTCGAACGCTCCTTTGCGTTGCATTAACTTTTCGATCGCAGCGATACCGGCATCCTTGATGCTGCAGCAAAGACATCCGTTGGCGAGCTCGAGTACCTCCTCTGACTGAACTGCCGGGTCATCCGGCGAGGTTACATTGATGGCCTTCGCTGCGTACCGCCTAATAAACTTATTGTGTCATTTTAAGGATCAAGGACGACTGACCTTCGATGCTCTGCTCCTCCTATAGATTAGTTTGCGGGCGTGCAAGGTATCGTCACTTACAGCAGAGTCACCAAATTCATTTATGATGACCGCTATGCGGTACCCGTGCTTCTCTGTTAAAATCCGTCTACAATGGGAGAGTCAGCCATCCGTAACATCAGATGCGCGGGACTCACTTGAGCAAGGTGGACTTGCCGGCGCCGAGAAATCCACTGATGATGGTGCAAGGAATACGCCGCGGTTCCTGCGGTGTTTCAGAGGACGACGTAGCTGGTACTTCACCGGAATCTATGAGAGTGCTATTATCAAAGTCAAGAAAAGTTTCATGGAGTACCCGTCAACCGCACGGTATATCATCATCGCTTTCCATCTCATTCATCGAATTGTAGATGCGGTTTGCTCGTAAATAGATTCATTAGACTTCATGTCGCATTGTTTGTTAGCTTATTTATCCCACTAGCACTCCTATAGCGCTTCCTGAGCCTTTTCCTTCTTCTCTTACTTGGACTAATGGACATGCTCAACCTGTCGGACGAATATATTAGAAATCTCGTTCAAGGTCCCGGAGACGTGGAGTGGAGGTAAAGAATATTCACATGGCCTGATCGCTGCTCAATTCTTCCTGTGTACTTCATTGTATTAGATACGAGATGAGGAGGGAGTGTCAAGAGATTCTTCCTGGTCTTTTACTTGGCCCATTCCAAGCTTCGAAGTCGTTGGGCACGCTTCAAAACCTTGGTGTCACTCACATGTGAGTACGATAGTCGCCACTTTCCATGGGTCAATTACCCCTCTCCTTTGTCACGTCTCACGTTAGTTGCAAGAACGATCTCATTGACGCGGTATCCACAGAGTCTGCATACGTGACCAGAAAGAAGCGTTTTCTGTAAAGCCTCGCTTTCCGGACCACTTTCACTACTTAGTGCTTGATGTAGAGGATAACGAGGAGCAGAACGTCATTCGACTGTTCCCAGAGTGAGGATGCAAGCGGTTGGTCATCTCCACTTAGGTCTCATTTCTGGTCGTGTCAGAGCGGACCAGTTTATTCAGCAAGCTATATCCCAAGGAGGCAAAGTCTTAGTGCACTGTAATGGTGAGTTGCAGCGCCTATGCACCGGAAGCTCATTTCTTTCCATACCTCCCGTTAGGTGGTATATCCCTGTCGCCTGCGTTCGTCGTCATGTTCGTCATGCGGCACTGTCAGCTGTCCTGGGAGGACGCGTTGCATTTAGTCCAGAACCGGCGGTATTGCATCTCTCCCAATGGAGGGTTCTTAACTCAGATCAAGGTAGACGACGTTGGAGGTTGGTTCGCTGCATATGCTAACCCATGGAATTACAAAGGAATACGAGTCAATTTACAGGGCCAAAGCAGCGGTCGCTCGCTTCCCATTGAATCCAACCCAGAGAAGCGTCTCGCGGAGAAAGAGGGGAAATGACGAAGATGATGACGACCTTAGGTAAGTTGAACTAGGATCACGGGGACCTTGATGTTTCCACCACTGTATTAACCTACATTCCCTACAGGATCGACGGCCGCAAACGCGTTTTCGTGGACGATGACGACGCGCTTATGGCGACGGATTCGTAGCGTGGTAGACTCATTCGTTTGTGACTGCCATCCCTATGTTCGTCGACGCAACCCGCTTTATTATATTGCAGCCATGGTTCCTCTACACTACATATTAATTCCATTGCTCAATGACACACCTGTAGGTCTATGTTTGGGAATTTACCTAGTTCTCCACATGGTCTCAGGAGGAAGGGATATGAGCGTCTCGGGTAATCGGTGGAACCTAAACGCTCGGCAGGCAGACTTTCGAAGGCTTATGGTTCGAAACTACCCAGCAGTTCTCCGTTCAACATCCGGCGCCCAAAGTGTGAACGTAGTTTCACCGTCGCTGAGTAAGTATGATCAGGAGACAGGGTGGTGAGATGAAGAAAGATGCAATACACGGTCGACACCATACTAGACCTACATGTACAACAACACAACACAAGTACTTGGCAATAAGGCATAGATAAAAGTCATATGAAGAACAAACATAGGGACGCAGTATCGAAAATGCTAGCGAAGATATCCATATTTGCAAAATGCCCAGGGATCGCTGATGAAGCGAACATTCTAGTCGACAGCAGATAGCTTGAGTGAGCCGAAAGCAGCAAGATAGCGATAAAACAAAAAGCGGTGCAAGGTGGTGTAATCATAGCGAAGCGTGTGTACAGCAGCTATGCAAGTACACGCTGTCTTGGCACTCCGAGGCCCTTTGGTGTCAATGAAAGATTTTCCTTCTCATCCGCACTTGTGGAGGCCGAGCTCACGCTAGGTCGCCGAATAGGGGTTTTCGCTTGTGGGACAGTACCTGATACGGAGGCACGGCGCAGCCCTCCAGCGTTACTTGGGGTGCCAGGAACCGGAGTACGCGTGCTGGTGGATTTTCCCAGAGCTGATTGGGCTCTGGTGGGGGCAGATGGAGTAGCGGATATAGAGGACCGCGGCGTTTTGGCACCATGTGGAGCTGGGGTCCCTGAGGGTTTGCTCGCTGTATTAGTGCCAGCATTCGTGCGAATGCTTTTGTTTAAGGCAGTGAGACTGGCTCGCGGCGCTCCAGAGGGCGTTCCGGCCAACTTTCGCTCAGAACCGTCCTTGGATACATCCGAAAGGGCTGAGGGTGGTCGTGGTGCCACTGTGGGGGTAGAAAATGCGGACGACTCGCGTCGACTTGAAACTTTCGGGGTTGGGGCAGGTGTAGTCCCGCCTGTACCACGTACCCCGAGACGACGCTTCACCTAGATCGAAATTGTGAGCTGAGAACGGTGCTATGTAAACACAAACCTACCAGCTCAAGCTCCTGCTGCTTTGAATCGAGCGCAATGTTGAGCCCGCCGATGT